>NC_142165.1:45721869-46381556 GCF_029865625.1 Vigna umbellata | reverse complement strand
CATGCAGTTTGATAGCGCCATACAAGTGTTGTTGGTTCAATCGTATAAAAAATTAAAATTGAAAGAAACACACACCATCCAAAAATTCGTTCTATTTGTGGCCAATAAGGTGTTAGTTAACATGACACCTTGCTCATTCTCTTTAAGTAACTTGAATTACAACCTTACTATAATGCAGGGGCATTCTTTAATAATTGTAAAATAATATTGATTTTAAACACAAAATGTTGAGTCATAGTAGAAGTGTATTTACATTAGTGTAACTATTAAATTTTGTGTGAACCACATTTTATTTGAAGAAAATTAGAGAACATAGCAATGCAATCATAGTGATCCGATGCATTTGGAAAAGTAAAAATTAGAGCTAAGTGGTTTTAATAATCAGTGACAGACAATATAGTTCCATTGATGGCATACATGTTATGTCTTATAAAAGCAAATATAAAAAGAGGTATTCATGTGAAATGGGCATAGAGTCAGAGTCATAAATTAGAAAGTTTTCCCTTTTGGTAAATTGCAGATGGAAGAGTAGCAGTTGAATATATTGCTTTGAAATGAATTGAAAGAAGAAATAGTTAGGCGCGGATAAGTACCACTCACTTACCAAAAAGGACTCATAATTTTCAATCTCTTTCACCGACAACCTACGTCATACAAGGCTGTTAAAAGGTTACCAAAGAGTCAACAAGACCTGATGTACTATTTCAACAAATCAAACTTACTAATAATTTTGTGTCGATGACGTGATGTCCTTGTAAAAAATTTATTATTAAAAATATATAAATAAATGTAAATTTTTAATTTTATAAAATTAAATTAGATTTAAAATTTATTATGTCTAAACCCTTCGATTCAAACCATCAACACTATTCAATACTCGTAATCAATCTCAACTTTTGACTACAAACTCTACACTGTGCCTTCTTAAACACAATTTCCAAAAGTAATTAATTGGTAGAGCTGTGCTTACATAATCTTACGAATATAAATGAATCCAGATATTTAAACTCTGTTTTCTAAATTTTTTTACTTTTAATATTTAATAAATCGAACAAATTTTAATCACTGCTTACGCATTTTTTTCTTCTTCGTTTTTTTTATTGTCCGATTTTTGTTTTACTAAATGCGAGTTGCTGTTTGGGCCTGCGCGTATTCAAACGCCCCCAAACAGTAGTACGTAGTCACGCATTTGATTTTGCAGTGAATGGGCCAACCAGAAAAAAGACCCAAAAATGAAAAACTCAAGGCCGAGCATAGAGCATAACAAAACCAAGCCTAAGCCTAAATAACACAACAGAACACATGTTAGGTACTGCGTTTCAAAACCAATGACCTGCGTAAAGTATTACTAGCTTCTTAGTAATTGATGTCAAAATGTGTTTAAATGTATGAACTATATATTTGAGTACTTTATTTTTTATTAAAAAACAAATATATTAAATAAAGACAATTGGATTTCTTCAACCCATACATAAAATAATATATACAGACAAAAAAAAGGTTTGCATTCATCTCTATATATGATGCTCCAAAAATCATTGTCATTGACAATAATCCCATTAAAGACTAAAAATAACATTATAGTTAATATTCTTTAACAAAATCCCATAATAAAAAAATCACAATGTCATATAAAACAAAATGCACAGAGACACCTATTGATGACACTCACTTATTACACTTTTCAAACGCGCCTAAAAGAGCAAGGGAGTTTTAAATGTTAAGATTAGAGTCGTATTGAGTTTAGACACGTAGTTGGGTTAAGTTGACTTTTTTTAATATAGGTGAAAATAAACTTGGTTTATTTGATCTAAAAGGTTTGAAATAAGTTGAATTGAGTTTATTCATAACCAATTTTTATAACTTTTGGATTCCTTTCTTCAACTTAAATAATTTTTAATGAAAATATATAAATAAGTTGAACTTTTTATTAAACGTGTTTTCATCTCTAATTTATAATTATACAAAACTAACTTAATTGATGTTGTAAGCATATTTGTATATTATATATTCTAACTTTATTTGTAATTGACGTATGATATTCAATAAAACTCATGATAACGATCTTTATTGTGATAAATAATCTAAAAAATAAACAATATTTTAATAAAAAAATTATGTTATAAGATTCATGTATGAATCTAGGCCTCACATGGTATAAAAGTAAGAAAGTTGAATCAAGATTCATACACTCGTTATCTTATTTTGGATTGAAAATTGCATGAATATCTCTTATATGGGCTGCACTCATGTTTTATTATTGTTGTATTTCTTTAATGGTCCTTCCTCAAAAAGAATCATAAGTAGTATTAAAGTTGATAATTAATGTTAATGATCAATTTAAAACAATAGATGAGACAAGTACGTTCTGTTATATATATAATGAACAACCGTACCAATAACTTAAGTTGTTTGTTATAAATTTAATTAGAAATCATGAAAATAAAACTATATTATATAATAAATAAATAGGAACCGTCTCTATGTTTAAATTGATTTTATAAAAATTGATTACGATTCCAACTCAACTCAATTTATTTATATCATATGGATCAAATAAACCAAGTTTATTTGTCTACATCGAAAAAAAAAAATTCTAACTTAACCCTTCTCAAATTTACGGTGAACTACAGTTCACTTATTTTAACTCTTTTGACATCTTTTGTGATGACGAGTTGATATCTTTTGTTATTATTACTAGTTTAACGAGATTTTATTTCAAATATATGAAAAAGGACAACGATTGAGAACTCAACTTGTAATGTTTTTATGAGCCTTTTACATGACGTAGAGCACTGTTTTGGCTACATCATTTTATAAAGTGGCATTGTAAAACTGTTGTTTGTGAGAAAAATTCCAAACTTGGCTTGAAACAAAGCAATATTTCATCATGCAAAATTGATCTTCATCTACATGGCAACAAGTTACAGTCAGTTGTGACCGTTATAAGTGTACAAGAAATTACCGTTGTCGAGTCAACATGATTTGTTTTTTCTGAGGTATATATATTTTGAAGTAAAATAGTAAATGTATTTATTGACGTCGTAGGGGAAAAAGTGAGCACTATGATTATGTGAGAATATAAAGAAGATTATAGATAATAAAGTAATTAGAATTTTGAAATTGATAGATTTAGAAATGCGCGTAGAAAAGAAAGAGAGGCGTAGTGGGGGGCAGGATCTATCTGGTAGACGAAGCAAAGAGGCAGAAAAGGGTGTTTATGTTCTGACGAGAACTGTTTCACGTGGTGTAGCGATGATGCATGCATGGATCCAATAGAATCCAGCACAGCCACAGCAACAGGCACAGGAGCTTCCAGGACCCAACATGCAATACATATCAAATATCTCTTTCTACCTAAACCAACCTTCTGAAACTCTCTGCACTGTCTTTCGCTTTTCCTCCTCCTCCTCCTCCATTCATTAATGCACCCGCCTGCAACCAACCTCTCCACTCACCACAACACTATCATTATATTTTTTCTTTCTCCTTTTCACCTTTAACTAAATATTAACACAAACTTTCTCTCTGATCTTATTACAAATTAAAAAACATACCAAACATTCTTCTTTTTTCTTCCATCTGTAATCTTCTGTTGATCACAACTGTTTTTTCTCTATCCATGTCACGGGATGGAAGGACCATTTTGGCACTTGCTTCGTCGGCTTCACCTAAACTGTTTGCAACTGCGAAGCTGCAACTCATCTCCTGGAGCCATCCGTTACTCATAATGTGTTTTGTATACGTTAGTTGTGATCGTTGCAGGTCGATTCAATTAGGGTTTTTTATTCTGTTGAATGAAATAATGATTTCCATTTTAAAATGTCATGTTTTAGGATTTTTTTTATTTTTTTTTAAATATAGTGTGTTCATCAATGTTTCAATGGAAGATGAACTATAGGCATATAGAATAAAGATAATTCCCTTTTTAAGCACTTAATGCTAAGTTTTTTTTTTACTTATTACTGAATTAAATAGCCATCAAGGTATTAAAGACTCGAAAAATTTGTAGAATACATGTAATTAGGGTTTGAGGATTTAAGATTTAAAAAATAAAAGGATGTTTCCATTCGTAAGATTTATGTAAAAGAAAGTTTACAATAATTTAAATGATCCAGTTAATGACAATATTTAATTGGTTTTGAATTTATGATAATCTTGAATAAAATTTTAGGTTGAATTTATGAAAATTTTGAATAAATGTTTAGGGGAAGAGTGACAATGAAACGGAATGCCTGGTCCAAGACAATAAAGTCCTGGTTCTCTGCTTCCTTTAGAAAAGAAAGGAGAAGGAAAGAAAAACAGAAAATTTTTGGATTTCTGGTTGGTAAGAAAAAACATATTAATTTTAAATGGGTAAAATATATACTTAAATGGTATTAATACCCGTAAATTTAGAGAGTTTAGATCGAAGAGAGGATGCTGTTTTACCTATCATTTTATAATAATTGTTTTTCTAATTTGAAAAGAACAAAAAATTTATGATGGGTGCCACCAAAATGTTTCTTCTCATTTTCATGTGAACCAAACAAAAGGAAGGAATATAATATTAAACTTATTTATCTTCTCGCATTTTAGTTTAGCTTCAACTAAACAAGGAATATGTTTCAAGAATAATAACAAATAAACCATATGAATATTTTTTTTCCCATTATAAGTATTGACACTTTTTAAATAAATAGTTATTTATTGCTTAATTCGAGTTGATAAAAGGACACTTTTTAAAGCGTATCATGATGCAATTATGAAACGGAAAGAGAAAAAAAATTAAGCATATACCTATTCTAGTCATACACAATCCAGAGCATTTCATATTAAATTTGCATTTTACAATGACTAGTCATCTATAAAAACTTTGAAGTTCAACGAGTTCCTAAAGTTGACAAGTCAAAATCTTATGTTTAATCGGTCATTTTTTAAACATTCTTCGTAACAATTATAAGTAATTCTCCAAATGTGCAAATTTAGTCTAATTATGCTTACCCTGAATGTTGTATAAGATTCCAAACTTTCCAAAATCATTGTTTAAACAAAAGTGTATAGGAAATAGCTTTGACAAATAAACATGTTTTAATGGATATTGGTGGAATTTGTTTTAGAAATTTTTGAATTGATTGTGTACGGATATATGTATAAGCATTATTCAATTTTTTTATTTAGATATGGAGATAAGATACTCTAATAGTAATCTTAATCAGTTTAAATTATTAAAATATTCAATTTATTAGGTAATATAAGGAATGTTAACCTTTCTTTATCTTTACCTACACATTTTTTTTCTTTTTTTACTAATTATTTAATTTGTTTTATATTCATAAAGTTCATGTACATCTTTTAAGGTATTTTCTTCCTTGTTATAATAAAAATATTTGACTCTCAATTTCAAATATTTAATTGCACAAACCCTTGTGTCGTTAACTATACACTTGGTTTTCTTTGTGCAATTTCGTCAAATAACATATCAAATTATTACCAAATTTAATCATTTTAACTTCCTTTTAATATTTTTATTTGTTGTTTATCTTATGTTTTAGAATATTATTTTGATGATTTTTTATATAATTATTCTTATTTCTAACTCGTTATCATAAGTTAATTTTATCACTGCAAATATTGTATAAAACCATTTTATTTACTATAATACAATAATTTAATGTAGTTTTCATGAATATTGTTTATCGCTATATATCCAACATAGATTGAAATTAAAATAATTATGCTAACTTTCAATTACTATTATTAGTTCAATATTTTTTGTGTATGATTTCGTTCAAGGGATGTATTATAATATTTATTGGTGCATAAAAAAGATTTCATTAGAATATAAAGAAAAGAAGTAAAGATAAATTTAAAATATTTTAAAACTTGGATAGTTGTTTTATTTTATAATTTTTTTAAAATTTATCAACTTTATTTCATTTATGTTTATAAGTTTAATAAATGTTTTGATTCTCATCAAATCTTATTTGATATTCTAATTTGAAATTTATACAATTATAATTTTTTTTATAAAATATTTGATATTAAAAAAACAATAATATGTTCATTTGATATTAAATATTTAATAATATCATATTTTATTTGTAAGTGGTTTTTTATATCTTTTTATAAAACTTAATTAATCAATATTGAAATAATAAGAAAGTGAATACGAATATACTTGTTACCAGATGGAAACGAAGGTGTGATGAATATATTATACTCTTTATGTATGGATACGAAGATGAGGATGAATTTTTTTCTTTGAGAATGAGTATGGGTTAATGAAACTCATCCTTGTCATCTTTAGTAAGAAAGATATTATCAAAAGTTGACACATGCTTAAAAAAACTATTAGAATAATAACATCATAAATCATTGTTATAATAATGACAAGGATTAAATGTGTTTTTAGTTACTAAACTTTGACGCAAAATTTGAATTTATCATTATATAAAACTTTGATACAGGTTAGTTCCTAAACTTTAAAAATAAACAAATGTCTTTTTAATCTAATTTTATTGAAATTTTGTCAAACGCATTTTAATATAAAGTATCAGTTGTTTATACCATTTTGATACATTAAAAAAAATTATATCTATTATTTTTTAAGTTTATAACTATAGTACATTAAAGTTTGGAACAATAATAAATTCTAACTTCATGATATATAAATACTTGAAACATATTTAATCTTGTAATTAAGCAAATTATGTATACCCGTATTTTTCAGACTTCGTACAATATTTCTATAATTTCTATTTTTGCACTAGAACAGAATTCTTTGAAATACTATTTATTATTTTGTGATTTAAACTGTTTTTATCTCCCTAACTTCAGACAATTCTTATTGTCAGTGTGAAACCCTGATTAATTAACACTCTCAAATCCACACTCTGATCACCATTTAATGCACCGTGCCACGTCAAAACACACTCACACTCACTCTGCATGCGTTTGCCAAGTGTCACGATTGAAAGTTTGGAATTTGATAGTGGAAAACAAGTGGCGTGTGGAGAGTGGCGTTCGTCCTGCGTAAGAAGGAAAACGCTTCCACTCTCTGCAGGCACTGGATGCCATCTGTCACGTTAGAAGCTTCTAAAAGCTGTAGTGGGAACCAAGTGGCAACACGGGAGTGCACCTCCGTTTGACGTGGGAGAGAAAAATGATTTCTCTGAAAACACTTCACTTCATTCCATGCATTCACCTTCTTCCTCACGAAACTCTGGCCATTTCTCTTCTCCAACCTCTCTCTAAAACCTTTCATCTTCTCTCTAAGATAACTCACCATCATTTCCTCCGATCCCATTTCAGATACCGTAGAAACATTCCCTGCACCGTGAGCATCGTTCTGAACCAAACAGAACTGAGATCTGAACCGGTAAGCTCTCAAACCCTAAAAACCCTTTTCTGAGTTGCATGCGGACCCTGATACAGCTGCATGTTGGTTTATACACTAAGTTCTCCTACGTTTCTTTTGGTTAGAGTTAGTGAAACATTTGAGAAGCTCGTTGCGGGTAGGAAATTGTATTTGGGCAAGTTAACAAGCGTTCGCTTAGGGAGTTCACTGCTAGACCAGGTAAGGGAAGCTTTAGTAATTTAATTTAATACTTGTTTGATGTGTATGAAAGCAATGAAGTGTACTGGATGTCTGAAATGCATGAAATATTTGATGTTTAAGTATGCATGAACGAGCATGGTTGCACTGGATGTATATGATGAATATTGTTTGAACTGTATGCTGAGAATGAAACGTATGAATTGGAATATGATTAAATTTCTGTATGGTTTGGGATGATAATATGAATTTTGTAATGTATGAGATTTATGGTGGAGAGAAATTATCAGTTATGAATCGTATGAAAACTGTAAAGTTATTGTAAAATGAAAAATCTGGAAAATATCATATTCTCTGCTTGATAATGTACGCTCGTCATCGAACGGTCTTATACCGTTCGGTTTCCCTTGAAAAGGACTTAGAATAAGAATTCTTTCATTCGGAAAGGATCCTGATGAAGAGCGAACGTCCTTTGAGTGAACGGTTAGGTTTGAGCGTTCGGCTCAGCCTAGCGTGTCCAACGATTGAAATAAATTTAAGTATTTTAGTAACGCTCGGTTTTATATTCCAGCGTTCGTCATAGGTAGCGCTTAGTCTTATACTGAGCGTTCGTCCAAATGAGCTCTCGGTCTTAGATTGAGCGTTCGTCCTAATTAGCGTTCGGTTTGATACCGAACGTTCGTTCGAAATGAGCGTTCGTTCTATTTTTAATGCTCGGTCATTCACCTAGCGTTCGTCCTAAGCTGTGTACGGTTTATACTTGAACGCTCGTCCTTATCATTGATTCATGAGCGAACGTAAATAGCGTACGTCCAAATTATTAATTGACGTTCGGTCATTGCCTGACAGTTTTGTCTTCTGAATTAAATCATACTATGTTGTTTATATAAATAATTTGGTAATGTCTTTATCCTTTTCCTTCGACCTAGAGTCTTTATACTTAAAATTTCTCTAAGTATTATTCAAATCTTTTGGAATCAATTCATTTAACTTATTTAAATACTCTTAACGTCCGTTATGGGACAAGGGTTCGTTTCTTTTGTTCAGAAACGTGTAGTCAATGTACTGTAATACGTTCGTCCTTATTTATTAAAGGATGAACGTTCGTTATTTTATGGAAGTGGAACAAAGAATGAAAATGTGAATAATAGAAATGGTTAAGATGTGCGAACGTTATTTTAAGTGAAATATTGAAAGTGGAATTTGAACGAACGTTCCAAGGAGGAACGTCTATATGATCTGAATGTGTTAAGTTATGTAGTATGACCATGGTAAAGCTGCTGATGGCTGTTCATCCTGATATTCCGTGAGTGCTCGTCCTCATGTAGAGGGGAGTAGGTCATGAGTGGGAATGGCAGGAGGCCCTAGTCCTACTGAGTACTTTGGACTGATAGGGTTAACCTCGGGTGGCAGCTGTTGAGTGTTTCCCAGTTACCACACCACCCGGGTGCAAGAACGCCTGTAGATACATGGCTTCATACAGTCCGGACAGTCGTTAATTATGAGAGTTTGAATGAGTTATTATATGCTTGGATATATACCTATTGCTGTATGAAATGTATGATTGATTGTGTATGTTGAAATATGTTGATTGTATGAATTAAATTACCTAAGCTTACCCTTGCAATTCCTTGTGTTGTCTACTGGTTATGTGCGTCCGTCTTGTCAATGCAATGATCATCCGTTGTGGATGTGAGCAGATGGAGAGGTGCCACTTGAAGAGATGCTAGAAGAAGAAAATTTGGAGGATGTCAACCTGGTAGAAGTTGAAGTTAAAGCTGAGCAGTAGAGCGCTCATCCAGTTGTAGCTATTAGTGTTTCTGTATTTTGGGACGTTCGGTTTATTAGTTTTGGAGAGCCGTTCGTCCAGAACTTGGAATTGTGTATATAGATTTTGATTTCCCGTATATTTTGTACGTTCGGCTTTTAATTAGCTGATTTTAGTTAAGACTGCACTGTTTAACTCTGTAAATGTGATTAGTTCTAATTAATGGTAATTACTATTTATTGGGATGTTACCGTCAGCTTTAAAAAACAATATAAATTATTTTTCTAAATCATTTTTAGAATTTAAAAAGTTTCAGAAATTAATTCTAAAAATAACGGTTTGAGCTTTTCTTTTATCAACTTTATTAATATTATTGTTTATGTGACACACAGAAGATATGTTCTCTATTTTTATGTTAGATTATTGAATTCGATATAAAAAAACATTTATTAGTAGACATGGTAGTGTTTTTACATAAACAGTTATTAAATCACTACTATTTACCAAAAAAATATTATTTCTATAGACAATAAAGCTGGTTAGGGAGTAAGAAAATGCCAAAATTATATTCTGAACTTCTATCTGTCCAAAGGATCATGGATTTTATTAAGAGGGTGACAATGATGTTCTCAAATTCCATTTCACCTGCTAATCTCTTTATTTTTCTTCCAAAACCAAACAAAACATTACTTATTATAATAGTAATAATAAAAAAGATACGGTCTACTGCATGAAAAATTGGCTATATTAATGTAATTGACTCTAATGATTGTGATATAAATATGTATCACTTCAAAATCATTCCACGTATTCATCAATTCCATGATTCGTTTCTTGTTAATAATCATCAACCCAAAAATTCGAAAAGCATCCGTGCTGAGACCAAAATTCTTCTTGCTTTCTCCCAAAAATTGCATGCAAAGCTGTGCAAAGCGCAGACTGCAGTAACTGCGTTTCTACGGCTGCAAGAGTTGAAAAAAAAAAGTGAAGAAAGGAGAGGTATGACAAATATAAGTTTGCTGTACTTATAAATATACATAAGTCTGAATGTAAAAGATTTTCCTTTGAAAGTACAGAGGCATGTAAAGTAGTTTTTTTGAAACCATGTTTTCATAAAGAGCGAACAGTTTAGAGAAGGGAACAACTGTGAGCGGTGAGTGTTTGATAAAATGCATGTGAGAGAAAATTTGTTATATATATATATTTAATTGTGGTATTTTTCTTGTCTTGGCTGTGGTGTCCCCTCCCTACCAGTGGGGGAAGCAATGGAGAGTGGAAAGTGGAGGTAGATAAAAAGACGAGAGAAAGTGATAAAAGTAAAAATGCGTCAACGAAAGGATGTGTGAAGTGAAAATGGGAAAAAGTTGTCCTTACTAGGCAATGCCTGGCAAAGGTGACTGTTGTCTCAAATCAGGAACAGAGAGAGGGTAAAGTCAAAATTAAATTCATTTATTATAGGAAGTTGATTGAGACCATCACCTTGTCCTTCGCCCTTTCCCTTCCCTTCTACCCTCTTTTGTTTTCTTTTCACCCACTCCTCCTTCTCCCTTTGTGTCTTTCTTTCTTTCCATTTAACGCTCCTTTTTTAAGGGAATCTTTCTCTGCATCCACATGTACCATCCTGATTTCACGCTTTTTTTAAGGTCTATGCACTATATAGACTGCCTCATCCCCAACGCTATGATATATGTAAACTAATATTAAATGCCATGCTGCTACCCAGCCATAACAATTCATCTTTTATTTTATCAACCAAAAACATAAAATGCTTAATTTCTACTTTGTAAATTCGACGTCGCATTATAATTGTCGCATTATTAAAAACTGGTACGAACTTTGCAAATGAGTTTTTCTTATCCATGCAATGCAACATTAATAACGCACTCCCACTCACTCTCTTTCGCTGGCCCTTTGTCGTTCACTTTCATTCTGGTGCGAGCATTAAGAGTTTCTGGGGCCTGCTGGGTACCTTCATTCCTCCGCTAGCCACCCTTATCAAAAGCAACTTGGAGCATGGACGTTAATGTTAATGTTCGTTCACAAAGAGGTGGCAACAGAGAGACCAGCCCAGACCGTGCCAAAATATGCAGGTTGAAGCATAAAGTGAAACCATCCAGAAAAGTTCAAGTCGTGTACTACCTCTCCCGAAACGGCCTTTTGGAGCACCCCCATTTCATGGAGGTCACCCTTTTGCCTAATCAACCTCTCCGTTTAAAAGGTACACGCATGCATCAACACAAAAAAGGAAAACTTCCTGGTTAACTTTTTTTTTATCTTATATGGCTACACTGTTCTTTATTTTCTTGCACTACCATAACTTGATTCGCTCGTTTGGTTGTTTACATTTGTTTCTATAAAGATGTCTTCGATCGGCTCATGGCTCTCCGTGGGAGTGGCATGCCTTTGCAATATTCATGGTCTAGTAAAAGGTATAGCCTTGCATTGAATCGATTTGATTCTCGTTCTACAAACACACGTTCCGATAAAAAGGTTACTTTTTAATTTGGCAAATTCAGAAACTACAAGAGCGGTTATGTGTGGTACGACTTGGCTCTGAAGGATATAATACATCCCGCAGAAGGAGGCGAATACGTGCTCAAAGGATCTGAGCTCGTCGAAGGATGCTCTGGTAATTAATAGTCTCTTTTTTTTCATTTAATTTGTCTGTGTTGAAGATTGATTATAACAGTTTTGACTGGATATTTATCGACGGTTCAGAGAGGTTCAATGTGAGCAACAAACAGGGAATCCATCAGCAGGGAGATGGAAACTACAGCTATAGTTACGATTCAAGGAGCAAGGCGTTGGGTGTGTGCAACAAGCCGCAGCAGAAGGAGCGTGAGGAGTACGAGGATTACGAGGAGGGAGAGAAAACAAGCTACACGAGTTCCACCACTACCCCACACTCGCGTTGCTCCAGAGGCGTGTCCACGGAGGAACTGGTTTACGAAGAGGAGAATAACAACGGGAACACAACGAAGGTGGGTGTTGGTGCGAAAACAAAGAACGACAATGATAAGAATTTGGCAGGCGGTGAGGGTGACGCGCGGAGTGAGAAGGTGAAGCGGAGGGAGGATGGGGATGGGTCTGTATCGAGCCGTTACTCCGTTCTGCTGCAACTGATAGCGTGTGGGAGCGCAGGGACGGAGTTGAAGGGGAAGCAGGGGCCGCGGCTGAGCGATGTGGGGACCAAAGAGAGGGAAAGGGAGAAGAAGAGTTTGTTTTGGGAAGAGGGTGATAGTGAGATAGTGAATTGCGTGTCGGAGAATCCGAGGATGTTGGGGAATTTGCAGGCAGATGAGAAGGAGTACTTCAGTGGAAGCTTGGTAGAGTCAATGAAAGCGAACCGAGTAGCGTTCCAGGATGAGCCTGTGCTGAAGAAGTCCAATTCCTACAACGAAGAAAGGTTTGGTTTTTACTTTGCTTTAGTTTTGTTTAATTTTAATTAATGAACTTATTTGGTCATTGTTGTTTGCAGGAGAAGTAGGCTTGGGATGGAAGAGGTGAAGGCGAAAGTGGTGGTGGAGGAGGAGGAGGAGAGGGTGGTGAAGGGTGGAGGAGTGAAAGAGAAATGCATCCCTCTGATGAAATCTCCGAAACAGAATAGTGGTAGGAAATGATGTGGTGACATGAATCTATATCGTTAAGTAGAGCATTTAATTAGGGATTAAGGGCTGATTGCCTGCATCATTAATTTGTTTTCACTTTTTAATTCCCTCTAATCACTGTTCTTCTGCTACCAACTGTTGCTGCATATTATTAGGCTCACACATAAAATAATAATGTCGTAGAAAGTAGAAACCATAAACACGTTGGTCTTTCACCTCGTATCACCCACACCATCACCCTGACATCAACTTTTATGCTTTCTTCGATAAGGAAAGGGAAAGAAATAGGATTTTTAAAATCCAGCTTTTATTATTTATATATAGATAGATATAATATTTGGAGTGGGGATGAAACTCCACTTTCCATTATTCAACTCTTTTCCTTTATATTTTGTTGACGTCTTTGAAACTTGTAAGAGTGACGTTGCAGTGTAAAAGTGGTAATTGTGAATATGCTATACAGAAGTTTTTCCTTTTTTTTTCCTCAAGAAACCATTTGCCAAAAGATTATGAAACCAAACAATTTTCAAATTTAATTACAGAAACGTACTTTTTCTTAAAATTGTCAAAATTCAACTTTTACGCCAACGAATTCTGATTTAAAAAGAGTAAATTCTATAAAAAATAAACTATTTTTATTTATATAAAATTGATAGTTTATTTATGATTAAATTTCAATTAATTGGTTTTAAAAGTCTGATACTCTATGCTTTAATTCATTAGAAAATCATTAATAATTTACTAGTAAATTAGTACGTTGAATGTCGGTTTGTGTGTCTTTATTTTTCAGTTTTTCTTTTTTGTAAATTCAACGGTCTTAATTTTTAAATTATAATATATAGGAATGCAAAAATATGAAACGTAACATGAAATGAAAATTGAAACACTGTGATGATTAATTTAATAACTTGTACTTTTTACATTTTTTTTTTGAAAAAAAACTTAATTTTAGTTTTATTAAAGTAATTGGTTAAAAGAATTTCTTAAATAAGCTTTTTTCTTGTGATGGGTAGAGTGTATTTTATTTTGTTGTACATTTGATTTTAAATTGAAGTATTCGTATCATTAAACTTAGATATATGAAAACTTGTTCTGCTTTGTAATCTTAATTAACTTACAAAGTCAAATTTTTGGAACTTTGCATAATTGTTTATATTTTATTTAGTTTAATTGTGATTTTTTTTATAAATTACACCTTTTTTAATTTAAAATTTTTCTTATTCGAAATTTATATTATTTTGTTGAAAGTCTCACATTAATTAAAAATAAAATCAGTTTAAAATATATAAATTAATGTAAATTGTATCTTATAAACTAATTCCTTATAATTGAATTAAGTTTAAAGTTCAGATGTATCACTGTCAAAATCAAATAATAACGTGTGAATATTAGTTTAGATGCAAAATTAAAAAAGGTGTAGTTAATTTTAATCTACACGAGCATCTTCAAATTATTAAGGAGGATATCAAACTGGCTTACAAGCTAAAAATATTAATTTATCTAATAGTGGTAGATTGTCCTGACCCGGGTTGACACATATTTTTTTGTAATGTATAAGATGAAAAATAATTTTGTGTGGTTGTAATGAGTTTTAATGTAGTTAATTTTGTGGGAGAGGGTGTCTGAAATCAAAAGTGAGTTTGTAGGATTCAAGAATAGTGTATCAAACTTTGATGGTTTAAAAGTATCAAAGTGAGTTGGAAGTGTTGAAGACACCACCTATGTTTTCTTCTTTTCATAATTATGTTGTCATGTAATTAAGTACCTTATGACAAAACACAGCTGGAGAATGATAGATTAATTGTGTTATTTTGTCTTTTGTATCTTCTAATGATGGTTCTTTTCAATGAAACATCATCTCTTGATTAAAAGACTTGGTGATCTCCTTGTCATGGTGAATGATGACATATACAGAAGAAGTTATAATTTTGGTACATATAGAAGATATAAGGTAAAAATAATTTCAAAAGACTTTAATGTGTAAGCAAAATAGAGTATACTTGTAGCAATTAATAGTTGACAGGGATTTTAAAGTTTGATCCAATTTTTTATGGAGTTAAAAATATGCGAGGTGGGTACATAAATGTTAAATAATAAAATAATAATTGAAATAAGTGAAAAACATATTTCTCAATATTAATATATAGAGTAATTTATATACATAAAAGAGAAGTTAAAATAATAAAAAAAAAGAAAGTAACATGTGTTGGGTGTAGTGTTTCTTTCAAGTTGTCTTTTTTACTTTTTTTTGTTATTTAATTGATATGTATTTTGATGTTTAAGTTAATTCAATATCCAAATAATTTAATAATGAATGATGTGATAAATGTGCCTTAAAAATTTTAATTAACATATATTCATATATTTCATTTGTATTTATAAGTTTTTTTATAAACTTTTGATTATAATAGATCTAATTACGATCAAGTATTTATATGTTACCATACTTTTTTTGCCATATCATTACACAGTTAATTATGTTTCTATAAAATTAATGGAATAAATTTGATTGATGTACATGTAAATAAAGTTAACATTCTTTTAAAAGTGGAGCTGAATAAACACGCTACACAGGATCAATTAAACAATTAAACTTAAAAGAATAAACAACTAAACTTAAAAAAATAAACAAACTAAATATTATTTAAAAAATTTAGAAATAAATGGTAAAAGTAAGGAAGGGAACTCATTGTCCATTCTTAATCATGAAAAAAAAATAATTGTGAAAGAAAATTTAAATGCAAAATTAAAGCCGGAATATAGAGTGTATGATTAATTGTCGTTCCTAACTGAAAGAGAAAAAAAGGACTAAAATTTAAAGAATTAAAAATATATTATTTAATTTTAAATATTACACTTTTGAAACTAATTAACTAAAATGTTATCATAAATGTATTAGTAATTTAATTTTTATTAATCAAATGTTATTCAAAAAGAGTCCGTATTCCGTTATCAAGAACCGAATTTTGACCTGCTTCACAAACTCTTCCTGGTTCTTTAATTAAATTTCAGAGAGTTTTGTGTTTGTAAATTTTTAGCAGATGGTTTTCTGGGAAAAGTTTCCATTTTTTCATCTGTAATTTACTTATCGATAAATTATTTAAATGTTTAAATAGCTTCATAATATTTTAATTATTTTGATAGAATCAATTTAACATAATAAATTTTTACGATTACTGATTTTATTCAATGATATAGTACATGAATGACAAATACTCATCATGGTAAAGTATCTTACATACACAAGACAAGACGAATTATACATATAACTCTTGCCTCCACGATTTAAATTTAAAGATTTCTTTTGCTGAACAAATTTTTAAAATATAAATGTTCTGTACGGTCTCCCTGCACTCTCATGCATCGACCGGCACTGTTCGGTATCCATGCTCTATCGCTTATCGAATACCGGATTAGGCAGTCTTCAGACAAGGCCAACCAAACGGCTCATTATTAGGCCGACCGTCCATAAGCCGCCCACCTACCAGGCTGATCGGCCACCTAGGCCGAGCCGACCACACAATTAGATTATAAACGATAATTACTCATTAAGTCCCTGATGAAGGTTAAGGTGTGATTGGGTCGTCATTAGACCGGTAAAAGGTAAAAACACATTACAACTAGTATAAATAAAGGTCTCAGGTATGACTTTAGGGATACGATGCACTATATACATGCATTACTTACCACTCGGTTACATTACTAACTTGAGCGTCGTAGTGCCTTTGACAGGTGCCCGCCCGCCCGACTTGGAGAAAGAGGAGGACAACCACCTGGAGTCCATGGAGAAACATCTGATCGGTCTTCAACCTAGTGCATGGAGCAGCGTCCGTCCGCCTTGAGCCTCGCCCGTTCGATCTTCAATAATGTTTGGCCCGTTCGGTCTGGAAGGTTCGCCTAGTCTTCAAGGTCCGTCCGACCATCCACACAATCTTGAGTGTCTTGAGTATAGGACATCAACCCTATATCCGAAACATTTTGGCGCCCACTGTGGGGTTGAGCAAGTATTCCCCATTGTAGACATAAGGAACCAATAAGTGGTGCTTTAAAGAACCTCAAATGCTCAGCGTTCGACCTCGACCTCCCGGCCATCCGGCCTCAATCCTTCGCCATTTGGCCTCCATTACTCGGCCATTCGGTCTCACAGGAACTCGACCGTCCGACCTCACAGGTATTCGGCCAGTCAGCCTCAACTGCTCGGCCGTCCATGGCCTCACATGTACTTAACCAAAATTTGGCATCAAACGTTCGGCCCTTCGGCCTCAACTGCTCGGCCGTCCATGGTCTCACAAGTACTTAGCCAAAATTTGGCATCAACCATTCGGCCATTCAACCTCAGTTGTTCGGTTGTCCATGACCTCACAGGTACTTAGCCAAAATTTGGCATCAACCATTTGGCCGTCCATGGCCTCACAGGTACTTAGCCAAAATTTGGCATCAAACATTCGGCCCTTCGACGTCAACTGCTCGGTCGTCCATGGCCTCACAAGTACTTAGCCAAAATTTGGCATCAAACATTCGGCCATTTGGCCTCAATTGCTCGGTCGTCCATGGCCTCACAGGAGCGAGTTCTTTAGTGAACCATCAACTTAACCGGGCGGTGAACGGCGAGTTCATAAAGAACCACAACCGCCCGGAGCCAAAGGAGCGAGTTCTTTAGTGAACCGTAAACTTAACCGGGCAGTGAATGGCGAGTTCATAAAGAACCACTGTCGCTCGGAGCCAAAGGAGCGAGTTCTTTAGTGAACCGTGAACTTAACCGCGCGGTGAACAGCGATTTCATAAAGAACCACTGCCGCCCGACTCCAGATAAAAGCCACATTGATGGACGACGAGTTCCTAAAGGATCCACTGTCAATTTGGCCAGGCGGTGAACGTCGAGTTCATTACAGAACCACTGCCACCCGATTCCAGATAAAACCCAAGTTGGGGAACGACACGTTCAGCAGATGAACCAGCGTCACCATTCGACTCACATAGGCCTCAACTTTTCAGTCTCAGATGGCCTAACTCGTTCGACCTTTCAGTACCCTCAATTTCTCGGCCTCCTAAGGCTCTAATCGTTCGACCTTGCATTGGCCTCAACTCCTCGGCCTCACGTGGCCTCAACCGTTCGGCCATACCTTAGTCTCGGGTACTTCTCAAACCATGTTTCACAGGTAGCCTATCCCGACTCGATCGGCAAAGGGCACGACCCGCTTCGGTCTTCCGGCCAGTCATCTTAATCAAGAACAAAGAAGACAGACAAAAGCCAACCAGAGAACCCGCCCTTTCCGGGAAGGCCATGTACAGAACCCCTTCGCAGATTAACATCATGCTCGGGCTTAGGGGGTTGGTGTTCCGTACGGTCTCCCTACTCCCTCATGCACCGACCGACACTGTTTGGTCTCCGTGCTCCATCGCTTACCGATCGATCTCCCCGCACCACCGAACTAGGCAGTCCTCAAATAAGGCTGACCGAGCGGCTGATTATTAGGCCGACCGCCCATCATGCCGCCTACCTACCAGGTCGACCGACCACCCAAGCCGAGCCGACCACATGGTTAGATTATAAACGATAATGACTCATTAAGTCCCTAATGAAGGTTAAGGTGCGATTGGGCCGTCATTAGGCCGGTAAAAGGTAAAAGTCCATCACAACTAGTATAAATAAATGTCTCAGGTATGACTTTAGGGGTACGATGCACTATATACATGCATTACTTACCGCTCGGTTACATTACTAACTTGAGCGTGAGAGTGCCTTTGACAGGTGCCCGCCCGCCCGACTTGGGGAAAGAGGAGGACGACCACCTCGAGTACATGGAGAAACGTCCGATCGGTCTTCAACCTAGTGCATGGAGTAGCATCCGTCCACCCTAAGCCTCGCCCGTCTGATCTTCAATAATGCTTGGTCCGTCCGGTTTGTAAGGTTCGCCCAGTCTTCAAAGTCGTCCGGCCATCCACACAATCTTGAGTGCTGTGAGTATTGGACGTCAACCCTATATCCGAAACAATATAAAATAATCATTTAACTTTATTATTTGAAAAATTAATTTAAATTTGAATCAAAACTAAATAAGATATTTGAATTTGAAAATTTTAAATAACGAATTTAAGAATAATGAATTTATTAATTTTTTTATTATATATTGTTTCTTTTTTTAATGTATAACTTAAATTTATATTTAAATTCTATTAATTATTTATTTTTCTTTAATAATTAATATATATGGTAATTATTAAAAAAATTAGTATAAACTTTATTAGAATTAATCTAATTTAGACTTTATACTTTTTCATCGTGTTTGAGACTTTATTATAATGTATGTACTATGTATTGTTTTATTATATGCTATATGTTTTCTATAAAAAATTGATAAAATTAATAAATAGATTATAGTCAATAACCGTATTAAATTATATATTATATATTTTATTTAATAACATAATAATAAGTATGATATAAAAATATTGATTTAAATATAATAAAATTACAATCTATTAGACTATCTAATAATATATATATATATATATATATATATAAATTATAATTTTTTAGGAGTTAATTAAAGTCTTGTAATAAGACTAAACTTATCTTAACTTTAACCCTAACTCATTTCAGAGGAGACTTTGAAGGTTGAGGCTTTTTTTTGTCCACACATAATAGGGCTTCCTAAAATGTGATTTTTTTAAGGATGAGCTAGGACTGACCCATGGACCATGAGTCAAGTTGACAATTATACCTCTTAGGATAATAACTTTGTGATGAGACCTTTGGCTGTTATTATTAATCATATCCACTATACATAACCACTTTTTTTTTTTTAATTTGATTGTTATTATTAATTGCATTTTTACATGTTTTTATATCTTATATAAGCTTCATCACGATTTTGTTTTTAAAAATTGTCTTGGAAGGTAGAAGGAGGAAGGAGTATTTATATTACATTAAGTCTCGACTCCTAAGTCATGTAAAACTATTGAGTGTGATAGGAATATTTATTGTTTCGGAGTGCAGGGTCGTGCTTAACTCTCACAAGTAATGTCACGATCCAAAGTTTCCAAGCGTTGTCTTTCACTCTGAGTCTTTTATAATCATTCGTCCAACACTACTTGGAGAGCATCTACAGAAGATGTTCTGATGCTAAAGTCAGTTCAAGCTCGATGATTCAAATAATTAATCCGTGTTAAGTGCGATCACTTATCTATTTACCTCAAACTTGCATTTATAGATTTAGAGCAAATTTTTTTTATTAATGTTAGCCTAATGGCGACTCATTTAATGATAATTACAATTTGTCTTAATTTGATCAGTATTAAAAATAATGTCCATGTAGACAAACCGTTCTGTAGTCATAGCTGCAAGATCACGAAAATAATCTGCAATCATATTTGTCGTGTGGTCAACTGAAAAGATCATTCGATTCAGAGATGACCGACCAGTCATACAATATATTTGCCATTCACAAAAATATTTAAGATACAAATAATAAAGTCTCCTATATGCTATACTATTCAAGTACCATTCAAATAATAACAAATTACGTGCACACGTAAGCAAGTGGAAAATACCCAGAATATGTTACATGGACCAAAGAGTTGTTGATCCTCTTCTGTTCAAACCGATGATTTTGTCCAAGCCAAAAAAAAATAATTCAATCGTCCTATTATCCGCGATGGGTGTTGCTTCCTCCACTACCACACCTTTTTCCCTCCACCTCCCCTTTACTATTTTGTCCCTCAGTAAAATTTTATTTTTAGGGTTATTATTTTTTAATTTTACCCATTCACAATCTATTTCACTAATAACCTATTCTAGTCTCGTAGATGAGTAAAATACTTTTATTTCATTTTAACATTATATTTCTTCCTCTTTTTCTTTCTTCGTTGTGAGATACTACAAGTTGCAAAGGTTGGTAGTGGTGGAAAGAATTATCAAGCAGTCTCCCTCTCGTGGTGTAGTATCGCTCTCGTGGTGCAGTGCGTGGAGTGCTTCCTCGTGTTCAAATAAACCATGAAATAAAACCCTAAAATAAAAGACGTAACCTTTAAACGAAGGTGACATCCTTCAATGGATGTCAACATCCTTCAACGGATGTCAACATCCGTTTAAGGAAAAACGGATGTCGACATCCGTTTTACCTTAAACGGATGTTGACATCTGTTGAAGATCTCACCTCCGTTTAAAGGTTACTTTTTTTATTTTAGAGTTTGTTTTATTAGGGGACATCCGTTGAAGGATGTCACCCGTTGAAGGATGTCACCTCCGTTGATGTATACTTCCTCACACTGGTTGATGCTCTGGACGCTCCTCGATGTTTCTCCACACCACGGCCGCGATGCTCCTTCACACCACGGCGGCAATGGAAGCTTTCAAACCAAAAAAAACTGGGAAGAAAAAGGAATGGAAGTGCGGGAGGTGGAGAGGTGAAACGAAAATGGGAAAAAGGGAAAGAGAGTTACGTGGGTGAGTGCTGGGAAAGTAAAATTAGGGTTTTAAATTATTTAAAATAGGATAAAAGTAAAAATCTTTTTAACTTAAAAATATAATTGTATTTAAAATAATGTGGAGAGGTAGAGAAAGTATAGGATGGTGGTGAAGGGAGCAACACCCATCCGCGATCTACTCTAATAAGTAGGATATTCAATGCTGATTTAAATTTTGTTTATGGCCCAATATAGTTGAGAAACTCCAAATATAACCTAACCTATTCGAACTGCAACAATCTCTCCAAGCTCAAAATAAATGCTCTATTAATATATATGACCTAAATTTATATTTTCCATATTTTTAAATGAAAATGGTTCCCATTCAGTGACAATATGAACTTAAAATGCATCTAGAATGTTCACCAACTGTGGAATAAAAATTAAACAGTAAGATGGTCTTTTAGTAAAATTAATTTGGTGAACCTGAATACAACCTTGTGCTTATCGAAATAATCATTCGCTAACATCATCTGTCTTGAGCTTTTTGTTCGTTTCATTGCTTTTTAGTACACTTATCAAGCCTTCAAAAGTAGTGCACAAGACTGCTCCCACTTCCAAATATCATTATCTCACTTGAACCAATCAACATGTGACACCACATTGTTTAACACTAATGATCAAGATTAAGTTTTCCTTTACTTTATGACACTTTTCACTTAATTAAAAATTCTAGCGAACTTTTCTGTTCTTTAAAAAGGTGTCTGATGGGTGTCCTTGGAAACACTGCTAGCAAAAACAATTCAACGTCAGAGTCTGGAAAGACGTTGTTCATGGCAAGCTTTCTGCTACAAAAGATTGGTTAGGCTTTCATGCAGAGAACAGAGTTCTCCCAAACACTTCAATCAAGCATGGCTTTCTCACCGGTTGAAACCCCAAAGGTAGAAGAGAAGGTAACTTCAGAACACTATGAACGGTCACAGTGGGTTCTCAATGCCCCTGATCCCCCAACTACGTGGCACAAGCTCAGGGGTTCTGTGAGCACCACAATCTCACAGTACCTAGAAATGTGTTTTGCTCTAAGAACCCAAAATGGACCTAAAATTTTACTTTCTTTCTTGGGAGCCATTTTTCCTATTCTTCATTGGGCTCCAAATTATTCACCAACCAAGTTCAGAAACGACTTGCTTGCTGGTCTAACCATAGCAAGTCTCTGCATTCCTCAGGTACACTGATAAAATCATGAGATTTATTCAAATATATAGAGCATGATGAAGCACTGTTTCTGTTTCTGTTTCTGTGCAGAGCATTGGGTATGCCACTTTAGCAAAGCTTGATCCTGAATATGGACTCTTGTAGGTTTCTTTCCCCTCTATATGTGAAATATAAACTCAACTTACATTTTGAATGGTGAATTTGAATCTGAACGAACAAATTAGATACTAGTGTGGTGCCACCTCTTATGTATGCTTTGATGGGAACTTCAAGAGAGACAGCGATTGGACCAGTGGCGGTGGTGTCTCTTCTTTTGTCATCAATGGTTGAGAAATTAATAGACCCTGCCATCGATCCAAATGGGTATCGAAAGCTTGTGTTCACTGCCACTTTCTTTGCTGGTATATTTCAAGCTGCTTTTGGACTGTTCAGGTTGGTATATGAGTATGATTTAATATAATTTTCAGTGTTAATTAATTAACTAAACTTGGCATTGACAATGGATATTGTATAGGTTGGGTTTCCTTGTGGATTTTGTGTCTCATGCAGCCATTGATGGATTCATGGGAGGAGCAGCAATAATAATTGGTCTTCAACAGCTGAAGGGACTGTTTGGAATAAATCATTTTACAAACAAAACAGACATGATCTCTGTCATGAAATCCGTTCGGGAATGGCTTCATCATACCGTATGTTGTTCTTCTTTTACCTTATTGGTTTGTTTACTTTTTTTTTATCTTTACCTGCGGATATATTTAAGGTCAAGTTAATTTGTCAAAATATACCATTACATTCTTTTGATAATTCCTTAAGAATCCACAAGGTATTGGTTAGCATTTTTCATATTTTATTTTATTTTTATAAAATTGTAAGAGGAAATAATCTTATTTTGCATTTTACAAGAAAATACTTTTAATATAATATATTTTAAATAAATTATTTCATTTATTGTTTGAAATTCATGAATAATGTACTGAGAAAATATTAATTCGTACGTTCACAGTGTAAAAATTAAACTCTAAATGATATAAGTAATATGTTATTCAATATAAGTAATAATTTTTTAGTACTTATCTAAACCTATACAAACTTTCTTATTTTGGGGGACCTTTGTATGATGATTTGTGGGTTTTTAGCAAGTGGGAATCGGGGTAACATTTGAAGGTGGATATGTTTGACAACACTCGTATGCTTACATCAATTATTCAAATATGTTATTATTGAACCAACTTTAATAACTTCAAAGGTGGATATACAAGAGAGTTTTTTTTTCTTACTATAATAACAAATAAGAAAATCAATTGTGTCATTTAGGGCTTAACAATTAGTTGATTCGAGATCAATTTTTATCATTGTGTTCTAGAAATTAATTTTGTTATAATATAACAATCTTTAAATGGAAAACTGCTATACTTACTTTTCCTAACATTCAGTGTTTCTTAATTTTTTTAGAAATTTGTGGCGCGTATATATATTTCTTTAATTTTATATATAGATAGTAAAATTATTTATTATTAGCTATATAAAAGGACACCCACGTTATATTTTGATTTAAAAATTATTGATAACAAGAATATTCAAATTTCTTTTAAGTAAAGTTAGATATTTTATAGTATATATCATAATTAAAATAATATTTCACTAAATAAATTCTTTTTAATAGATTCAATCACACGCTAGATTGCAAATCGCTACATAAAGATACTCCCAAAATTTTCATGGTGTCGCTTCACAACCTATTCAAGCACACTATAGTTTATATCAACAAATCTTACTTGTCATATTCTAACATGTACATATTCAACTTAGTACCTACTTTAAAAAAAAAGTTGTATAAAGATTCTAAGAAACTGTATATAAGAGGATCCATGTTACATGCCATCAAAACTCAATTACATATTTGCAATTTTGGAAAAGAACATGATGTTTTTAAGACAGGAAAAATCTTCAAAATCGAAGAATAATACTAATGAAACGAATTAGTAATATTTATCTGATTCAAAAAAATTAGTGGTGAGTTAAACTTCTGAGTTATGTGAAACCTGTCTTGCTTCACTAGAACAATATTTTAGATCAACACTTGCATATGCTGTCTCAGAATCTTAAACAAAATCCTTGTAATTGTTCAACTGCAGTGGAATCCGCTCAACTTGGTGCTGGGATGTTCGTTCTTCATTTTCATCCTGGTTACCAGATTTCTGGTGAGTGATCTATATACAGATCAAGAAATAGTTCTTTCTTTGCACTATTTCTAACATATTTAGTAACCTAACATGGGCCAACTCACCATGGCAGGGTAAAAGGAATAAGAAACTGTTTTGGCTGCCAGCTATATCTCCTCTTTTATCAGTTCTGTTATCAACTCTTATAGTTTTCCTGACTAGAGCTGACAAAAGTGGTGTTAACATTTTGAGACATATAAAAGGAGGATTGAATCCAAGCTCTATCAATCAAATAGAGTTGAATTCCCCACATATTGGAGCATTGGCCAAAACTGGACTATTTGCTGCTGCTGTTGCACTCACTGTCAGCATCCAATTTATACTTCATCACACAATAATCCTTCCAATTATATATACATACACTTACACACATACATCTATATTCTAACGAGACTAATTTTGTTTCTCATAGGAATCAGTTGCTGTTGGACGATCTTTTGCATCCATGAAAGGATATTACCTTGACGGAAACAAGGAAATGGTATCATTAGGCTTCATGAACATCATAGGGTGCATCTCCTCTTGCTATGTTGCAACTGGTAAGTTTGATGGAATCAGTTGAATAATTTCTCTTTACATGTAAATCAGTTTTCATACCTTCCTAGTCGAATCAGTTGATGCTACGTCACTTAACAGCTACATCAATTAGCTAAGATTTTGGCTGATAAAGTTGGCATAGAATTATCGAAGTTGTTTCATTTAGAATTAATATAGTAAGTCCACCAGCTAGTGGAAAAAAAAAGGCATATATATGCATGATCCAATGCCACGGGCAAGGTACTACAAAACACAATACTATATTAAACTAGTTAGTGGGAATCTTGTTTTTATTGGAAAAGGTGAATTATTAATACAGCAAGAGCCAAATTTGTATCATATATAATGCTCCTAAGTGTCACCTTTTTCTTATAATTGACCTCATGCAGAACAAACATTAACTCAGAAGCAATTATTGGGCTAAATAATGATTTCTTTATTATTCTGCACAGGTTCTTTCTCCCGCACAGTGGTTAATTTCACCGCGGGTTGTGAAACATTAGCGTCAAACATTGTGATGTCCATTGTAGTGATCATATCACTGCAATGTTTGACGAAGCTATTGTATTTTACACCAACTGCTATTCTGGCTTCGATAATCCTTTCAGCTCTGCCGGGACTCAGACATCAACGAAGCTTACAAAATATGGAAAGTTGATAAGCTTGATTTTCTTGCTTGTGTTGGAGCCTTCTTCGGTGTGATCTTTGCGTCAGTGGAACTTGGTCTGCTAGTGGCCGTAAGTGCACCACTTTTCAACATATATCTCTACCTCTTCCATCACATATACTTCTTCGGTGTAATATATATATATATATTACTTGTCTTTTTCTTATTTTGGATTAATATGATTAATGCCGACACACATCCAACATTTTCTGCTAAACAAATGTACCTATGTGTGAACACAGAACTACATCAACCTTCTGATCAATATAAATATATTCAAACAATGCATGGCATATGGTGTTGAATTCGATCTCCTTAAATAAAACTATCAAATAGTGGATGAAGGAAATGATAGAAAGAGAACGTACTAAAATGATTTGGAATTTAAGTCAATTTTTTATCGGATATTAGTAAATAAGTATCGATTAACTTTGTTGATTAATCTCTCCTGAAACACTGAACTCAATTTTGTTGAAATTACCGACTTTCAATTAGTTTTTATCATATTCCATATCATCTTATCATGATGTTAACTGTTACTGATATATGTTGGAGTTCCGAATCCACTGTTTTAATGGGAACGTAGTTGCAAAGTGGAGCACTAAAATATGAACTGTGCCACAAATTTCATTCACAGTATAGTCGCCCTCGCGGGCCTCTCCAACCAATGAATATTCTTTGAGAATCACCATTAATTTATGCCATGGAATTTGCGCTAGAAAACGTACGCTTCAGTATAAATTAAAAATTAGGTCAGTAATAGTACTGTTGCCAACTAAAACTTGAGCCAAACCAAAGATTGTTATGAAGCAATCGAAAGATGCAAGAAATCTTCCAACAGTATCAGCTGCATAATTTTGTGGCCGAGATGAGAGTATCTAACAAGTGCAATTTCGTCTGCTTTTCCACTATCTTAATAGAATAACAGCAAAACTGATTTTTGTTAAAGTAATGAATGTTACTCCAATGCGTACCGTTCAAAGTGGATGCTTTTGGAAACTCCAATGCCTCGGGATATCAGTGACATGAAAAGATTGTTATGATATCCGTAGAAAAATTATTTTTGAAGAGAACAATAGATATACTATGTGCATCTATTAAAAATAATTTATTTAGTGAAATAAATTCAGAAGATAAAAAACAAAGGAATAAGTAAAAAATCAAACAGGACTTTGGTGCATGTTTGGTTTGATGTTTGAAATCTTATATTGTTCCGAAGGTGGCAATATCTTTGACAAAGATAATTTGGATCTCGATCGGAGCAGGCACAGAAACGCTGGGAAGACTTCCAGGCACAGATCTGTTCTGCGATGTACAACAGTATCCTATGGCTGTTAAGACTCCTGGGGTTGCAATAATACGCGTCAAGTCTGCATTGCTTTGCTTTTCTAATGCCAATTCAGTCAGAGAGAGGTATTGTGGTAGCACTAGACTGTTGCTACAAGCACATGTTAAGCATTTGATATTACATAAAATTTAACCCAGTTTGAACTGTAAATAATGGAGTACGGTTTGATTTCAAGTGGAAAGCAGGTAAGGTACACAGTACGGTTTGATGTTTTACAATACTGGTTTTCAAATCTGCATTTTGTGTCTGTTTACTTACTGTTAATTTTGCTCAGCTAGCAATTGCCAATCCTGGGTGGCAAGTGATATACAAGCTAAAGGCAACCAACTTTGTTGCAAGAATTGGAGGAAGGGTCTTCTTGACTATTGGAGAAGCTATTGACTGCAATCTGGATTTCTAAATTGCTACTGACAGAACCCTGTGGTGTACCTCTCTTTGTTTACAAGTTGTGTTTGGTTTGAGTTTGAATGTTGCAAAATTGTACTCACGATGATGTTTGTTTTGTGTGTTTAGTGTAGAATATGGTGGGACAGAAGGATAATCTTCCCAATCCTTTTAGGACAACACGAAGTGGTATTGGGCTATGTATTGTGGTTTTCTACCTATCTATCATGTAATAAAAGAATTATCCTTTTTTAGTTTGTACCCACAATGCATTTTAATTTTGGTTTACTTTTCTCCCAATGTACCGGTTAAGTTATTAGTATCCGAAACTCATTGTTGGGAAAACATAGATGTTAATTAATATTCATTTTGGATTTCATTTACAGATATACTGTTTTGTTAATTGTCATATTTCATTTTAGAACTATGCTTGATATATGAATCAGAATGACTGAATTATACACAACTCTAACAATTAATTGAATTCTACACAAATGTATTACGGCTTCCCCTTGGTTTCTTCAGAATCCTGAAAAACATTCTGGCATCTTGTTCATGCACATTGCTTCCTTCCAATATATGCCAACTCAACAAAACCCTTCTTCTCTTCCATGATGCCACTTTCTTCACCGTAGTAATGAATGAGAATGCTTGAGAAGTTGTTGAAGTGGTGGTTGCCCTTGTGCTTTACACAACAAGCCCTTCACTCTTTCAGTCACCTACGTTTGAAGAAATTCCACTGTCATTGTTAGAGGGTACAAGTATTTGAGATCATACGTCTATTTCCAAAAATAATAATGCACTTGAAAAACAAATAAGTATTCTGCCAAAAATGTATAAAATAAAACCTTTCCCAAACTTCCCCTAGCATAGGGGACAGTCCTCCGATTCCCTAATGCAGTAGGGGGAGATTTTCTACTAGTCTCTTCCTTGCAGGGTGATTTCCCGTTGCTTCTGCTTCGCGTCATAATGCTGGGTGATTCATACCATTTGCTTTCAAACATGTTTGGTAGACTAGATTCCTAGCATCACCCATAAGCCATAACAAATGTGTGAGATTCATGCTACTATCTCGAATATTTGTTTTCAAAGGTAGAATTGAAAATGAAGATTAATTGCACACCAGAAACAACACCGTTGCACAATGCTTAACCACCTCCAAGTTCATGCGAACATCATCCAGACTCCTGCGTATTAAAGTTTAAGTCTTATGGTATAATATAGCCACTATTAGTACTAGAGTTAAAATGTATACCTGTGTTTTTGTTGGCCAATACCAAAATAAGAAGCCAATGATGCCATCTGCTCATAAATAACAGTGAATAAGAACACTTGAAATAATTACGAGGATTGTGTTTGTTGTGTGAAGAATTAATCACTGACTGCTATACCTTCATATTACCAGCTCTTCTTCCAAACTTCTCAGTTAGGACCCTCAAAGAATCAATGATTCCAACAGGTAAGGGTGGTGGCCTATTGATATAATCAAAGGCCTCTTTGATCCGGGGACAGTCAAATCTCTGGATGTTATGCCCCGCCCACACCCTTCCATTCAAGATACCGAATATTCTGTCTGCAACATCTTCAAAAGATGGTGCATTTTCAACAGCTTTACGTGTTATTCCATCACTTCTGCTAGATTTCACAGCGACTACAGACAAGTCTTTGGGTTTTATGAGGGTGGTGTAGCTCTCAACCTCGTTGAGTTTGTGAGGAGTAACTACAATAGCACCAAACTCCAGCACCCAGAAACGATCTCCAACTCTTTTGGGCACTGTAGTTTCCAAATCAAAGAAAACAATCTCGGGTGCGTGGTCGTTGCATGAATAAGAGAAATCCATGATGACAAGGGTCTTGTGTTACTTTTGCCTTCCTTATATCTGGGTTCATGTGTTTAGTATATATAGATGAAGCTAAGGTGGGAAAAGTGGATGTAGAGGAAACCCAATTGTTGTGTGTGAAGGTTGATTATCTCCAGGTTGAAGTCACTATGCTCCTTAGCTTCTTCAGAATGTTTAACTTTGTTGTAGATGAGAATATTGAAGAGAGAGAGAGAGTTAAGATTGCGTTTCCTTCTTACCTTCCTTCCCTCCCACGCTGTATGTTTTGAATGTGTTGTATTTCCTTTCCAACAGGAAACTTCTAATGAGACCTTAACCTTACAGATTACAAAACTTGTGCTTCTGGGGCAGGGAATTGATTCTATTCTATGCCAAAACAAACATATATGTTAGGTTGCAAATGCTTCAATTAACAAATCCCTGTCTTTGTTCCAACGGGTTAACTACCACTTTGCTTTTCCAAATATGTTATATGGTATGAAAAAAGTTGCTAATACTATTATTTCACAACCATTTCACACATGTAGAGATACTAAATTGTACAATCCAAAAAATATATTTTCTTAAAAAATATTTCTAAATTATGCAATCCAAAAGTTAAATGATTTTTGGATTATTCAATTTACAGGTCATCATTTTCTTAATCTTTCTTACTTTTGAAAGTTATTTTTAATTTTCAAATTGTAAAATCTAAAAGTCATTACCAAATACTTTTTAGATTATACTTTTTAGATTATACAATGACATGGCCGGCCCACAGGTTATCCAGGTTATGTTTCACAACCACTAAGAAGTCAGTTTAAATATTTTATTATTAGCTGATATATAAATATTTCGTAAGTGTTTTTGAAGCATGGTATTTTCATTATTTTAATTACCTTTTAGGCTCTTTATTACCTACATTTTTTATTCAACCACGAAAAAAAAAATGAAAAATAACTTTTCATTTCTTTCTAAATTTTCAAATTTTGATTAGTGAGAATAATTCTTAGATTATCACACGGTTTGACAAAGCATTTTTGCTTTGGTTGTAAATTTCTTTACGATCTATTGTAAGACTAACTGGCCATATTGTTGTATTCATTTTAGGATATTGACATAGTTTTTAAAACTTTATTAGTGTCATGTAAAACTTCAGAATTTTCAGTACCTTTTACTTCAATGACAAAATTTAATGAATGACTCTTTTACTATTTTTAATGGGTCTCAATATGTTTTCTTTTGTAAAAGAACTGATTTTACGTGTAAACTCATCCTTTCCCCTGCACGAATTAAATAACTAAATGTAACTAAAAAAACTCAATAAAAAGAGACTTTATTTAAGAGGCCTGTGCTTGATATGCAAACCTTCCAATTAAGAAAAGCTGTAGTAGCTTACAATTTCCAACCAAATGAACAATGCTTGATAAACCAATATATTTATCCAGAGTCTGAAAACTAGTTTATAATCTCTTCCCTGCTCTAAAAAGATTATTGTTTATAGATTATCACAATAATCTATTGTTGTTTAAATCTTTTTTATTTAGGTAAATTACGGAATATGATTTAAAATAATTAATTTTATTTTCTTACAAAAAAAACATATATATATATATATATATATATATAAATTTATTTTAGCTATTATCAAATACAACTGAAATTTCAAACAATTTATTTATCTAAAAGACCAACTAAAACTTCTGAATTAAATAATATATTGATAGTGCTGATACGAAGCCAATTTTTAATTCTGACGAGATTGATAAATGAAGAGATCCCTTGTTTCTCTAGTGTGTTACGTAACATAAAAGGGGCAAAAATAATTTTAAACCATTAATAAGACAGTTGCTCAGTTTATTTGTGGGAAAATAACCATAGCCTATTATTTTCGGACAGATTAGATATTGGCAGCATTAAAATAAAAATAAAATACACCAATTACACTAAACATCGATATTAAACAAGCGCAGCAGAGCTTAGAGGGATGAGTGCCTTCTTAATTCTTTCTACAGCTGCCTGTAGGGTAGTAAGGGATTCTGCATAAGAGATGCGGATGCAAGTATCATCTCCAAATGCACTCCCTGGAACCAAGGCTACCTGTGCCAAAATGGCAAAACACAGAGTTATGATACTATCAGTTGTTTTCTCATACTTTACAACAACATTTTCTGGCCTTTTGCTAAGAACAGTTGTTCTTTAGTTCTTCCCCACTATTTTACAGGGGAGACAGTAAAATAAAAGATTATTAGAAAATTTCCTACTCATAATAATCATCAAATCTTTGAATCAATTACATGAGAATACCTGGCCAACATCCAGTAAGTATCGACAGAGGGACTCAGAATCCTCAATTTTACCGAATCCTTCAGCTTCTCTTCCATAATAGAAGCTGAAATCAATGAATAAATAGAATGCTCCCTGCGAGTGAAAAAGAGAAGAATCGTGTTTAAGTAGAAAAGCAGACAAGAAAAGGATGAGACAAAAAAAGAGGTGGATAATTAACAAGAAAATAAATTGCACCTGGGGTTCGGATATCTTGACACCATCTATTTCTCTAAAACTTTTTACCAAGAAATCCCTTCGCTCCCTAAATGCTTTAACCATGGTAGAAACTGCTTCCCCACCAGCATAACCTAGTCCTAACGCAGCAACTGCAGCTTTCTGGGCAATACTACTGGCCCCTGAAGTGAACTAAATTCAATTTGACGCATCAGCCACTACATCTCGCATATAATATGGTATAGAAACAATAGTCCAGCTGATTCCAAATGAATGCTAAAAGCTTAATAAAATGCTAAATCTCGCTAAACCTAAGTATCCTTTTGATGTATTGTAGGCTGTATCAAAGGGAAATCAAGAGAAGTATAGCATTGGATGAGGCTTATGAAAATGGCCAAAAATAATAAAGCATACCTGACTTTGGATCTTTCCACATGCAGCAATAAAATGTTTTGGACCAGCAATATATCCAAGCCGCCAACCCGTCATTGCAAAGGCCTATATGAAAATAGCTCAAAAACATCATAATCAAGTTTATAGGCCTCCATGTCAAATCATTAATTGCAACCACACTGTGAAATAGACCATAAGCATTGGAATATAAAATAAGAATGAATGAACAACACACCATTCAACTCTAAAAAAAAATTACATACTGACCTTAGAAAATCCATTTACAGTTAGAGTTCTGTCCCACATTCCCGGTAAAGATGCAAAGCTAGTGTGAGTTGTTGGGGCATAAATTATGTGTTCATAAATTTCATCCGAGAGAACCTGCATAAAACAACCATTAAGATCTCGAAAGAAAATAACATTTAGGTTGAACACATTGAAGCACTAGTGATCTTCTTGTGGATGTAAATTGTATGACAATACCAGAAGCCTAGGGTGCTTTGCAACAATCTGGGCTATCTTTTCAAGTAATCCCTTAGGGTAGACAGATCCAGTTGGGTTAGATGGCGAGCAAAGAATGAGCAGTCTCGATCTTTCAGTTATTTTGGATTCCAGAAGTTTGGGATCTAAGAGGAAATTATCAGATATTGATGTTGGAAGAATCACAGGAGTTGCATCAGCCAACCTTGCCATTTCTGGGTAACTAACCCAGAATGGAGCTGGAATAATGACCTGAAAATTCTCACCACAAATGAAAGCCAACAAAGTGAGCAAAAGTAAAAATTACATATGAAGTATGTGATAAGTTGTCCATAAACAAATCAGACATAAATATACATATGAAATAAGTTGTACACAGTGTAGTGCCTTTTTTGTTTGACTTTTCCAAGAGCAAACATATTACTTGATCAGGGAAACATCGTCCGTTTATGTAAAGAGGGAAATTCTGTTCTCTTCTGTTAGTTGTATATGTAGATTGATTCTAACTCTTGATTTTAATCCCTAAATTTATGGGATTGATTCTCTCAGTCTTGTATATAACAGACTACACAACTAGAGACATAAAACAAACATAGAGAAAAAAGTTTAGAGGCTGAAAGACAATAGGATCTATTGAATAAGAAAAATGCAAGTCAATATTCAGACTTGAGACTAATTGCATTATTATAGTACCCCCTTTAGACTCGAACATAAGCAAAAAAGAATGGGTCATGTCCAGTGGACTTAAATATAACAAAAGTTCAACTACTTTAGCTCTACTTAATGCTATGTTTTAAAAGTATACTCATCTTTAAACCTAGGCATCATCTCCAATATATATGAATACGAGTAATCTGTCAAAGCTACCTATGAAATCAAAAACCTTAAATGAACATAACTATCATTCTTAATCAATACGAAATGAGTCAATTTTGCTAATATTTAAGTCCATAGAAACTTCAAGCTCTGCAACGGGCAGAATAAACAAATATGACTAGTTCTAACAACAAAGTTCAAATCAACCATCCATTTTCAGACATAAACAAATGACTATGTAACATAAGTAGTTACTTTCTCTAATGTTTACTGAGCATAAACCAAACCCTTTACTTACCTCATCTCCAGGGGAGCAAACTGCAAGCACTGCCTGAGCAAGACTCTGTTTGGCTCCATTACTAACCACAACCTGATCAGGAGTATAATTGATCCCATTCTCCTCTGCAACAGCAACACCGATTCAACAACTAAAAACTCAAAACACCTTTTCTTACAATAATCCAAATGAAACATAAAAGAAAATTCAAATTCAAATAAAAAACAACCTTTTAGCTTATGACAAATCGCTTGACGCAGTTCCATGGTTCCGGCATTGGGCGTGTACCTCGTATAACCTTCGCGAATTGCATTGATCCCAGCCTACGAAGAGAATTACACTATCAAAAAAAGAACAAGTGGTTGTGAACGAAAAGGGGAATGCAGAGAGGAAACCTCGGCTATGGGAGCGGGTGTGTCGAAATCAGGCTCACCAGCGGCGAGTCGAATGACGGGAACGCCGGCTTGGACGAGGGAGGTGGCGAGGTCGCTGATGGCGACTGTTTTGGAAGGCTTGACGGCATTGACACGTGGACTGATGGAAGGGTCAACGGGGAAGTCAGCTTGCGAAGCCTTGATGGAGGAGGTGTTTGATTGTTTTCCGTGAAGTGTTCTGCGAAGGTGAGATGAGAAAGGTGAGAAAGAGAAATTAGTGTGAAATGAAATTGGAGGGAAGAATAGAAGACTCACTTGGGAAGGAAAGAGAGGGATCTGGAGACGTGTCGAGAGAAGGTCAGGGATTGGTTCCGCAAAGGGATTCCGCATTTGGCACCGTTGTGTAAAGTGTTGGCCATTGGCAATCAGAACAGAACAGAACAGAACAGAAAGGAGATGGAGAAAGAGAGAGATTTTGAGAGATGGTTACCAAAAGGGAAAGTTGGTGTGGTTGTGTTTGGTTGATGAGGACAAAGCTTTTGAAAGCACAAGAGTGAAGGGTGGTAGGTAGAAGGAGGTTGTTTGGTAGGATAGGTTTGCGGGTGAAAGAGTTGGTGACACTCTCAACACTTAAATTTTCTCAAACAACTTTTAATATACACATCATTCTTCTATTCTTAGTGTAGGTACATGTAAAATAAAAGCACAAAAATGAACCATGTCTTAATAAGCCTTAAATATTAATATTAATTAAGTTAACATACAATAACAAACAATATGGACCTATAATTTGACTTATAATTAAAAGATTTAATCTCACTGTCCACAATGTAAATTTATATATATAATATAAACATAAAAAAATATTTTATAAACTATTAGTAGGTGAATATTTTTTATTAAAATCATTGATATTATTATAATTATTTTTCTAAAAAGTGTAAGCCATTTATCAACTTACAAAAGAAAAATATATAGTCATTAGTTACCCAATTTTTAGGTATCAAATAGTTTTAAGTAAGACTTAAAATATTTTAGTACAAGAAGTTAAACTTTTTCGATATACACTTATTTGGTATGATATTTCATTAGGTTCCACCATAGTCTCTATCTTTCATCCAATAATGTATCAAATAGTGTTTCAACTCATTGTAAGAAACTTATGAGCTTTTCTCAATTGACATACTTTTTGACATAATCACATAATGTGATTGTTAAGAAATGAACTTTAAACCTAACTCAACCTAATAACATTAGCTTGTAAAATAAGATTTGCACTCGTTTATATACCCTAAAGTGACTTTATCTTTAGTTAATGTGAAACTTTTGACACCTCCTTACACCGAAATATATACATCTCATGTGTGAAACTAGAACAAACATAAATCTCGTTACTAACTCATGATTCTTATACCATGTTAAGAAGTGAATTTTAAGTTTAACTCAACTCCAAAAACTTGACTTATAAGGTAAGTTTTGCATCACTTATATACTCTTTAAAATAGTTTTATCTTTAGTTGATGTGAAACTTTCAACAATAAAAATTATTAATATACTTCATGTTTGTCTTAATCAATAATATATACACGCAATCCAAACAAATATTAAAAGAATGCATGAAAAGGTAAAATAATAATAGACTTAATTAAGTTTTAAGTCTACTGTGAATTTGAGTATTTTCAATTGAGTTTTTGTTGTTAAATCTTATTGTTAATTAGGATTGTTACTTTGCATGGTATATGTTATTGTCATAGTAAAACATCAAATAATGACTTAAAGTAAATTTTAATTTTTTAATCAATTTAAGTTTTAATATATATATATATATATATATATATATATATATGAGTATTTTTAATTAAATTCGTACTAATAAAATCATTCTATTAACTATCTACAGCTTTTATATTTTTGAATTGAATTTTTTTATTGACAATTCACTTTACGTCAACATTTGATTTTGTAATCTCAAGTAAAATACCATAAATTTAGAAAAAAAATTGGAACCTTATTTATCTTTACAAAACATCATTATTTTATATTTACATATGATTGATTTAATTTTTATTTTAGCATTTAATTTATAAAATAAAATGTCTTTTACTATCATCTTAAGCATAGATCTTCGAATAAGTGACAAAATATGAGTGGATTGAAGAACCTTGATATGTACTCATGAAGGTTGAAACACAAGGAAGATTCATTTGTAAAACACTCATTGACGCCCAAGTCACTAAGAGAGTTTATATTTTTTTAGTAAGAGAGAATGAGTATAAGTGCATGTGTATTTTCTAGTAAAATACTATGTGTATTTATACGATTTATGAACCTTGTGAATCATGTGATAAAAATAGTATTATCAAGAGAATACAAAATAATATTGACAAATATAATGAATTATTTTATATATGATAATTAGCGAAATAATTGTGATAATATGACACCTTACCTGATTTACCAAATATTCTGTAAATATATGATATTAAGAAATATTACGATGTAATCAAATTATCAAGACATGGCCACATATATTATTAGTATATGAATATTTGCACCAACAAATATATCTCAAAATATTCTCTAACCATTTTAGATTAGTAAAGATGGATGAACCTTGTTAGGCCATATGACCTAGAATATTTGTTAGGTCGAGTATGCACATAAGTCTCCTAGTCTTTGAAGTTTGATTATCATGTGAGAGGTGCTCGTTGTGATTATGATTGGCCCTTTGGCCGAGTTGTGGCCAACTTTTAGGGTTTTACAGGTGGGTTGGTCGTTAGGTCAAGTCGTAAGTGGTCATCTTTGATCATAAGGTGGATTAGGTAGACTTTGTTGCCACCTTATCTTAGTTGTCTCTACCATATGAGTACTGTCAACTTAGGTAGACTTTGCTTGGTGTTGTTGACTTAGGTAGGCTTCACTTCGTGCTGTTAGGCTCTAGTATCGGCCTAAGCAGTATACTCAATGTTTCTAGCTTAGGAAGGCTTTGTTGGGTGTTGCCAACTTAAGCAGGCTTCGTTTTGCGCTACCAACTTAGGCAGGCTTTGGTGCTTGTCTTGCCACCTTAATGATAACTTTATTGGTGACTATAGAGCATTAATGAAGGGTTGTTTTGAAACGTCGTAATGATATTGCCTTGAGGTGTGAAACATCACTTCACATTAAATGATTATGATTGAGGTTGATGTGGCTGCATCTAAGTGGTTGAACTCGGAGAATGAAACATCAAGAGTTACGAGTAGTTGGGAGGGAAATGACGCCTAACTAACAATCATTTTGTTTTGAATTCCTTGCTTTTATACCTTGCTTCTTCACATTTCTTTTTCAAGTTTGACATTTCTTTCCTACACATGGTATGTCTTCTTTGTTTGCTTCTACGAGTTGCCCCTATTTTCTCTGAGTCTTCCCTTTTGTTCTTGCATTTGCTCTAATATTAGGTATGTCTTCTTTTTCCTCCTTTGATATTGGTCGTGGTAGTCGTCACTCCATGTTATAGAGAGACATTACTCCTATAAGTTAGGGTTCCTCTCCCAATTCTCCTCCTCCTTCTAATGAGAGGATTTCCTTAGCAGAGTAAAAGATGCTCACCTTCTGCGACATGGGTTAAGCCACTTGCACCAGCGGCTAACGAGCGTGATCATTCCCTTTATTAGATCCTAGGTATACCTAGATTTAGGACGAGGTGGCATTTTATGCCTCAAAGTTCGTTACAAATGGATACTTTCAACTCTTGTCCTAACGGGCTTACTGTCCTTCCCTATTCTCTTAGTTATGGTGTGTTCTCTTGACCTGGTGAGAATGAGGATAAATTTGTTTACGTTTACGAGTTTTTTAGGGATTTAGACATTTCATTCCTTTTTGTTTTTCTTTAAGAGTGATCGTTTGTTTGTCCTTTTTATGGCCCCTAATCAACTTCACCCTAATAGTTGGAGTTTTGTGAAGTCCTTCGAGATTGTATGTGTTCAACTCGGCCTGACCCCTGCTCCTTATATGTTCATGTTCTTTTATCAAATGAAGCATGGGGATAAGGTTGATTGAGTATCTATAAATGATGCCCAATGTGATTCCTTGTTCATAGTCTATACCCAGTCTTTCAAAAACATTAAAGATAAATTTTCAAGCTTAAGGCCTCATCTGTCAAGGTCGAACTCAAGTATTTCTTGTTTCCTAGTACTTAGGCACCGAGGTTTCCCTTGTATTGATCCTATCTCAAGAAGCTTAACTCGATGTGTGATGATATGATAAACACTGAGGAGGAGAGACACCTCCTTCAACAATGTTCCTCATCTTCACCTTTGAACCTTAGGGATCTTCTCGGGCTGTCTTACCGAGGTTTAGGGTTTCCTTTTCGATTAGAGCACTCCTTGGCCACCAAAGTCCATTCTTATAGCATTTAGAGATGCATGAGGAGTTTGTGAAAAGTAATTCTCTTCCCACTCTTTATGACTTAGAGTTGCTAAAGAAAATCAGTCGAGGTTATGATGGCTCGGTGCATACCATTGTACGATATTGCAACGGTTATATGGTCAAGAGGAAGTGGATGACCATGCTCGTGGGGTCGAAAGAGAGAAAATCAGACTCATGGCTAGCTTGAGAGAGAGTGATAAGAGGATCAAGGAGAAAAATGAGGAGCTTAATACGCTGAGGGTAGAGGTTACCCGCCTAAGGAAGGTAGAGAAGGCCTTGAAGACTTTGTAGTTGGAAGAAATGAAGTTAAGGACCGCGAAAGACAAAGTGAAGAACCTGTATATGGAGGTTTGGCACAAGTTGATGAGCAAGGACTTGGAATTGGTGTAAAGCTCCAACCAAATTTCCGTTTTGGAAACCAAGCTTGAATAATTAAAGAATGAGAAGGAGAGCTTGGTGACCAAGGTGAATGAGTCCTAATATATGAAGGACCATGTTGGGCTGGTCCAACTGTCCTCGTCCTTGTCCTATGAAGTCGTCACGTCCTTTGCCTTGACCTTATCCTCCCTACCCTCTACCTCGATTGTCGCTTCCTTGTTGGATGAACTGGGCTAAGGCATCAAAGTGGATTGGCTCTTCGATAAGGTTTCTTAGATGTCGAAATTTCTCTATGGTGTGTCTTACGCTCTGGTGGTAGGAATATGTTCTTGCAAGGTTGACATCAAGGGGAGGTTGTCTTGGTGTTAGGAGCTGTAAGAGATCCAGGTTGCATGCTTCCTTGAGTATGATATTCTTGTTATTATTTAGGAGAGTATACTGGTTGTACTAGTTTAGTCATTGACATTGTTCTTCTTGTTCAAATACTGGGCTTTTTTGCCTTCTTTAGTTTGTTTTCTTCAATGTTCATGTACTTACAACTCTTTCTCTCAAGTTGTCCATGTTATCTAACCTTTCTATAAAGGCTTAATATTCGTCAGGTTTGTTCGAAATTGTCCTAGTTTATTTTTATGTTCAATTTAGTCCTTTTTGTAGACGATGATTAAATTGTTAACGATTCACTGTCCAACTATGCAAAACCCAAATGAGATGACATTTAGAAGCTGCCACGTCACCATCTTCTTCAACCTTCAGCCCAAACAAAAACTGAAACCCTAATTTCTCTCTAGCCACCTAACCCTAGCGCCTCCACACTTAAACCCTCAGGTCGCCACCGCAATCACCAAAGACCTTCAAACATAACCCAGAAGACCATCACCAGGACGCCGCTGCGACCACCTCCACGCGCCACCATCATCATCGCGCGCCTTCACCATCATCTTCTTCCAATTCGCGTTGCCACCATAGCCTCGTCGCCAGCACCATGTCGTTGTGCCCATCCTCTCCTTCCACCATCAACCTCGCGTCAGCCGCTGCGAAGCGCACTTCCACCATCATCAACTGCACCGGAAACCTACATCAAATCCAATCCAGAAAACCCGCAAAAACCTAGAAATAGCATCATTGTGATTCGCGATGTCTTCGTGAGTTCGTCCTTCTCCATTGACGCAACCTAGCAGTTCGAAACCCTCAACCTTATCACGCCTAAGAACCACCATATTTGCGAACCTAGCAGTTCGAAACCCGCAATGTCTTCATCTTCTTCTTCATTGAGCCAACATCGCCGCGAGAGAGAACAAGAATCGTGACCACCACTGGCGTGCTTCCATCATCACAACAGCGAATGACCCTCCTTGATTAGAACATGTGGCAACTCCACGTGGGCAGTTAAATGTCATCTCATTTGGGTATTGCACAGCTGGACAATTGGTCGTTAACGATTTAAACGCCGTTTACAAAAAACACTAAATTGAACATAAATTACATTCTTTAGGACAACATTGAACAGAAAAAAAAAACTAAGACTATTTCGAACAAATCTAATAAAAATAGGGACCATCAGTGCTATTAAGCCTTCTATAAAAAAGAATCAGAGGTTTGGGTTGGAAACCACATATCAAGAAATGCATTATCGTATATGGAACGAGGTTGGGAATTGTAGTTGTTAAACCACATATCAAAAAATGCATTATTGTAGATGGGGGAATTGTAGTTGTTGCAACATTGAACCTCTATATGAAGTATATGAAATTCTCGTTTTCTTTAATAGAAAAAAGATCTTAACAAAGAAATCCACTGGATATATGTACACTAACCCTCTAGTAAAAATTTTAGATTCTTTTTATATAGTATTTTAATTTAAGATTAGGATTTGATATAGTATTTTTAGTTTGCTATAATCAAACAAATTTGTGAAATCGTGTACATCATCATTCTTTTTAAATTATTTATTGCACCATTACTTATCTTTTTAGTAAATGAGTTTATCTCAAATAAGACATAAATCTAGTTAAAATTAATGTAATTAAAAAGTGACAACATTATCCAATTAAAAATTAATGTAATTAAATTTTATAATTTTTTCAGCAACACTTGTTAGTTTTTTGATGAAGGACATTTTAATTAAAACAAAACTGAAACCTAATTAAGTGTATGTGTGTGCGTCCTCTCATCCTCCTTCAAAGTCAATGTATCTTCGTGTTTGTAAATTCGAGTACTGTTTTTAAGTTAATCGCAAAAATCTTTGATCAAGAAAGATACAAAACCTCAAGTTAACAATAGATTATGAACCATAAATATGTAATAATTGAATCACATTATATATATATATATATTATAAATTATAATATATATGTATGGATGTTTGTTTTTTATGGACTTAGAATTTCTAGAAATATATAGTCTTATGTTTTTTTTACCTATGATTAGCCACCTTAATCCTTTATTAATTCTCTTAAATTTTGTTTCTTAGACTAACACTGACATATAAGGTCATTTCGTCTCTTATTAATATGTTGACCGATATCTTATCCTCATACTCTCTCTATATATTTTAATAAAAAAAAGAACTTACTATCTATCTATATTATAATTTTATAATTTATTACTTTTATAAGCACCATCTTATTCTTTTTTTCTGGTAAATATTTCATAAACTAATTATTTGCCTCTTTCAATTGCTTTTACCTCCCCAAGAAAAGTTTCTTTCTGATGATTATCTCAACTTCCTCTTTTCACGTTGGCTCCCTTGACTCAGTTTTCCAGACTATGATTAAGTCTAATTGTGTAAAATAATATTTTATATTAAGATTTAGTTGCAAGTTAAATAATATAAATATAAAAGATCAGTGCATGTCTCAGAAAAATAAAATCATTACACGTATCTTCAACATTCCTTCCATACGAGAGATTATGTGGATTGCGGATCGCGTCCATTCTGAAAGGAGATCTTATTTGTAATTTATATAAAAGTACAGTACAAGACTTGCATAAGGGCATTTGAAATGTTTTATATTATATGCTTACGATTTTGTCTTTTGGAATGTGTATTAAGCAATGTTCGTTAACTCTGAAATCGACTCTTAATCATTTATAATAAAGAGAAAAATAGAAAGAAAAGAAAGAAGGATAAAAACATGGTAAAAATGTCAATGAAAACATGTTGAAGCAGTAGTATTTCGAAATCCGGAAAGAGACGGTCAAAAAGCCAAACGGAATGACATAGAAACTTCGGGGGCAGAGTGGTTAATGGTCAACAACACGGTTGCGAAAAATCAAAATTTTATTACTCAAGCTTAGTTTGAAATGGCGGAAAAAATAATACAAAAATATAATAATCTAATTCCATACATTGAGTTCATCCATTATATAAAGACAATCCTCGCAACACCTCTAAACTATATCTCAATTAGCTTTCTCTCTTTCTTAGGCATATTTTACTTGCTAGGCATGGTTGAGCTTCGGTTCAGCTCAAAGGCTATTCCAACAACGTTGTTGCTTCTGTGTTTCTTCCTCATTTTGGGGAATTTCCGCAATGCAGAGGCCAGAAATAGACATTACAAATGGAATGTGAAGTATGAGTTTAGGTCCCCAGATTGCTTTAAGAAGCTGGTTATCACAATCAATGGAAACACTCCGGGGCCCACCATCCAGGCTGAGGAGGGTGACACGGTTGTTGTTCAAGTTAACAACACTTTGCTCACAGAAAACCTTTCCATCCACTGGCATGGCATCAGACAGGTTCGCCTTAATTTTGTACGACAAAACATCATCAAAATATAACTTTAAAATTGACTATTTATATGGTTTGTATATGGCAGATTGGAACTCCTTGGTTTGATGGAACAGAAGGAGTAACTCAATGTCCGATATTGCCTGGCGACACGTTTGTTTATCGGTTTGTTGTAGACAGGGTAAGTTATCATGTTAATTCCTTATCTTGTGTCATGTGTTCAATTCTTTCATGGTTCTTAAAATCTGATTTGCTCGAATCTGTTATGTTACAGCCTGGTACATATCTTTACCATGCTCACTACGGAATGCAAAGGGAAGCGGGGCTATATGGACTGATTCGTGTGGCAGCCCGTGACCCTGAACCCTTTACCTATGACTTTGACAGAAGCATTATTCTGAACGATTGGTACCACAAGAGCACTTACGAACAAGCTGCTGGACTGTCTTCAATTCCATTCCAATGGGTGGGAGAACCTCAGGTAAAAATTGATTCTTTAATGCAAAATCTACTTTCTTTTTTCTTTGTTCTTCACCATTGGTTTTATTCTTATTCTTTGTATGTATTTGTTTTCCCCAGTCACTTCTGATTCATGGAAAAGGAAGATTCAACTGCTCCCAATCTCCAAGCTTGAGAACGGATGTTTGTGACATGTCAAAATGTTCTCCCTTTGTACAAACGGTGATCCCAGGGAAAACATACCGACTCAGAATTGGCAGCTTGACTGCTTTATCTGCACTCAGTTTCCAAATAGAGGTAATCAAAGGTTTTCATACATATTCTTAAAATCAGCAGCTTAAATTGAAGTATAAGTTGTGCTGATGAAAGTTTACTTTATTTATTTTGTATTGCAGGGCCATAATATGACGGTGGTTGAAGCAGATGGTCACTATGTCGAACCATTTGTGGTGAAAAACCTCTTCATATACTCTGGTGAGACGTACTCAGTTCTGGTGAAAACGGATCAAGACCCATCAAGGAACTATTGGATCACTTCAAACGTGGTAAGCAGAAACAGAACCACCCCACCAGGGTTGGGCATTTTCAACTACTACCCCAACCACCCAAAACGGTCCCCTCCAACGGTTCCACCTTCCCCTCCTGCATGGGACGACGTTGAGCCAAGGCTGGCACAGAGCCTCGCCATCAAGGCACGCCAAGGGTACATTCAAAAGCCACCCACAACCTCGGATAGAGTCATACTGCTCCTCAACACACAGAACAACATAAGCGAGTACAGACACTGGTCTGTCAACAATGTCTCTTTCACACTCCCTCACACCCCTTATCTCATTGCCCTCAAAGAGAACATAACCAACGCATTTGACCCCACTCCTCCCCCTGACGGCCATGAATTTGCCAACTACGACATTTTCAATGTGTCCCCAAACGCGAATGCCACTTCTAGCAACGGCATTTACAGGCTGAAGTTCAACACGACGGTGGATCTCATACTTCAAAATGCCAACACCATGAACAAAAACAACAGCGAGACGCATCCGTGGCACCTTCACGGGCACGACTTTTGGGTTCTTGGGTATGGGAAGGGAAAGTTTGACGCGAACAACGATACGAAAAAGTATAATTTGGAGAATCCCATAATGAAGAATACGGTTCCGGTTCACCCCTTTGGTTGGACAGCGCTGAGGTTTAGGTCGGATAACCCTGGCGTGTGGGCTTTCCATTGCCATATAGAGTCTCACTTCTACATGGGAATGGGAGTGGTTTTTGAAGAAGGAATCGAAAGGGTTGGGAAGCTCCCTTCATCCATCATGGGTTGTGGTCAAACCAAAGGTTTTCATAGGCCATAATTACCATGTACTTTTCCTTTCATTCAATTCTTTTCCAAAACCATTACCATACCACAGATGTGTCTGCCTGGATTATACAAACTACACCTTTGTTAGCCTGTAAATTGTACTTCTACTACTTCCTTGGTTATAGCAGTTGATAAATTGAAAACATTTTTTATGGACAAGTTTCAGTTATAATATCAAAGATATTTAAATACTCACTATTAATATTAATATTAGAATTAGAGTAATAGTATACAAATTCTTACATTTATTTGTAAAATGATAGTAAATTTTTGAAGTAAGGTGTCATGATATACTTTTATATTTATTTAACACAATATAGTTTGACACAGGATATAAGTAAAATGGTTGAGAATAAAAAATAAAAAAAGATAATATCAAATAAATATAAAAAAATATATATCAAAATATAATTTTTCAGACATTTATATTTTAAAAAAGAAAATAGTGATAAATGAACGGAAAAAAATTTATGTGTATAAAAAAAATATTTTTCTTAATATTAATATGAGTGAGTATGCTTATATATACTCTAAATCACTTTGTATATATTTGACTGAGAAGGCAATTGTATCTTAGTTTATATCATTTTCAGTATATATGGTTACCTACCGCAATCTTGGCATATATAAGTGTTGCTTGGTCATAAATCACGCTTCTCTGACAAAGTCAATACTAGTTAGACAAAAAAATATATACATAATTTAAAACTCAGCATAAAAATGGTATTTTAAAGAAGTGAATTTGTTATTTTAAAGGTTATATTTTTAGTTAATTAATTGAGAAGCTTTCAAGACTCTAATCTCTACTCAATGTGCAAATTGTAATATTAATTACGAAAGAATTGCAGATTGTCTCTTAGAAACTAACAACATTATTACAAGTGCTTTAAACAATACTTTATATATTCACCTTCAAAATACGCGTTGAGTTAATCATACATAAGACGTATTATCACGTCGAAAGTGCGTTCATCCCGAAAGGGAAAATTTAATAGTTTATGTATATATGTCACGCATTGTAATTTCTCTGAAGGCGGTCTAATCTATTTTTAATAGTTCTGAAGATAAGGATATAGAAAAAATAATAATAATTGAAGACTAGTGCGTTTTAAGAATTTAATTTTATACAGTATTATTTTAATCCAGGTTGTTAATTTTTTTCAATATGACTTTTGGTTAATTCATGATAATTTACAGCTTGTACTTTTTCTAAGTCAAGACCATATACAAAGTCATTTGTTAATTGCAAAGGAAATTACGAGGCAAGTAACATCAATTTTTGCTCCACACGAAGAAGAAACAAAATGTCAAATTTCAAAATTTGAATTTTCTATCACCAACTTAGTTTGAAAACTTAAATATTTGTTTTCACAATTTAAAATAAAATGAAAAACAAAAACACATTTTTTCATGAAGTGTTTTCTTAGACTAAATCACTTAAAAAAAAATCTTCTTTCCAGTTTGACAATTCATTTATATCAACTTTCTTTCATGAATTATCATAGATAGTAGACATCTCATTATTAATTTCTTTTTTCCACAATTGACTTATTTTCCTTTGAGCTTATCTTCTATGTGTCATTTTCAAAAAAAGATATTATGATTTCTTAATATAATATAAGAACACGATGATGTTTTTCTTTCAAGAAAAAATTATTAAAAAAAATAGTTAAGTACTTCACAAATATAAAACTAAAATTTCTATTTAAAAAAATGATTAATCACTTTTTATTTTTATGTAAAAAAGAAATAAAATTATTTAGTTTATGTACGTTGGATACGTTTACAAATCAGATGAATAAAACTTACATAGTTGCATTTTGTTTAAACGCAACTCAGTATCGAACTTAATAATATCATTTATATTTTTTATATTTGCAAGAATAATTAAATGTTTTTTCTATTTATATAATTTATATGTTTTTAAAAAAATATATTTAATTGTTTTTTTTGTTATTGTTTAGAGGGTGAACTATAATTTGTTATTACAATTTAATGTGTTTATTATCTAATCTTAGGGAAAAAAATAGAAATACAATCATTCATTCTTTTTAAATGTTTATTGTCTAATTTTAAAAACAAAATTGGAAAAATGATATTAAGATCATTATGAGAATATTTTTTTAAAAAACATAACCACCACATTAAATAAAAATTATAATGTGAGATGAAAAAAATCTTAATATGAACGAAGAAAGTTGGTCAACCAAAAAGTTAAATAATAATAAAACATTAAAGTAAGTATTTAAAGAACCAAGAAAGGACCAGTTTCACTACAAAAATATATAATTTTTCCGGGGGTTATTTTTAGCGTTTTCGACGGTTTTAACCCCTAGAAAATCCGTTTTCCGCGGTTTCATTAAGCTATGGTAAAAGCAGCGCCACTAAACATTACCGGCGGTTTTCTACGAAACCGCCAGGAATAGCCAGGATTTCTTATAACTGTCCCTTTTTTTAAGGGTTTCCTCTAAAACCGCCGAAAATGTAGTGATAGCTCAAATTTTTATTTTTATTTACAAATATATTCTTTTTTCAAATCTTTCCATCAAAGCAGCCACCCTTATAGTCCAACAAAGTTTGAAATAAATAAAAAAATAAAAATCGTTTTATAATCTAACAAAGTTTAAAACAAATACAAAAATAAAACATTTAGGAGATCTGGAACACCTTTTTAGATTGTCTTTCCACTTTCCACTAAGCTTCAAAGTACAAAAACAACCCTTCTGCTTTATAATACAATTTCTTCCCCAAACCATCTCATAATTGTGTGTTTAAGTACATTTCATGTTTGGTTTTAAAAGACTCTTGCTAGTACGAGAGATTCATCAAATAAATGATATGTTGATATTAGTTAATGGGATTCACGTAGTTGATAGAACCCACCGAAATTACTATAAATTTTCAGGCCATAGACATATTTATGAAAGTACCATACCCCACTAACCATTGCTACCAACAGTTTCAATGTAATGTTTGAATAAACTTTAGTTACATTAAAAACTGAAAGACTGATTTTAAATACTTCTGATTAAAAACTTGCAGCTGGAGAAGTAAGAAAAAGACAAGAATGAGAATGGAGACTCATTACTACATGTTTTTGATAACCAACTTAACACATCACTGCATTCATTACTAGGGTCACTCTATCCTGATATTTTCTCCACTCCTACTGTTGCTAATCTTCTGATTCTGATACATACTGATTCAACTTCATTCAAACAGTTTGGAAGAGGTGAGTTAATTCCTCAAGTATAAATATAAATAAAACAGATATAAAATGTTAAAAATATAAAATATCCAAAAACAGATGAAACTCATTCATTAGAAACAACCATATTAATATTTAGAAATAGCCATAATAAAACCATAACTATATTTAAGAGAGACTAACAAGGAAAGTGATTCAAAAGATGAAATATACATGAAGACTAGCCCAGGGACTGATGAGGATGATCCTTCCCTTGTTTGGCAGCTTTATGAAAGCACAAAAGATACTAGCATATCAATACATACACAACTAAAAGGATGGCAAGTGATATTTGCGTCCTCAAAACATCATACCATATCAAGCCAGGCATAACTAATTGTTCATACATGTCTAATTTTCTTCATCTTCATTATATTCATTGTTTGGTACACTTCCTTGATCAGATACCTACAATATTATTTAATAGTTAGTTGGTTCCACCTCGACGCTCAACCAGATGAACACGAAGCCAAACAGGAGAAGATGAACACAAAGCCAAGGAGAAGATTGTAGTGCGGAAAAGGGTTTGAGAGAAAATTTGATGAGAACGGGAGGAAGGTTAGGGTTTAGATTTCAGAGAATTAGAGATGAGATGAATAAACGACTGAAAGCGCGGGGAGGGAATAATATGGGTTGGGTAAGTATTCTAAAAATAAAAAAGTTTAAAAAAATAATAAAAAATAATAACCTGCGGTTTTTAGAGATAAACCCCCAAAAATTTTTGGAGTTTTCAAATCCGTCTCCAAAAAAGCCCTCATAAAATTAATATTTTTGTAGTGTTTGACATTGTTATTAGTTGACATTCACTTTATTTTTTTTACTTTCATTTTACAACCTATTTTAACAATAATACTATATTTATTAAAAATAAATATAAATAAAATTTTAAACCTTTTTAATTCACATTGCAAAACGGAAGATCTGGTTCTGAGTATGGGATGGGCAAATATGAGGACTGTGGAAATAAATTATGGAAGTGGAGGAAGCAACAGACTCTAGTTGATACACGACAGAAGGCCCTAGTCCAAATCAATATTGTGCTTACAGTAATGAGCACTTAAATAAGTTTTTTTTTTCAAACTATTTTTAAAATATTATATTTAGTCTTTAAAGTAAATTATCTATTTTTTTTATTTTTTTATTTTGTGAAAATTTAACTAAAATATTTTCTTTAATAAATGACATATAAAAGTTATATTATAGTTTACTTTAAATTTTCGTTTATCATATAGAAAACACTTCTTATTAAGAAAAATCTTTTATATAACTTTGATAAAATGATCTACAAAATACATTGTCTTTAATACTGTATCTAAAGACCACGGGAGAAAAGTCTATACTTAAGAAGAATGACTAATGAGCAAATATTCAAATATTAGGATAAATACATATTATAAGTCACTAAAATTCAAAAAATAAAAAAAAAATATCCAAAAGGATGGAAGATGAAGATAAAAATAATCAAAATTATAAAAACCTATAAGATCATAGATCATAGATAAGAGTATAATGATATTGATAGTTTACTTTTATATATATATATATATATATATATATATATATATATATATATATATATATATATATATATATATATATATATATATATATATACACACACACACACACTTTTATATCCATACAAATAACATAAAAATTAACTAAAAAAATCAGGTATAGTGTTACACTTTAAATTGATAGTAACATTCCTAATAAAGAAAATATGTTAATCAAGTCGTAGTTTAAGAGTGATAAACATTTAATGCATTAAATTATTGAATACTAATTATAAAATTCAAGACAAATAAAACTTATGTCTACATAAAACTAAAATTGATAATAAAAATATTCGACAAATTCAAATAAAATAAACATGTTAATAAAACCAAGAAAAAAAAGCATTGAAAAAAACTTCTCCACTCTTTAAATCATTAAAATAATTGTCAAGATAAATAAAATAATGGAAAACATAACCAAAATCACATGCAAATCAAGTCATATCAAAACTTGCTAACACCACGTATACGAAATATTCATTAATTAATGTATATAATAAATCTTGAACGAAGTTAGAGGGTGTGGAGGAGTTATTGTCGCCAATACGGAAGAGTTATCACCGATGATGGAGAAAGGAAAACTCGTATGCTACTTGGTTCAAAACATAGTCACTAAACAAAAACAATCGGTGAAAATAAAATAAAATAATCCCAAGGCAGTTAAATAACATGCATTTGTGTTAAATGAAAGAAAACTTACCTCTGGAGGTGATCGCACAAGTCGTCGCAATTGTTGGGGGAGGCTTAGGAAGAAAGTGCGTGAAGAAACAAAAATGCTCTCGCATTGATTTTAATTATAAAATAATTCTAAAATTGAAGAAAGAAATTAAATTGATTTAATGAAATATATGGTAAAGACTTTACTAAAGTTGGATTTGATGATCTAATTCCATGCAACAACACCAAACAATATACTTCTAATTCTTTCTCGAGCATTCACATCATATGTAACAAGTTCTAATGTCTTAGTGATAAGTCTAAACTTTAATAATAAAGGTCCTATGTCTTAGCAATTTTTACTATAAGTTTACATTAAGTTCAACATTTTGATGTGATGAATGACTAATTGTTTTCACATGTATGTCTAGCATGTGAAATCTATTAGTTGTCTTATCCGAACCAGATTTCCCAAACTATTTTTCAATCACTCGATACTACCAAATATGCAAACAATAATCATGTAATTAAAAACAAGAATAGAACACAAAAATGGTAGAAAAGAAATATATTAAATAGTAAAAATCACAAAGAATTAAGATACATTAGATCCAACCTTTGTGAACAAGGGAGTTATAATTACTCCTATACATTTTCTAAACAATGAACAATATCTCTAGTCTCAAAAACGAGCTTTTGTCATATATCTCTTAAAGTTAGCTAGATTCCTATACCCTAAACATATGTTTTTTTAACTCTCTCAAGCCTCCCTATTTATATATAAGATTTAGGCGAGTTTTATGTGTAATATTTTCACAAAATAAGTATCAAATATTTTTATTTTCCAATTTTTTAAATGAAAACCTCAATTATTTTAAAAAATAATTATAAAAATACTAATAAAAGATAAAACAAAATAAAAACAATAATAATGTTAATTATCAAAGATCAAAATAAAGATTAAATAAATTAAAAGCTAAAGAATAGTTGATGTTTTTAATATAAGCTAACTAATGATTAAAATTAACATTATAATAAATAAATTAAGTATATTATTAAGGGTTTACAACTTGTTTTTATGTCAGGTTGTTAAATGCTGTGGGGCCACTATGAAGTATTGGATTTATTGAGGTGACCCAATGAATGGCTTGAAAAATAAAGGATTTAGAGATTCGAAATTTGATTCCAAACTACTGAAGAAATGTATTAATTTATTTGTTAATAAATGGTCTACCTTTATAATCACACGTTCTAAGCCATGTTGATAAAGAACATGTTTCCTAAAGAATTTATAAAATTGGTGGGCAATCCTTATACTTAAAGGTTTGGTCTCTATTTATTAATTAGTGAACAATGATTAGAAAATTGAACCTTTTAGCCTGTCTATTTCCCAAATGGTGAAAAGTAATGTGTGTAACTCTTTTTTTAGTGTAGTAAGAAATAACTACCAAAGTATTGCAACACTTTTGGTGTAGAGGTTCATTACATTTCGTCTAGGAACCTTGTTATTTGACTAGCACTTGACTTTGCTTATGTGGCAGAAGTAATATTTGTTTATTTAGTTGTGGGCCTTTACTTATGAAAGAGTAAATAAAATGTTTAGAGGTTTCCATCGTAGAAGGATAATGTCATCTATGACGGGACAATGAGATTCTTCGTCTTATGGGCCATAGTGGAAGTTTACTCGATGTGATTGCAAACTTGTAAGCCGAGAAGACATTTGAGGCTTAATGACTACTTCTTATCAATCTAGTATTTGTGGTCTTTTAAAATCGGGTTGAAGATTGGTTTGGTATTATTGAGACTTGGCTTTAGGTTGAGAATGTGCATCGTCACGACTTAGTTATGCTTCTTTCATCTCCCTATGGTTTTTTATTAATCAATCTTTTGATCTTAACTCGTAGGCTTTTGACCTCAGTTTAATCTTCCTGCAGGGAAATGACTCGACACTAATTGACCTAAAAAACGATTACTATATATTGTCAAAACCTCTTCATATATAGGATATATTACCCATTCATACGTTGAATAAGACACATCTAAAATCAAGTATTAGATGATCACAAAAGAACGATAGAAAGATATATTATATTCAGTGGAATTTCATCTTGAACTTAGGTTGAAGGTTAACCTCCAAAACACCTACTATGGTATGGAAAATCTATTATTTCATCTTCCATTATTATTTCCCAATATAGATATATATTTTGGGTTAAAATGTAAAAATAAAAAAATCTGATCAAAATATTAATATTTGAATTATAAACTAAAATTTCCCAAGTATGCATGCAACAGACTTAAACGTTTGTGAAGGTTTTATTGAAGAACAAAATCAACAAATTGACTGACTATATATGACTATACACAGGTTATGCTCAAACCAAAGGAAGATAACACAAGCTAATGAGAGCGATAACAGAGTGAACTAACTACAAACTGCACTCAGAGATCACTCATCGTGAATCTGAGGATGGAATTATTCACAGGCCATGGTGGTCTTCAATCTCCACCATTGCCTTGACGTGAGGCAATGGAGGCACACCAGTGACGCAACTTCCACGTCCATCAAGAGCAGAACAAGTTCCATGTGGCATCTGTTCTGCAGAATCTGAAACATCACTCTCTCCTTCTGAGGCTCCTTCACCGCCTACGATAGTATCATAAACAGCAGCCACAGGATTGATATGGGGAAACGGTAAATACACACTGTGCACCACGATCTTCACGTTGCGGATCAAATCCGCAACCTTAAGCCTCACGTAGTTAATCCTCATTGGTGCCGACATCTCTCCTCCGCCGGAGGTCGTGATGATGAGCGGCTGACCTCGTTCCAGCGTTGGCAGAGCAGTTCCGACTGGAAGCTTCTCGAGATCCGCAATCGACAGGTAATGGTTCGGCACGATGTGGAACCTGACGTTACTGATGTAAGCGTGCGAACCGGAGAAGATGGAGATGTCGTCAACGGCGAACACAGTCATGTTGTTAAGCGTCACGAGCTCCGCGTACTTAACCTTCATCGCCAAGGCGAGGATGCTGAAGCCGTTGTTGCGGAGTCTGAGCATCGCGTCTCGGAGCATCAAGCGCATCATAGAAGGTTGCGCGGCCGCGTTGTTAGAGTGGAGATGATGCTGACCGTGACCGGAACGGTGATCCGGATGGAACGGAAATGAGAGCGACGTCATCCTCTCCACCTCGCAAGAGAACGGGGATAGAGGGGAGACGAAACCTTGAAGGCCGTGAACAACTACCATGCCGTTGTTGAAGAGATCCGGTTGCGTGATCTCCACACCGCCTATGAAAACCTTCGCGAAAGAGGAAACAAATACATAGTGATTAAACTGAACAAAAAATAAAAATAGATTCCGGCTGAAAATTAATCTATAAGTTAACATGAGAGGAAGACCTTTGCGGCGGCCATGGTGTTGTTGGTGTTGGTATTGGTGTTGGTGTTCCGATGATGCGTCTCGGAGGTAACAGTGATGCAACGTCCTGCACTCAAGGTCTCAATCTTGGTGCCGAAAGCAAGTTTCCGGAGATAATCGATGGTGAAGAGGCCGGGAACGATGTGCTCGCGGAGGAGGTTCGGGACGGAGCAAGAAACGCAGGTGCGGAGAGAAGCATCGGAGGGAGCGAAGATTGTGGAAGGACCGTTCCAGGCTGAGGAAGCGGTGGTTGCTGCGTCGGACAGTGAGGGTGCTGCCGTTGCCAGCTCGTGGAAGCCGAGGTGAGATAAGATCGGAGGGAGGAGCGCGGTGTGAGAAAAGAACGAGTGTTCTTGGATATTGTGCGGAGTTGGTGGAGGATTGGATGGCGGGAAGGGAGCTTCGAAACCTTGGTTGGTGGCGGTGGAGGCAGGGGTGGCGGTTGTGGCCGTGACCTTGGTGCCGTAGAGTATGGCAAGGAAAGACGCGGCGCATAGAAGAGCGAATCGCAGGGAGAAGGAATTTTCCATAGCGGACAGAGTATTCAAGAAGCAAAGATTGGAGTTGGGAGTAAGTGCAAGCGGGAAATGAAGCCAGTGAGATGTTTATATGAGCGCGCGCGAGTGAACGGCTTTGAGAAGTTAGTTAGGGAATATTGGGAAACGTACTTGTTAGTTACGCTTACGTGGCCGTTTGAGGTGAGAGGGTTTTTGAGTTTCTTTATTTTATTTTTCTGATTATTTGTGTTCAGACCTTGGTTTTCTTGATCTGGCCCAATTAAGTATTGAAGGCCCAATATTTGCCATTTTGTAGCCCAAAATAAATGTAGAGTTTATTTTTTTCTTTTATAAAATCTTTAGACGGAAGATATTTAAGTTTTTTGCTAAAAAAACAAAATGAAGAATATAGGAATGGAAAAGCTAACCGTTAATATCGGGAGTGAGGCATAGAAAGAATTGAGTAAAGATATAGATAACGTGGAACAGAAAGGAAAATGGCACTCTCACTGTGTTCCGGTGTTCGCGTTCCTTATTGCTCTCCTTCGTGTTTTTGGAAACCAAATGGTAAGAATTGCGAAGCGCCTACTAAGTTGCCATGTGCAGTTCACAGTAAGAAAAATCCATTGGTTGGAATGGGTATTGGGTTGGTAACAGCGTGGGTGATGGGTTTAACGGCATTGGACGCGGACGCCACAAGAATCGAATACTACGCTACCGTTGGAGAGCCTTTGTGTGAGTACAAGTATGTGAAGTCTGGCCTCGGTTACTGTGATATTGTTGAGGGCTTCGGTGTAGAAGCTCCACTCGGTGAGCTTATCAATGTTAGTTACTCACTCAATTTCTGCACGTCGGCAAACATTTTAGTTTGTTAGTTAGTTATAGGTTCTTGTTCTGATTATGAATATTAATAGTATGCGCAACACAGGTTCACTATACTGCGAGATTTGCCGATGGAATAGTGTTTGATAGCAGCTACAAACGTGGTAGATCTCTCACCATGCGCATTGGTGTTGGCAAGGTACAGAGTTTATTTTTTATCCTAAAGTATTTTTAGTAACAGTTTTTGCTATGTTGTGACATATGAGAGTGTATTGTGTCCAGGTAATCAAGGGACTGGATCAGGGAATTTTAGGGGGTGAAGGAGTACCTCCAATGCGGATAGGTATTGATTTAATTATTAGATCATGACACGTGTCACTTGCTTGTCTCTTTACAGACTTGCTAATTTACCATTTTAACCCAGGTGGGAAACGCAAACTGCAGATTCCTCCACAGTTAGCATATGGCCCTGAACCTGCGGGGTGCTTCTCAGGTTACGTTTCATCGCATATAGAAAATTTAACTGTACCTGCAACACCAATAAAGTAGTAGAATAACACTACAGAACAGGGAAACTTTTATGCATATGTGTGTGTGTAAAAGATCATTTAGTACAATTCTTGTCTACTTGTTTAGGATTTCTTGAACTATTACATGGAACATGCGTTTTTTTAGTTCATTACTTTTGTTCTAGAAAAGGCTGTAGATATTAAGTGTACTATTTATTATCAGAATATGACTTGATTCGTTTTGTTTGATTTTGACAAGTTTGTCACTGATTCAATAAATAGGTGACTGCAACATACCCGCCAATGCCACTCTTCTGTATGATGTTAATTTTGTTGAGCTTTATTCGGGGAACAGATCAAAGTGAACGAACTCGAAACTGATCAGATACATATATGCATATGAACCACACATGGATTGGGTGAGTTTCCACAACTCAGAATTTTTATGTTCTTAAAACATATAGTTGAAATGGTAGCCAAACACTATTGTTGTGTTCAAATTTCGATTCTTGTGTGAAACAGAGTTCTTTGTGAATTTTATTATGTTGTTTAAATGGCAGGTAGAAGCAGACCTGCGGTAAATGAATTTAATATATCTTCCTGTAGTATAACGTGAAAACCTCTACTTAAAGCTATTATTGCTAAAGAGATAATGGTGATATTTACTGGTATGCTTTCTTTTCTTCTCTGGGCTAGTTTATCTAAAATAGGTACAATTCTAATTTCTTATTGTTTTTGGAGCAATGAAATAGAGGAGAATGTGGATCAACTTGTTTGGCAGAATCTCCTTCCTGATTCCAGCTACCATAAATTATTGTTCCTGTTTAGTGGAGTGGTACATAATTGACCTGGATATCCCTTTTGAGTATGATGACCAGTTCTTCCTGGGATACGTATTAGATAATTCACGTGTATCTCTGCACAGGACACGCGAGTAACTTGTGTATCTTTAGTTTAAATGTAATTTTCAATACTGCTCTCTGAATGGTAAAAATTTATTAATTCTTCATATGATAAATGTTACTTCTAATACATGGCACGCTTTACCCTTGTGATCTTCCAATTTGAAATAGGCATGACTATATTTGCTTAAGCAGTGAAATGCAAAGGGAGAGCCGTAATTTGAAAGTTAAACAGGATTAGTAATTAAAAAGGTTCAAATATGATTTCTATGCTGATTTGATTAATCATCCATTTGGGGTTATTAATCTAACTAAAGATATCCTAAATTTTAATTCTCTCAAATGCAAGTTGTGCTTCTGTGTCTGGTTCGACTTGTGAGGCAAATTAGCCCAGGCATACTAGCTAACATCTGACTAGCTTTTATGTCAGTATACGTTTTTTGCACCATTGAATATTTTCTTACAACGTGACGACGTTAGGTGTGGTTATCATAATAATAACGAGAATAGTAATCTGCATAATTATGTTGAATCCTCTATATTATCCCGAGGTTGCATATGCCTTTACACTTTGTGAGGATCAGGTAAAGGGAGAGGGAAATAGAAAAGGCCAAAGCAGAAAAAGTAAAGCTGATTCCTGCCTCACGTTGATTGAGAGAAAAGGGATATGCCTTCCTTGAACATTATGTTCCTGTTTTCTTCACCTTCTTCTGGGAACCAAGCGTATTGGAATTGGTTTAAATTTTGTATGCTTTTTCAAAAATAGCTCCAATGCAGACTGTCAAATTTTCCCTTTTGGTGATAAGAGGGGCCTAGTGTTCCGTAACTCGGCAGCTAGCAACGTTCGGGGTCGGCAAAGCCAAAATGCAATGCCATCGTGAATGTATATAGAACAGGAAAAATAATCAATGCCTCTAATTGAAGGCAATTTGGACTCCTTTCAACGATATTCTTCTTTCCTTGGTTAAGAATATTGACAAAAATACAAAATCTTATAAGTAATAAAGTGATAAATAAAAGTTTTTTCCACATATGCTTGTCCTTGGGCAATAAAGTATAGATTCTTATAATATGACAATTTGAACGATAAAATAAACATATAGACCATAGCATATAAAATAAATGAAAAATAATAAGATATTTGAATTTTAGAATTTTGTGCCATAAAATGAGTTTAATTTGGATGTGTGAAATCTTTGGATTTAAAGTCAGTTAGGCTTCTTAAAATGTAATTAACGTATTTCTCATCCAAGATCTAATTATCACCAACCCACACAATTTTTCTAACCTTAATATCTCAAGTGCTAGAATATTTTTATTTCATTATAAATCCCATAAATTGGTGTAATTAAGTTACTAGTTTTAAGAAAAAGGATTCTAACTATGCCTGTCCTTTCTCACTCTATCCCTAAGCATATAAAATCTTAATTATTTTATCCATATCACAGTTCAGTGTAGTTTTCCAATTACATTGAGAAATAAAAATCATGTAATCTAAAAACAAACATTAAGCATAAAAGAGTAGAAAAATAATAGTAATCTATAATTGAATAACAAAAAAATGAAATTACTTTATAGTAGATCGAATTAGTTTAATCTTCAATTATTAGAGATTTTAGCTATGAATAGCCATTGGAGAATATGTCATCCTAGAGCTTCCATTTATATAACTTCAAAATAATAAGTTTCCTTCTTTAAGTAAAATTTATATCAGCTTCTCATGATTTTCTTGCAGAAAGACATTTAATGTGAGATGGAAGTATATTAACTTCTAACCTAGGTTTCTCTTCATATAAATTCTTCTGTAGTTCTTTTCTCATATTATGTGGAATCTTCTTCAACACTTCCAAGCTTGCAAATTTTTCTACATCTTTCTCCTCCTCCTTTTGAGTTCTTGAAAAGAAGTGGATAAAACTCTATCCAAGGAAGAATACACATGTAATTGACACTAGAATACACCATTATATGTAGTAAGCACCTCATCTTGAACTTCAAGCTTGAATTTCCCCTTTCTAACATCACTAATGGTTTGAGCTATCTTTATAAATATTTTCTCTGAGATTATAGAAGGGATTGACGTCAATCTCTATCCAAAATCTTAAGACAATATATTAATGGATTTTCATCCTTATATAGTGTTTCATTTTCTTACGTGAAACTTAGATTCACACTTAAATTTTTAACCGATCATAACTATATTACTGCTTTCATATAATTTATTCCTTTCTCGTGTTAATTAGAGTTATAATTATGAGGTTGCGTAAAATTCTCATCTCAATATTATCTGAAATTCAACCCTTAATAGTAACTTAAGAAGAAATCTTAATCAAATATTTTGAAAACGTAACAAACATTTCACATCTTGTTTAATGAAAAATCTTAATATGGTATGTTATTGTAACTAGTTTAATCTTTCCCAGAAAAAACTATTCTTATTACTTAATATAAATCACATTTGTGATTTATCTTTTTTTCTAGAAACTTATCCGTTATTCTAGTCCAAGGTCTATTATTGTTGTTCCAATATATATGATATTATCCATAGTGGAAATGCATAACCTTGTTTAAAACAGTAACCTTAAAATATGAGACTGAAAAGCTTAATCAATGAAAATAATTCCTCAATTTAGAAATTAAGGTTAATAAAATTTTTGAGAAAAAATAATTGTGTAGATACAATTGAAAGAAAACCTGTGAAATTATAAATCAAAAGTGAAAAGAAAAATTTCCTCTCTTTAGAAACAATCAAAACTAAACTACCAATAAGTACCATTAAGGATTAAAAATATATCTCTGGTACATTTAGACAATTGCATCAAAACTATTTCAAAATATATACAGAAAGAGAATAGATAGATTGACAGATAAGAATTAGTATTCTTCCGTAATGAGCAACTTAATAATTTATATCACTGCTTTGTGTTTTTATCCGTGCAAGCAATAAGAAAAACATCAAACTCAAATTACAAGCAGACATTGTTTGTTATGCACCATGATCACAGCAACGTTGTTCTCATCTTTTTATGCAATAACCAAAAAAGAAGTCAACATCCAGGAAAGCAAGAACTTGAAAACGAACCAGATTAAAAAAAAAACGCAAAAGACAAAAACACTGCATTAAAATTTGAAAATTTACAATGCTGTGCGAAAAGACAGACATATGTTCTGTCTACACGATAGAGCAGGCATTTGGGTTTTCATCACTGAACATGGTGACGTAAGGGTCTTCATATCTTGTGATTGTTCCAGTGTTAGCAGGAACCTCCACTCTCCTCACATAACCAGGAGGAGCCTTCTTATCATAAGCTGCAACTGCATATGGATGTGCCACCAAGTTGTATGGCACATACGGCCAAATCTCAGCCTTTTTCCCTGTTGACTTCGCCTTCTTCAACACCTTGTTTGCTTCAACATACCCACTTACCGTCACTTTCTGCTGTTTACGGTTTATCTCTACAGATTTCACTCCTGCAGTAACCATTTCATCTTCAATAACTAACACTGCTCAATATAAAATGATGACAAGAATTTACGTAACTCACCGCTGAGCGAAGAGAGGGCGTTCTTGACCTTAAGCTCACACCCATCACAATCCATCCTCACCTTCAACTCCACCGTCTGAAACTGCTTCTTCTTTTTCTTCCTCTGCTGGTACCCACTACCCATTAGATCAGACAAGTACTCCAGTGTGCCTCCAACTCCCATTTCTCTCTGTTCAAACAAAAGATCAAAGCTTGTTCAAAAAGAAGGTGTTTGATGAGATCGTGAGACTCAAACTGGAAACCATACATTACACACATACACACAAATATATACCACACACCGTTACAACTCCATACAATGTCTTTTTTTTTCTTTCACTTTAATTATCTTATCACAGACTCTTTCCTTTCTTATTCCAGTCTGTGTATTTGCTAACACGGTTTGTACAGAACTTTTTATATTAGTACAACAGATTGATTGATATTGAAAACAAAGGGAAGCCAGCAGCTCTGAAACAAAAGAAGATGCAAGGAACTTTCTTTGTTAAAAATAAAAAATGGATTCCTTCCTTCCTTCTTTACCTTGAAATAATGATAAGAAAAGAAGAAAAAAAAACAGTGCTCTCTGCTATGCGCTGTGAAGAACTTGTATGGTACGTTTGAGTCGTTTCATTGACAGAGGGAGAGTCACATAGTTTATATACAGAGACGTTTAATCAGATTCAAACAGAGGAAAGAAAGGTCGTGGTCCCCATAACACCACAAAACAATACCCTTTTTCTTGCAAATGCTATTACCATGTTGTCTAAATTAATAACTTCACATTCATTTCACACATTAAAAAAAATAAAATAGTTATAAAAAAAATTATCTTTTAAAATTTTTTTAAAAAAATAAAAAGGATGGTATTAAATAAATGTAAAAAATAATATATATTTCAATCATTTAAAAATTGAGTTAACGCAATATAATATACTATACTCCTTCAAATTTTTGAAATATTATTTTAAGTTCAATACCGTGATAAAAGTTTAAAATTTTAAATGAAAACTTAGAATTTCGAAATGAAAAATACTTGGAATAAGAAAGACTGATTCTCCCTCCACCTCACAGCCTTCGTCCTGTATCTTCAAAATACATTTTAATTTCAAGTATACCCTTCTCAGAGAATATTTTGGATTTTTAGAAAGTTGACTGAAGCTAAGCCGCATCTCAAACTCAAACTCTAACTCTAACTCTGCACCCCCTTTCAAAATCACTCCTCCCTCTTTTTGTCTCCCTCCTCCTCTGCCATTCTTCTCTCCCCCGTATCCTCTACCACCGCCCTCCCTCTTGTGCCAACGTTCGTCCGTCCAGGTTAGTACCCTTCGTGCATCTACTTTGTTTCCTGTCATACATGCATGTGCTTGGTTGGGGTATTCAGTTCGTGTTCGTCGTCGCACGCTGCTTAAACGCCGTTCGTCACAGACTTCCGCAGTTGGAAGTGCGGTGGAGAGAAACCGCATTTCGATCTGCGGAAAGCGATCACACTAACCGCACACGGAAGTGCGTTAGTTGTTGCCGGATTTCAAATTACGTTAGATTTTTGAAAGGTTTTTTAATTCTTATTATTAGGTTAGTATATTTATTTTATTAGGTTTTATTTTTATTAGCTTAGGTTTTATTTTTATTAGCTTACGGATTTCAAATTGCGTTAGGGTTTTTGAAAGGTTTTTTAATTTTTATTATTAGGTTAGTATATTTATTTTATTAGGTTTTATTTTTATTAGCTTAGTATATTAAATTTAATTTTTTATGTTAGTATTTAAATAAAATGTTTTCTGTTAATATATTTTGAATTATTTTATTTGTTTGTTAAATTTTGTTGAATTTTTTATTTTTGAACATATTATTATTTTTGTAATATATTTTTTATTTGAAATTCGTAGCATAAAAAAGAAAAACGTGCACATATAAGAAACGCACTTCAAAGTGCAACAGAAACATATAAAACGCACTTCGAAGTGCGACCATTAGGAAACGCACTTCGAAGTGCGGTTAGGAAACATTAGATTAATTAAGTTTTGACTTTTTATTAAATGAAGGGTAAAAAAGAAAAATTAGAGGTGCAAGATGAAGGTAGTGAGGTGTAGGAAGAATCACTCAATAAAAAATATGTTAACTCATCTCAATCTCGTCAGTCATCTATATCACTTATATTTTTTTTAATAATTTAAGCAACTCAATAATCTAATAATTTCAAAAATCACTAATTTTGTAACATCAAAAAAATTCTTAAAGGAGAAATGATATGCAAGACAAGGGACATTGAAGAAAAGAAACACTAAAAAATTGTTAGTAAATGGGTTGTTGGGTACGTATAAGTTTAAATTTAAATATATTACATGTCTCGGTCAGTCTTATCTTACATGCAAAAGCATGATATTCTTCATTAATTTATAAATAACAATATAATGAGATATATTGTAGTGAAAATAGATCTTCAAATAAATAAATAAACTTGACTAATCAATTATCATCAATTATAATGTTATTTAAGATTATATGTATCATTCACATAAAACCATGTTCTACTTGGGTATACAACAATAGGATCAGTTGAGTCTCCCGAATGTTTAAGACAATTGTAAATTTAATTTTTATACAGTTTGTTCAAAGTTTATTTTTTAAAATGATTATTAATAAAAGTTAAAATAAATTCATAGGGTGAAATCTAATTAAGTATGATGATTATATCCTAAAGAAACTTAACAATGATGCTCATGAAACAGAGCTTTATGCTATTTCATTATGGTAATTTCATCTCTAATGTTCTTGCATTCAAATTGCATACAACATAAACAATTCTCGATTATTGTTCTGATTGATGAAATAATTTCCTAAAAAGATAAAAAAAAAGAACTTTGATGATTTGGGACAGAAGCAGAGGATATATAGTTGAGTAAAGATAGCATAACACAATTCACATTCATTTAACACATTTAATAAAGATAAATTGTTTGGAAAAGTAAATTTTTGTAGCATTTTAAAAAAAGAAAGTAAAAAAAATAGTGTCAAATAAATATGAAAAAATTATGTTTATGAAAATATTACTTTCCTTAGTTAGAAGTTTTGTGGGTATATGATTGCAAAAACACAGCTTTTGTTAAGATGGATTCCTTGTACTCTTATTCTCGTTCTTATATTTATATAAATCATTTTATTGGCTGATAAAAAAGGTCACAGTGCCCCTTTTTTAAAGAAAAATATTCTGTCACAAAAGTAAAACTCCGAACCTTCCATGCCCTTGCCCTTCTTAAAAAGCCTTCTGATTATCTTCTTTACATTTCATAAAACAAAATAAATAGTTACCAGTTCAAAATAAATACCGTTTAAAATTAAATTTTCAATAATTTATTTTTTATATTGTTAAGAAGTGAGTTTTAAATTTAATTTAATTTTTGATTTATATTCATTTATATATTATAAATTAATTTTATTTTTAGTTAATATAGAAAGTTTAAAAATAAAAACTTATGAAATGATGTTTTTGTGGTCAATTCTACTAAATGAAAAGATTCATATGATGTTGATGAATTGAATGTAAGAAAAATGTTACCGTTTTACAGTATAGATTGATATTATATGTTATTGGTAATCCATAAAAAAATAAGACTTATTGACAGATTATGCATTATGGCAGTCGGTAATAAGAGATTAGTTGTCTTAAGATTTAATTAGTATAATTAGTATTGAAACAGAGAAGCGGGTTACAGAAAGAGAGCAAAAAACAGCAGCAGAGATATGAATGAATTAATGGGATATGATATATTGCAAAGTTTAAAAGTAAAGCTTATATACAGGGTTCAGTTACTGATAATACAGTAACAGAAAGTAACAGAAAAAACGAACTTATATTGTTTGAATTACACCACAATACTCTTCCTTAATTCAAACTGCATTCAGAGAAACAACACCAATTCTTCTTTTCAAAAAATCAAATCTTTCACCAGTCAACGCTTTAGTAAACACGTCTGCCAACTGCTCCTCAGTTTTGCAATGTGAAAGCTCAATTCTCTCTTTATTCACCATGTCCCGCAAGAAGTGGTACTTCACTTCTATATGTTTGCTTCTCCCATGCTTCACAGGATTATTTGCCAGATTGATGGCAGAGGTATTGTCCATCATTAATTTCACAGCATTCTCCCTCGTAACCTTCAGTTCTGACAGTAATTCTTTAAGCCAAATACCTTGGCAAGCTCCATAACATCCTGCTATATATTCAGCCTCGCAACTGGACAGTGCAACTATGGACTGCTTCTTTGAACACCACGAGATAGGTGCATCGTTCAGGAAGAAGATGTATCCTGAAGTGCTCTTCCTTTCTACCAAATCTCCTCCATAATCCGAGTCACAAAAACCTATCAACTCCAGCTCACGTTTCTTTCTTCCATAAGGAAATAAGATTCCAGTATTCAAAGTGCCCTTTATGTACCTGATTATGCGTTTCACAGCAAGCAAATGACTTCTCCTGGGCTGATTCATGAATATGCTCGTTATACCAACACAGAATGCCAGATCAGGTCTGCTATTGCACAAAAATCTCAGTGATCCAATCATTCGTTTATACATCGTTTCATCTACTGTTTCTTCTGCTTCATCATTCATCAACTTGACATTTACCTCCAATGGACTTTTCACAGCGTTGCACTGATTCATTTTAAATCTCTCAAGCAGATCTTTTACATACTTACGCTGATGCATAATCATTCCAGCTTCGGTATGCACGAATTCCATCCCAAGAAAATAACTGAGTTTGCCGAGATCTGTCATCTCAAACTCAGTCTGCATCTTCTTCTTAAAATCTTCAATATCTACTATGTTTGAACCTGTTATCAAAAGATCATCTACATACAAACAGATGATTACCAATTCTCCTCCCGAGGCTTTAACATATACTCCATGTTCAACGATACACTTGTTGAAGCCGAGATCAAGCAGATACGAATCAATTCTTTTATTCCAGGCCCTGGGTGCCTGTCTTAGACCATATAGAGCTTTGTGCAGCCTATACACCATGTGCTCTTTACCCTTTTCACTGAATCCGGGAGGTTGATGAACAAACACTTCTTCCTCCAATGCTCCATGCAAGAATGCTGACTTAACATCCAATTGAAACAGCTGCCAATTTCTTTCACATGCAATTGCAACAACCAAGCGAATGGTTTCCAATCTGGCTACAGGAGCAAAGACTTCAGTAAAATCCACACCTTGTTTCTGCAGAAACCCTCTGGCTACTAATCTTGCTTTATGCTTTGACACAGTGCCGTCTGGGTTTAGTTTCCGTTTGAAGACCCACTTCACACCGATACACCGCTTTCCAGGTGGCAAATCTACAAGTTGCCATGTTTTGTTCTTCTCGATTGATTGAAGCTCATCAATCATTGCTTCCTTCCACACAGGTTGCTTTAAAGCTTCATCCACCTCCACGGGCTCTGCTCCAGCCATAAGTGCTATATGTAGCACATCTCCTTCTTCATTTATCTCTGCATCTGAATATAGCTCATAGTCAGAAAACCTTGACGGTCTTACCGTTTGTCTCTTTGATCTCTGCATTGTTTCATTAGAACCAAGACTGCTGCTTTCAATGGTTGGTTCATTTCTCTGTTGTACAAACTCATCTGTTAGTCCATGCACCAGTGTCTTCTTCAAGCTTGAATGCATGTGTTTCCAGTCCCATTGTTCATTCTCCAACACGACGACATCTCTACTAATCACCATCTTCTTGTTGACTGGATCATACAATTTATACGCTCCAGTCACATGATATCCTACAAACACCATCGGCTCTCCCTTATCTTCGAGTTTGGATCGCTTCTGGTCTGCAACATGCACGAATGATAACGATCCGAACACCTTAAAGTGCGTTACAGATGGCTTCTCCCCAGTCCAAACTTCAAGTGGAACTTTACCCTCTACTTTCTTTGTAGGACACCTGTTTAATATGTACACAGCTGTTGACACAGCTTCTGCCCAAAATTCTCGTGGCAACCCTTTTTCTTTGATGAGACATCTTGCCATATTCATGATGGTACGGTTTCTTCTTTCCACCACACCATTGTGCTGAGGCGTATAAGGTGCAATAACTTCATGCATGATTCCATTATTCTGACAAAAGCTCTCAAAATCAAGTGAGGTGTATTCTCCTCCTCCATCAGTTCTGAGAATTTTCAACACCTTATTACTCTCCTTTTCTACACGAGTCTTATACCTTTTGAACAATTCCAGGACTTCGCTTCTTGCTTTGATCAAGTACACCCACATCATTTTGCTATGCTCATCAACAAATGCAAGGAAATATCTGTTGCCTGCCAAAGAGGGTATCTCAATCGGACCACAGACATCAGAATATACTATCTCAAGACACTCCTTCGATCTCTTCTTTGACTGAGTTTTGAAAGGCTTTCTGGTTTGCTTTCCTATCAAACACGACTCGCATGCATTTACTGGTACAGATATATTTGGCATACCTGATACCATACCATTCGCACCAAGTCTCTGCAAGTCTCTGAAGTTCAAATGACCAAAACGTAAGTGCCACAACCAACTATCTTCTTCCTTTACAGTAGAAAAACACTGCAGATTTTCAAACGCCTCCAAACTGACTTGAAAGGTTCTGTTCTTTGAGATTTTGCTTCTCAAAATCAGCTTCTTATGATTGTCAAAGAGCTCCACCCTATCATTGTTTCCCATGATCACAGTATATCCCTTCTCGACTAGCTGCCCAATGCTAAGAAGGTTACACTTCATCGCTGGAACAAGCAAAACATTGGAAATAACTGCCTGTGAACCATTTCTTCGTTTGATGATTATATCGCCCATACCTTCAACCATCAACGTACTATTATCTGCAAACTTGACTCTGCTTTTCTTGGTGCTGTCAAAATTAATCAGCCATTCCCGGTTATACGTCATGTGGTTTGAGCAGCCCGAATCAAGATACCAATTATTGGTCAACGGTTCCAAGCAATCAGTAGTTGTCATTACCATCAAGGTCAATGGCTCTGAATCTGATTCTTCTTGCGCAATGTGAGCTTCTTTACCTTGAAATCTTTTCTTCTGTTTGCCTTTTCCAGAGAAACATTCGTATGCAAAATGCCCGAGTTTGTGGCAGTTGAAGCATTCAATGTTTCGTTTATCTTTCTTCTTCCAACCCTTCTCAAATTTGTTCTTCTTTTCTACAGTATCAGATTTTTCATCTGATTCATCCGCACCACTACTTTCTTTCCTCCATTTTCCTTTCCTTGACTTACCTTTCCACTGCTTAACATTCTTTTTCTCATCATTCTTGACATGGTGAACTTTTAGAGCCTGCTCAATAACCTGGACAGAGTTCCTCTCATGCATTCTCATCTCGTGAGCCTCCAAAGAACTTTGGAGTTCTTCTACTTTTAACTTTTCAAGATCCCGTGATTCCTCGATTGCCACCACAATGTGATCAAACTTCTGAGGCAACGATCTCATTATCTTCTCTATGACCATGAGATCAGAAATCGTTTCACCGCATCTCTTCATTTGGTTTGCAGTCGTCAACACTTTGTTGAAGTATTCACTCACCTTTTCTCCTTCATCCATCTGCAGATGCTCATACTGCCTCCTTAACGTTTGTAACTTCACTTTTCTTATTTTATCTCCTCCGGCATGACGTCTCACCAGTATACCCCAAGCCTCTCTTGCTGTGGCTGCATTCTGAATCATCTCAAAATGCTCATCATCCACGCATTGATGGATGATAAACAAAGCCTTAACATCTTTCTTAAGCTCCTCCTTCTGCTCCTCCGTGTCATCTCCAAGACCAGACTCATACCCCCTTTCTTCCACAATTGCACTGACGCCTTGATAACGAAACAAAACTTTCATTTGTGCACTCCACCTGCTCCAGTTTTTATCTGTGAGAACAGGGAAACTCGTAGCAGGGATATCGGCCATGACACCTTCTCTTTTCTTGCCCAAGAACTATCTTCTTGATTTCCTTCAACCGTCTCAACCACTCCCTTAGCCACCACAGTATCACCGTGAAGGAAGTTGAAGACGTCACTCACAGGTTTCTATAACCTACGCTCTGGATACCACTATTGAAACAGAGAAGCGGGTTACAGAAAGAGAGCAAAAAACAGCAGCAGAGATATGAATGAATTAATGGGATATGATATATTGCAAAGTTTAAAAGTAAAGCTTATATACAGGGTTCAGTTACTGATAATACAGTAACAGAAAGTAACAGAAAAAACGAACTTATATTGTTTGAATTACACCACAATAGCAATGAGGATAAGAGTTATTAATTTTAGGATTAGCTTGTTAGAGGCAGTGGACTTTGAAATTAGTTTATTTAAGAAAGTGGTGAAATGACAAAAGGCATGAACGCGTTTGGTTGGGAACATTTCACACACCACAGCTGTTGGGAGGAGTTGGTGCACAATTAAACACAAATTCCAAAACCAGTGTTATTTTAATACTACGATGTTTATTATATTATAATTTTATTTATATATTATAATTTTATTTATATATTAAAAAGTATTTTGTAATGTATCCTTTAATTTTTGTTTTGGCTTGCAATAATTGGTTGATATATAGAACCTTTTATCTATTTATTTATTTATTCATGTCGCTGAACTCATACCAAGTTCTGATGTCTGTCTCTTGAAACTTTCCAACAGATAACATCGATATAATATATATAATATGTGTATGCATGTCGTTTTCTCTGTTTGGTTTTGTCCTATACAGCTATATGAGGATGGCCTCTATATATAGAATAGATGTCCATTTGAATGAATGCATGTGAGTTAACAAAGTCTCGTTCTTTTGACCAATCCCATTATATCATGCATTTCTATTTTATCATACACTCCCATGCATATATTATTTGATGGATCAGTAAAACTAAAAAAAAAAAAATCATTCTATCATATCGATGAATTTGTTCTTATTAGAAATTCTCACATTAACTAAATATTAAACAAATTTAAAATTTATATATAAATATAAATTTCATCTTTTATAAAATTAAATAAGATTTTCATTTCTTAACGATTGCCTCTACTAATGACTGTGTATGGACAAAACTTATCAATTTCATCACTTTGGAGTTAATTTATAATTAATACTAATTAAATGCTAATCTAATTAACGGTCAGTGTTAATTCTAGTTTCTTTTTAAACAAAAAATTGGAACATAGTTTATTAGTAACTAGATCACGATCACTCCTAGTGTTCTTTCTCCTATCTAAACGGTTCATACTACCTGTTCCAATAAATTTATTCATTAACATTACTAAAGAAACATACTTTTTTTCTTACAATTTTCTATAACTTAAAAGTAATTCATATACAATTTTAAAAATTATATAGCTGCAAGTTAGCTTATGCATAAATTTATTTTATGTTTATCTTTTTAAAGCATTTTAAAGAAATTTATCTAATTAAGTTATTGGAGAAATTTATGTAATATATAATAAAATTTCTTCTTATGTATGACAAATCTTTCATAATTTTCGTAAGGTACTTAATCAAGAGTTTCTTCACGTTGAAAACCAAAATAAAAATTAATCATTTTATTATTTTGTAAAGTTCATATTTCTTCTGATTAATGGCAAAGTTTGTTCCTCTTTTTTTAATAATAGATCAAATTATTTTTTAAAATTAAGAAGACGGGTCATTTATTCTTTAAAATTATTACAAGTGTTAGTGTAATCGTGGACATTATTAAGCAATAATTAAACCAAACTGCATGAAGACCTTTTTCTCTTCAAAGCAACTCTGAACAGAAAGCTCCTCCTTTTGGGAAAAGTGATGCAAAGAGAAAAAAAATTAAAGCAATGTGCTAAACTTATAGGTATGGTTAGTAGGTGAGAAAATATACAGCAAAATATCAGTGCAAGCTTAGTGACGGAAACAAAACAATATAGCCACGTACTAGCAGTCATCATGCATACGTTAAAGCATTTAGTATAAATGATTTTAAAATCATGATAACAAACATAGATATGAAAAACTTTTAGGTGGGAATGAACTGTTCAATCTAATAACATAAACCAAAACAAGGAAATCAAACTAAGGCTTATCTTAAAATTATTATAATTACATAATTAAAACTGGTAGTACTTATATCTTAAATATCATGTCCCTGTAAAGTGGCTATCCACTGCATATGGAAACTTGTCAAAACAATATTAATAATTATAATGATTACTGCTTCATTGAAAGTTAATCAGATCTTTTTTAAGTTATTTTCTATACTTATAGGAATGAGCAATTACTTGATCATATATATTCTGCTTTAGTATAAGAAAATGTGTCTGTCCTCTCATGACATACATTTTGATGCTCATGTTTGAAGGAAAAGAGTGGGAAAGCTGCATTTTCTGTGTTTTTTTTTTCCTTTTCGGATTCTGTATTCCTATTATGAGAAAAAGAACCACTTTAGGAAATGGGGATGGAAGGTGCAGCTAAAAGGCTGCATCAATCTTTCTGTTTTATCTCTTTGTTTACGATTCTAAGTCTTTTATATATATATATATATATATATATATATATATATATATATATATACTTCTTGAAATCAAGTATATTAGGAAAAAAGTATTGAAATGTATACGTTTTTCCTTTTCATTGCATTTTATTTTTCCCAGCCTTTGTAAGAATTTTTCTTTGTTGTCTGGTCTAAAGTGTCATGTTCAATATTTAATATCCACTCGTTTAGTAATTATTTGAGTTTTTATTAAATCATTCAAATTTTTAAATATTATTCAAACATACATAACTTGGAGTCCAAGTTTGCATTTATTATATATTGTAACTCTATTATTGTAGACAATGAGTACAATAAATATGTTAAGTTATATGAGTTTACAAGCTTAATTAAGTTTTGTTAATCTAAAATAATTAGAAAATATTTTGATATATATTTTTTGGTGTAAATATTCATATATTAATCATATATGTGATCAAATCTCGATAGTCTAATTATATCGTAATATTTTTTAATATCTTATCGCTATTATTTTACTAATTATTATATATACAATAAGTCATTATATCTGTCAATATTACTTTATATTCTCTTGATATTATTAGTTTTATCGCATGAGTCACAAGACCTATAAACTTTGTAGATATACATAGTATTTCATCAGAAAATACACACTCACTCGTACTTATTTTCATTTACTCAAAAAATTTTATTGACTTGCCTTGGAGAGTCTTTTACCTAAGTTCCAACTCTAAGAAGTACATATCAAGGTTCTTAAATTCATTCATATCTTATCACCTTATACAAATTCACACTCAAGATTTCGACGAGAATAAATATATTTTTAGTAAATATGATATCTTTACCCTTTAGAACAGATAATTGTATTTAATAATATTTGTGATATAATAACATATGGACATCATAGAGTGAAATAAACTTAAGATGTTTTGTTCACGTTGACAATCCACTTTTAGGAATATTTTGATTATTAAAAAAAGAAAACTTTTTTGTATTTGTAAAAAATAAAGATTGAAAGGTAAAACAATGAATGTGAAATGTATGTAAAAATTTCTTTGGTGTTGAGAATAATAATAGTGTAGACTTATACCTTGGGTGAAAAAAATGGAATAACAAGTCAACATCACAATGTATTCATGTGAAAGTGTGACCTCGATCAATCTCAAGTCGTCATCGTACTGCGCAAGGAATTCGAGTTGGTTCAATGGATTTCTTTTCTCCTAAGTCTTGTGAACCAGTTGTCGAATGAATCATTTTGTTATTGAAGAAACATAATAAAATAGACGTAAACTTCAGCTGGCACGCAATATTAAACAGAATTAGGTGAGAGAACAACAATGCAATGTTCATGGATTTGCCATTGGTCCACATCACATATATATGGCCTCACTTAAATAGGCTTTTCCTTGCCATGCTACCACCATAATGAACTTCTCAATTTGTCACATTTCATGCTTTTCTTAGAAACTACAACATGGCTACCTACCGAGAAGAATATGTGATATTTTCAAACTATATCTAATAATGTTGGAACTTCTTGTTAAAGAGTCCATGTCAATCATAGAAATTATCAAAATTTAGAAGCAAATCTCATCTTTTTTTAAATACTATACAAATACATGTTGGAAAAATAGATGTTGAGCGCACAATCAAAAACAAAATCATCCATGAATAATTGTATACTCAAAATTAACTATTTTTTTACCTCAGAAAACTGAACATGCTTACATGTACACGTATAAAACAAAAAGTAAAACTAAAACATGAAACAGTCACAAAATGTGAAGGTAAGCACAAGCTCCATTACGTGTAAAATTCCACTTCAGTGCTAGAGACTCCAAAAACAAAAAGAAACACTGATGAGGTACGTGACACCCATGTGTATGAGGATTCTACACACACCATAAGTTTTTCTCTCTTCTACTAGATTCCTCCAGAGATTGAAGAGACTCCTTACGGATGAGTAAGAAGCAGATCCACACTCCAAGTACAACAGTTTTTGTCATTTATATTTTACATTCAATTTACTGTCAAATAACTATACTAAGTCGACTTATTACAATACAAGCCCCAATACAAAAAATGATGATAAAACAGACTCGCTATTTAACTTTAAATTGACAACACTCAAAGAATCATACAAGAAAAGCGAACCTGGCCTGATCTTCGTGCCCCTAGTGTTTTATACTAGGAATGAAAGACCAAGTTACAAAAGAATATTATGACAGAAGAGTCTGTTTTAACTATGCAATTTGAAAGCTGGATGGTATCACTTGTTAGACCACTGAAATTCTATTTCTAGATTCCGTGGCGGCCCACTTTTACTTTGAGGCAACAAAGCGTACTCTCCGGCCACTGATCCAAGCATTACCACTCGATCAATCTGGATTGTTACTTTCCCGAATTTACTCTGTGAACAAATCACATTAGAGGGGTTAAACAAAGACTAACCAAACAAGTCTTAAAAACACTGGTTAAGGAAACAGATAAAAAGTATTTAATTAAAAATGTTTATGTTAAAAATATAAAATCCATTTAATAATGAGACCGAGAAACAAAATATTTGAAGATGAATACACTGCTGTGTTTACTAGACGTTTTTCTACATTTACCTTTCCCACTTTGCTCTTATTTTTGCAAGAAATATGAAGCTTCTGGCCTTTGGGAGGACTCTCAAAGGTCCATGAAAAGCTCTCATCCCACTCTGGATTAGGGCCAGTTGAAACCACCTGATCAACCAATTATCAAGGATATTAGTAATACAGTATATTCACTTTTCAGGAAAAAGAGTATACAGAATACACTATGATGTCATAATAAAAAATCAACAGTTTTTATATACATTCAGCCAAAACCACAATGCTCTTTGCCTTTATGATTTTCAACAAGCTTAAGCTCTTACATGACATCTTGAAACTCAAGAAGGTCAAAATAGTTTGCAACTTCAAAGTGGCATTAGATAGAATGCCCAAGATCAAGGGACAAGTAAAATTGCAAAACCATCAATTAAGAAAAACCTATACTAACAGGGAAGATTTTTTCTTTTTTTTGACAAAAAGGGGCATGCAAAAAGTGACAAAAAATTATTTTGGTTACGTGAATAAATTATTCAGCCAATACAATACGTAGCAAAACCTCAGCAGAATAGGTAGATGATCAAGAGGTGTTCTTCCAGGAAACAGCTCTAAAAATGTAAATCCTAATTGAGTATTTTTGGTCTAGGTATGATTTGCAGTGAGAAAAGGCGGGTAATATTAAGTGATTCAAGGGTTAAATTTGTAGATAACTGGCATGGAGGACAAAACCCGAATTTTCTTTTACACCCAATCTGACTGGATCCTGGTGCATACTCAGACAAAGCAAAATAGCCCTCTCTTCCCCCGTAACAACACACAAAATATCCAAGTTAACAAGAAAATAAGAAATCATAAATATAAAAAAATGACCTGGGTTTGCCTTGGGGGAGTGTTGCCGAGTGTAAGCTTGCAGTAAACACTTGGGTTTCCAACGGATTGTTTCATATTGTTACCACGTTTGATGATCACTACCAATGTCCCCGGCAAACACTGCAACAAAAATTCTGCTTTCTCCTGAAACCGAGGTGGCCCAGACTGTATTAAGTACTGCAGCAGTGGAATAGCATCTGCAGCTGCAATTGACTGAGCTCTAGAAACTTCAGCTGGGCATGCTGACCAAGCTTGTCTGAGCAGGAAAAGTGCATCTAATGCTGCTTCCTGACACGCTTCTGAACCTGTCTTTAAGGCTGTAACCAGATGGGGAATGCTAAGTGTCGATGGTTCAGTTGCTCTAAGTCTTGGGAAGTTGCTAAATAGAGAATTTAAGGCTTTCAGATACTCGTCATTCACAGTTCCAGAAGCCCATAAATCTTTTTCAATAGCAGCTATATGAACAAAAGACCTTAGTTAGAGATAAAAAATGAGGAGGGAGAGATGTGTTTCTGCTTAAATGAATCACCATTGTTCATCAATCAATTCTGTGGAAAAACTGCAATCTATAATTGTTAAAGTAACATTAATTGAATACTTAATCAAGCAAAAAAGTGCCTAGTTTTGCTACAAGACTACATGAGCACAGCTACAGTATGTTGTCAAATTTAATGATAGGTTGAAGTTCAAAGGACACAGGTTCCTTAATTTATATGCTTCCTACCATAAATTTAGGTGCACGATCATTTAAAATTAGCTCTTCTATTGCTCATAAGATTTGTCCACTTCTTTGCATGTAATTTATTTGATGAACTTCACTTGTTTTATTGAAAAGCTTTTAGAAATCAAGCTATGACTCGGCTTGTGAAAGTGAGTAAAAAATCATATATCAAGTTCAATGTATCATAACGTAAAAAAAACACCAATTTTTGTATCAATTTGTTTGACAAGGGTCGTGTTTCCTTTGGTGTATCTTTAGCTTTCCCAAAATATTTAATATAATGTTTTAAATATAACTAAACCAACATAAATTTATGGCCAGAATTGCACACAAACACTCATCACCTGCATAAGAACTTATTATTATTGTTTAAAAATAATTATTTTTCAGTTTCTAAAGTATTCATTATTCAAATTTACTCCAGCACCAAGGCTACCTCTTCTAGAAAGTAAAATGAGGGCATGCTATCATGCAGCTTTTTTCAGGAATTTTGAAAGAAAAAAAATAATCTCAGAACAGCCAGGCAGTAAAAACTGCAGGATAAGCAAAGAGAATCGTACCAGTTATCGCTCTGACTGTTTCACTGGAAGCATACTCTTGAATAGTATTATTTGAGAATAAAAGTTTAACAAACATCGCAGCCTGAACTGATGTTTCTGGATTACTTGAACCTATCAGATCCAGTACAACCTGAACACCACCAGCCTCTGCAACTGCTCTTCTATTTGATCGACTATACATCACAAGATTCTGCAAAGCACATATGGCTACAACTTTCATTTCTTCTGTTGGTTGGTCTTCAAGCACGTTTACTAAAGCACGACAAGCTGAAACTGCATCACTTGTTCGAGCAAGGCCCTCATTCTGAAACAGATCCCCGAGAGCCAAAGTTGCCAATAACCTTGCCTGCTGTGCTTGAGTTTGTGGGTCCAAAAGGTACTGCGATAGTGGTACGATAGCTGATTTTGTTACTTTTGTTTCTCGAATCTTTACATTGTTCAGCAATACTTCTAAAAGTCTTGCGGCAGTTTCCTCACACTGATGAGATCGCAGGAGCTCCAAGAGAGCCTCTATAGCTCCACTTTCCGACATAGCTTCTGCACTAGTTCCATCATCGTTTTCTAGCACCAAAAGAGCATTTAAAGCACCAACAACCGTGCTCTCTGAGCCAGATCGAAGCAACCTTACCAATACAGCAATAGGCACTTCCAAGTAGAATTCAGAGCTAAACTGCAGAATACTAGACAAAACGGAGGCAGCAGACTCCCATAAAGCGTGAGGAAGGGAAGGATCAGCTTGCAATATCACTTTGGAAATTTCAATGACACCACCCTCTTTAGCAATTTCGTTTGGCCATGTTAGTGCAATACTAACAAGGGCTTTTACAGCTCTCTGCTGCAGTATGTGTATACCAGAACCAAGAACTCGAATGAGAGGGCCAATTGCTTGCTGTGTCACAGGATCCTTCTGAAGGCGTTCTTCGAGAAGTAGATGTGAAAGAAGCTCAGCAGCCAACTGTTGCACTGCTGAAATTGAAGAATCGAGCAAAGGGATAAGTGGTTCAATAACTTGGCGAGAAGTTAATGAATGGTCAGCACGACACTTTGGATGTTCTAAGATATTAACCAAAACCTGCAATGCACTGTGCTGTCCATCAGGCCCAAATTCCTGCCTTGTCAGTAACAAAAACAATGGTTCAACCACTTTACCAGCAGATGGTCCTTTAGCTATACTAGCATTATTAGTCAATATACGCAACAATTCTGCAAAAGCTGCACATAGATAATCGGGTGCTTCATGTAAGATGTCAAGTACGCTTTCAATAACTCCAGCTTTAACCATCTCCATTTTACAAGCAGGCCTGTCTTTTCCCAACTTGACTAGAGCTCTGGAAATGGCCTCATGTAGTATATAATTTGTACCCGACAGTAGGCCAACAAGAGGAACAACTGCACCATGTGCAGCAACTAATTCCGCCAGTTGCTCATCATCAACAAGCCTATCCAGTGCCCTGACAACTGAAAGCTGAGCTGGACTGAACTCAGATACAAGGAGAGAGACAAGAGGTTCAACACAACTTGCAGCAGCTGCTGTGGAGCGAATCCTTGTATTTCCAAAAAGAGCACAACATAATTCAGCAGCATCCCCTTTCAGATCCATTGAACAACTTGATGAAAGGATCCTACAAAGAACTTCCACTGCATTCTTCTCAACATCTGCAACAGCAAGAGCTCTTGATGGATTTTCACTCAGTAACCCCACCAATGCAGCAATGGCAGCATGCTGCTCCTTTTCTGAACCAGTACTGAGAATCTCCACCAATGGTTGAACAGCCTGCCGAGCAATCTCTGCATTTCTGATGTGATCAGCAGAAAACAAACTTTCCAAGGCTTTTGCAGCACTATACCTTGCACCTCTTCCTCCTAACCGTAGCACAGCTATAAGTTGAGCAACAGCGCCAAATGCTGATTCGTGTCTTCTTATTTCAGCACTGCTAAACAGAATTCCTAGCAGATCTGTAGCAGCTTCTTCAGTTGCATCTTGCGGACTGAGTGAAAGATACTTCGTAAGTGCTTCTAAGGCCCCAGACTCCACCATTACACTCATATTTGAAGGGCAATCTTTACCGAGCTGAGTCAAAAGTACAAGTGCCAAAAAGGGTGCCCCTGGACGATCTGGAATTGGTTTGAGCAGATCAACTAAGGCTGGTATAGCCTTCCGAGAAGTGGCTCCAACTCTTATATCTTCAACTCGAAACAACCTCTCAAGAGCCACTTGATCAGGATAACGCACCAAAGAAAATTCCTCTGACAATTCCAGAAGATCCTGTATATCAGTATCAGCACAGCCAAGCAAAGAGATAAGTCCACCTGCTGCCCCAGAATTTGCCACAGACAGGAGTGTTCCCCTGCTACCATTACAGACAAGGCTAGCTATAGATTGTGCAGCAAAATATTTGTTTGCTGATGGCTCTGATTTCATTAAACTGGTAAGTGCTGGTACAGATTTCATAGTTGGATGTGCCCGTATGATATCTCTATTTTGAAACAATATCGCCAACAACAAAGCATGAATCCACATGACGCTATCTTCTTTGTAGTCAATCTGCATGTTCACCATATTGAGCTAACCAGGTTTATATACAGAAATAAGTCTCATAACATTGTTCAAGTTTTACAGGAAAGGACGCCTTGAAGTACAAGGTAAACATTTACTACAGAAAATTACAGTTTAATACATGAAATTTTGGTGTAATTCAAGTTTAAAAACATTAACCTCCTTATCTCCCCTTCTCCCGTCTCCCTAGCCGTGAAATACTAGAAGAAACATAACACTGTAGTGGATAACGATTAAGTTAAAACTGTGATAATTTTTCTTGACACTGATTTGCCAAATAAAGTACATACACTATCCGAACACTTTGTTTTCTACTTTTCATTCAAAATTCACTTTGTCTTGAACAGTTTTTCATTCTATAAAGATCTCAGTGCCTCTCCAACCATTATGTACAATTTCATACAACTGAAAATCTAGAAAATTATCACAGGTAATGTTTCTATCAAGGGGATAATGTGGGAGACTTTGAAACTTTGCATGAACTATAGGATTTTAATTTGCTTCTGGAAAAAACTTTGGGGTGGGAGCAGCAGAGAGTTAAAGCATGATTTTCTATTTCAAGTACTACCTACCTATGATCAGAATCAGATGAACTATCCATTTCTTTGGATTGACAGAAAAGCTACTTAAATACCTGAGAATATTGCGAGAAACAATTCGAGATTCTGTCGATGAGAACATCAATTGCTCCAGCCTCCATTATTGCAATTTTATTTTTTTCATCATTACAAGCAAGAATAGACAGTAGCCATAGCGCCAAGTCAACACCACAGATAAAGCTAGTGCTAGTGTTGGATTCAGAACTGTTGGCCTCTTCTGTTATGTGCCTGCATATGCTAATGAGCTCCTGGTTGTCACCATCCAGGTAACCCGAAGAAGGCACTGCAGAAACAAGAATATCAACAAGAGATCGAATAAGATCAAAACACAAATTCGATGAACTCAGATCTTCCACCAGTCTCTGATGATTTGCTTTAGAAGTACAAATAAGGAGCGCTGCTCCCCCAATTTTGACCTTTACATTTGTGGAACTAATTATCCTCTTAGCTATTGAAGATATACATCCAGGTGCTGACACAATAGTCTCTCCTAAAACAACAGGCTGATCCTTACATAATCGAGATAAAATCTCAATAGTTTTATCCTGCAACATTGGCTCCGAATCAACAATACACAAGACTATTGGGCTTATGCTTTTAGGGAATTCAGCCAAAACAGCACAAGCAGATTTAATATTTTCTCTGGTCTCTACCGACCTGGACAGTATGGCAAGTGCTTCTAGAGCCTCCGATGTAGCAACAGATCCATTGACAGCAGAATCTAAGAAAGAAACTAATGCAAGAACAGTTCCAGCACGATTCACACAATCAGTTACAGCATAATCTACAGCCCGAGAATGTAAGAGGCGAGCAATTGCTGCTGCAGCATGAGTTTTTCCCGAAATTGTGCCTTCACATAATATTCTAGTGGCAGGTAAGATAACTTCTTCTGCAATAGCTTTCTCTGCAACTTCACCATCCAAAATAAGGTTTGCCAGAGCACATGTGGCCATCTCTGCAACTTCCAAAACTGAAGAATTTGCTAGTGAAACTAGAGGGGATAATGTGTCTCTGGCGATAGTAGCTACATCCCTGTTCTCTTTGATGGAAAGAAATATTGCAGCCAGGCAGTGGGAGGACTCAATCAGGATACTTTCAGATTCAGCATTGAGCAATTTCTTGGCTGACAAAAGAGTTTTGACGGCAATGCTACTTTCACGCACATCTTTCCTTGTTTCAAAAACTCCTGCCAGAGCCGATGCAGACTTTGCCTGAGTTTCTTCTTTGGCAGAGCCCAATAATATTATCATAGTATCAAATGCATCGCTGGCAGCACTACCTTCACGTAAAATGTCACTAAGGGGAGCAACAGAAAGCATACTTCTTAAAGCGTCCAAAACATAAACCTTAGAATCAGGAAGATCACTAGTCAATAAAGCTGTAAGCTGACTAATGGTTGTAGTATCCGATTTATGAATTAAATGATTTAAAGTTTTTGCAGCAATATCCTTCCCATTTGGGCTTCCATTTTTCAATAGCCACAATAATGCAGGAACAGCATCGGCACTTTCAACACAAGCGCGTATATCTTCGCTATGATTGCACAGGTTCTTAAGGATTGTTGCTGAATCTTCCTTTGCTTTAGCTGATCCTGTCTCCAAAATTTGAACGAGTGGAGGTATGCCACCAGCTGCAGTAATCGCCCATTTACTTTCATCATTTTCAAATGATAGAAGGCAAAGCAGGGCAACTGCGCACTCTTGTTGCTGTTCTGATGAAAGCCCCAAAAGAGATATCAATAGCTGAACTCCTTCACGGCCCTGAAGTGCACGCCATAGACTGCCTTCACTTTTGCACACTGTCAACAGAGCTTTTATAAGCTCGTCTTGCACTTCATTTGCAGCCATTGTTATCAAACCAACTAGCAGATGTTTTGCATCCGCATTTGCAAGTTTATTTGAAAGTACGGAATTTCCATACAAACTGGCAAGTGCTTCAATGGTCCGTTCCTTCACAAGGAAGGGCAAGCGAGGTTCAAATTGTTTGAGTAATGTCTGCTCGACAACCAAAGGATCTGATGCTCTGGTTGATTCGGCCTTGGTATCATAAATCATGAGAGCTGATGCCAAAGCTCCTAATGTGTCAGCAATTTGGGTAGGTGAGGTGCATGATTCAAGACTTTGACCAAGGCTAGATATGACATAAGACAAACCACCAGAGATGTTTGCTAGAGCACTCATAGCATTCTCTTGTAATGCTTGAGCACACTCACCCTGCATGAATTCTTTGGAAGGAGCTATGGTAGCATTGATCAGAGAAGGAATACCATTAGCATTGGCTATCTCTCGCCTTGCTTCTTTGCACTGAGCAGAAAGAGATTTAAGAGCACCAGCTGCTTCAGCTCTAACAGAGTCATCATTACCAGGGCCTAATAGTTTCAGAAGTTGTTTTGTCACCTCCGCTGTCAACACCTTTGAACAAACAGATGCATCCTCCATCATTACAGAAGCAAGTAAATTGCACACATTTGCTAAACTGCTGGGCTGTCCTTTTGCCAGTAACTTCACTAATATGTCCACTCCTCCAGCTCGTATAGTTGCATTCCAGAATCCCTCAGTGTTGCTGGAGAGATTTTTCAATGCACCAGTCAATAAACCTTCAACTACATTTCCTGCCTTTAGACCAGTTTTAAGCTGCTCCCAGAGCACTGGTACAACTCCTTCAGTTGAAAATATTTTTGAACCAACATGATCCTTTACACCACCTTGAGAAACAGCATAAATAGTCTTTGCAGCAGCAATTTGTCCTTCGGTAGAACTGGACTTTAATAGACTAAGCAATGGAGGAATGCATCCTCCAAGCAAGACCTTCACCTTTAGTTCATTTTCTTTACAAAGGGAGCCCAAGACAGTTGCTGCCTGTATCTTTACATTCAATGAACCAGACCTGAGAAGGGAAACAAGTACTGGAACTGCCTGAGAGTGAGATCCAACAGCACTAAAAGCATTTTCCCGCATATCTATAAGCTCCAATAGCTGTCTTAAGGAATACTCTTTCTCCTGCACAGAATAAGAGCTCTGACGCAACTGCTCAATGCATTGGGCAACACTAGCTAATGTTCCATCTGGATCCTCCATGCTGCTGTTACGCTCTCTGCAATAGCAACCAGTTAAACATGTAAGAAGCCAAAATTTAGTGAGCTCCTATTTGAATGTCCCTATCACATAGTTCATAAACAAAGTGACCAATTCACACGGTTCTTAGTTCAGTCCCATAGGTTAGACTGTTAGCTTACTTAGCTGCGAGCAGAATAGAGACTAACAAACAAATGTATTAAAAAAAGGTGTTACAATCATTGATTGTAGCAGCTTTGTAAACAATTAATCAATAATTTTAATAGGTTCTTAAGTATTCCTGTGTGACAAACCGACCTAAATCCCATCTTCAGAACAGAATGTGGAGTTGCGGGCTCTGAATCTTGAGTATTCCTATCACCATTTCTTTCCTGCAATCAAAAGATGTTAAGGTTTGTTTCATATCTCTGAAAACATCAAATAAGAGATGGGTTGTAACAAAAATAAACACAGAAAAAGGAATCGCATAAAAAGAATCAGCCTGTGAGATTTGTTGTTTCTTTCTCTTTTTCCCAGGCATAAAGCCAGTAACGGATGGATAACTAAGTAATTCAATATAAAAGAAAGAGATGTAACGGGAAATCAAGCTCTAATGGAAGAGATATGAACCAATTCAGTTTGATTACATTCCTCAAAAAGAATTGTTGTTTTCTTTTCACTACAGATTATTCATTTATTATCTTTTAGGATTGCATCTTATTGAGCTAACCCGGTGGAGACCTGAGGAAGTGAAAATAGTTCTTCGGCAATATAAAACATCAGCAAAGAGCCATGCATCTAAACAAACCCCTGAACAGACAAGTAAAATACGCGAACAGACACAAACCATTTTACAACCGCCATTCACTTCTTTCCATTTTCTACTTTTGCCCTGCATCCCAGAAGATCTATTGCATTTGCATAGTTAATCATACTACAAAAATCATCCCTCACCAAATTCATAATATCCATGAAACCGGACACACTGTGAAGAACCGTCAGAGACTGTATTCTAGTTATCAATTAACATACGCATCACGCATCAACAAAAAGAAAAGTAAACCCTCCACATCTGCACAATGAAATCACACAGTTCCTTTAAACATCCATGAATGAATGATCCCCAATGACACGTCCCAGAATCGCGAAACGTCTAGCACAAAACTGCAAAACATTGACTGAGCAAAGCAATGGACAGCAAGCATAATGAACCCAAACGGGAACGAACAAGATCCATAAATAAACTTCCCGCCATGCAAAGACTGACCACGGCAAAACACTTCTCACTCATTCTGGCACAAGAGAAAAAAAGATCAAACTGTTGTAAAGAAGAAGGTACCAGATCATTTGCATTGTTGCCAGCGTGTCTCCAAGCAAGTGTAGTGGCCATGGTGGCTTGTGGTTGAGTCGAAGGAGTTCAGATCTGGAAGAGTGAAAGCATCAGTGAACTGACTGATTGAGATCCAAAATAGGAAGTGGTAAAGACATGAGAGGAAGTGAAGAATGGTAGTGGGAATCGGAGGGAATGAGAAGGAGTGAGTACAATAGAAGAAGAAGAAGAAGAAGAAGATTATGATGATGATGAAGAAGAAGATGGTATGGGTTGGGTTGGGTAGAGGATAAGAAGACGAGAGAAGGAAGATGAGGAACAAATGTAGTTGGTTGCACCTTTTTCTTTTATTTTATTAATTTTCACTTTCTGCCTCTGTTTGATTGTGTCTTACGTTTTCAACTTTTTGTTAGGAAGTGTCTGTAAGGTGTTTTTCACGATCTCGCCGTCGTCACCGGAGCACCGACAGTGGCAACTTCAGCTCCACCTCAAAGCTGACTCACCTAGACGTCGCAGTCAAAATTTTGAGGCCAGGGGTTTCATCGCATATAATTTTATCCTATTTTTTTTTTCCTATTTTTACGAATAATTATAATATATTTAAAAATCACCGTTTTGAACAAATTTAATATACCAATTTGAGTCAATTCTACCAGTTCTTACTGGTTCAGACAATATTCTGATTTATTTTAACGACCAACCAATTATCATATTGATTTCTAATTTGATTGATTGAAAGGATTGGTCTAACTATTATGATTTTTTTAATAAAACTCCACTTAATTATAATTCTTTATATGCATTTACTTTTATTTTAGTATTGGAATTTAATTCATCATGATAAAAGTGAGATTGAGTTGAACGTATGAATTATAAAACCAACCAAAAAGACAAGACAATTAAAACATTAAAGAGTTGTCTCTATTTTCAAGTATCTTCTTCCTTGCTTTTCAATATTGGTTATATGTAATCTTTACCATTCCAATTATATTTGTGATTTTATGAACATTAACACCGTCAGAACCATTAAATTCCTCACTTTAGTGAAAAGCATATGTCTGCAAGAGGGAAATGAAACTCAGAAAGTGGAAGACAAGTGACTATAGGAGAGTGGGCCGATCGGTTTGTAGAGAGAGTATATAATCTGAAATTTTGAAATTTGGTCTCACTTTCTGCATGCAATCTTCTCCTCCAAACTTTCTGAACTCATTTTCTTTTTCTTCTCTCTAACTTCTCTCTAAAAATACCATACTTTCCTCCACTGATTTCACGTTTTCCTTCATCTGATCATTCATCAGAGGGTGTTTGAGGTTTGCTGGTGGCAAAGGTTCTCTTTTCAATCGGTCAAGTGGTGCTTTTAACTGGTAGGCTTTTCTACTTCTAAGAAAGTTTAGTCTTGGGCACATGCAAACCAAGTTTTTGTTTGCATGTGTTTATCTTCTTCTTCGTCGTCATCTCTGATCATGTTTCTGATCTTGTGGGTGGTCCGTTTTCTTCAAAACAGTGAATCTTAGCTTTTGAGGGTTTGGTGTTGGGCAAAGAAATTTTGTGTTGTGAGCGTTTCTTCTGTTACGAGGTAAGGAAAGCTAGTAATTTAATTATGTTTTTTTGTGGTTGTGGTTGGAATCTCTATTTAAATGTGTGCATGTATGAATAATTGTATGTTTGATGGAATTGTATGCAATATTATGTGTTTGGACGAAACCTGTGAGGTGGTTGAGAGGTTTTGTAAGTTTTGTAGAAAATCGAGCGATCGGTCTAGTCTTGTAATCCGGTTTAAACGGTATTCGGTTTCGTAGTGATAATCTGGTTAAGTGTCGCTCGGTTTATTATTGACAGTCTCAGGATGGGTATTATCGTTTGTTATTAGTCGTAATAGGTTTAGCGTTCGTTATTAATAGTACTATGTGTTAGCACTCATTTTTGGTAGTACTCGGTAGGTATTGGTGCTCGGTCTTAACTGAGTTCTACTTTTGTGGATCCTTAGTTAATGACCGATCGATTTTGTATTGATATTCAGGTGAATATAGTGTTCGGTCTATCACAGGTTTTAACTGTCATTGACCGCTCGGTCATGTACTGTCTTGGTAGTGCTCGGTCTTGTACTAGAGCTCATTTTTGGTAAGTGTTCGGTCTTGGACCAATGCTCGTTCTATATAGTGCTCAATTTTGTAATAGCATTTATGATAGTGTTAGCGATTGGTATTATTGGTTTGTGTGGTCTCTTATGAGCGCTCGTTCTTATACTAGGGCTCAATATCTTATTTGTACTAAGTTAATAGTGTTCGGCCTAAGTTATTAGTGTTCGGCCTAAGCCAATAGTGTTCGGTTTAAGCCAATATTGTTCGACTCTTGTTTGGGTCTTACTCTTTAAATGACCGTTCGGTCATGTTCACATGTGGGGAGTGTTTTCCCGTCAGTTCTTGTTCATTGGTTAAGTTTATATTTTCGTTCAGTCGTACTAAGAGTTTGTGTTGGTGACGTTTGGTTTTCTTTATGAATGAATTATCTGGTCTTTAAATGTTAAGTTTTCACTAGTTGATTTTGATTTATTTAAATGGTTGTATTGATCAATTGAGTATGAAAATTATGTTGATATTCAACTAAGGTATGTGTTTCAGGTAATGTGGAAGAGAATTCCAAGGAGGAATGTCTCAGTGAGAGGGTATTGAAGTGGTGTTATAGTATGAATATGGATAGTGAAATCCACGGAGTTCATCCTGATATTCTAATGATTACCAATTCTCAAGTAGAGATGGGTAATGCATTGTGTGAGAATGGCAGGAGGTCCTAGCCCATAGGTTCTTGGGTAAGTTATAACGGACTAACCTCGGGTGACAGCTAATGGTTTTCCAGTTACTACACAACCCGAGTGCATGAACGACCTCAAGCTACATATTCATATAATCCGGACGGTCAAGTCAGGTGTTCGGTTTATGCATGTATTATAGGGTTAAATTTGTATATGTCTACTTGCATTGATTTTGGTATGTTATAGTATTCGGCTTTGTATTGTTTGTAATTGAATGAATACTACGTATGCATGCCAATTAAATTGTAGTAGCTTACCCTTATTTCCTGTTTTGTCCATGTTACCGTTCGGTTTTCCATTGCGATGATCATCCTTTTTGGATGTGAGTAGAAGGGGAAGAGTTTACTTTGGAACAAGAGCTGGACGGTGAGACTCCTGCTGAATAGGTCATGACCGTTCGATTATATTAGTGTAGATAGTTTTGGTTATACCGTTCGGTCATTATTTTGTTTTGTAAATATAACCGTTCGGTTATATGCATCCATTTTGATAGTAGTATAGGAAGCTTATGTAAATTTTTAAATTTTATGGTTATTTTGTAATAACTGTAAGTTTAACTTTATTAATACAACAACGGTCTATTATATTGTTAAATGATGACATATATATATATATATAGTTTTATGCTATTTTTGGGATGTTAGTGGGACAATGCTTTTATTTTTACCACTATTGAGTCAATTCGTTTTCAAAGAAATATAATTTTTAAAATAATAAAAGTTACATTACAAGTCGTGTCAACTAAACTTAATTTTATTATAAAAAAATAATTTTAATTACTTACAATTAATTAAAGTCATGCAAAACTTATATGACTTCAAAATATATGTATTTAACTTGTTGTAGAAACATGAGAGGACTTCTTCACAGTAAAGAAACACATGTAGGATCGTGACGACTTCATTATATATTTAATTAGATTAAATATATTTTTAGTTTATGAATTTTTAACGCAAATAAATGATATAATTATTTTAATCTTATTATATTAATTTGTTTACACGTCAAATGTGTTTTTAGTTAATATTGAAACGGGGACTTGTCAAACTCAAGTCTTTGTATATAAACACAATTCCTGAAAAATTAAAAATATAATGAAGTGGTTAGCACCCTACATAACTTTAGTGTTTCAATATTTTGTAAAAGTCACATTATGCATGTACAACTTTAGATTAAACACATTTTTGAAATTGTACAAGTCTTGCACGGTCTTGGTCTTGGTTAACTATAATTAATTAAAATTGAAGTCGTTATTGACCTTCAAGACTTCATAATTAATACAAAAGTCGTGTAATTAGTAAGCTATTTCACTTTTACATATAAAAAAAAATCATCTAATATGACGATGAGTTATTTGCAATGAAATCATATCTATTTGACACGACTTGTCTTAGATGTAATTTAAAAAAAAAAAAAAAAAACTAATATCCATAATTTTGAAAACAAATTTACCCATATTATTTAGTAAAATATGTGAATGATAACATTTTAAGAGAACATAAAACTGTCGTTATTAGCCACAAAAGATAGACAGTAAAATAGATTAAACTTCAACATATTGAAAACTTTATTATGACTATTTGTTGAAGTTGGAAAATAACAAGTAAAGAGGTTATTATATGATGTTAATACTAGTTGAGACCCTTAAGCATTTGCTGTTAACATTCCCTGAATTAAATAATAGTATATTATTAATCTCAGAAGTTGAAATGTCACCACAAAGTACCAGTGATTGAGATAGTGGACTCATTTGGAGATCACAAAATAATAAGAAACTAAACATTTGAGGGTTGTTCAGTGACAAAATGATTCAAAATACAACCACAGTTTCCATTTTATATTGAAAACATCTTCCTTAGCCATGTGCAGTGTCCTTCTACATTAAAAAAATAGCAATGAATTAATATGCAGTTGTTCTTATTCCTCTTTGTCATCTTCTTCTTAATTAACTAGAATAACATAATTTAGATTTGTTTATCACACAATCAAAAATTGAAAAGTAATTCAAATAACGATATGGAAAATCTTCACTATGACTTGTACCATTTTTGTTTAATTTTAAAAAACATAATCAGGCAATATCTTGGTACTTAAATGAACTTGGTTGATAATTACAAAAATAATGATTGTTAAGGATCTCATTAAGAAATGAATTAACAATACAAATATTTGTTATGGTGAGGAGAGGGTACCATAATTTTCTTTTATTTAACGAGTGTTTTTGTCTAATTCTAAATTCGTTTATAACATTTTATTAATTTTATTAATTTGCCTACTGCCAAAATAATGTTAACTAGGAGATAATTTCCATATTTGATGGGAGATAATTTCTCTTCTTTTTTCTATTTTGTATGTAGAAATTCATACGGCAAAAGATGATAATTTGCATTTTCAAGTATTTCAATCAAATACACAACTTTGTTTATCTTATCCTGTAAATTCATTCAGACAACAACCATCACAGTATCACAATCAAATATAACTCAATTTCTATTTTGTACGTAACAATTTCATTCGATAAAAGATCATAATTTGCATTTACATGTACTTTAACCAAATACACAACTTTTTCTATCTTGCCATCAAAAGTCATTAAGACAACACTCAGAATACCACAAGCAAAATTAGTTTTCAACTTAATGACTTTGGAAAATTTGTAATGAAAAAATCATCAACAAATTAATTCAATAATCTTGAAAAGCATCAATTAGTTGTTCAATTATGTTGGCATGAATTAAATCAAATACATACACGTCAAGTCAAGGCCAATGTTAGTTTAGTAGGTTTAAAGTCTTTTCTTATCCTATTTTTTTAGGATCAAACTAGAAATTTAGAAACAATAAAAAAAATGTTGGTAAAAATCCAATAACTTTCTAACTACATATTAAAAAAATAGCTTAGTGGTAAGAAGTTTAAAAATTAGCATTATACCTCAAATTAAATGTTAGTAATCTTTTTTATAAAAAATAAAGCATCAAAACAAGGTACTAAGAGAGGAAAAAAAAATAGTATTCACATACACTAAACATTACACCACCCATTAAATATGTAAATTTGATTTAGTCTACAAGATTTGGCCTTGACCTACATAAAGGTCAAAAAGACACATGTTCATATAATAAAAATTCACAAAACCAAAATAACAATAAAAGTCCTATGGGTTAGGATTAACCTAAGTATATATGAGTTAGATTCAAGTTAAGATAGATAGGGTTAGCACAAGCTCAAGTCAAGTAAGTCGTTCGAGTTAGGCTTATATATAACATCGTCTAAGTCAAGCCAAGATGGATAGGATTCACATTGCGCTTAGTGGAATCAAGCTCAACTTAGAATGAATCAAGTCAAGCCAATGTTTGACCAAGTTGAATTGATCCACAAAAGTACGAGTCGAGTTGGATCCACATAGGTCAAGTCGAGTTGGGCACACCATAGGTTGAGGCAAGTGGAACATACCTAGATCGAGTTGAGTAGGGTCCAGTTGAGCCTAATCAATTCAAGTCAAGTTCGATCCATGTCGAGCTCAGTCGAGTTGGTTTCACACCAGACCAAGTAGAGTCAAGCCCACCTCAGGTTGAAGTTGAGTCAAGCTTACATTTAGCTAAAGATTCAGGCTTACATTGGGCTAATTGAGAGTTTGGTCCCACCCTTGGATCAATTGAGTCGAGCACACCTTAAGCAAAGTCAAGTCAAACACACCTTGAGTTTAGGCAAGTCGGGTGATACTGACATCTGATAAAGTTGTGACAAGCCCACATCATTAAGTTATGTAGAGTCAAGCCCATGTTAAGTCAAACCCACCTCAAGTCAAGTTGAGTCAAGCCCACCTTAACACGAGTTAATTCAGGTTGACTTCATCCTAAGTTAGGTTAGGCCCAATGTGGGTTGAGTTGATTTGGGCCTACCCTGAACCGAGTCGGATCAGACCCAATTGGGTCGGGATAGGTTGAACACACATTGGGTTGAGATAGGTCGAACCCACCTATAACTGAGTCATATTAACCCACCTTAACCAAAGTTGAATTGGTCGACCGTCAGGCCAGATTAAGCCAGACCCACCTTTAATCGAGTTGGGTAGGGTCCTCCTCAAGCTAAGTTGAATCAAGTCCACTTCAGACCAAGTTGAGTAGGTCCACTTCATGCTAAGTTGGGTCAAGCTCACCTGTACCTGAGTTAAGTCGAACCCACCTACAATCGAGTCAAGTCGAGCTCACCTTAAGCCTAGTCAAGTCCCACATCGAATCAAGTAAAGTTATGTCCATGTTAGACCAACTAATGTATGGTTAGGTCAGATCAAGTCTAGTGAAGTTGATGTTGGGTTGAGTCTATATAGACCCATATTAAATTGAGTCGATTTGGTTCACTTCAAAAGTTGAATCGAGCTCATTTTTAGTTGACCGAGTCAAACTCCAATTTGATCGAGACAAATTGGACTTATATTGAGTCAGGTTGAGTTAGGTTGACATTAGGACGAGTTGAGTCAAATCTATGTCAAGTCGATGTCGAACTAAGTTCAATCATACTAATTGATGGTAAGACATGATCAACTATGTTTAAATGTCAGATTAAGTCAAACAAGTTAAGACAACTCAACTACATTAGATCCTAATTTTCCTATTAAATTGCAAATAACAAAAATTAAATAAAAATCACCTTATCATTAATTAATATAAAATATCTGGAGATCAATTTGTAATTTAAAATATTTAGAAATTAATTAAAGTTTCAAACCTAATTTCATCTTGACCATAACCTACTATATTTAGCATCCATGAAAACAAAAAGTGTTTGGATACTAGCTTTTTGTAAACATCCTGAACGTATCAGCTGGATTGAAAAAAACATGTTTATATTACTAAAAAATATCATTATAATATAACACTTATTAATATATAAATTTCAACACCTAAATAATAACCAGAAAGGTTCGTGTGCAAAAACTCATTAATCGAACGAGAAATAGAGTATCATAAGCGAAATTTGTCTCTGAACTGGTAAAACTCAATACAGGACAAAGAAAATATGATCAGTCAACACATACACAAAAAAGGAAAACTATTCTTTGAATTGAAAGCCCCTGGTATATTATTGAGATCTCAAAAAGGTTGCAATGCAACGATTTTGTTGTTTTGAGGAAAATAAAAGGAAAAATTGTACAGAGCCTGATATCAGTTGAGTCAAAACTCCAAAACCATTGGAGTTGCATAGAAATCACAGGATCAACGAATTTCAGCTGCTTTGATAGAAAAACGTTAATTTTTATCCTTGTTGGTCACTAATTCCGTTGGCATAATCGGCCAAAGATAATCTCTGCAACCTTAGGTGTTGAATCAACATGGTTTTGTAAATATTCAAAATTGAGAATCATGTAAGGCTAAGGGAACTGGCATAGGATTGAAGAAGTAGCACAGCTTGCTCAGAAATGGCCCTGTTTCTTGCTTGCCTCGCCCAACCTGCAACAATTTCTGCAGCTTCTGTGTCTCGCACACTTTCTTCTAGACAATCTGCTGCTTCAGCAAGTTTTCCTTCGGCCAAATAACTCTCTACTTTATTGATGACAGATTCAATTCCGTCACCCGATTGGTCGTCTTCCCTAACCTGAGCACGGGCGAAAGTCAGACATAGGATGAGGTCAATAGAAGCGAGAGTGGGAGGAGTTAGGGTAAGGGGGAAGAAATAAACAAAGTTAATATTATATTTTCACATCAAGCACGGCATGTTGGTCAGTTATTCATATACCTTCAACCAGGATGCTACATGTGCCAAAGAATGTGCCAGTATACCTCCCCCTCCTGGTGGGAAAAAGCTGAAGTGTCGCACACTATCTTTTAAGGCCTCAAACTGCAACAGAATATGCCCAAATGCAAAAACTTTATGATTGAAATCCAAAAGTAAATTATTCATTCTAGAATTGATGCAGTTACATAAAATCAGAAATTGCTTCATTAGATTAATACTAATTGTTTTGTATAAATTCGTCACTGTGGAAGGTTAACATGATAGGAGCATTAACATAACCAATGTGATTGATCAGTAATGGAAATTAAGGAAATCAAATGAAAGTTTTACGGGGTCAAAGTAACAACATTTTGCAGAAGAAACTTGGGAATTTTATTTTATATAGAACAAGTAATCCAAAACTCCATGCAAAGTTAACAGACGGCGTACCTTATGCTTTAATTGCAGTTGCGTGTCTGTGCCATTACTTCGTGTTTCTTCAGGAAGGGATGCTAGCACCAAATCCAAAACTGAATCTTTATCTATGCCTCCAAGATTAGCCTGCAAAGATGCTATTTCTTTCTCAATTGGCAATCCTTTAGATAATGCATCTTCCAATGCAAGTGCTCTCTGCAGGATCCAAGCACAAAAAAAGAAACTGGTAAGCAGGGCTGGAAAAATCAATAAAATAATATAAACCCATAATTTTCCACTAAGCCCTTTGAACGAAAGATGGATAAAAACAGCATAAAGAAACAGGTAAATAGAAACATTACCAAAGCAAAATTTTGTGTAGCATGACTTTGACGGGCTTCTTCAGATCTAGCATAAAATGCCATGCATAGGGCATTTATCTACAGAAATTGAAGGAAATTTTTTTTGTAATCAAAGTTAAATTTTAACTCCGACTGAAACAAAGTCAAGAAGTTTGTTAGTTAATAAATATTTTAAGTCAAGCCTTACTAGCTAAAACATGTAGTCAATTAATAATAATTTACTCAGTGTTTTGTCCTTGTCAACATGAATGTTACTTGGACAATTCTTAGAAGGTTATCACATCTAAACTTACTATAGCTGTATGGCTCATCCTTTGATGGAGTAACACAGGTCCGTAGAAAAAAATATTTGAAATGAAATTCACTTATATACATTTCACATTTCTGTTCAAGGTCATACGCAGCTGTACTGAAAGCTCTCTGCAAATAATTTAAAACCATTTTGCTTTGGATGTACAGAACAGTCTCGCGAATCATAGACGACTCAAATAGTAGGTGATGTTATTTGGGTTCTCAGCATGTAAACATTTAAGACAGTTCCCTAATATAAAAAATACATAAAGGAACACCATTTCTTTGCTGTCTGCACTTACATTTGGATCCGAACACTGCACTAAAAATTCCTCCATAATGAGCCTACTACATAATGAACAAGCAGAATTCATATGCTAAAAATGATGGAATGTGGAATGCATACTGTATCAAAAAATCTACACTGGCAAACAAACTTTGTCTCTGTTCAGAAACTTTCTGATGACTAGAATGCAGTTGCTACTAGCAGAGTTATAATTGATTATAATCTGATAAAAATTGCTGGAGACAGCTAACAACATAATTAGATTAGACATTGTTTTTGCACGCCATGAGCTAATTTCCAAGACCTTGTTTAAAAAGTCTTAGTATAATAGCTATGGAAACTTTTTATACTCGTATAAAACTATTCTGGCTATTTTAGTCTTCTAGATGACACCTATCCAAATTATACCCTTTTCTATAAATTAATTGAAATCAAGATATGAAAATTTAAAAGTGATCTACACATGCTTGATTTTAGCAGAAATCTCACATTAACTTCTGCTTCAGCCATTTTTTCAATTTGGGCTGCCTTCTCATTTGCTATGGCTGCATTTAACTCTGCCTTTGCTAATTCCTGAACTTGTTTCAACTTCAATTCAGCTTCAATTTCCTGCCACCAAAGATACATTATGTTAACAAATACTCCTTCCTTCCCATGATGGTATCATGTAAGAAAACAAAAAGTCCTAAAATACACGTTTTTTAGTTTTTTATGTGATATTTCCACTTATACTCCTAGTAAGTGTCATTTTATCTTTTCAATGTAATATTGATAATAAGGTTAGCTTAATAAAATTACTATTCTCTTTCATTTATTTATTACATTTTTATTAATGTCTAAAAAACTGGGGTGACACTTATTATGGATACAGGAGTATTATATAATAACAGATAAGAATAACAGCAGCCATGCAGAGAAAGTGAGAAAACAGTATTTGTAAAACAAACAAAAAACTAAATATGTGCCTTTTGTTCAAGTTCTGTCTTCAATTTCTCTTCCATCTTTTCTTGAAGTGACTTGATAGCAAGGGCTGCTTTTGCTCTCTCTCTCTTTAGCTCCTGAAAAGTATTAAAAGGGAAAAAAAGGAGGAAAGATAGAGTTAATAACTTAATGGAATTGGATTCTGTTAGTCTGGAGAGGAATTGACAAGGAAAGGCAAACAACACATAAAAGAAATTGTTCAACTTGATCAGACTTCAAATTGGATTCTGATTACAAAAACAAGCTTCACAATTATATAGTAGTATAATTTTAGTATGAACTATTTTGCTGAATCAAGAGTAATTATGATTGAGTTAAATGTATAACAGAATCAACCTCTCTCAAAGTCTTTCTTACTCATGTTATTGCAACCCAATTATTCAAGACAAAACCTCGCTCAAGGTCTTTATACCAAGACAACTATTTGACACAAAAGCCAGCAATAAAAACTATGTTAAATTGAAAAGAGAATGGCAAAAGGCCTTTTACCTTGTCCAACATTGCAGCCTCCTCGGCGAGCATAAGTTCCATGGCAGCTGCATCTTTCAACTGCTTTTCATATTTTTCCTAATTAAACAAAGATTTCAAAGCTGATCAAAAAACAAAAATGCTACAAATAGTAGACACACTTGCATGGATTTAGAGAATGAGTTACAAAGAATAGTATGTCATAGGCCAAACCTTCAGCAATTTCTTCTCTTCATTAAAAACATGTGCATCTAAGTCCGCCTGTCTTTTCTCAGCAGCATGAATGGCTTGCAAAAAATCAAAAACCAGTTTCCCATCCTCAGACATATAACCACCTCTCAACTCATCCATTGCACCACTAAGTACCTAGTGTTTGAACATGTTAGACTTCAAGTATGTTTAAGATCATAAATAAATGGACCAGAAAAAAAATATATAAGACTCCGAAGTACCTCTTCTCCTTCAGGGAAATGGCTATTTTCACTAAAGCCATGACTATATATATAGGCAGCAGGGTTTCTTTCTGACTTATTCCTCAAGTGATACTCCTCAAGGAGGGTGGGCTGTTGCTCTATATATTTGCCTAATGCACTCTGTGATAGACAAAAAGAAATAAATGTTAAAATCTATTTTAGAAAAAGAAAAATTAACAGGAAAAAAAATCCTTGGTGAATGAGATAGGGAACCCTGATATTAAGCTATTAACCTCTATATCAAGCTTATACCAACTCATAAGTACCTCTTTTTTCTCCTCTGAATCTTGTATTCCTAGTTGCACTGATGGAATATTTTCTGTCCCATTTTCATCTGGAACTGAACTGATCTGTGTAGATGTGAATGTATTTTGAACTCCCTTTTCTGGTCTTGGGGTATTGTCTGCCTCAATTCCTTTTATTCCAATAATCCCATCAGATTGAACAACAGATTCTTTACTTGGATCATCAGATGTTAGACTGCTTTGAGAATATTCAGGCAATTGGTTTTCTTCTGGAGCAGCAATACCATCTTCGGCAATATTAAATTTGTCTTGCACAGGACTTAGCTTATCCACTTGATCTTCTATTACATCTTCTGGCTGTGAAAAATGGGTATCAATTTTCCCCTCTGCAAGCTGTACAGTGGGATTTTCGTTGTTTAATTTCTCGTTAGGTGAAATTAACTGGTCCGTTGAATGTTGTACAGTCTTCAATTCTTCAATGGTTGCATTGACATGAGCTTCCTGTGCAGCACTATGATGCTCTTTCTTAAGATATTGATCCAAATAACCAGTTTGATACGCTGCCAGAAAAGCAGCACCTAAGGCTACACTTCCAATGAAAAACTTTGATAGAGTCCCATTAGACTCAGGTGGATTGCCCGGAGACCCAGAAGCTGAGGCACCCCCTGGTTTTGATGTACTTGAGAAATTCCTTTGTGAAGATAGATGTAAAGGTATCTGCTGAATTATGTAATAAAGAAAATAAGGTAATCGTTAAACTCTAGGAAAGAGAGAAACATTGAACTAAAACCATGTATTTCTGAGACAGCACAATTGTTTTATTTATATTGAGAAAAAAGAATCAAAAAAATAAATACCGGAAATTTTATAAATACTGGAATAAGAAAAAACATCTCAATTATATATATATATATATATATATATATATATATATATATATATATTCTTGGTTATATGATATAATATTAATATCCTTATTTCTATAATTACAACAGTAATAAATTAGAAAAGGCCAACATATGAACCTGATTGAAATTTGATAGGAACCCAATTCGATATAGATAGAATGCTCATATACAATGTTAATTAGGGCAGACACACTATTTTTTTTTCACAAGTTGGAAAATAAAAAAATTGTTGACATTTTATTGATAGGTTTTTTTAGACCTATAATGAGATGTTTTAGAAACTGAAGTTCTTTATTCCAACAACATACTAAGTTTCCTCTAATGTGGAGAAACCCAACACATAGAATTTCTGGTTATTCGAGAGAACCAGACTCTCCACTCTTCCTATTCTTTTCAGAATGTACAAAAACAATGAAAAAACTACAAAAAACAACTGCCTACACAGACTTTATAAAAGTCTGAGACAATAAAACCTACCCATAGATAGGTATAACTGTCTGTCCCTTTTATTTCTCCTAATATAAACATTTTCCTTGAACCTATCAATACCCCCTCCATGAAATTTCACCTTGTCCTCAAGGTGAAAAGCAAGAAACTCCTTATTGATGGTAGTAGCATCTTCCTAGCGGTTTTCAATGGGTGAGAGGTGTTTTCAACTGGACGAACTACCTTCCTTTTTCCTTATTTTGTAAACTGTATCAAACCTATCAACACCCCCTCCATGAAGGTGAACCTTATCCTCAAGGTGAAATTCTGGAAATTCTTTATGAATGCAGGCAGCAGATTCCCCTAACTCCTGCATTTCCTCTTCCGAAATAAGCAACATATGGAGCTCTTTATTTTTGCAAGTATGATTAGGCCCAAACTTTTCATCACACCTGAAGCATAAGCTCTTTTTTATCTTATCTTGCAATTCTTCTTGGGACAATTTTCTAAATGGTGTCCCTCCTTGTTGAGTCCCAGCAGGATAACTATTAATGGTGCTCACACAGCCACTGCTCTCTCCACTTCCTCTGTTGGAGTTGGTAAAACCCATTGGATTTCTCCCTTCCTTTGAGTAACTGGAAGTAGATGGCAATTGTCTATAGGTGTTACTTTGAAGTTGCACAGTGAGAGAGTCCCCCTTGGTGGTGACTCTAACCTTTTCCTCCACCATTTGAGCCTTCATCATTAACTCAGCAAGATTCTGGGGTTCATAAAGTTTAACCTCCGCCTTTATGTCTTCCTTCAGCCCATTCAAGAAAATGCCCACCAAGTAATCTTGTTGCATTCCTTTCGTGAACCCTGCATATTGTTCAAACTGCTCAATATATTCTCCCATAGGTCCAGTTTGACGCAAGCCAAGCAAAACTTCAAATGGGTTATGCAACATTATTGGCTGAAATCTTCTAACCACCGCATCTTTGAAGGCTTCCCATGTTGGATGTGGATGGCAGGTTTCCCACCATTGAAACCAATTCAAAGCTTTCCCCTCCAATGCCACCATAACAGCCTTCATTTGCTCCTCCTCACTAACCCCTTTCAAATGGAAATACCGTTCTAATCTATTGGTCCACCCATAAGCCTCATCCCCTGCAAACACAGAAATGTCCAACTTCCTCCATGTGGCAGAAATCCCAGTAGAACTTCCTCCTTCATTACCCCTATTATCCTCACGGCCATCCATGGTAATAGAATCTTGGCCCTCTTGATGCTTAGTAGAGGATGTCAGGCGTTCAACCACCCTTGTCAGACCTTGAAACATCTCTTCTAACCGTTGGAAGCGACGGTTATTCTCGTTTGCTTGTTCATGGACGATCTTCTCCAACCCATCCCATCGTGCCTCCATTCTTGTGTTGACCATAACTTGCAGTATGCCCCCACTTCACCAGGAATGAGCCTCTGATACCAATGATAGGTTTTTTTAGACCTATAATGAGATGTTTTAGAAACTGCAGATCTTTATTCCAACAACATACTAAGTTTCCTCCAATGTGGAGAAACCCCACACATACAATTTCTGGTTATTCGAGAGAACTAGACTCTCCACTCTTCCTATTCTTTTCATATTGAAAAAACTGCTAAAAACAACTCCCTACACAGACTTTATAAAAGTCTGAGACAATAAAACCTACCCATAGACAGTTATAACTGTCTGTCCCTTTTATTTATCCTAATATAAACATTTTCCTTGAACCTATCATGTATCTATCCTAAAAACTTATCAAACAATCACAACAACTTAATCACCTAAGATGTACATTTTTTTTCTACAATATATGCTACCCTAACTTTCTTTTGAATGCACTTGCTCCTAATCTTGTCTACTTGTCTACTTGTCTAGTATGTTCACTGAAAATTGCAACATTATCATTTCAGCCAGTTAAGTTCATTCTATTGTTGATATATTATCAATCAATATTCAATGGCATCTATTGTTGTTATAGAGTTATTACTACATGCTTATTTAGAATCAAATTAAAAACAAGGACTAGCAAATCAACAACCTAAGCAGTTCTTAGTACATATATAACACAATAAATTGTACCTTTATAGCAAGAAGAATGTATTTTACTTCCAGTACACTTTCTTGCCCTACATATCTATAATTAAATTAACACAATAGCAACAGCAGCTGGTAAAAATAGCACCAATTTTACAATACATACATTGGTATATGAATTCATAGATAATTGTGCTATAAAAATATCAACCAAGCTTCATAACAGTAAGTGGGGTTGGCTAAATGGATTAAATGGTGGAATAATAAGGTCAAGAGACAAACCGTTGGTCTTTATATTGCAACATAAGATCAAGAGACAAACCACAGTGGTCTATAAATATTTCTTAATTGTTTTGCCTATAATTCTTCTTGATCCTCCCTTACCTTTAGTAATTAAGCTATCCTCTGTCCAATCTACTAGTTTAATTGGAGATTCAACTGATCTTTTCACACAAACCCTAATTACCTAAAGCGAGATTCTACTATTCTTTCAACAAAAAGTGCCCTATCTTACTTTCATGCATTTGTTCCAAAGTTTACTTTGTCTACTTGTGTAATATGTCCACTCAACCATTTCTAACATTCTCGTCTGTACTAGTTAAGTTCATTATCATGTTGATATTTCATCAACCAACATTCAGTGCTGCAGATTGTAGTTACAGAATTATTACTACAAGTTAGTTCAAATCAAACTGAACGTATGATATAAAAATAAAGATACTAAATATGAAGACAGCTTAGATTTTTCATTTGAGGGCATAATGTTTTCACTCGTGATTCAACATAGCAACAAGGGACATACATGCAGGCAAAAGTGACAATCCAATCCCATCAAAATGGCAAAAAGTACTCTTCCTTCTTAAAATATCCTAAGATCCTCAAGGTTATTATGCTATTTGAACTAAGCAATTCTTTCTTTAGCAACTACAAAAGTACTACATTTTCCAGGTAATATACTCTTCCTACTTTGCTTGTAGCACAACTATGAACTATCTACATTTGAGCATACAACTTCTGAAATCCAACCATCTATTGAGTATTTTACCCCAAGTAAAACAATCCTATACCCATCCTATGCATCAGTTAGTAGCCAGAGGTCTCCATCACCATTATAGTTTTGTTTTTAATTTGTAAACATTTCCAATAGATTGTTAGATATACATATATATGTATCTTTTTTTTATGTAGAGAGATATATCCATAAATATGATCATAAGTGAATATGGAGCAAAATCTAATAGAAACCAATTGTGTGTGCGCTATATGGAAAATGTAGAAGAAAATAATACGAAAATGTATAGTCGGGAGAAAATGAAGTAAGTGCATGATTGAAACCTATTTAGAGTAAAGACTATAATGAACACTCCTGTCAATGCTTTGTCACTCCTAAAAAGTCTAACTCTGTGAGTGACAAAACATTGGTCTTTAAATAGCTCAAACAAAGACATATTCAGCGGCAAATAGCTTGAAACATCAGTTTTCTCCAACCAAGGAGGGCAGTCCATGCAGCAGCAAAAATTAGGATTAACCTCGAGACTTGTATACTTATTTATTTAATACTATGTTTTCCATCATAAATACATCTTGGTCATCTGGATAATTTTTGGGGCTTCAGTTTCTTAATTTGTCTCTGTTACTTAAGGCCTCTATGGTCTCTGCCTACTAATGGTACGCTATTTAGTTTGGGTTTCAACTGTAGGACTACATAATTTCCAATTCTTTCCTAGCTCTTAAAGTTTATTTTGGCCTTCAGCTTTGTGTTTGTTCATGTGACACAACCACAGGTGAGGTCGCTAGATTAATCGTCTTCTTACTTTTAACCTTACCATCCTTTTTCTTATTTCCCAATATACTCATAAAGATCTGAATCCAAAGGTAGATAGCACCCAATGTACGCCTTTCAGTATACCAGAGCCATTTGGAATTAAGAGCAGAGAACAAAATGGTCGAAAAGTAAGAAGCAAAAAAATATGCTTTTGAAAATTATAAAACATATGGGTAGACCATATTCCATCAATTGCATTGAAAATAAAATGTAATAGAACCTGATAAACAAAACGTCTGGGGTTCGTTCTTAGAGCTGGGCGAGAAGATATTTGCAAAATGGACCTAAGAATTGAAGTCACAGAAAAACAAAAAGAGCGGTCAGAACAATCAAATCATTGGAATGTAAAAAAAAAAAATCGATTTAGCAGGAAACCAGAGATGGAAAAGAAAAGAGGAAAAACTGGCGTTGGTTCATATGGGATAGCCGTAGTGTACCCACCTGCGCAACATGGCAGTAGGGAAAACGTGAAATTGAGAGTGAAGAAGTTGAATGGATCCAGTGAGTGAGAGTGAAGAGGAAATGTTTCCGCAAGAGTGGTGCAACTCACCCTTAATTTGGCTACACAGATGAACACATCAAATTTTCAGATATGTTCTGTTATGTGATTTTGATCATTTTCTGCGTTTCAGAAACGATGATACGACATATGACCCGTTTGTTTTAACTCGGACCCCAAAATTTGACCCGAAACCAAATTAACTCAATTTATTAATATAGTTGTTGATTATTAATAATAGTTAATACTAGCACAATACGGTTAATTTATGAAACAGGATTAATTTACTTTTTAAATTATTTTAAAGGGGTTGATTTTTTTAATTTTATGAAATAAGGTGAAGTTGGATAGGAGTTGAGATTATTTTATTACCAAATATTTAATAGAGTGGACAAATAAATAATATAAAATATAAAATAAAATATATTTTTTATATGGATAATTTCTCTTTGTTATAAGTTAAGAAATAAATTTTAAGATTAATTGAATCTTACAAAATTAATTTGGAAGATAAGTTTTACACCCCGTTATATATTTTAATTTGGTGTTATTTCTATTTGACGTGAAACTTTCAATATTTATTATATATTTTATGATCTAGAATAATGTTGGAACCCATATAGATTAACCAATGATCATCATTTCGGATATGATGAAATTTAACTTCAACTTCGTAAGCTTTGTAAATGTTATATGGATGGTAAACAAGGTCAACAAATGTTCAAAGTTTTAAGTGACAATAAAAACGAACAATAATAACATTAGGACAAGGTAATCTCAAAACTTGAAACTCTTCACTATCTCTTGGACATCAAACACAAAACATGTGACATTTTTTGGGTATTGATATCATGGTGGTATAGCATTCATGGTGTCTTTATTTCTTTTTCAACCAATGAAAAAATAATTCTTTCAAATGTTGTTTTAACAAAAGCAGCAATTGGTAACAAACTTGTTCCCTTTAAAATAGAGTTAATGCTTTTAGCTTTATTAGTTGTCATGTGTATATACCTCTTACCTCCATCAAATGCTTGAATCTACTTTTCTAGTGGCATTTCATCTATCCATGAAATCCCTTGTGAGAACTCTGACCTCTACATTTACACCACTATATGCTTAGAATCCAACTCCACCTATAAATTATTATCGACCTACAATATCTTTATGACGATATGAAAATGAAAGTGGAGATGATGAAGATGACGATGCTCAAAATGATGATAATATTGAATAACAATTTATCATATCAGTTGCATATATCATCTAAGAGATATTGAGGAAACCAAAGACTTAAAAAATTGTAATAATGATTCACATAGAAAAATATTTATATATATTTTCATTTCAATTATTTTATTTTAATCTTCCTAAAAATCTTACTAATATCACGACAACTTTTTCTTGTTTTATTATGACATATATTCAATTAATTAAATTAATTTCAAACATCATAACAATTATATAAAAAATAAATAAATTTCGTTAGGAATAAAAACGAAAAGGAAAACTACTTTATTTTAAATAAAATTAAAATTCAATTTGGAATAAAAAATAATTTAAATTGAAGTTTTCATAGATATAACGACTTCACTTTAAAAAAAAATAAAAATCACCAAATCTCATACTACTTTAATTATAACAGAAAAAAAATTAAACAAAAATTCTCATAGGTATGACAACTTCAATTGTTTTTAAAATGAAAAATGAAATCGTCATACATTATACAATTTCATTTTAACTTAACAAAAGTAATGCTAAGACAATTTTACCTTTTAAAGTCGTGAGTTCCATTCGACTTCATCCTATTTCGTAACGTTAAAAAATTCAACCCTTTCAAATAAATTTAAAAGTAAATTAACTCGGTTTCCTAAATTAACTAGCAGAATACAGACATTATCATAGTGTTTATCTTTTTTGCATTTTTACCTTAAAATAGAATTGAAATAAAATGACGACATAACATGAAAATAAAAATGTAATGAGGACCTTAAAGGTTGTAATTGAACAATCTGAGATAGAATAAGATGTTTTAATATTTCAATTATTTAATCTTAAAAGTGAATACCTTAACGATATCACTAATCTATATGCTTATTCATGATAATGGTCTATGCAAATGGGCTACTCGCATTTTGTACATTTTTGTTACAAGTGGTATTTAATAGTAGGCTTAAATGCTTACTTTGTTCCCATGTTAAGAGGTGAATTTTTGTTTAATACTCGGTTTTAAAAATAAATTTATTGAGTCCCAAAGTTGTAAAAATTGTATAAATAAAGTCCCCTCCGTTAAATTAGCATAAACGGAGTTAACTCCGTGCTGACCTGACTATACTTTTTTTCTCTTTTCTCTGCTGTTACTGTCATCTTTTTCTCTCTCTTTTTTTCTCTTTTTCTCTCCCCAATACCCATTCCCAACCAACCTTTCTACAAGCCACCATGCCAGAACCAAGCAACTACTTCCAGCCAACCCTTTTCAGCCATGGGCACACCCAATTCCCTCTACCCATTTCTCCATGAAGGCAATGACCCCTTTTGGTGGTATGGAGCACAAGGTGATGCGGTGGGGAAAATGGGGGATCACGAAGGGGCCGGCGTCGGAAACAAGTTCGGGATTCGATCTCACGGACTCCATCGCGGCCACGACCACGGTGAAGAGGAAGAAGTCGTTGAAGGTGAGTCTGGGGATGCGAAGATTGTTCGCCATGTCGTGAACCCAGGGGCAGAGGAAGTCGGCGATGACGCAATCGGGTGGGTGTTGCAACTTGTAAACAAAACAAATCACCACTGTTAATATCGAGCGGTCACATGCAGTGGGACCGAGTGGTCATAGGCAGTGAGAGCAGTAGGGATCGAACGGTCACATGTGTGGGAGCAGTAGGGATCGAACGGTCACATGCAGTGGGAGCAGCAGGGACCGAACGGTCACATGCAGTGGGAGCAGAAGGGACCAAACGATCACATGCAATGGGACAAGGACCAAACGATCACAAGCAGTGAGACCATGAGGAGAACACCGAACGGTTGGATGAACTAGACTACTACTTTGAATAATGAGTGAATCTGTGTTCGAAAAGATAAGCTTTGGAGGAAGAGAGAGAGAAAAATATATTTAATAAAGATATAGAAAAGAGAAAAAAAGCCAGGACATTACACGAAAAGCAGAGGAGAGAGAAGAAAAAGTGCAGATTCCTTTGCCATGTCAGCTGGGAGTTAACTCCGTTTATACCAATTTAACAATTTATACTACTTTGGGATAAAATAGAGGCATTTTTAAAACCGGGTACTAAACAGAAATTCACCTCTTAACATGGAGACAAAATAAGCATTTAAACCTTAATAGTATTAAAACATGCAACCTCTCTAAGTGTAAATCGTACCAACTTAAGATAAAAAAAAGAATTATATACATTCAAATCACTTTTAAAATCATTTACCATGTTCACTTTAGTTTAGGTTTCTTTGAATTACTTAAAAATAAATCATATTTTTGTTTGTGTTTGTCTATTTTTTCTTCTTCTTTACAAATAAATAAACTTTTACTTATTTTAATATGAAAAGTCCTATCTAAATAAGTGATTATTTTAAAATCTGCTTTTAAAAATATTTGAATTATACGCTTATTTGATCTATCGATCGTTGACATCAACGACTAAATGCACTACATACTTACCTGGTTTATTTGTGTTCATGCACGAGTTACCAAAGGTATCACATGTTTATATGTTCTTATTTGTCTCTCATCTCTCAACATGAGTGATGACCCTTAAGTGTTTTCTTGACCTTTCAAACTTTCGTCGACAATAATCCAACTGGGTAATTGAGAGAGAAGACAATGCAAGGTTAGCACTTGGATATGAATAAACAATGAACTAAGATAAAAATACACTCTAAATCATGATTAAGTTATATTTGGATTAAAATTATGTGATAAGTCATGTACAAATGCAATGGATGTGATGTGATATTGAACTTAATTTGAAAGCATAATTAATGTTTGTATTTGAAAAAGCAAGCAAATAAGAATAAAATTGTGTATAAAGAAGTTAAGTGAAAACAATACATGGTATTAGAATCATGGGTTAGAGTCTAGCATATCGAAAATTGATGTTTGTTGGGTTTATTGTTTCATTTGCTATCGAGTCGCTATTGGACTACCTATTAATGTTTACTCACACGCTGAAGATGTATATACATCAACGTGAATAAGTGTGTTAGAAGTTTCGCATCGAGTAGAGGTAAGGTCAATTTAGAGTATATAAATAAGTGAAAATTTCACCTTACAAATCAATTTTGTAAGGTTGAGTTAGGCTTAAAGTCTACTTCTTAACATGGTATTAAAACCATTGTTAGAGCATATCCTAACGAAATTTGTTGTTTGTTGGACATATTGTTTCACTTGTTATCGGACCACCAATTAATATCAAGTTTCACGCTCGAGATGTATATACCTCGACGGAAGTGTTGAAAGTCTCACATCGATTAAGGATAAAAACCAATTTTGAATATATAAGTGGGTGCAAATCTTTCCTTACAAGCCAATTTTGTGAGGTTCGTTAGGCTTAAAGTTTACTTCTTAATAGTCTTAACATAATTCATTTTCATGATAAGTAAAGGTAGAGCATGTATCTTTAGAAAACAAAAGGGAAGAAAGAAATAAGATATAAGGGAGAAAATCCAGCATGAGCAAAGGAGAAAAGAATAGAACTACTATTTTTTATTGATAAAAGTAAATCGAGAGTTGCCAAAAAGAAGTTGTCATATATATACAACTAAGGTGATTCACAACTAACATTATGTTAGGACGAGTGATGATGAGGTAGATGAGGCATCTATAGAAAGAGGAAACATCATCATCGAGTGGTTAGTCAATCACAGATGAAGAACACTTGGGAACCATAGGTGTAGGTGCTGGAGAACAGGTAAGCATATTGACTTCATGAAGAAGATTGATAACGTACTTAAGTTGATTAAGATGCAGACCAACATAATTATGAGCAACATCGAGACCAAGAAAGTATGTAAGGTCACCAAGATTTTTTATTTGAAAATGAGAGTGAAGAAAGTGAGTGATGCATTCAGTTTCCTCAACATGCTTACATGTTAGCACAATTGAGTAATGGTATGTGTTCAAGAATTGTGCAAAAATAGAGAATGGTCAGCGAAAGAACAAGTATAATGATTATAAATCAAAAAATGATATAATTTAGCATACCATTGGGGTTCAACTTTCTCAAAGCCATAGAGCAAACATTAAAACTTGCAAACTTGATTAAGATGTGAAACACGTAGGCCAGACGAGAGTTTCATATAAACCTCTTCATTAAGATTACCATGTAAGAAGACATTGTTTATATTGAGTTGTTAAAATATAGTCTTGGTAGGCAGCAAAGGCAAGAATAAGACAAATAATGGTAAGCTTAGCCACTAGAGCAAAGGTATAAAGATAGTCTAAGCCTTCGAGTTGGTTTTATCCTTTGACAACAAGATGTGCTTTGTAGTGGTCGACAATGGCATTAGAATCAAATTTGATTTTATATACTCATCGACAGCCAACAACGGTTTGAGGAGGGATATCGGTAAGCACACAAGTGTTGCTATTACCTAAGGCTGCAAATTCATCTTCATAGCATCAACCTACTTAGGATCTTTTGAAGTTTCTGTGTAAGTTTTAGGTTTAACAACAAAGGAAATGGATAACACAACATGTTTAAAATGAGAAAATAAACATTCATAACACAAATAATTGTTAATAAGTAGGGGTGGGCAAAGTATACTGCACTGCACTATACTATAAAAATTTGTAGTTAACTACAAAATAGTTTGCTTGAACTGAACTAAAAAATAGTTCAGGCGAACTGAACTGAACTAGTATTAAGTTTACTTATAGTACAGTTCAGTAAACTAATTTTTAGTTTACTTATAAATCAGTGCAGTAAATTAGTTCCACTTTCTTCCAAAACTAAAAAATATTGTTGCAGTTTATAAATGTTTGTCCCACGGGACTGGGAAGCTTCTCACAGCTTTTGAAAAATCAAAGAACTTGTAAGAACTAAATTGAAAATGTAGAGTTATTGAATACACAATTCAAAAGTAAAATCGATAACTCTGAGATTTAAACATGTATGTCAAGGTTTTACTTTAGCTGTGTCATACGATACAACTCTATTTGCTGTCAGATCACTCTTGTTTTCAACTAAAAATTTGTAAACATTATCACTGGCATAGCAATCAGTTTCACTGAGCCACTGCTTCACATTATTGAAGTTATCTTCATCTGTCACGTCATAAACAATCCGCGAAAGGAACCAGTTAGAGAAGAGTGCAACAAAAGGCAATATCCTTGAATTCAGACAAATCCCAGGGATACAGTTTATGAAAAAAATTCAGACAAATTAAGCTCTGAGTATTATAAAATATATGCGTATGATATATCCTTGAATTAGTGACTAATCCTTGAAATAAACCAGACCCTATAAGAACTGGAAAACGAATAACCAAAAGTGATACCTTTTAAACTGGAAGAGAAACTGTTCGTCTATAAGAACCTGCTTCATTTTCCTCATTCACAGGCTTTTCCTCTATACTCATTTTTTTTCCTGGCATAGGAAAAAATGACCAAGTTCGTGTTTAGTATTACATAATTACAGGGTGAAGAGTGAGCTTGTTCCTTACCAGAACAATTGTTGGATAAAAATAGACCACTAATGCATTTAGAGGTCATTCAAAAAAATAAATAATACATGAATGAACTTTTTCCAAGCAACACCTAAACTACACACACAAAAACAAACATCTAACCCAATGTAAATGATGAGTCAATGAGAAGAAGATATTAAAAGTGGAAGCAAGAATGGAAAGCTTGAAGGCTTGTCGAGCAGGGGAAGGAACACCCATCTTGAATTTGAAAAAGGGAGGACGCTCCTCCCACGAGAAGAAAAAAATCAGTAAACATAAAGATTATGAATTTGTTAATAACAGGAGAAAGACCTGGAGGAGTCATTGACGCTGCAGCAAAAAGAGAGTTGATGAGGAAACCCTAGAGGGCTAATTGAGGAAGATGGGAGGAGGGATGAACGACGGCGAGATGGGCGACGACAGAATGAGCGACGACAGAATGGGCGACGGCGGGATGGGCAACGGCAGGAAGGAAGAGGGCAGCGGACCTTGGCAAAAATCTGAGCCGTAGTGATAAAAAAAGAGATTCTGATGGAGAAAGGATAAAAAAACTCATGTGTTAACTTGTTAACTGCCTTAAGTTTCAGTTAGCTGCTTTAAGTTTCAGTTCTTTTAACCTGAACTATAAAATAATTGAATTAGTTTTTAGTAAAAACAGTTCAGCTTTTTTAAATATAAAATAATACAGTTAACTGTATTTTAAGTTCAGGTTGATGAACTATGCCCACCCCTATTAATAAAATGTCAAGTAACGTTGTTGGTGTGAAAATCTTGAAGATAGACTACAACTTTACATTGTCATATGAAGAGTCGTAGTTCATTGAAAGTATCATTAGAAGCATCCATAGCTAGAACAAAGTCATCAATAATGTGACCAGTAGTAGTATAAGAAACATTACTATCATTCATAGAAGGGGTGTTAATGATCACATGCATATATCATTGTTAATGAGGGTCATTTAAAAGGTCATAAAAATTAGATAAAATATTTTCATATTTATAGACGTGGTATCGAAAGAGATACAGAATTATGATTGTCATGAACATTATGATATCTTCATTTTTTATATTTTTATTTTCGTCAAATATAATGTTTAAGTATACTCACTAGTTACGTATAGTTTAAGAATTAAATATATACTTTTCTTTTTTCTTTTCAAAATGTGTATTAAAAATAGACATGTGATAGGATTTTTGAAAACTTAAAAACGACTTCAGATATAGTGACTGAGAATTAAGTTTTTCAAAATTTTAAAGAACTATTTTAAGAAATGCAAATTAATTATAGATCTTATATTTCTCTCAAGATGCATATTGCCTAGTATCAATAAGTTTGAAGAGGGGCTCACACGTGTCTTCATTTTCTTCAACATTTTTTCTTTGCAAATATGTCAATACCTTTAATATAAAACTAACATTAACAAACATAAAAGATAAAGATTCAAGAAACTGATAATATAATCCAAAAATAATAATTTTTCTTAAATATAATGCTTTGTTATTAATCCTAAAAATTACGAGTCATTTCCATACCAATCCTTCCCATTAGAAAAATAACAATGAATACATATCTTAAATTGAATTATACTTCTCAACCGGTTTATATTTAAAAGTAATAATTAAAAAAGTAAATTTAAAAAATAAAAAGTATATATAATTATAGATAACATAAATTTTAATTATTGAAATAAAAAATTATATATAATATTGTGTAAATAACTTTTTTATTATGAGTAATTATTTAAATTTGAAAAAAATGTTACAAAATGAGAATAAATAATTTTTTATAATGAATAATTATTTAAATTCAAAAAATAGTTATTAATTTATAAAACTAAAAAATAAGTTTTTATTATAAATAATTATTTAAATTGAAAAAATAATAATTAAGAGAATAAAATAATAAAAAAATATACAAAAGTTTATCAGCTTTATATATATAATTATATATGAATAATTTGAATATGAACTAATTTCATTGGTATAATTCCATTTAATAGATTTATTTATCTATTTTATAATCACAAAAATAGCTATTATCATAATGTCCCATGATTTTAGAAAACAAAAACCATAGTTTACACACATATTTGAATAGATAACAGTGCTTTTACATTACGCATGTATTTTAAATATTAAACTATTTTCAAATGAATTATTTATTTACAGAAATAATACAAATTTTCAATCATAAATAAAAATATCAATATTTAATGTCACACACGATCCCTGTAAATCATGAATTTAACAAATTTTACTCTTCATTATATATTCACCAATATTGATAATTTTCACCCTAAAGTGATGAATTTGTTTGAGAGCACCAAACTTGCATCCAAAACAAGAACATACATTAACCTAAACACCAAATCAAGATCAGCCATCAGTGTCACGAGCAAAATACACTGCGTGTGACAAATTTCTGGTTTGCGTTCTTCAGCAGAAATGGGGAATAACAGACAAAGGAGATTCAAAACTCATCGCGGTCAATCAAGTCGACACCAACAGCTCTTAGTGTAAGTTCTTTCCCATTGCTTGTGATTCTTTTTTTTGATTCCTATTTACGCGCCTTTTGCTTATTCATTCACCTAACTCTGCTTCAGAGAGGACGATTGTCAAAGCTCTTTTCCAGGTACTTCTCGATTCCATTTTTTCTTCTTCTAAACATAGCATGGTTTGTGTTCGCTGCGTGATATTTTCTGTAACAGTTGAAAATGGTGAGGGTGAGGAAGAGGAGGAGGAACTCACGGAACCCAAAATAAAGCTTGCAATGTGGGTATGCATATAACCGTTTTAGTAATTTTAATTTAGCTGAGATTATTAGCTTTTAATTATTTGTTTATTTTTCTAGGTAAGAAAAAGAACAATGGCTACTGCATGGTTTTTATTGTGCTAAATATATATATACATACATATATATATATATATATATATATATATATATATATATATATATATATATATATATATATATATATATATTATTTTTTTTCTTTTTTTTTCTTTGTAAACACAAATATACATTAATGATTGTTTGAAGGATGGCATTGGCTTAGTTCGCATTCCAGGGTGATACTGTTACACTGATGGTTTTATGCTTACATTTTATGATAACTAATAAGTTGACATTTGAAATAAATTTAGAAATATTTTGATTGATTTCTGTCCACCCTCAGTTTTGAACGCTAGAAATTATTTTGGTAATGTTCCTTCAATTTTGTTTAGTATTGCTATACTACTATATATGTCGTTACTGCATTCTAATCTTATATTCATACGCCATGTAATACGTCTTTGAATTTTGAATATAATTGGTTTTTTGTGACTCAGGATTTTGGGCAATGCGATGCCAAAAGGTGCACTGGTCGCAAGCTTTCAAGATTTGGCATGCTAAAGGCAAGTATCTGTTATCTTTTTTTGTTCGTTATGTGATTAGCATTTATCACATGATTAAGTGTACTCTGTTCATACATATTTGCATTTATAAGCACAAACATGATTATATACATGTCCAAGTATATCTACCTGGATCTTGTATCTGATTTAATTGAATGTTAGATTTCATTGTCAATTAGAGTGGTTACTTCTTTCATATAAAATAAATAGCACTTTATAAAAGGTCAGTTCTCAAATCAAAATGCAGAGTGGTGTTGATTTTCAATGCTAGGGTAACAACTAAGTCATTGGTGGAAGTTGCATAATTTTGGAAGATTATATTAGATATCTTGGTATACCTGAAAATTCAAATGGAATATTGTGCAAGAGATTCTTGAACACATCAAAATTATATAAAGGGGAAGAACATACCATGATTGAAATATGAAGAGGCATTTATGAGAAAACAATGTCAGTAAAATGAACTATTCTTTACGAATTCTGATTTTTTTTTTAACTGGGAAGATCTTTTGGATGGGAATACAGCTTGAAGGCTTTTTGCTTAAATAAATGAATCAGTAGAGATCTAGAGTTTTTGTGATTTCACAAGCACTTTAATTGAGGTACTCAGTTGACATATTGGTTTACCGAAATATGATAATCTCTGCTGATTAGGGACAAATAGCCTGGTATTCATTATGATTTATTGGGGAACAACGAGTGACATTATATAAATTTGGTTTACCGTTTAATTATTTATACATATATCATATAATACTAAGTTGGATGAGGAAACTACCATGTCCCTCTGTGCATGTTGCTAATTACCCTAATATTTATTCTGCCATTGAGATTGTAACTGCTGTTTGCTACAGTAGTGGGTATCCATGCAGCTCGTTTTGTCCAATTTGTTGTTGGTTCCATTGCTCATGGTTCAATCATATAAATATAGTGGAAATAGGCCAGCTGTTTGACATTGAGAATAAACAGTAAATTTTATCACTTTAACTATTGGATTTGAGTTCTAATAAAGTATATTAAAATTTTGTCAAAAATTTCATACAATTCAAAATCTATTTCATATTTTTATTGTTGTTTTATTGCATGATATATTATTAAAATATAAGTAAATCTTTACTATTTGATTGAATATTTATGGATGTCTAAATGATCTTAAATTTAGTATACATTATCATTAGGGGTGTGTTAGCAGAAGTAATTCACAAATAGTTCCTTGTTATTGTTGATTCAATATTCTATGAAGGTCATTTGCATGATCTAAAGATGCTCAATATGTTAGCAGTACTGATTTTAGTTGACTTTGTACAGGAGTTACGAGTGAGTAATGGTTTTGGAGGCGTTGTTTTAAGGTATCTTGTTGGAACTTATCTTTTTCTCACCATATCATGAAGAATGATACTTTTGCTAGAATGTGGTTTATCTTTATGTAACATGTCAACAAGTTCATGATGTTTGTCAACTAGCAGTTTGGCCACTGACTAGAGGTGTAGAAAATGTTATCGGCTTCTACCTTTATTAGTTGTGTTGTGCAGGTGTTAACCTGTCTCCTTTTGGCAATATATTTTATTTTGTTAAAATTGTTGCTATCTAATCAGGTTGGTTGAGCTTTTAGATATTGTGCATTTTTGAAACAATGGATGGTTGCTTTCAATAATTGAAAATTGTTGGAGATCACACATGGACTAGTGGTATGGTTAAATTATAATATGTAAGTAGGGTGTAAGCCTTAACTATCGAAGATGATTTTATGAGATTGAGTTAGGCTTAACTATCCTAGAGTTTATGAAGGACCTATCCTAGCAAGGTTTATGAACACCCCATTCTATTCCCAACTTGATGTCTCGACATGAGGTAGTGTGTTGGAGATCCTACATAGTTTAGTAATATAGCCAAATTATAATATATAAATTGAGTGCAAACAGTGCAAACTTACTTTATTAAATTGATTTTGTGTAGTTGATTTAGACTTAACATTCACTTTATAAGATGGTATCAAAGCATATTTTAGCGAGATTTGTTGGGCTTACCATCTTACCTACTATTGGGCTGCTATAAGACTATTTACAAATATCTAGTCTCACGCCTAAGATAGCTAATACTCGGCTTGAGAGAGTGTGTGAGAAATCTCACATCGATTGGTTATATGATTAAATTATAATACATAAGTGGGATGTAAATCTTACCTTACTAAATTGGTTTTCTTAGGTTGAATTTGGTTTCTAAGAGGATATTGTAGTCTATCCTAGAGGGATGTGTTGTGGCTTTCGTGCCGTCCATCATTGGATTCACCTTATTAAGTCATTTTTGTTAGGTTGAATTAGACTTAAAGTCCACTTTCATAAGAAAAGAAGTAACTTATTTTGGCTTTGATTGGCAGAGGAGGTTAATTAGTGTTGTTTAACAATAAGAACATGTTCAACATGCTATGAAATTGACAAAGCTACTTTTTAGTTTGAAAGGCACATATTTGATGTTTCTTAGGTGTTTAACCACAGTATAAGACTAAATGACAGCAGAGGCAAAAGTTTTCTTCTAAAGAGGACCTAACAAATAGAAAGCATAAGAGGAAGAAATCAAATAAGTTCACTTAAAGTTGTTTCTATATAATACTATTATTGAAGCGTTTTTAAAGGAAACAATTCTTCAAAAAGCAAAAATTTCTCAAAAAGATGAAGTTGGCTTTATGGTGTCCAACTTCTAAGCCAATGCATTCTCTTTTGACTGTTTAGTAGTGATATATATTGCTAGTTCCTGTGTTCTCTGATTTGTGATTACTGATTTACTGTGATTCTGTTTTTGACAGTCCTGCTGGAAATCAATGTGTCTCAAGAGAAGATTACTCTATAATCCAGACGAAAGGTTTGGCTGTTGTGGATTGTTCATGGGCCCGTTTAGATGATGTGCCTTTTGTTAGGCTACGGTGTGCTGCTCCTCGCCTCTGTAAGGACTTAACTGCCAAAAGGAATATATTCAAAATTTGTTTTCTATACTTCATGTTACATGTATATTTGTGTATACACCTTGTGAATGAAAATATCCATGCTAGACTCGGGTACTATTGTAGTTAACTGTGATGCTTAAATATTCCTTCTATAGTGGCATTGTATTTAAGCTTTTTTGTCATGTTTAAGGTTGACTATATTGATTGACATGGAATGTAATAATACTCTCATATTTTCATTCAATTTCAGTGCCATGGCTTGTAGCAGCAAATCCAGTAAATTATGGTCGTCCATGCCAACTATCCTGTGTGGAGGCCTTATCTGCTGCTTTGACAATATGGTACCACAATGGCTTTGTCTCTGGCTTCTGACTAGATGATATTTTTTTTCTTTTTGCTGATGTGCTCTATAATTTGTTCACTCCACTCCCCCTTCCCCCTAACCAAAAAGTGTAACTGAATAGTTTGGTCTTAGGAAGGGCTAATTTGCTACCATACTAGACTATCATTGTAGAAACGTGCGGGGATCATTCTATCCCAACTGTTTCACTACTTGTAAAATTATGAACATTCAGATAAAAGATTTAGGTCTGAACTTTGAAGTTTGCGGATAAAAAAATGTAACTTGCATTATAGTTTATTTTAATTTGAATTAATATTTACTATTGAAGATTATCCATTTCGCTATTCTATACGGTTGAAGTTCTTTACTGTGGTTTTGCAGTGGGGAAGAAAAGACAGCAAATTTATTGCTCGGGAAGTTCAAATGGGGTCATGCTTTTATGTCTCTGAATGGGTATGAATATGATCTAATTCGTTGATATAACTTTGTTATTCATATTTTTATCACTTCTGATACATTTGACTGCTCAAGTTGAAACATTGGCATGGTACTTATTTATCCCTGCCTGTTAAATGAACAAAGTAACCGGGCACTCTGAGCCCCTCTTGGAATTTATGATTATAAAAAAAGAACTTAATATACAATGTTATCTTTTTGTCCTTTCTGATGTTTATTAGATCCTTTCAGTTGAGTGTATCACTTAAGTATGCATGACTTGCGAATGAATACTGCTGTAAAACCTGTCTTTGTACGTAACCATGGACAATTTTTTTTTAAATATTAATTTGGGATATCTGTGTTGTCAATTCTTTCAACAATGTAAAATGCTAGAATTGATTAGGCATGTGTAAATAACTAGGTACTTGTTAAGAGTTTGGAGAGAAGGGAAGTTTAGCTCACAACTCTTACAGCAGTTAGTTAGAGGGGTTAATTTAAGCATAAATAGGGAGGATATGAAAAAGGGGGTTTTCTGATTTGCATCAATTGTCAATTTTAAGAGTGATCATGGATTGGATTTTTCAAAATCCCAATCAGAACCAATAAATAAATTGGATTTATTATTGAGATCCATTTTAATTAGATCAACTTGATTTGGATTTTTTTCAATTCAATTTAAATTGGATTAAATCTAAATTAAATCAACTTTGTCAGTTAGATTAAATCCTATGTGAGATGGATCTAATAGACTTGATGTGGGATCAACCATAAGCTTGACATGGTGCCGATTCAATCTAACATCATTGGCCAAGCACATATCCAATCTAGCATGATTATTAGGCTGCAATCTAGCATGCCATTAGCTTCTAAATTGGCTCTAATTAGTCCTTTAGTTTTTTCTTATGATTGATTGTATTCAGGCTATAATTAGGAGATCAAGTGTGTACTAACACAATTCAATTCATCTAGTTGTAGATAATGCTACGGTGAATTCAAGGATTTGTAAGGAAATACAAATTCATTCTTATTGTTGTAAGGAAATACAAATTCAATCTAATTGTTTTATTTCTACGTACATTACTAACGCAATCGACTAATTTCTCAATTGCACGTTTTTTCATAGACTCTTCTGCTTTGACAATTTTATGCAAATTAATGCAGGGAATTACTGAGGGCCTACTCCAAATGCCAAAATAGTGCTGAAATTATTTCTGTTCAAAATGCTTGGCTGTCACAAGAGAGACAAGTTCCAAGAGCTCCTACTGATGGTCAAGGTATGTATTGGTTGTAAATGTAATCTTTTTTGCAAAATGGTGTCCATAACTAAGTAATCTTCGAGAGAGAGTAAACCTTGATGCACAGTATTCTTGCTGCCTGATGACCTTGTCAAGGTCATGGGGGCAAGTGGAAACATTTTCTCCACTGAATGGAGATAAGGCTGTATACATGTAATTCTCCATACCATATCATAACAGGAGCCTTGTGCAGCAATTGGGTGTCTCTCATTGGGGCTCAACTTCAATATTAATATTTTTGTTTTTCTGGCTATTCTATCTTCTACATGTTTGCTGCTTTGGTGCAATAGTAAGGTTACTGGCTTGTGACCTGGTTTGCCTTTTTGGAAACACCTTCCGTGGTTGAGGGGATAACCCTGGATTCCATCACGAAGCCTTGGCACTGGGTTACTCCTTTTCCTCTTCCTTTTGGTAGTTTTATTTAGCTTTTTACACCTATGTGTTTGAACATACTCTCTAGTTTCTGTATGTTCTGCATAGAAGGTATTTCTTGATTCTGGCTATGTTGATCTAAATGCAATAAATTTATTTTTTCTGAATTTGTTCTGCCTGTGCATTGCATTACACCAACTTTTTAAAGGCAGATTGAGCAGAAAGCTATTCGTCATTTGCGAGTGATTTTTATACTGGTTCTTGAAAAGTGGTACATGAACCCTTGAATGTGCTTTTAATGCTCTTAAAGAAAGTTCTTAGGAGCTGTTATTTTACTGTCACGAAAGAAAAGAATTATGTGTAGATACCTTAAATATGTTATTTGGGAATTTCATCCTAATTTTGTTTTGTATATTTGTGCTGTTACGTGCACAGTTGCGACACTAGAAGGTGAGGATAAAAGTCAGAACTCTTCTGATTCTGAAGATGGGCTTCCACCTCTTGAAAAGAACATGAATCATTTGAGTATAGTCAATAGCGATGAGGAGAGCGAGTAGATGCATGCATCTTATATCTCTTTTCAGAACCATGTTGCAATGTTGGATGTAATTTGAAGATATGTTCGATGCAGAAGCAGAATCGTGTAGTTGCAAAACTCTGGTTACACAAATAGATGTGTATTATTGTCATGGGGTGGCAAAACTCTGGTTACACAAATAGATGTGTATTATTGTCATGGGGGTGGCGCATGCGGATTTTTACTAATAATTTTGGATATTTAAAATAATATTATATTATTATTCTTACTAATAAAACAAAAATAATACATAAATTAATATAATTGTAACTGTAAAAACAAATAACACAAGTAAATTAATAAATTAGTCATGCTTAAAACTGATTATAAAGAGATATGTAACAATTAAGATTTGATTTTATGTTCTTAAAAAGAATTGGTTTAATCCTTTCAGACATTCCTCTTTGTGTAGGGTTGTCTCAAATAGGTTTTCATATTCCTGTTTCTGTAAAATTGAGTCAATTGGAACTTTACCGTTAATTACAATGGACGACGTTAAATTTACTGAGTCGTGGTATGCTGGCGAAGTAAATTTTAATGATGTGGCACACTGAGATTGTATTAGGTGGAATTTAATTATGCATTAGGTGAAATTTAAAGCATTGTCTTCTTCCTTGGTATCTTCTTCCTGTTAGGGTTTTTGAACTTGTAGTGATTTCACGCAGATCATTCAAAAAGTATTTTATCTTTTATGTCAATCAGCAACCAGTGCCTCAGTTTCGTACATCCAATAGAACATAAGAGGTTTATATATTCCAGAATCTTCAAATCATAAACAGTAAATCCTCTTCCTACTGGGTAATCCGGTTACCTTGGAAAGTGCATCCCAAAGAACTGAGAAGCTCACCCAGATAGAGAAAACTAGAATTACAGTACCCCCGAGCTAAAAGAATACACCTTTCAAGACGCCTTTGGAGGCCAAGTGGAACTTGGGGACAAGCGTTCAAGAAATTAGGAACAAAGTACACACATCTCATGTCCCACTACACATTTTTAACACAACTAAGAAATTAGGAAGAAAGTATACGACTTTCCTCTTCCCAATTCCCTTAATCTCTTCCGCGATCGATCAATGTTCAATCTCTGATTCAATTCCAAACCCTAACCCTATCAATTGCATTGCCCTCTTTTTCCCACCCCTTCAATGGCCAATGTCTCTGTCGCTGCAGAGTGACAGTTCCTCTACAACCACTACTACCGCAAGCCCGAGCTTTACCCTATGCCATGGAAGCACGTAGACCTCGCTCGCACCAAGGTCGTCGTTGCGCCCTTCGGCGGCCCGGTCGCCGTCATCCGTGACGACTCCAAGATCGTCCAACTACACGCCGAGTCTGCCCTCCGCAAGCTTCACCTCTTCTCTTCCTCCAATGGCCGCCTCTTCTCTTCTCTTCTTCTGGCGACCTAACCTCTCTCTAGGAAAAGAGTGCTTCGAGGACAACGTTGCAGATTGTGCGTTTTGGGGAACGACTTGGTTTGCATCACCGAGGTGAACCAACTTTTTTGCATCACGAATTTCAAGAACCCAAGGGCAGTGAAGCTCACGACTCCCCTGATCGATGAGATGCCTCGTTGCTAGGCGTGGATGATGTTGTGGTGCTTACTGTGGAGGAGAATGGCGTGTAGAGGCTCGGGGAGGGAGTTCTGCGTGGACCACTGTAGAAGATGGTGGTTTCACGCGAGGTTGTTAGCGGAGGCAAAGCTGAGAGCAGCGGCAGTGGAGAAGGTGCTGAAGCTGGTGGAGGACACAACGTGCGTGACGGGATGCTGAACAAGGTTCTGAAGGTGTGTGGCGATGGATATTAGGTTTAATTATTTTGTTAGAAGTCATAATATAAATTAGGTTTAATTATTTAAAACTTGAAATAAAATAAATTACACAACCACGTAACACGTCATTAAAATTTGCTTCGTTAGCATGTCACAACTCAATAAATTTAACGCCGTCCATTGAAATTAACGGTAAGGTTTCAATTGACTCAATTTTGCAGAAACAATGACCTAATTGAGATAAAAATAAATACGAGACCTATTTGAGACAACCCTACACAAATAGGCCAAAAGGATTAAACCAAACGAATTTGTATACTAAAGTATAAGACCACTTAAACTAATGATGGTAACAACTTGAAAAGATAGTAATATTTAATTTAAATTCTTATATTTCAAACAATATTATTTAAAATTTTTCCATGAAAAAAAACTCATGTACCATAAAAATATACTATAAAAACTCATGTACCATAAATAATATATTATAAAAATTAATATTTTATTGTCAAATGGGGTAATAAAGTGTTACTTTAAAAATATATAAATAATAAGTGAGACACAAGTAAAAGTAATAAATTTGTATTTTACTTTCTTTTTTCCTTCATAAATAATGTAATATGTACGAGTTTAATAGAAACAATAAGTTCTATGTTTTAAAATTGGAATAGAACTACATATATTAAAAAAATAATATAAAAAAATATTTGAACTTTCCTCCTCAATACATTTTATTTGTTTTTATTATTTTTTATATTTAATTTTATAATTATTAAAATTAAAATTATATAACACACGTTATAAAATAAATTTTAAATTCTTCTAATTTAGTCTATGAACTGAATTCTAGAAAACTTGAAGAGGACATATTTTGCCACTGCTCAAGAAGCTATGAATCTGATTAATTCTCTGTGGTGCAATAATTATAGGGAGAAATATTATCTTTACTTCTGTGGAGAGGAGTGTAGAGAAAGTAAGGTGTCCAACTAAATTTTTACAAATTTAATAATAATAAAATTTGAAACAATATATATTTTAAATTTTTTTTATGTTTTTAGGAAGAAAATTATTGTGTTGATAAGTTAGTTAATTTAATTTGGTTTATAAAGAATATTGTTTGATGTTTTACCTCCATATATTTATTTAGATTTTTTTTCTTTATATTTCGTTAAGTATAATATTTATAATGAATTTGTTGTGGTTCTTCTCTGCTTTTTACTTTATTTTTCCTATGATGATAATGATTGATAAATTTTGGAATACCAGCATAGCAGAAATGTTAAAATTCATAATAATATTTAATATGACCTTTTTTTCGAATAATAAAATTTTGAAATAACAATAATAAAATTAAAATTAATAATAATCAAATAAATTTATAAAATAATTATAGTAATAATTATAAAATCATAAATAATAATAAAAATATAATTTTAACTTAACTTAAACTAACTATATTTTATTTTAAATTCATTTTGACTATAAGAGTAAAATTATAATTTTATAACTTTATCCATGACATTTTTTTTATCACCTCAATCATAAATTTTTAAATTTTCTATTATTTCTTCTTACATTTCACTTTTTTTTTTCCTTAATCCAAACAATCTCATTTTCCACTTTTTTTTCTTCCTTAATTTTATCCTTTTTCACTTTATTACAAACAACAACTCATGCGGATAATGGATTCTCCAAGATAGCAAACTCAGTTCTTTTTACAAACATGAAACCAAAATTGGTTATCTCTATAACCTTGAAATAATTAGAATTCATTCTACATGACACCAAAATCAGTTGTATCAGTAGGTATGATCGATTCTTTTTACTCAATAATGACTTCCACACAATTGTGCCCAAATTTGATTCTTATGCAAGCATAATCAATTCCATTTTTACCTCACTAACACACCCCACTTATGATTCCAAAAACACTAGTAAATTCATAATAGAGAGGCATACCACCTTCCTTCCAATAACCACACAAACCATAACTTTTATAACATAAACACACCAACCCAACCAATCTATTAACAAAGTCTTTAATGTGGTTCAATTACTTCCACGGTAAAAAATAGCACATAATCTTCTTCAATGTACATGTAATGCATGCGAAGGAATCTTTGCTAGAATCTTCATCATGCAACTCTGCCATACACATTGTAGATACCACTCAAGCACAATGTCTTGTTAAAAAAAAGAATGCAAATTTATAATTACATGAGAAGTGATTTGTCTTTCACGCCCCATCTCCTTACATCAGCAAAGATGTTCCATCCACTCTCTCCATTAAATTCACGCTCCTAAATTAACTAAAACTTGTGAAAACAAATAGAAATAGACTAAACTTTTCCATCTACAACCATAGTAAATCATTTAAAGTAAACATAACATAAATGATAGTAAGTGATGAGTCCATGACTTCTCATGAGAGCATAGAGGATCTTCCTAAAATGATCAGTAGGAGCATGACAAGAAAGAGGGCATCTAATCCATCTTCTCTTTCTTTATTAGCATTTGTTTATGTTGACTTGTGTTTAGGCTAACTTGTTGACTTGACTTGAGTTGACTTGTTGACGTCTTATGTTTATTTTATAAGATTGACTAAGAGCATATTGGAGGAAGATAACACTACTTGGAGAGGAAGAGAGACTTTGACTTGCATCCACACACATGTGGTGCCTTATAGAGCATGGAGAGCTTTGAGTTGACCGTCCTTTTTAAAAGGTTAAAGGTGTCTGGGAGAGACTTGGTGGGCAAGCTGGGTTACACCCTACACCAAGATGTCTTTTTTTGAAATGATCTAGTTTTTAGAAGCATTTTCCTTGTATTTGCTTCAGTGTACTTAGGTTTGTGCTTTTTCAAAGAGACCTTTTTCATCACCTATAAAAGGAGGATTCTTATACTTGTAAAGGGTTGAGTATTTTGAGCTTATACACTTATACTTGATCACCTTTATGAGAGCTCCCTTAAGAGTGTTTTATTCTCTTAGTCTTATCTTGAGTCTAGGACTCAAGTGGTGCAACATCAACTTATCTTGAACTTGGTGAGTCTTGTGCCTCGTCAAGTGTTGTTCCAACACCATGAGCCCCTCTTCTTTCTAGTCTTTCATCTTTTACTTCTTTTTTGCTTCTCTTTTAGTTCATATAATGTTTTTTTTCTGCTATTACGTTTCTTTTATGTTCTTGTTGTTAGTTTTGCTTAATTGAACCTTTCTTCTTTTTGAATATTTAAAAGTAAACTTTCATATTTAGATAATCTATTGGTTTTCTTACTATCCAATAAGAATTTTTCTTAAATTTTCTTCACCATAAATACTTAAAATAAGTCTTCATTAATTAGAATAAAATTTTAAATCATGAAAGAATCTAGCTTTAATGGGTCTAACTGCAGTTAATGTTAAAGTTAGTAAGTTGAATGTCTTATGATTTTGTTTATAGATTTTGGAGATAATATTATAGTATAATATGAATGTATTATCAATTTAATAGTGTCAATTAATCAACTATGATTTATTTTAGAAACAAAATAATGTTTTAATTTATGAAAAGACATAGTACACACAATATGTTATGTTTGAAAAAACGTGTTACCAGTTATGAAATACCAACAATAGAGAACTATGCTTAAAAATATATGAAATAAAATAAGATTTTATGTTATAACTTTCTCATTGGAGATGATTTAATTTAATTTATTAGTCTAATTTGTTAAACTCAATTTTCTTATTGATCTTGATAGATTAAGATAAGTTGGTTAAAAACTAATTTGTGTATGTATTTTTCTAGGTTTTAATACTCGTCAATTTTTTTTTGGTGTTAGTTTATTTAAAAAAAGTCAAATCCTTTACCATTAATAGAAGAATTTATATTCAAATTTAGGATAAGATATTAACATATTTTAGTTTCTTCAACTAAATTTGTTAATTTTATGAAATAAGATTTTTATTTTTTATTTTTTTGGGTCAACTATGAAGTCAATAAAAAAGGAGGACTACCCACTACTTTAAGTCCATCATTAACTTGTAGATAAACTCATTCTCACTAATTTTTATATGTTAATAGTAAAGTGAGCAAAATAAGTCAATTCATATGACATTTATCTATCTATTATTTTTTTCCCATCATTATTATAAATTTCATTGAGGCATACTTCTATTTTGTATAAAAATACATAAAAAAAACATTTTGATGTCATTTTAAACTCATATTTTCTTAAGCATTTGTCATAATTTTAGATGACATATAAACATGTTTATGTTGATGTTCTTAAGACTTGAACTAGTAAGTTAAAGATTGAACTACACTAGTTTATAAATAAAATTATAAATAATTATATATATATATACACTTTATCATAATGTTCAATTATCATTTTTTTTTCATGAAAGATAAACGAAATAATGAATAGTTAAAATTTCATCTTGTAAAGAAAAAATACCATACATTTAAATTCATCAATATTTAAAGATTAAATTTTTAAAAAATAGAAGAATTATGAATAATATATATATATAGTTTGAAAAGTGGATAAAAGGAATATTAGCAAACCTAGAAAACAAATGTTGATGACATGTGTGTGGAGATTGTAGACAAAGTGACAGAGTTTGCGGCAATTGGACAAACGAAAACTTTAACTACTGCTGCTCTCCTTCTTCATTCCTCTTCTCTCCTTTTCTTCTATAACATTCACAAACATCTTTCTTTCGCTTTCTTTTCTTCATACACATTCCTTCTCCCCCCAAAACGCAGTCGTATTTCGCTCTTCTTCAACATTTGGTATTGCCGCTGCTTCTTCAATTTCCTTTTCTCTCCTTCATTCTATGCTTTTCGTTAATTATCCGCATTCACTCCCTTGCTTCTCAACTATCTTCCCTCTTTCTTCCTTTATTTTTTCATTAGGTTCTAGGGTTTTACTTTTCTAACAAATTCTTGCATTTTTCTTTCATCAATTCGTTCTACTGGCTCTTAGGGTTTCACCCATCAAATTTCTCGCGCAGGTTTGCTGGTATGAGTAAAGTCTTCTCCGATATACTCGCGGACAAGCTGTCCAAGCTCAATAGAACCCAGAAGTGCATTGAAAGTATCCTTCTTTTATAGAGAAAAATGTTTATTACTTTGTTTTATCGATTAAATGTGCTTACTTGTTAGAATTACTTCGCCAAATTGGGGCATATACTGGTGGTTACGGGTTAGAAGTGTTTCTGTTGAGAGGAAGAATGTCATTCATGAATGGACAGCGTGATGTAGTTGAGATGCTTTTGGCGTGTTAAATTGGGAATTGCTCTCTGCATAAATAGCTTTTGGTGTAATTGAATTACCATGTTTGTTTTTAAAGGTGCCATTATATATCTTTAGGTATCATGGTAATTGTGAGCTGGTCAATATTTTCAGTTCATGTGGGAAGAAGCAGAAAACTATTGAATTATGACTTTTGATTGATGATTCTGTGAAGGGCATATGAATTTTTGCCCTAGATTTGTATGTTGTTGATTCTTTTTGGTGTTTTAATGGCTTGAATATCTTTCCAATTATGTCTTTGTGAAAGTTTAAGAAAGTTATTATTGTTTTTTGGATAAGCAATGTACAAACATAAAAGTTGTCATGTGTTGAGGTAGAACTAGACTTTCTATGCAACTACAAGGAGAGATTTTATCTGTGAAGTAACATGTTTTACTGAAAGGAACTTAGTGGGCTGTCTGTTTCAATCATGCTAAAGGTATCAAAGTAGTATTTAAACGCAGATGTGTGTGTTTCATGTGATCCATATATTGAGGAGATGAATAAATTAATGCCCATGTAAATTTGACTTTATGCTAAGGCTCTAATTCTGCAAGTTTATCCGTTGTTTCTTTGGTTTATGTTAATAATAAAGTGCACAATTTTGCTTTATACATAACTCTTTCTGCTTTTAGGCGCACAGAGAATTGGATCTTGAACTTTTTACTGCCATCCTTCTGTCATCTATTTTAATTTTGCATATATATTTTAAGATCCTAAACCCATTATTGACCATAGCAATGTCGACCTTATTAAGGATTTGCCTAGTGCTCTGGCAGCCTAGTTTTGTTAACTTTTACTATAATTACCTTAAAAATTAGTTGAATGGTTATTTGTGATTGGATAACGATGTAAAATTGTTTTGTGCTCTCAGTGCAAACCATTAAACACTAAATATTACTGTCTACTACTAAGTTGATCTTTTGAAGTGCATGGATTGGTTGTTTGTGCCATATATGCTTTGCTATCTTTAACTTTTTTAATAGCGTTATCACATTGGTGTATATTTCACTGGAGCGAGGCAAAGCTGGTAGTGGAAACATGGAATAAGCAATTTCAAAATTCAGAAAAGGTTCATCGAGTCCCCCTTCTGTATCTTGCAAATGATATTATTCAGAACAGCAAATGTAAAGGAGATGAGTTTGTGACCGAGTTTTGGAAAGTTCTTCCCGCAGCACTTAAGGATGTTTTTGAGAAAGGTGATGATCAAGAAAAGCATGCAGCATCTAGACTGGTAAGCCCTTTTCCAGGGTCTAAAGCTTTTACAAGTGAATACAACCATTCAAATCATTCCTTAGAAATGTGGTAAAAAAGGCTTTTGAATTGTTTGGGATTTGAATATGAAGTTGTTGCAGACTTATTTCTTCATGCAAGAACTGATACCTATGGCATATAAATGTTGAGAAATGATTTGCATACCATGATATTTGATTTCAATGTTATATTTGATTTCAATGTAGGCAGTTTGATCTAACTCGGTGCTTACCTTACTTCAGGTTAATATATGGGAAGAGAGGAAAGTGTTTGAATCTAATACTAAGATCCTTAAAAAATCTATATTTGGAGAAGAAGCACCTCCACAGTTGGAATTCAACAAAAAGCGATCCCGATCTGTCAGAATCGTGAAAAAAGATTCTCGTTCCATTAAAACGGTGAGATGGGAGCCTTTGTGCCTCTTCCCTCCCCAATGTTATTCTCGGACATTTCTATGCTTTTTAAATTATTGCACCCTTCAGAACAGTTTGCAATTCTTCTTGAACCGCTAACCATATGAATTTTATGTAATCCAGAAATTGTCCATTGGAGGTACAGCAGAAAAAATAGTCTCAGCTTTCCATACAGTGCTTAATGAACATTCCAATGAAGATTTAGAGATGAGTAAATGCAAGTCAGCTGTTCAACGTGTGAGGAAGATGGAAAAAAATGTTGATATTGCATGTTCTATTGGTAAGCTATCACTGTAAAGAAATTAACGCATGATTTTTGGAAATAGGATTCTTATACTTCTTTCTTTTTTCTTTTCAGTAAAGGATCCTAAGCGAAAAACTTTGTCTAAGGAATTGGTGGAGCAAGAAAATATTTTGAAAAAATGCATAGAAAATCTCAAAGTAGTTGAAGCAAGTAGAGCAGAACTTGTAACGCAGTTAAAGGAAGCTTTGCTTGAGCAGGCAAGTATTTTTTTTCTATGTGCTCAATAAGATTTTATATTTAAAGTTCAGCATTTATTAGGTTTCTGTTTGATATTTGAGTCCCAATGCTATCTTTTAATTAGTTGTGTTTTATGTATCAGGAATCCGAGCTGGAGAATGTTCGGACACAGATTCAGGTATTCATTATTGTGATTCTTTTTATCAGAACTGTCCTATTTTGAGTAGTTTCTTATGAGCTGAAAATGTGATATATGTTTTTCGTGTATCTAGGTTTTCCATTATTTAATTACCTTTCTTATGTGTCTCTTCTTAGTATATATCTATAAAAGGTAACTGGACCATATTATGGTATAGTTTGTAAAACGCTCATGAATAGTGTTTTTAGTCGTAAAACATTTTAGAGAAGAAATTAGACCCTCCTTCCTCAAGGTGTACATGGTGTACGCAAACTCTACTGTTCTTTTTTAAAGTAGTATATGTGTCTGGGAACGTATGTAAACTGGTAAGGAGAGTGGGGAATTCGGTGTTATTTCTGAAAGGTTTAGATTTCTGATTTTAATCTCTAAATTTTGTTTGTCCATTTTAGTACCTCCCTGAGAATGAAATTGATGAGGGAAAATGATTGAAGGATCAAATATGGATAAATTTTTATAGAAGCTAAAATTCGAAATATGAAATCTTCGAAGGACAAAAAATATTTAACCCTTTCTGAACGTAGCGAGTGTATGACATACCTTTTAGGAACCTCAAAGGCGTTTGATTTAATAAACTGAGTTTTGAAATAGAAACAACTTAGTGCTCTATCTCACAAATTCGAAATAACTAAGTTCCTGCTGAGCATTACAGGCCATTATATTATATGTATGTGTTATTATGCTTTCATTCAGGAACTTTGACAGGCTTTTGTTGCTTCTGTTGCTAACGAATTTGAATTTGATGGTATGGAGGTAGCACAAGCACAAGTAGAAGAGGCTAGCAACATGCGGAAGCGACTTGATGAAGATTCTTCATATAAAGCTTCAACTGCAACGTCTTCTGTTACTGATGTGAATATAAAATCAGAACCAGCGACTAAAAAGTCAGCCGCAGCAATTGCAGCTGAGGTTGCAGATAAGCTAGCTGCTTCTTCATCATCTCAGTTTATCATGACTTCTGTTCTCTCTTCATTTGCAGCAGAAGAGGCAAAAAATGTTTGTCTAACTTCTGAGTCCATGTCAAAACCTGAGAAGTCAATACCTATATCAGATCCAAATGTTTATATGTCTTCACAACAGTTAATTGCCACATCAAATCATTCATATCCACCGGCTATGGTACCTCAACCCACCTTGCAGAATCCAACAGCAACTTCACAGAGTCAATATCAATTGCTTGGTAATTCATCCTCCCACCATTATTTGCAATCAACTGGAGGGGTTATTTCTCCATATGGTTATGGTAGCGTCCCTCCTCTACCACTGGGACCACCCCCACCTCATATGGTGGGTCCAATGGTGCCTCTGACCCATCAGACAATGCAAATAAGTCAGCAGCAGCCAGCACCGATAGCTCCACATCAACCAATAAAATTGACGCAGCAAGCCCCAGCACCTCCTAGTTTTCGACCACTTCAACCGCCGGGAATGGTGTACTATGGAAATCATCAGCATTCTATATGATACCCCTGCATGCAGTAGTTTGATTTTAGTCAAAATGAACTGTTTAAAACAAGCCCTATGGTATGGTTGCTGGGGTTGAGTTGGCACAATACATGGAAGCCAGGCTAGCACCCTGGTCCCTGGGATGTAAAAGGAAAGTATCACTTGTCAAGATACTAAATGCTTTAAACAAATTCGTTTTAGACTGACTGTGCAGTAAGTTCTCTTGAGCAAAGGTAGTGGTTTTTGCTCAACATATTTTGACAAATTTTTTGACGATAATGTATCTGTACTATATATACTTAGTTGATTAAATAATTATTGGATTATATTAGATAAAGGAAACTGAGGCAGTGTCTTTCCCATCTGCCGCATATAATTTTGTGTTTGGTTGATTGGAGCAACTTTCACAATTTTATATCCGTTGGCTATAGGAACATAGCAATATTGCTTATGCCTCTCCCCTGTGCTGTGCTGTTGATTTGGAAGGATGGCACTCGGAGGCTATATGTTGACCATTGAAGTTTCGCCAAACATTTCATAAGGGACAGATTATCATGCACGGTAAGGTTCAGTAGCATGAATCTTCATTGTGTTTGATTGTTGAAGTTCCAACACTTAGCAATTACAAGAATTACTAAACCAACGCACACACTAGTTTACGATTTACTTTGAAATTTTGAATTATGAATAAAATTGACAATAGCGTTTGTGGGCTACACATATACTTATAAGGAGTGCTTTTCGTTGTTTAATGTGATTAATTTTTTTTAAAAGGGATTTAAAGATATTTAAAGGTGATTTCCAATCTTTTAGAGAAAGGAAATTGATTAGTAAATTTCCTTACATATTTGTCTGTACTGTGATAAATTTTTGTGAATTAAGGAATATGGTGTCTGATGATGCATCATTGTATTATGAAATTCGGATAAAATGGAAGAATTGAGACCAAGTCAAAAGTACAGATTGGAAGGTGATGTTCCTCAATCACAATTAAGGGATCTACCAAAATTGAAATGCCAAATCCAGAATGTGTCTGTACAACATTGGTTGAAAGTAATGCTGTTGAACGTACACGCAAGTCAGCAGCAACTCAGTCAGAAAAGATGGATAAATGAAATGGAATCAAGCCATTGCAATAGAAAGAATCTAAGCAAGAGGAAAAATAGTAACATACCTTTTAATACATTTTTCTAATATTTTTAGTTATAGTTTATTAGAAATTATAAAATGACGACTGAAGATTCAATAAGAAAAGAGAACATCTATACGAAGTGTGTATTTTTCAATAAATAATAATAATAATAACAATAACTTTTTTTATTAATAAATGTCAGTAATTAATATATTAGCGTCACCATGTTACAATTTTTTTTTGTATATTTAGGTCCTCTCCTGAATTGATCAAAACGTTGTAAATTATAAATCCAAAATGTTGACGAACAATAACTAGAAATAAATAAAATGGAAGTGGTAACTAATTTTATCCATTCACTTTATTTTCGCGGTGAATGCGAAAAAAATTTACATTCTCACTAATAAAATATATAATATGTTTAAAATATAAGATTCTAGTTATTTTAATTATAAAAACTTAAAAGTATAAATATAATTTCTAGAGCTACATTATTTTAGAATCATACTATTTCTCTAAAAACTTTTTTTCAAGAGTTTTTTTTGTATAGATTTTCTCACAGTTCATTATCCGTTTGAAGACTAGAGATCGATATTATTCTTGCGGCGAGTTCTTTACTTTTGTCTGATCAATTTTTTCCATAGAGTAAGTTGATTTTTTGTCTCTTTTATTGGTCTGTATGTTCTTTCTGTGTATGTTAATCATCTTGGTTCACATGTAGTGTTCGAATCTTCTATAAGAGTTTCTACTCATAAGTAGTCTTAATGGTATGTTCTGATTGTGTTTCTGTTGTTCATAGGAGCAGGTAGAGTTTCCTATGCATTTATAAATCTTTTTAGGATTCTTGAGCAATTGGTTTGTCTTTGGGAAGCTAATTGCATTGTTTTTAACTAATAGATACCTTATAATTACTAATTATATGCTTGTATTATTTTTGGTTTGTGTGATTGAATGAAGGACGAGGGTGATACAACGATATAGTTTTATGACGATCTTCTTATGTATAATCTTCTTCTTTTTTACAAACTCTGGTTCTATTAATTTAGTTATATGACTATATGTACATACACTTGTATGTATTAATATAGTAGTTATATACTAGTCTTTTTTAGTTAATGATTATCATATTTATAATGTTTTGTTTAACAATTTTACTCTATTAATGAATATTACAAAATAAATATTCTTTTATGATATTTTAAGAATAATGATTACAAATATATATGACAATTTTTTACCGTTTCCCAACATAAAAATCTTTTACATCATTAATAAAAATTATGATATATAAACTAAGTCAAGTTTGAGAATTTATGTATAAGGTAAATATAATACTTTATTTTCATAAAAAGTGTGAAAATAAAAACCAAATATTATAGAAGTTTATAGTTTGACTTGATGAGATAAATTCCATTAGGGTATTCTATGTTCTAAACCTTAAATTCTGTTTTAATTCACTTTTAGTCCTTAAATAAAATTTGTCGGCATGTATAGTTGTTCTGTTGATATATTCGATTATATGTCAATATGCATGCTAAATAATGATATAATAAGTTATTATGTCACCAATCAGTTTCATCATATAATTTCTTTTAAACCATGATTGTAGTTTTTTTGTTTTTTCATAAAATTCATTTCCAATTTTTAAATTTTTTAATAACTCTCAGTCTTTTATCCTTAAAAAAAATTTACATTCAATACATTATGACAAGTCTTATTCCTCGTTCATACTATTCATCTTTAGTTCCTCCTGTTAAATGTTGCTATTTAGTAATACATAATAACCATTAGGCCTGTTTATCAGTTATCTAAATTAAATATACAAATTAATATAGCTCGATTTAATTTAGTTTTAGTTTAATATAAAATTCCAATAAACCAAATCATTGATTTATAATTTGGTTAAGATTCATTTTGAATTTTATTATATAAAATCATTTCTTTTATAATAGTTACCATGAAATTGTTAAACATTTTATTATGAAAATTTGTCAAATAAAATTTCTATCATATTCATAAATAAGTAAAAAGTTACAATTTATCAATTTTTATAAATATATTAAGAGCAGTACAATTAAGTCATAAAATAATACTCAAAAAATTTTACTCATATATCTTTATTGATTGTTCATTAACTTGAAATATATATATTATGATTGTAAGACATTACAACTTTTTAACAGAGTAGAATTCTCATATTTTCTATTTTGCGTTATAATTTTTTTCCCTATATATCCAATAGTCCTCTATTTTTTTTCTCAATTCTCTGAGACGTTTTCTAGAAATAAAACTGTGACAAAAATACTACATTCCAAACTGAATAGTATTAAATTTAAGGTGTGTAAAATTGTGATGAACAAAATAACAAAAACTAGGGAAATAAATAGATATAAAAAAAATCAGCAGTTCACAAATCAACATCTCACTTTAAAACTCTTATGATATTATTGGAAGCCGTCATCATCATCATCCAACCTTTTTTGCAACCCTAATCACCAAATTTGTCCTACGTGCACCATGTTACCATGATAAGTTTGCAATTGCATTGATTACGATTCACTCTTCCAAACCTTTTATCCGCTTTTGTATGATTTTGGATACTAATGATTTAATCCTATAAAATGTTGAAAATTCTATATCAACTAAACATAAAACAAATTTATACTTCAAGTTAATTTTATAATATTGAATTAAACTTAAAATCTATATATTTTAAACTTAAATTTAAGAAGAAATTCAGAAGAAAATCCATGTCTTAGTTTGAAAATTTTGTGCTGATCATAGGCACGGGAGAAAGCTCTAGCAATGCTTGATAGCATGTTTACACATGTTGTGGAATCCAAAGAACAGCACCTTGTTTTTTATAATTGCCTCATTTGTTTCACGTTAAGTTTGGTTTGAACCATTTGATAAATAGAGTGTATGACTCTAGAAAATATATTCTAAAAAATAGAAGAAAGGCAGGTTCCATGGCAACTTGGCATTTCAATTTATATCATCAAATTTTAGCATATGTAGGAATTTATTAGACTGGTGTGTCTGCGCATCCCACAACACATTATTGGTAATAAAGTCACGTATTCGACTGAAATATTTTCAATTAATCTAAGAAGTTTCAATACGACAAACTTTGTATTATATTCTATTTTTTTATTAAAGTAATTCATAAAATAATAATATACTTTTAAATGCACATTCCTCTTTTAATATTTTAATATATCTTTTAATGATAAAATCTATTAAAATATCTTTTAATAACAAAATCATAATGGAGTTTCAAGTTTGAAACGAGCAATATACCAAATGCAGTGATTGACCCTAACAATACCATTCCACAAATTTGATATCGAAACATTGACATGGGCTAATAGGAGTGAGTAAAAAAGCCTAAACTAACTGCATCCGACCAAACCAAATGAAAAAAATAGGTGATCGGTCAATTTGGTAGAAATTTGGATAATACGAGATAAAGAAAAAAAATATTTGAAAATATCCAACCCAACTTGTTTTTTAAGAGTTAAAGCCCTAGTAATCACCCCTCTTTTTCATTCTTCTTTCTCCATTTCAAATTCTTTGTCGAAACCTTAAACCTCCCTCAACATAGGTAAGCAATTGCAAAAGTTTTCTAGTTGTATGATATTCATCAAAAGTTCTCACCTTTAGTGTTAAGGATCAAGTTTTCTAAGTTTTGTTTTGTTGTTTATGGAGTTGGGAGTTTCAAAGTTTGTTCTATTTTCGGCGTTTCATCTATTTTTGTTTGTTTTTTAGGAGAGCAAGGTTTTAAATTCAGTCATTAATTTTTTATTAATTGATTTAATATAAGTTAAATCCGAAAAAGTCATATATGTTTAACTGTATTTGGAATTATCCATATTTGAATAACTCAACAAATTAAATGGTTGGAATGAATTTTAAAATATTAAATATGGAACATGATCGATTGGATAGGTTGGACCTGAACTCGACCCAACCGAACCACTGCTCAGCCCTGCTATTTGTGAAGACAAAAACGATGATTGACCATAACAATGTCACTCGATAAAATTGAGAACGAAACACACTCCTTAATCTTTGAAAAATTAGGGAACTTTGACTTTACTTTTTAATTACTATTTTATATTTCTATACAATTTGAAATTACACTTTTATTATATTTAAATTATTTTAAATAAGTGAATTGTAATGTTTAGGTTGATAAACACTTAAATGAAAGAGGGAAGTGCACCATCATTTTCAACTATATTATTACCCTGATGATGCATAATAATATAATTACCAAAAAAACCCAAATTTTTACATATTCGATTCAATATAAGTTATTCGTCAACTTTAGTTGTTTTGTATAATTCAGAGTAGGAGAAACATAAAAGGAGGAATAAAACAAATAAGGTTGCACTCTTTCAAGCACACATTGGACAAAAGTGTTAGATGATTACTATAGTTACAATGGATAACAAATAATGGTGGTTTAACTACAATTAAAGATAAAGTGAGATCTTATCCATTGATATACCAACATGAATTTAGATGTGATAAAAATAATAATCATTGTTGCAAGTCCCATATTGACTAGTGATAGAGTATATAAGTGGGTGCAAACCTCACCTTACAAGCCAATTTTGTGGGGTTGAATTAACTCAAAATCCACTTCTTAACATAATATTAGAGTCATGGTTTAGAACTTATCCCACCAATTTTTTTTGTTTGTTGGGTATATTGTTTCACTCATTATCAGATTGGTGTATTGGAAGTCCGACATCGACTAGCGATAAGACTAGTGGTGTGTTGGAAGTCTAACATCGACTAGAGATAAGACTAATTTAAAGTATATAGTAGATGCAAATATCACTTTACAAACCGATTTTGTGGGATTGAGTTAGGTTAATTTAAGAAAAATGAAATATGGTTAAGGGGTTAATAAACAAAAAGGAGTAAGGTGAACATATGTATATTACTATAAAGCTTCATTCTTGAGGGATATGAGTATTTTTGGTGTACCAAAACAAATCCTTAATTCAGACCAAAGAAACAACAATTGTATGGAACTTCTTTTTGTTATTGTAGATTATATCAATGCTTTAAATTCAAGTTTTTTAAGAAAGTATTATTAAGATTAATTGTTTTATATAAGGTATTGTTTACTTTGGGATTTATATTCAACTTTGTCATGATTTTTTTAAAAGAGAGATACGTAAACTATCATTAACTATACAAAAATTTAAGGTATGCGATAGAAATTCAAGTATGAGTTTAAGTCTGAAATTAAATAAAAATAAGAAAATAGAGTAACATATAACGATAAAGACCCTTAATACTATTGTTTTAAAGTTTTGAGTTGAAAGTGACATTATTTTCTTATGTGAGTTTGGCTCAAGTCTCATTGTTGAATTTCCCCAATACATCTCTCGAAAGATCCATCGTACCACAAAGGCATGACATTGATATAAAATGGTTATCATGGAATAAGTACTCACGGTGGAGGGTGTTTTTATTCAATAAAAGAGTGTATCAATATGAAAGAGATTCATCCTTGAAAGAGAAAGAGATTGTTAGGAATTCAAATGTTTATAAATCTAAAGTTAGATAGAGATAAGATATTTGAACACCTTATAAAAAAATAAGATCCCAATCTCATTGCTTTAAAAAGTCTTATATAAAAGTAATATCAATTTCTGACCTAAGGTGACTCGTATCATATCTCCAGTTAATTCTCCTCTTTATATATGCATCAATATTGTGGCAGAACAAATCGTTTTTGTCCCCCCTTTGCAACCTTCATTTTTACCGTAATAATCTTAATTTTTTTCTTTACTTACTAACTTCTATGTCGAAGCACTATTCCTACCTGGACCTCCGAGCTTCTTTCACATCTTGTCTAGAGAAATAAGTAAATTAAGAGATTAGATGTTCTACTTCTCAATAACTCGACCAAAGACGGTTTAATTTCTTGTAAGATTGATTATCAAGTTTGAGATGAGTTGACATGAGTTTATTCTAATATAAGTAGTGATGTGGAGAAGTAGTTGTAATCATTAATTAAAAGAAATCTTTGATTAATTAAAATAATATTGAATTTAGTTTAAAAGAGTTTTTGCATAAAAAAATTGTAGTATTGGGTATGTAGGAAAAAAATGGAAGGCATGTTATAATGGATAAGTGAAACTATTGCGCGGCGGTGTGCATTGATTGCTGTTTTGTTCTCCAGATAGAGAGAAAAATTGCGGTGGAACTTAGGAAGAAGTAGAAGAAGCCATGACAAGGTCTGTGTGTGAGTTCTTGTATGAGCTCTACGCCAAGACAATAGTCCTTGTAACATACATGCTAATACAACTTATCCTTATCATACGCTACCTTAAGTCAAACACACCTGCAATATCAACCACCCAATACCTCAGTTTCATCGAAGAGAAGAACCCCGCCATTCGTTACACCACAAGACTCAAGGCAGAGCACATAGACTGCAGAGTTTGTCTCTCTGAATTCCAGGAAGGGGAGAAGGTCAGGAACCTCAACTGCAGACACACTTTTCACAAGGATTGCTTGGACCAGTGGTTGCAGCAATACTGTGCTACTTGCCCACTTTGCAGGCACAAGGTCTTGCCAGATCATGTTGTCGCCAACTACAACCTCCTTCAAAATCAGGTACAAGAAGAAGAAGAAGACTACGATGGCAATGATCACCAACTCATCTTTTTCTTATCTGCATTAAGGGGTGGTAGCACTTGGCACACATATCTCTGATCTGCTTTCATATACACTACCACTCAAAGGGATTTGTTCTTCCTGCTCCTCCCCTTTTCGGTACTATTCATTCCTTCACAACAATATTCATTCATGCATCCTTAGATTTTTGTACCTTTTCCTCTTTCCAACATCCAAGCTTATATATATATATAGTAAAAGATAGACTCTAGCTACTTTCCCTGTTAATCAGCATAAGTCTTCCTTGTTTAACTCTGAATTTCGGTTTGGTGCATTTTGGAAACGGTTTTAGTTCGATGCTGCAGAGTCCACATCGGACATACACCAAAATGGAGATGTATTTCAAAAGCCTCTCTTTTTCTTTCTCAAGAGATGACAGTGTTTCAATTCAAAACAGAGAAAGCAAAAGCTTTGCACTTCAAAAGTTCTGAACAAAAGGGTCGATGGTTGTTGTTGTTATTGTAGTGATTAGACACTTCACATTATAGGAAAAACCTTGTAACAGAACTTGTGTGAGAAAACTTGTTGGACCAATATCAATCATGATACTGCTAACAAGTTTAGTTCATAGTGTAGTATAATAATAATAATAAACTGAAAATAAATACAAAATGGAGACTGTGTTTGTTCCACTCAAGATGGAGTAAAAAACCTTACATGTTTCTCAAAGAGGTAAACTGTTGAGGTAAATTGTTGAAGTGCAGGGAACAGTAGTAGTAGTAGTAGGAGTAGGAGTAGATAGACATTGAAATGGTGCAATAATAAGTGGTAGGTGAAAAGGTTAAATGATTTGTTGATGCATATGACGTAGAAGAGAATTCTCAGAAGTGAGACAGAGCTAGCTTTATCATTATGGGAAGAGTCCCCACAAGGCTGTGGTAGTCACATGCAAGAGCACAGGAATTAGCTGTCAGCACTCATTCTATCTTTTACCGTCGACAACTTCATTATTTCAAAGGTTTATACATAACAATTCTACAACATTTGAAGGTAATAGAAATTATAGAGAGTTGACGTATGTATGTGTATATAGCTTCCCCCAACTCAGACAAAAGTAGATATAGAATTAGAATGGTAGTGTTTATATTTTTGACTTCATTCAGAAGTGTTGCTTTTAATGCATAATAGCTTATTATTGTGTCCTAATTTCCAACCCAGGACCACTCACTACACAGTCCTTTCCCTTTCCCTGTGCTTGCTTCATACTGTTCCGGCTGCGTAGAAAATGTGGTTATGGCCACACTAGGTCTGTCTTCAAACATAGCTTCGATGGACCATACGACTGCTGTAGACTGCAGCCTTTTCAATTTCAAACGGACACTGACCTAGCAGGACATGTTCCATGTCGTATTTTACAAAATTAAACTAAGATAAAATCAATTTATAATATATATTTAGATACAAATATGTTCTTATAGTTTATGGGATATCATAAATACAAGATTTAAAATTTGCTATCTTATTCATCCAGCTACCTCTTTCTTCCATTTTATATCATTTTCTCTTTCTGCGTTTGATTAAATAATATGTGCTTATATATACATCTAAACACTGATATGTGTTAGAATAACAGCAGGATATTAGAATAAGCTAAATGCCTGAGTTGGTCAAACAATCAGTTGAAGGAAGTTAACTTTCTTTCACAAAATAACATAAACCATTAAAACGAGTAGTTTTACTAAATAATTCTATTTTATTTGAAAAAAAAACTCATAAATTAAAAACTAGTTTATTTGTCATATCAAAGCACTTTCATTCCTTGTTGGCAAAACACACGTACTTATTTCCTCTATTTCTGTATATTACTTTTATACTATTTATTATTATTATTATTATTATTATTGTGTTGTTTTTACTTGTAAGTGAGAAGTTTCTAGAAAAGAAAATGTAGAGATAATGAGAAAATAAGAATGAGTACTTTTTTATAAGATTATAAATGCTCGCGTGATATTTAGGTACACTAGTTTCTACACTGTGTGACTTTTGGTCGTGTTTGAAAAAGAAGGGTTTCCTTTTAAATTCTCTAAATTATTTTTTGTCTTGACCTTTAAATGTATCGAAATAAGGATAAATTATTATTATTATTGTTAATCAACAAATATTAATAACTGTTTAACAACTTCGAGTGCTTGTTTAACAACATTAAAATATCGTAGGATTTATTTAATTTTGGAGATCTGAATTTGTGACGCGAAGGAGAGGTAGGTGATGAAATTGAATGGAGTAGGGCAAAGAAGTATATATATAGTTATAAACTCATAACTTCAAATTGGACACTTGTCATGCGTTAACGTGCGTTCAAATTGCATGGACCACCTACAGAACATAATTTTTTATTTTTATACAACTTTATATAGTCAGAAAATAACATATAAATAAAATAACAATCTCAATTTACAATCAAAAATATAATTGTTTTCTTAAACCGAATAACTTGAAATTCATTTTCATTGGAAATAATAAACTACTTTTGAAAAGGGAAAGTTTTACCACTTTCATTTATTTTTTATTTGAAAATTACTATATGGGTAAAAACACTATGATTGTTATGGCTTGAATTTCTTTTTATATATTATTCTTATTTATTTGTACATTATAAGACTCTTACTATTAATACCAAAAATTTGATGCAATTACAAGGATTTGACAAACAGTTTAAAAAGTACAAAGATGTTGATTTTTAAATTATTAAGTATGGCTATTTAAAATGGTATCTTGAAGTAAATCAATAAAATTGTTGATCAAACATTTATTATTGTACTAAAACCTATAATAGATAGTTGTAATAACTCTTTATAAAATATGGCAGCATCGTGATTTAATTATGACATCTACGTCTATATTAATTATAACCATCTTCTCATCTGTTAATCTAACTTTTTATTATATATGACTTAACTCATAGTATGTAGAGATGTCATGACTTTCAAACTTTTAAATTTTTTATATATATAACGAGAATTCGTAAATTAGATAGACTTTTAATTCTTTTTATAAAACGTGTCATTGAAAGTTAATAAATAATAAAAAATAAAATTAAATATAATAAAGAATAAAAGATTTATTACGATACTTTTTATTGTTTCACTCTTTACTTCTTAATTTACCTATGGTCTTCTTTTCCTCTGCTTTTTTTTTCTTTTAAGTTAAACATATTTATTATTGTATCGGATATAAGGTATATCGATCGGTTATTAATTGTTAACTGATCGGTCACCATCACAACAACGGTCAACCAGGCCCCCATCCACTACATTAACTAAGGTCAACCACGTCGAATGAATTTTGGGCCAACGTTTAAGTTACTAGGCCAAGGGTTTAACAGAAGATAAAATAATTAAAGGAATAATAAAAAATATCTCATTGAAGATCTGATTAAAGATATGATAAGCGATTAAGACATTTATAAGTAACTAACCGGATTTCCAGGTAAGGTTGTTTTTTGGCTTATGAAACACTTATAAGTACAATGACAGGCCAAAGGCCAAGTACGTTCTACTTACGCTTTACTCACACTCTACTACTCTAAAATCACTATGTGAGTATTTTAGAGTAGTAGAGTGTGAGACCTTTGACCCTGTCATTGTATTTATAAGTGTTTCATAAGTCAAAAAACAACCTTACCTGAAAATTCGGTTAGTTACTCATAAATATCTTAACCACTTATCATATCTTTAATTAGATCTTCAATCAGATATTCTTAATTATTCCTTGGGTGTTGCTCCGTCCACCACTCCAAGTGTTTCTGCACCTCCCCACTATTTTCTTTTATTCCAAAAATACTCTACATCTCCCCACTATTTTTTTTATTCCAAAAATACCCTACCCCTCTCCACTATCCTCAATAATCTTTCTCTTTGTCTCTCTGCATTAATGGAGCATTCATATGGCTTAGATTTAAACTTGTGATATATTGTAAAATATAAAATTCAGAGGAAACTTCAATATTAGTGCTTCTACCACTTCCATTTTATAAACTTAAAAGTTAGATGCAAATACAAAATAATAAACATAATAATTTTAATAGCAAATAATATATTATTATTATTATTATATACTAACTTTATAATGACGAAAAAACTAAATAAATTCCAAATCTTTAACAAACAACTTTTCTTTTATATTTTAAGTATTTAATAATATTTTTATATTATTATCTAATAAATTAAATACCTTATTCAAGTTATTTGAGTCAAACATGTCGGTAAGTTAAAACATAATATAATGTTAAAAATTATAGATATTAAATGTTAAAAAAAACACACATATATATAAACATTTTTCTAGAAATTTAGAACAAAATTTTACCATTTATTAAGTAATTTGAAGAAAAAAAATATATGGAACAGTGAAAATAAGATTGAATCAAACTTATTTAAGGGAAAGTGTAAATAAAATTTTGCAATATATCACAAGTTTAAATCTGAGGCATGTGAAGGCTCCATTAATGTGGAGAGAGAAAGATAAAGATTGTTGAATATAATGGGGAGGTGTAGGGTATTTTTGGAATAAAAGAAAATAGTGAGGATGTGTAGAGTATTTTTGGAATAAAAGAAAATAGTGGGGAGATGCAGGAGCACTTGGGGTGGTGGAGGGAGCAACACCCTTATTTCTTTGATTATTTTATCTTCTGCTGGACCCTTGGTCCAATAACTTAAACGCTAGCCCAAAATCCATTCGGTTTGGTTGACCTTAGTTAATGTAGTGGATGGTGGCCTGGTTGACCATTGTTGTGGCGGTGACCGATCGGTTAACAATTAATAACCGATCGGTATACACTATATCCGATACAATTACTTTTATTCTTATTTCTCACATGCTATATTTTATTACGAAGAAAAAAATCACTTTTATTGTCTTACTTATATTAAAATATTAATTTCATATTATTTTTTTATCTGATAAGTCTTTTTTTATAAATATAAAAAAAGTAATTATTATATGCTTTTTCATGATTTATTTTTAATTGTACTTTGATTATCATATATTCTTTTTAAAGTAATTATGTCTCTTAATATTTAATTAGATTTAGATAGTTTATTATCTTCATTTTCTTTAAATAGATATGCTGAGATTTATTTTTTTAAAATGATAAAATAGAAATTACTTATAAAAATAAAAACAACACAAATTAAATATAATATTAATAATCCAATTCTTTATTTTTGTTAATTGTGTCAATAGCTAAATATAAATTTTGAGTGTATTATTTTTGTTTTTCCAAAATTATTGTTCAACATCTATTATTTTCTATATGTAATATAGTTGAATCAAATATTTATATATCTACCCGACACCTCTTAAATAAAAAAAGAACATTTTTTTAAAACACAATTATGAATAATAAATTGGTTGTTGTTTCTTAAAATAGTACGTACTTTACAAAATAACTAGTATGAGACCCATACATCCTTGTTTTTCTTTTCTATTAATTTGTGTTAAGAAAATTAACTTATTATTATTATATTTAAAAAAATGATTTATATGTTTAAGTATTATAATTATGTGTAATTATAAATATAATATTTAAATAGAGAGTTTGATAATATAAAAGATTAAATAATTAATTATAGATAATATAATATTTAATATTTCTTTAAGCTAAAGTAATGCATAAGAGAAAGTATAGCTGATAAAACCATAAATACTTTTTTGTATTAAGAATTTTTGTAATTTTGGATTGTATTTGGAGTTTAACATCATTTTTGGGTTGTATTGTGATTAAACTTTATTCAATTTTCAATAAGAAAGTAATTGTAATTTTTTGTTTGGGATTAAAGAAAAAAAAAATCTAATTAAGTGGCCAATTCTTTTAACAAACCAACCCAAATTTTTGGGTTTGACCATGTTCTATTTTTTTGAATTCTAATAAGTGAATTGTGTTGAACTGATTCACTAAGTGACCAATCCATGATGGATCGAGCCGAGTCCAATCGAATGACCTGTTTTGACCGCTCTAACTATTATGTTTTTTATGTTGTTATATGGAGAGAGATTTCAAAGGTATATCCAAAAGGAAAACAAGGATACCTTTGATAAATTACTCCACAAATTCGAAAAGAAAAATAAAATACTCAATCTAAGAATAGGTAATGTGGACATTAAGGAAAAAATAAAAATGAAATGACCATAATACCATATTTCGGGACACATGTCAACAAATTAGATATGAGTAATTGGATAAATTTCCTAGTAGTTTGTTATCTTAGTTTTATAGGAAGAGAAGGTAATGGGGACAAAGAAAAATCACACAGATTATTAAGGATCTAAGAAAATGTGCATTTTTGTGTCCACACATTTGAAAAAGATTTAGAAAATATATTATTTTCTGTAATACTAATTCTGTAAGTAACCCTAATGAATATGAAACCTCAAAGAAGAAGTTATACCTATGTCTCATCAAACAACATAACTCCCTTCAACAAAGTCACTTGTACCAAAGGTGCTAAATCTACACCTCATTCCAAATATATAGGCAAACAGAATAATGAATAAGTGTTCAACATTACATCTCTACAAGCCATCACCAACCAGGGTTAGTGTTGATATTATATAATTTATTTTAAATATTATAATATTTATGATATTTATTTTATTATTTAGACATTAAACATTAAAATAATGGTAGGTGATAGTTTTTATAATGTTGTTTTGAATCGTTATATTAGTTGACTCGATGAATTATATTATCTATTTAACGGTATGATATTTTTTACTTCTTTCTAAACTTAATCGAAAGTTATTTTAATATAGTTTTAATATGAATAGTATTCTTATCCAACCCAATAGACATATGAAAGAGCATAACCCAACGAGACTTATTAAACATCTTCATTTTGGAGCAACTCAAACCTAAATCTAATGAAGCAATATCCACATATCATAACTAATCTTAACACTTTAGTATTATGATTATTATTTATAAAGAAGTATTATTATGTTATTATTAACTACTCTGTTATTATACTTGAGATAAGTATTATTTTAATCATAACAATAGGTCCACAGTTCATGTGAATCCTATAAATACAACTAATATTCCCTAACAAATACTCACCCAATGTTTCATAATCATAATCATAAAATCTTAAAGCTTTTAAAGCTTTTTTACTGACTTAAACATCATAGAATCTTTTACATATTTAAGTCACCATTAGAATTTTGTTATTTATATGTTAATTCACTCTTAATATCACCCTAAAACTAAATAGGAAAATACATAATATAATATGTTTATTTGTAATAAACTGAAGTAGAATATATGAATGAAACGGTTGGTTTATAAATAACAAATTACAAAATAATATAATTTACTTATCTATTTCAACCATAATTCAGTAATTTTATCAAGCATTTATAATATATTAAGTTAAGTTAATAACTTTTAGCTAGCAACACTAACAACTTTCACTTAAATAACTTTACCAAACATTATAATAACCTGACTAATAGTTTAAGCTACCTACTAACAACTTTACGCAGCTTATAACTAGTTTTGTTAAAGACATTGATCGTCTTTAAAATTAGACCATAGAATCAACTTCCTCTCCAAAATTATCAAATATGAAATGAACACTAATTGATTAAAAAGAGTAAAAACCCTTGAGTGGCACGTTAAGTATCATAATTACTTTACTGTTTCAACAATTAAAATAACAATTCATAGCCATAACTTTCAAGAAGAAAGATTAAGATAAAAGACCAAAAAAAATATTAGTTAATCTTAGTTCAAAATTTTGAGCATGTTAGATTTCTTCCTCTCTCTCACTATTTTTTTTTAAATGGTTATCCATCTCCGTCAGTCTACAAAAGGAGAAGGAGAAACAAAATTAACGATGATCAGTGAATAAAAATCATTAATCTTCACAGCAATAAAAGAAAGGGAATAGGAAAAAATAGTGGAAGCAATTGAATAAACATTTATGTTTAGAATAAGACGAGGTGGGCTTATCTGTGTTCTATTTCTAGATTTTAGTTTCTGAAATTATATAAATAAGAAAAATACACAAATGAGATGAAAATTGGGTTTTCTGATGTAAGTTAAGAGAGAAAAATATATAAAATAAGAAGATTCTCATTTATTTTTGCTTATAATAGTAGTTTAACGATAAACTCTAAATAAATAAAAAAAATCACTAAAGATGCATCAATTAAAATCACGAAAAAGAAATGAAGTAGTAAAGTTGTATTTTACTTCCTGCACCCTTACAATTTCTTCAAGCACCTCCTCACATTTTTCAAAACGATCATTTTATCTCCTGTAAATGTGATACTTCTTTAATGGTGTTACTGTAATACTAATGAAAATGTAATACTAATGAAAAGGAGTTGATTGCATTAAATTTTTCAAAATTGAGACCAAATTAAAAAAAAATGGATCGATTTGAAAATTTCCTAACAAATAAAATAATTTAACCTTCTTATTATTAAATAGGAGACAATTATTAATTGTGGGGCTTCAGTAAGTTTATATAACATTGTGACTGACGAGAAGAAAGAAAGTTGGGCCCAAGATTGGGAGCTATATTGTATTAGAAGGCTTTCTCGTTCTAACACGTCATAATTACTACTGCACCCTCAAAGTGTTTAACAACAAGATCTCTTAAACAAACTTTCAACATAAAGTTTCTTGAACATGTTTTATGGAAAAACAATTTTAAAACAATTTTCAGAACAAGCTGTACGGAATACATTATATGCTTTTCGATTATTCAAGTTTTTTCGAATAACTTTTTTAGAACTTGTGATATATATTTCTGATTATTGAATTCAAATCTTGTTTAAGAAATTCATAATCCAAAAACATGTTTCAGATTGGAAAATTCATAAATAGGTCCCTGTTTTTGTTTTCGCCCATACTTTCATAAACACCGGCGTATAAACGACAAGGAATGATATTTTAATGCTTTTGTTCTTAGAATGGAGGTGCATATAGTAATCATAGTCTTTAACAAGCAAAACGCGTATTTGAAATGCCGAATCCAATTTAACCCAATGCTTACACAAATCGAATCTGGACTAAAAATTTAAAAAATTTATACAGATTCATCTGTAATCAATGACGCCAAATTCAGATAATTTAATAAATCGATGATAATAAGAGGAATGGGGAGCAATTGCAAGTTGATCACTGTCGGTATTCATTTAAGAAGGAAATCTATAGTTTATCGTGATTCTTATCCATTACCGGCGGAAACTGCATCCATCGTCGTTATAAACAATTTCTGGATAAGAGTAGGAGAAATCGATAACAGAAAAAGAATATTTTTTTACTTCACTAACAGAGATATTTTAGCAAATCACATCATAGTTTTTAAGCACCGAAAAAACAAAGAAACTGGGAACAAAATTAGACAACTTGTGTAAAGTTGAAGCAGCAAGGAACAATCGTTGGCTTGGATTGAAAAGGATGGTGATGTACAAGAGTGGAGAAGAAAGAAAAGACGGGAAGTGCAAGAATGAAAGAAGGATAAGAGATAAAGATGAATTTAAGCAGAGAAGAAGCTGTCGGAAGCAGCCATAGCAAGTTGGGTCTTGGGCTCCAAAACCCTCTGGAGAAGCTGCTTCTTTTCCTTGAGTCCTGATACCATGACAGAAACGGAAGAAAGCAGGTCGATTTCTCCACCAGCTCCGCCATTCTTTTTCAAAATCTTCACCCTTCTCTCGTACTCCTCCGCCACCAGAATAGCAATGTCAGACATCCTAGTATATGTTGCTGAAAGATGAAAAGGTTTGGTTTTGTTTTGTTTTTTGTTTTGCTTCTTCTGACCCAATTTATAAAAGGGGGTTTGGATAAGAATGGAGGTGAAACCAACTTGTGAAGTTGTTGTTGCTTGGTTGAAGGTGGTGGGTTTGGTTGTCTGTTTTCACAATACACTTTTTCTTGTCGGTGGGGCACCTTGTTTTCATTCTTTTAGTGTTTTATTTCCTCAGTGTGGACGCCCACTGAATGTGTAATGTTATCAAAAGTTTAAAAGTGGGGCCATGTAGCCATTGCTTTCATTTCGCTCATCAAATTATCCTACATTTTCAAATTATATCATCAATTTCTAAACTTTATAGAAATTATATTTGGAAACACATCTTCTTTATATTTCTAATTTTTAAAATTTGTTTGTTAATAAAATTGAAGTTAAATTGTAGCATTTTGAGATTTTGAAATTAAAGTTTGGTTTCCCAGAACCATGATAAGAATATGTTTCTATGGGCCAAATTATTATGGAGTTATTGCAGCACTCTGTTTTTGAGAATTTAAAATATCGTTTTGTTCTGCTTCCTTCCTTTTTTTTTCCTTTCTCCACTCCCTTCGTAAATATCCCTTCATTTTATAACTATCCATTTCTCTCTGTTTTTTTTCTTTCTCCCAACAGCGTAATCATGTCCGATCAATGTCATTGTTTCATAAATATCCCTTCAAATCTCAAAGAATATTAAGTGTAATTCATTGTAAATATATGTAATTTTCTTCCATTCTATTAGATGGCAAAAACAATCTAAATTTTCAAATTTTAATATATAATTAATTAAATTTATATTACTTTAAATATATTTGAATGAATTAACTATATTTTTGGATTTTAAATTTAATTTATTTAATTAAATTTGGATTGAATTTATGGGATTATTTGATAGGTTTTGAAAATCCAAAATCAATAGGTATGAATTAATTTCAGTTATAAAATCTTAAGCCTTAACATATCCATGATAGATGGACCTCATTCATGATTGAGTTTGATTGGTTTAATGTAAAGGTAATGATTAATTGACACATTTTTTTATTTATTTGACCCACATTGGTCATAGAAAAAAGTAAATTTTTGTATTTTTTTGGAAAAAAAAATAAACTAGGTGATAGAATCAAACTTCACCATGTTAAAATTAAGCTAGGATATATCTGGATTATCCTAAGCTAAACTTAGATTAAGTTGAGTTTTAATCTTAAGTCATTGAGTCAAACTATATCAAATTGATTGAGTCAATTAGGTAAAATCGGATTGGAATCAAGCTGAGTTAAGATGGTGTTTGGTTGAATCAAACCTAACAAGTCAATATCGATTGAGAATGGGTCGAAAACTTTATTAGTAAAGTGCATATCTCCCGACCAAACTGCCAACTAAAGTCTCTATGATCCTTTCAAATTCATAGGTGGTCCAATGTTTTGAGGTGTTGTACATGCTCTGTTGTGGTTATCTTTCCATTTCAATGTCTTTGTAACATGCATAAAAGGTCTAGGGCAGAAAGGAGATTTCACACATAATACAAACGAGGACCAAGTGATGATAGAGAATCCTTGCACCAGAAAAACCGTTACGCCAGCATAAAAGGAGTGGATATTTGGAGGATTATGCTTAAGGGAGGGGATATGTCTGGTTTGAACCCTTCTATGACCTTCTAGACTCTTTGATTTTCTCTGCTCATTATGGAATTCTTCCTTTCACAAGTTGAATCCTGTTCTCAGTTTCTGTGCATCATTCCGGTCGGTCAAGACATACCGTTCGGTCACTATTTCTTTCCGTCCCCACAACCGCTCAGTCACTATTTCCTTTCCGTCCCCATAACCGCTCGGTCATCACAACACCGTTCGGTCTTCCATATATTTCATTCTATTGCAGTGTTTGTTGATTGTAATAGAACATACGTTTATGTTTTTATATATACGGACCCGGTTGAAGCTATTACGTTTCAATAAAAATTTTACATTTCATTGGTGCTTTCATTGCTCTTCAGGGCTGAAGCTACAAGACTGAAGGATATTCAAGCTGAGTTAAAGACTCAAGGTAGTGAGATTCAAAGGTTACTATAAAGATTTGAGAAGCGAGATCATCAACAACATGACTACAATGCACAAAAATAGGCGGAAAATCTGCATTGTTTTGATCAAATACCAGTAACACTAGAACGCTTGTTATTGGAAAAATCAACGCACCAACACCATGAAGAGTGCACGGCGAACATTTCTCCAACACCCATTAATGTTGCGTTTCCCATGAGGAATATTTCTCTGGAGTTTCCTCACTTTGATGGAACGTCTTCAGTGCTTAGCTGGATTTTTAAGGCGGAGAAATTTTTCAACTATCACAGTACACCGGATATGGTGAGGGTGGAAATAGCTGCTATGCATTTTGAAGGTGAAGTAGTACCTTGCTATGCATTTAGAATCTCAATTTGGACCTTCGCCCTTTGATTGTCCTCAAATTGCAACAAACAGGTTCGGTCTCTGATTATTACTTACAATTTATGTCTCTGGCAAATAGATCACCAGGCTTAAGTGATGTGATGGCCCTATCTCCAATTTCATTGTTGAGAGCGGTGACTTTGGCAAAATTATATGAGGATAAATATTGTCCTGTAACCAAACCATCTTTCAATAAACCCATGGGTTCTACATATGCAACTAAACCTGTATATAACCTCTGCAACCAGCATATTCGAACTAGAGAAGTAATATTAAAGGGAACCTTCCACCTCTGCTGCCCACTCCCAGTATTCCGCAACTAAAAAATAACAATGTTAAGAGTATTAGTCCAACTGAAATGCAATTGCGAAGAGATAAAGGTCTTTGCTATTTTGTGATAAAAAATTCACTTTTAATCACAAGTGTATCAATAGGCAACATCTTTTCCTGCAGTTAGAGGAAGAGGATGTAAATGAACAAGAGCCTGTAACAGATACAGGAAAAGTTGATAAATGCAACGTTTCTACATAAGAGCATCACCTCTCTTTGAATGCTTTAAAAGGGGGAATGAGTGTGGGCACCATTTGGTTTTTAGCTCACATTAATCAATTGTCGGTGCAAGTTTTAATTGATGGAGGAAGTTTTGATAACTTTTTGCAGCCAAGGATTGCCAAATTCTTAAAAGTTCCTGTTGAACCTGCTTCATTGTTTAAAGTGATGGTAGAGAATGGGAATTACATGACATCTGAGGAAAAAATTCAGCAGCTCAAGGTGCTGGCACAGGGGCATTCTTTTGTCTTACCTGTTTTTTTACTATCTATTTTGGGGGTAGATTTAATTCTTGGAGCAAGTTGGTTAAAAACAATTGGTCCTCATATTGCTGATTATGATGCTTTGCAATTGATCTTACTTCATGAGGGCAAATTTACCACACTACAAGGCGATAGAGAGTTGGTGCCCGCTCAAGCTCAATTAAACCATATCAGAAAAAATAATGTAGACCAATGCTATAGCAAAAATATATAGTATGCAGCTATTAGAAGAGAACCTCCACTCTGATACATTGTTAGAGGCATAGGTTGAGATGAATCCTGAACTTGCTTTGTTACTGTAGACTTATAGTTCAGCTTTTGATACTCCTCATAATCTACCATCTTAAAGATCACATGATCACTCTATTCCCTTGATGGAAGGCTCTAATCCGATCAAGGTCAAGCCTTATAGGTATCCTCATAGCCAAAAAGAGGAGATTGAAAAACTGGTAGAAGGAATGCTAATGGTATTATACAACATAGTAAAAGTCATTTTTCTTTCTCCCATTATTTTGGTCAAGAAGAAGGATGGTTCATGGAGAGTTTGTACAGACTATAGAGCACTTAATGCTATAACTATGAAAGATAGTTTTCTCATTCCAACTGTGGATGAATTGATTGATGAACTCTTTGGTGGTTGCTATTTTTTCAAGTTTGATCTCCACTCTCTGGATATCACTAGATTTTAGTGAAGCCAGAGGACCGACACAAGACAATTTTTCGAACACATCATGGCCATTATGAATGGCTAGTTATGCCATTTGGTTTGACTAATGCACCAGCTTCATTTTAGAGTTTGATGAACAACATATTTCACGGGTTATTGAGAAAATTTGTGTTTGTTTTTTTTATGATATTTTGGTATATAGTTGCACTTGGAAGGATCACTTATCTCATTTGGAAGTTGTCCTCAAGATTCTACAGAAACATAAACTCTTTGCTAGGTTTTCAAAGTGCAAATTTGGAGTAAAACAAATTGAATATCTTGGACATATCTTATCTAGTTTTGGAGTAGATATGGATGATACCAAATTAGTTGCAGTACGTGAGTGGCCCCAACCTTCAAATTTAAAACAGTTAAGAGGTTTCCTAGGTCTTACCGGATATTATAGAAGGTTTGTCAAACATTATGCCAATATTGTTGCACCATTAACAGATTTACTCAAGAAAGATGCTTTTCGTTGGACTAAAAAAGCTACAACAGCTTTTGAAAAATTAAAGTGGGCAATGATTTCTGCTCCTGTTTTGGCTCTTCCTAATTTTAAAGACTCCTTTGTGCTGGAAATTGATGCGTCTGGAATGGCAATCGATGCAATCCTCAGTCAGAATGCTCACCCAATCGCTTATTTTTCCAAGAAAATGTCCAACAGAATGCAAAAGCAATTTGCATATGTTAGAGAACTTTATGCCATTACCGAAACATTGGTTAAGTTTAGACATTATCTCCTAGGACACCACTTCATTATTAAAATTGATCAAAAAGCTTGAAGCAATTATTGGACCAGACTCTCCAAACACCTGAGCAACAACAATGGCTACTAAAATTTTTAGGATATGACTTTGAGATACATTATAAAGGTGGGAAGGAAAATATCCCTGCCAATGCCTTATCCAGGAGTTTTTTTATGGCTTGGTCTGAACCAAATTGTGGGTGGCTTCAACAGCTTGTGCAACTCACTCAAACAGATCAAAAATTGTCCCAATTATATAGCCAATGTCTTCAAGGTCACATTCCAACTTTCGAATATTCTATCAAGGACAATATTCTTTTGTGGAAAGGTCGTATCATGGTGCCTAGTAATTCCACCCTTATCAATCAAATCCTTCAAGAGTTCCATAACTCTAAAATTGGTGGTCATGCTGGCATCACGAAGACAGCTAGCAGAATTGCAAATCAATTCCATTAGCCCAATATCCAGCAAGACATTCGAAAGTTCATCAATGAGTGTGTAGTTTGTCAACAAGCAAAGGTTGATCATGCTTTACCAAAAGGGCTCTTGCAACCATTGCCTATTCCTCAACAAGTTTGGGAGGATATTGCCATGGATTTATCACCCATCTTCCATCTGTTACAGGTTACACAACAATAATGGTTGTAGTTGATAGACTGTCCAAATTTTCCTATTTTATTCCATTAAAATCTGATTTTTCTAGCAAATTAGTGGCAGAAGCTTTTATTGCTCAAGTGGTAAAGATACATGGAATTCCAAAATCCATTGTATCTGACAAGGATAGAGTTTTTATTAGTTCCTTGTGGCAACATTTGTTTAAATCTCAAGGAACTACCTTAGCGATGGGATCCGCTTATCATCCTCAATTCGATGGTCAAACGGAGAATTTAAATAAGACATTATAAATGTATTTGAGGTGTTATGTGTATGAGAATCCTAAGTCCTGGATGACCATGTTGCCTTGAGCCCAATATTGGTATAATACTTCCTTTCATCACAGCTTGGGTATGACTCCCTTTCAAGCAGTGTTCGGAAGACTTCCTCCGAAACTTATCAGATATGATATCAATCAAAAGGATCCTATTTCAGTGAGGGAAGCTTTGATAGCAAGAGATAAAATCTTATCTCAGTTAAAGGCCAATTTAGTGAAATCTCAAACAATATGAAACAACAGACAAATAAAAGGCGACGAGACATTCAACTGCAAGTGGGAGATCTTGCTTTGGTTAAGCTGCAACCATATAGGCAACAATCTCTCGCCTTAAGAAAAAATCAAAAACTGGGATTAAAGTTTTTTGGGCCTTTTGAGGTGATTGAAAAAATAGGATCGGTGTCTTACAAGTTGCAATTGCCTGACACAACTAAAATTCACCCGGTGTTTCATATTTCATTGCTAAAAAAGTTCCAAGGTAACCCAGCACAACAATATCTTCCACTGCCGTTAACTACTTCAGAATTTGGGCCTACCGTGCAACCTTGGAAAATATTGAAATGCAGAGTGATCACAAGAAACCAACAGAAATTATCACAACTGTTAGTGTAGTGGGACATCTCAACTCCTAAAGAAGTTACTTGGGAAGATGTGGAAGAGGTGAAAGAGGCTTACCCCTTGTTCAACCGTGAGGACAAGGTTGCTTTTGATGGAGAGGGTAATGTAACATGCATAAAAGGTCAAGGGTAGAAAGGAGATTGCACACATAATACAAGCGAGGATCAGGTGATGAGAGAGAATCCTTGCAACAGAAAAACCGTTAGGAGGAGTACACGCCAGCGTAGAAGGAGTGGATATTTGGAGGATTACGCTTGAGGGAGTGGATATGCCTGGTATGAACCCTTCTCTGACCTTCTAGACTCTCTGAATATTCACTCTGATTTTCTCTACTCATTCTGGAATTCTTCCTTTCACAGGTTGAATCCTGTTCTCAGTTTTTGTGCACCATTCCGTTCGGTCAGGACATACCATTCAGTCACTATTCCTTTCCGTCCCCACAACCGCTCGATCACTATTTCCTTTCCGTCCCCATAACTACTCGATCATCACAACATTGTTCGGTCTTCCATATATTTCATTCTATTGTAGTGTTTGTTGATTGTAATAGAACAGACGTTTACGTTTTTATATATATGGACTCGGTTGAAGCTTATGTTTGAATAAAACTTTTACGTTTCAGTCTTCAACCTGATACTTCATGGGAATCCAAATATGAATCCAAATATGAGTCTAAGTTCCACATTTGACAAAAATAAGAAAGTAAAATATTATATAAAGATGAAAGATCTAGTAATTCATTGTCTTAAGATTTTGGATAAAGAGTAATGTCAATCTCTTATATAGTTGAACTTATATATCATTTAGTATTGTGTCTTTCCGGTAAAGACACAACTCTATCATAGCCTTAGAACATTTACACATAAACAATTTATTATATATGGATAGGAAAATCGAAAAACAAAATCACCTACAAACTACAACCATAAATATAAACAAAACATTCTCGATGTACATACTTTGACGTCCCTTGGCATTTCCAATGGGCAATGAAATCTCTACCTGAGAAGAGTAAAAACAGATACATAAACAAAACAACACAATATTAAGCTTCATAAGGAAGCTTCCACATATTTGTAGCTACTGGCAGAAACACCACTCTGCTAACAAATAAAATAAAATAACAACTACGTAGTAGGAACAATAGAACGAGGATAAATATCATGAAGTGGTAATAATTTGAGTCAATTTGACATTGGGTTATTTTAGAGTTCATATAACAATAAATTCATTTAACAGTGGTTATTCCCCTTAGCTTTATAATAGGTAGACAATGTTAAGAGAGTAATTCATTAATATAAAAGAATTGAAATAATTTACATTGAAACATATCTTTAAAAAAAATTATAATCCTAAAATTTTATAAAATTAATGGATTACTTAAAAATACAGAATTTTAAATTCTTAAAAAGTAATATAAAATTCCTTCATTTAAAAAAAGAATTTTAAATTTTTATATTTTCAAGTTTATTTGTTTTTTGCAAATCGATTTTGGTTAGAGAATCATGATCTAGTTGAAAATAATATATTTTTAGATAATTATTTTTTAGTTGATGTTGACTACAATTTTTTATTATTATATTAATAAATTATTTTTTAAAATAAATTATTAGATTACTTCTTTTTGTTATAAATTACTATCACTTTAGCTCAATAATTTAATTAGGATTATTTTACCGGATGTGAACTATTTTTTTTTCATTATCATTTATAATGACTTTTTTTATTGATGTCCGGAGTGATTATTTTTTATTCATCAACGAATTTTTCTCTTCAGACATTATTAAGATTTTTTTTTTTTGAGAAAAATTTTCAGCAAATATTAATTAGATTTTTTTTCAATATTAAAAAACTTTTTAGTTAATAATAATAAATGTAACATCTCATTTAATAGTATAAAACTACTAAATAAAACATCTCATTTAATAAAATAAAGCTACTAAATAAAATATTATAGATATGATAATCATTAAACAAATAAAACTAGCATATAATTACTATTTTACAATCATTTATACAAAAATGTACAACGTATAGATAATAATATATCGATACTAATAAGGTTAGAGTTTTTCAAAAGAAAAACTACAATTGATTATTATTCTAATCTAAGTCACATCATCACCTACATCATGGACCAGATCAATTGTTATATCTTAATATGTTTACATTATTAAGATGATAATTGCAAATAAAGAATTCAATACAAACATAACAACACATAAGAAAGAGGTAAACTAATATGTAGAAAGAATATTCATAAAATAAACAAAGATTCGTCATCATACATCATTCATTCAAGAAAACAAACATATCACATTTGAAGACTCTTACTAGACTTGATTAATCTAGATACGCACCATTGACTTAGAATAATGAAGCATACACTTATGGTGACAAAATTATTGCTCTACCGAACCGACACACACAAAGTTACACCGTCATAAAAACCTTGGGGCCACCTTATGAGAGGACCTCATGCCACTCTTGTCACCTAATCATTCTTCTTTACATGAGTATAAATGATAAATAGAGTCCAGGATGGCTACACAAAATGAAATAATCCTTACCTCAAGGTACGAAACACATTCAACGAGATTCCCTTCCTACAAAATGTCCTACAAGCCATCCATTCATACTGGTATTTCACTTAGAAAAAACCACATATACAACATTTACCACACATGTTCACAACAATGTTATCACTTAATAAGGCACCATAATATTCTTAAACATAAATAAAATCTATGGTCAATCTATCTCAAACAAGCCAAAGGAAAAGAAACTTCCAACATACAATTTGGTGCTTATAAGTGGCACTCAATGTGAAATCTTTCTCAAAAGGTTGTAGTCATCAATATTACAAGCGCTCAACGATACTTTCTGGCACTTAGCGTCTTGGAGCTAAAATGCTTCAGACCTGAAGTACAAGGATAACGCTAAGTGGTGTCCTGCTATCGCTCAACGCTAAAGCATTCACAATTTTGACCCTCATCAGTACAAAATTGGCATTCAGCGGCCTGAAGCTAAAATGCTCCCAAACTTGCACAACAAACTAGCGCTCAGCGCAAACCTACCACCACTCAACATTGTATTAGATATCGGAAGATGAATTTCTTTTATTTGGGGGAAAATAAAACATGTTCAAATGGTCAAATTGGTATTCCCTTCTAGTATTTTGGTCAAAAATAACTTTTAATGTCAAGACACATATCATTTAGCTCAATTGATCATATCCTTAATTTGCTAATCAACACAAACTCAATTAAGACAAATAGCATGATAAACATCCGAAACAAACCAAATTAAGCATATCAAACTTCATCATATAACTTAATCATACAAATCCCTAATTTAAGGTATTTATAACTTAAAAGTAATGCAATAATCTTTCCTTACCTGAAAGACAAACTAAACAGCTCGAGAATCCTTATAACACTCTTAAACACATAAGTGGCTCTATTTTCTTCCATGAACAACACAAACACAATCAGTGCATGCCAATAATACCACTGATCAAAGACTAGCAAAGAAAACTCAAACACTATATGTGAGTTAAAAGGGATCACATGTATAGAAAAAACAACTTGACCAACAAAATTGATAGAAAACCAACTTATTCTATTAAAGAAACTAATCAGACAAAAATGAAGAACTCACTGCAAGAATCATCATAGTAGTCTCCGAAAAAAAAAAACAGATATTTAGAAAATCTAGAAAGAATGGAGAAAACTCTAGAAGAGAGGTATTTAAAGAAATAATATAATTTTAAAATAAAGTCATTTATAAAATTCTAATTATACTTTAAACTTTTATTGTTAAAATAATATATTATCAAGACACAATGCTTTAGACTTTTATAATAAAAAAAGTCCACAACTAAATCCAACAATGATATCTTAAAATTAACTACTATTCATGTTAACTTAACTAATTATAGTCGATATGTTAACTTAACTAATTATACTATATTAACGAAAAAGAATTTCAGTCGATATAAAAAAATAAAAGTTCGTTAATATCACTTAAAATTCTTTTAACAAACTTTAACTGAAATATAACCTTAACAAAGAACGACTAAAAAAAATAATGAATATTAATATCTTCAAATTATCAATAATAATATTTTGATATTTAAATAACTTTTTACATTTTATAACAATTGAGATATTTTGTTTTAAAACAAATTTAATAAATATAAAATGACTTTTTGTTAAAATAATTAAAAATAATAATTTAAAACAACATTAATTTATATTTATATTTGAATATATTATAAGCTATACAAATTTAAAACGAATGGATTTTTTTTCTCTTAAAAATCTGTAATAGAGAAAAAGATTATCGAAACCTTAATGTAAGGTTAAAAATCAGAAAAAATGCTATTTGAGAATGTACATGGCTACATCATAACAGTCATAAAGCAGTAAAAAGAACTATAACTGATCAATAGAAACAATAAACTGCGTTCATAAAAAAGGATCTTTCATGCGCCCAGAGCCACGTCTTACTAAGCAAGAAATTTGAAGAACGAAAATCATTGGCAATAGCATTAAGAATATTTGCATTCTAGACATACAACCTCTTTCTAACCCTTCAAGTAGCTTATCATCTACAGAGTGAAGAGAGCGTGAGAAGGCTTAAGTCAAAACTAAGATCATAATTTTCTCTCATAAATTTAGCATTGCCTGCTCAATAATGTAGCATTCTAATTACGCAATGGTGAAGATAGATATCAATTAAAACATGTCCTACATAAGCCTCCTTATAAACTAAATAACATGATGGAAGTTTAGTACCCAAAAAAGTAAAAACATGCAAGTTAGAAGCCAAATTCGTACACAACAATACAAACAGGAGGCTTGACTAGGCTAAATTCACTTCTTTCTTTTCTTTGGGGGCTGCAATGCTTCCTCGTCTTCTTCTTCCTCATCCTCTTCATTTTCATCTTCCTCAGCACCCTCGTCCTCCTCTTCTTCGCCTCCCTCGTCTTCATCTTCCTCGTCATCATCGTCATCCTCATCGTCTTCATCTTGCTCATCACCATCTTCATCTTCATCCTCTTCTCCATTCTCTTCCACCCCACCTGCGCCACCTTCGGGTGTTTTCTTAGAGTTGCTCCTGTTGTTGGAATTGTTGCCATATCCACCTCCATCTTCGGATGACAACTCGTCTTCACCCTCTCCCTCTTCACCCTCCCCAGATACACCATCTCCTTCGTCATCGTCGTTGCCTTCATCATCGTTACCGTCTTCCCCCTCTGCATCGTGTTGCTTGTCTTCACTCTGGGATGTGTTGATCAGTAAGAGCCGGTAGAGATCCTGCATCCATTTTTCAAGACAAATGAACCAAGGAGATGACACTAACCGATGTAAACAAATTGAGTTACAGAAAGGAAAAAACAGATGTTTAATTTGAATATGTAATTAAAAAAACAGAGTGGTGTGTTTTTTGAGTTGCAAATTATTTTTCTCGAAACATGTATTACTGTAAATGGAGATTTGCGATTCTTAAGCTAAGTGATTAATTTAATAACAACTCTTTAACTAAGTCTGAGTTAGAATTTGCAAATGATGAAATGAACATTTGTAAGAACTTTAACCCTTTTAGAGTCCACCTTGCTTTAATCGAAATACGTAGATTTTGATTTGAAAGGATTTAAGACTAATATTATTATATAATTTTAGATTGGAAATTCATTTTGTGTTTGTGGAAAAGAAGAGAATAATTGTTTAATAAAACTAGTGAAAAAAATTTTAATTTTCAATTAACTGCCGAAGAAACAACAAAACTTAGTCTTTCTTAAAACAACGCATTAGTCATATTAGACATACAAATATTTCAAAAGTTATTTGCGATTAAACGATGTTTATAAAGCAGGACCGCAAATCTCTTGCTATATTACATGAAATATATATTGTGCTGGAGTTGAAGTTTTCATTTTTTACCATCGTTGTTAGTTTCTTTGGATTTTATCAAACGAAATAAAAGAACAGTGTTCAAGGCAATAAACGATGTCTATTAAACGATGGTAAAAAAATGGAAACTTAAACTAACAACAATATATATTACATGTTTTCCCGAAAAAAACGAAAAGCTTGTGGGACTGACTATATAATTTATTTAAAAGATCAATTATTATTAGGCACTACACGTACAGATATCTAATAGTAATTAGACACGTCATTCATCACATCTTAACTTTCTTTAATTAAAAATATAAAATAAATAAATATTTCTTCTTATAATCAAAGGAAACGCATAATATAACATTTTAAAATGGAATAGGTAAATACTTGTATAAAATAGGATTGATATATTGTTGGAAAATTAAAATTAAATAGGAGAATACTAAATATTGGTGGTAATGATTGTTTAGATAATATTGTAGTGGGCAACTACATAGAAAACAAAAGTGACTGACACTGTTTACAGTTAAGAGTTGAGACATGAGACAGTGGATACTACAATTATGTCCCATCGTATAAGATTCCACCTTTTTTCCCACCCAAGATGCCAGGAAGCAAAACCACAAAAATGACACGCGTTCGTGAAGCGTGCTTTACGCTCAAACGGCATATCCAAGCGAATAACCCATTCGAATCCGCTTCCCTTCCCTTTCTTTCACTTTTGACTTTCACACGCTCACACGCGACAAAAAGATATTTTTATAATTCATATACCCAACCGGGCCCCACAGAGTAAAACCTCGGAACTAAACTAATCCCTCAACCGCAATTTATATCTTCTACCCAGTTCCGCAACGGGAAACAAACAAATCCTAATTTTTTTATTTATTTCCGGCTTATTTTATTTTCCTTCCTCTACCTCGTCCAAAATAAAATAAAATAAGTGCGTACGTTAGCAAACGCCAAACCTAAAAGGTTAAAAATCACCGGCGCACGGAAGGATAAGGTTACATCGCATCGGTTACCCAAAAAAAATCCCAAAGCTCGGTGATTCATCAGTCCTACATGCGCATAATAGCGTGTAGAATAGGCACATACTGACAAAGACCAAAAAATTTTCCCATAATTGCTTAGACCATAAAAACATGAACTCGAGAGATAACACAAATTGCTTTCACAAAAGATATAGATAACGTTAGATCTTGTCCAAGTTAAGGCCAGTAAAAGCTTCATACCATAGTTTAGTTCTTTTAACGCTTTAGCTTTTTAGACTGTTCTTTTTTTTTAACAAAAAAAATAAGGAGTTTAGAGTGAGAAAAACAGAGAGAACTGACTCACCGGAGCCAAAAGGGTGGCTTTGACGACTGCAGAAGCCAGCAAAGTGACGAGAACTTCCGCAGCGCACGTCAACGCGCCGTAACCGAACGTAACCGTCACCGAATTCTGTTTAGTCTCCATTTCGTACAACAAACAAACAAGCTCCTCCTCCAACTACAAGACCTTATCCTGTAAATAATAAATATTACAATAAATAATAATTAAAATAATAATAATGATATCACCATATTTAGATCTTCTGCAAAATATTGACAGTGGCTCTTGTTTCCCAAAGTACCAAAATCTATGACACTGATGAGTATTTTATTTTTGTAAAAAAATAATTAAATTGAAGTTCTCCTGGGAAGGAGGAGATGCAGAGGAAGCATAATTGACATATAATTAGGAAAGCGCGAGAGAAAGCAGAATTTAGGTTTGAAAGCGCAGGCGTGGTAAGAGGAGGAGTTTGAAGATGAGATGGCGAAAGAAGGGAAAAGAAAGGTGAAAGCAGTGTAAAGAGAGAAGAGCAAACGTGGAATTGGCGAGAATTGAAGAAGGAGAAGGTTGAAAGCGCTTACCAGGAAGGAAGATCTGGAGAGGAATGAGGTGGATCTGAAGGTTTGGAGCTCTAAAACCGGGGAAAACAAGCAGCATAAGCCCCGAACATTGTGGACCGTTGGATCCTGATCGTAGAGACACAGAGCACCAAAATATAGAAATATCAGAGGTGAGTGAGAAAGAGAGAGAAGGAAACACACAGAGGTACTGGAGACCGAATGCTCGTAATTTCTCACCCGAGAATCGGGCAGTTCGGGCAGCCTAACCACACGGGAAACACTCCCTTACGGGCTGCCCTACTGGGCAGGTAAGGACAACTGTGAGTTTACTTAATTTTAAAATGCTTCCTTTTTTTTTCCCTTACATACAATGATTTTTCATTAAATTACCCGGTCTTCACCGGAAAGTCAAGTTTTAAATCTTAAAGCATTAATGCCGTTTCTTGTTCCAAAAAAAATAAAAGATGATTCCGCACACGTGCCACACGCCTCACACGCGTAACGTACTATCACTGTTCCTGTGATTATCTTCTCCAACCATGGTTACTTACTTTGTTCACTCTGGTTTAACCATGATTTACTAACCAAGGCAACGAGAGTAGGAGGGGTTGTTGAAATATCAAATATATATTAAATTCATAATTTAGAACGGACTCCGCTCTGGGCACCAAGCATCTTTTAGTATTAAATAACAAAGATAACAGAATATTTAACGCTGTGCGTGGACGGAATATCTTCCCTTTTTTATAAAATTAAAATATGTTCAAGTTTTAATTATGATGAAAGGTAACGTTCTTTCACATCATAAATTACAGAACTCAACTTATATTCTTTTTATCAGTTTCGTATCTTAATTATGAATGGCTAATAAAGAATAGTATTTTGTAGGTGAAACATTGCTCATCAAATTAATTCATCCATGCCACGTAGGATAGTTATTTATTTGATTACCAGTCATGACAGTGTGATCAATGACACATAAATTAATGATGAAAGTACGTGAAAATTCAGCTTGTGACGGAAAAAAAATAAGGAAACTGAGAGAAGGGAAAAAATGCTAAAGGAAAAGAACAGATGCGGGGTCAACATAACATAAAAATAAAATTAAGATTTTAATTTATATACAATCTCTTGATTAGAAATTCACGACCTTTTAATGTGATTAATATTTTCTTTCCATCTTTTTCTATAGGAAATAACTGTAAGAGATAATATTAAAATTTATAAAAATCAAGTACATTTTTGGTAATATCAATGTTTTTGTTGCGTTTGATCTTGGAAAAATGAATTGGGTTTTTATTCCTAATTTTTTAAAAAATTGGTTTACTCAGTGTTAAACGAACAAAAATTATATTTTTTATTATAATTTGAGTACATTTTTTTTTCTTTTCCGTTTTGATAATTAGCACGAAAGCGGTAAGAGATAGATAAGAGTATAACCATAAAAAGACCATAAAATTTCATGAATGATAATCGGTTGTCTTGTATTTGAAGAGACAATGATGAGTCACACATGTAATAATAACGATTTAAAGTGGGACATCTATGATGTGTTAAGAAAGTAGAAGTTACAAAGAGGAAAAATAGATTTACGTTACTTTAAATGTCTCTTATTTATTTCTTTACCTGACTGTTTGGTGAGTGTTATAAACTTATTAGAAGAGGAAGTATTATCATTAGAATTACTATTTATCATTGGCTTCAGGGTTTTTCTTATTAATATTGAAAGAAATTATTGTTTATTTAAATTATTATTTTTCTTATTACTATTTATTAGTGAGAGTTTCTCTATCAATACTATTTATTATAAATATTAAAAATTTATTTTTCTAAATAGATGTAAATTAAATCAAATTCTTCAATTGATGCTTGTTGTGAATTTATTTTATTTTATTTTATTAGTATTTGTTGTAATTATTTTTTCATTGACATTAATGTTATTTTTTCATATTTTTTTAATGTTGATTGAAAAAACTTTTAATAACATTAACTATGATTTGTTTTTAATATAAACTAGAAGAATAGTTAAGTAAAAAAATGGAATAATTAACTAAAAACATTGTAAAAGCAAGTTATGAAAGAAAGTATGATTAGTAGTACTCCACCAACATTAACCCTAATTGATGGTGGCTTGTAGGGATGGTCTCTTAGTAGATTTTTCTGAATAAGTTTGTTTTGTTGATATAAAGAAGTGCAAAAATCATTTGCATTAACATATTTTCTTACCAAAATGGAATAAATTGTTTACATATGTACTTTTGTAAAAACTACTTGATATGACTTGGAAGTATTTGGGTCAAAAAAAGTAACTTCACTTGGCAAAGGGATTCGATGAATTTTCTTTTTCCTTCTTTAGGAGATATGAAAAGAGTTTTTTTTATTGTTGAAACTTGGAATTTATTTTTTGAAATTCTTAGTATTTTTTCTTGAATAAAAATTTTTGTCTCAATTTCCAAAAAATTAGAAAAATTCAATGTTAGGTTCAAATTCATGGTATTTTTTAGAGTATTAATAGTCCAAAATTATTTTCTCAATAGCACGTGAAATTGGTACACCTTTATCTTTATATTATTATATAAAAAATAAGTATCAAAGTTTTTTTGTATGTGTCTTGGTTGATGATGATTTGTTATCTAATTTTCCTAATCAAATTTTAGTGAAAATATTATGATTAGTGTTTACTGCTAATGTGAAGTATGAGAAATTACATCTATTTTGTTTAAATTGTAAAATGATTGATCTATATATATAATTGTAGACCGTTACAATAAAGTGTCAATGTTATTTTTTTGAAGAGAGAATAATTGGCGTAAAAATACAACATTATGGTCCTAAAGAGGTTATGCACAAGATGAGACTAAGAGTTCTTTAGCTCAAGTCATCAAACTTATGGTAGAACTTGTGGTGAAGCCCTATGATGGAGTTTGTGGTGGAGTATATGTTTCAGTCTTTTACGGTGCAACTTGTTGCGAAACAATTTGAGTTGGTGGTGCATAATCATGATAATATTTGTTTTGTGAATGGATCTTCTCTTGTTAAGAATCTTGATGATGGTGTAAAATATGATTCATTGGTTGACATATCTTCTTTGAAGGATGTCACTTTCATTGTCAATAGTTTACAGGATTTATAGCAATTAGATTCAACTCAATAGTTCAACATCATTTCCTAATCCTTTGATGTCTATCTAATGAGATTCGTTTTTGTAAAAGAATTAAAAGTAATTTCTAAATATACTAATGTTTAATGAGAGGGAAGATTCTAATACTCAAAGAAGATGATGAGTTTGTTCGAATTACAAGAAAATCTAGTAAAGGTAGACCAAAAATATTTCTAAGTGAATCCTCCAAAGTAAAAGTTTCTAAAAATTTAAAGACTTTTTTTTGAAATGTGAGAGAATTAACTAATGATAAAAAAAAAGTTTATACATTAAGGAATTTGTCTTTTTTCTGACCTAAAATTCAAAGTATGAAATAATTTTCGTGAAAGAAATCATGAATTTTTTCCTAATAAGTTTTTTCTACCCAAAATATATGTAATTTTATTGTAGATTTAGTGTGTTTTCTTTATGTTTTTCTTTTTTTTTTAATATAATATTTACGTAATGACAGCTATGCCCATGGTAAACTTGTTTAAAAAATTACAATTATAATAAGTAAATTAGTTTAACAAAATCTTGTTAGTTGAAATATTTCCTCTTAAAACATTGATAAAAATGATTGCAAAGAAGTAAGAAAAACTAAGATAATATGGTCATTATAAGAATTTGAAGAAGCATCTAGGTAAGAAGAGACTTCAAGTAGCATCAACATACAGTGACGGATTTTAAAAGTATAATAAAAGTATTATAGCATTATTTTATACATATACAAAAACTTTAAAAGTGTCAAATATAAAAAATATATGATAATTAAAAATAAATATTTTAATTTATATATAAAAGAAATTAAAGGCCTAGACTTTCCTCGAACAAAAAGAAGCTCTGCCACTGTCAAAATGGCTTTGGGGAGGGTTTGACAGTGGAAGGAACAGCTTTGGATGCCATTGTTGTTTCTACATAACGCATACGCTTTATTTGTTTCTACTTATGTACTGGAGATGCACATAGGAGACCGATGATGACGTGCTTGGATCAATTGATTTACGAATAAACACATCAATTGGATAAAAATAATTTTATATAAATTAAATATTAATATATTAAAAATAATTATAAATAATAATAATGTTATTAATATTAAAAATAAATTTAAAATTTAATGATTAACTAAAATTAATTTTAATAGTGACAAGAATTTGATCATTTTATAAATATATTACTTTTTAATTTTTTTTTATTCATTATTTTTCTTAATCTAAATGGTCTTACTTTCAACTCTTTCTCCTTTAATTTTAGTTTTTTTTTTCACTGTTTGAAACAAAGGCAGCCTCAATACAAGAGAATAGAGCGAATGCACAAAAGTAAGAGTGAAATGGTAGATAGATACAAAAGATTATGAAGAAAAAAAAAATTGCACAGGATGGTTATGGTCCATTAGTTTCAGTGCGTACTAACATGGGTGTTGAGTCCTAAAATGCATGCGACCCTTTTTCCAATATTAGACGCTTGGATGATAGTGTATTTAATGTATATTCTCTTCTAATTATTATATTTTAAAAGATTTGTTTACGTTTCTAATAAATTTTGGTAATGTATAAAGTCTTAACAAATTTAACAACTTTTTTTTATTGATTAAGTGATATGATTATTATTTTGGTAATGTGATTGCTATACATTTAAAAAATTATATAATTTTTAAATTGTAAAATTATAAGATTATAAAATTATAGGTTTAATAGCCAATTTAGTCCCCACTTTGGTTGAAAAATCTCAATTTAGTCCCTCGTTATAAAAGTGTTTTACATTAGTCATAACTTTTAAAATAGTGGGTCAGATTGGTCCCTTTCGTTAAATATAAGTTAACGAAATTAATGGATGATGATGTGACACAGCTTAAAGCTGATGTGTTAGATTGGTCCCTCGTTAGCTTTAAGTTGTGTCACATCATCATCCATTAATTTTGTTAACTTATATTTAACAGAAAGGACCAATCTGACCCACTATTTTAAAAGTTATGACTAATTCAAAACACTTTTATAACGAGGGACTAAATTGAGATTTTTCAACCAAAGTGAGGACTAAATTGGCTATTAAACCAAAATTATATGTTGGAGAAAATTAAACAATATAATAAGACAAAGATAATAATTATATTATCAAATTAGAGTTGTGTCAATTTATTAAAAGAGAAACTTAATTCTAAGAACTCAATTGAAAAGATTTAATATTTTTAAGACTCAATAGATCATAAAAATCTATTAGGAATCTAATTGAAGGTTCTTAAATTTATAATGGACTTGAAATTTAATTAAGTCTATTTTAAATGTGTTTGGTCATCTAGAATGACAACGTCAGATCATGTGTTCATATTTAGTTCATGAATGTAGCTTGAGTTAACCCATCTATATAAAAATTATGGATTAGTTTAGTTGGCTCTACATGTAGGAACACCACCATAGAATTTCCATATAAAATTATTGGAATTGCACAACATGATTCCACATCAAATTACAAATACTAAACAATCACTCATATTTGTATTCATCCATAAGAAGTAATATAATGTCCGTAATCAATTATAAACCATCACATATTTTCATACATAATGCTCATATCCATTAACAAGCCCATTATCATCAGAATTTCATACATCATTATACACATGCATATTCATTAATGAGTCCATCAATAACTCTATAAACAATCATATACCTTCTTTTATTCCAAAATCACAAATAAGAAATGTTTTTCATAAAAAAGAAACCTAAAAAAAATAGGACAAACATAAGAGACTAAAATTTCAAACTACATACCTCAAATCACATATCCCACTAGTCAAAGTAACAATTCATGTGTATAAGACCTTCTATCAAAATTTCATCTTGATCCGAGGATTAACGAATAAAAAATCCCATATTCCCAAGATGTCGTAGACTAGAAAAAACATGGTTGTGCCCGATGCTGGAAAAGTAGCACTTGATGCTACAACCCCTTGAACCCACTAATTTGAGTGTGCTCGATGGTCCAAAAGTGATGTCCAACGCCTCTAAGTCAGTGGCCACTGTCTCGGTGGTGCTCAACAATGTTGCAACGACGTCCAACGGTGTATCAATACCTAAAACTTCTTCTTTCAGCTTTGATTGAGCAATGTAACTCATCTGAAGTTAATTTTCACTTAGTAAACTATCAAAAACTTAAAATTTAATGTTTTTAACTTCAGTGGGGCTAGATTACTCAATTAATAAATCTCAGAAAGACATTACAACTCATAAACAAACCATAAAACTCATACTTTCAACATATCATTATATATATATATATATATATATATATATATATATATATATATATATATATATATATATATGAATAACACACATCTAAAATAGATTAAATCAAAGTATATATTACACTAAATCACAGTTCAACATAGACACATATAACTAAACAAACAATTTAACTTAAAACAAATATAATTAGCTTATTTCACTTGTGAGAACAACCCTTAACAACTCTAAGGCCTTGTTCACTTGAATGGATTTGGGGGACAGTGATTGAAGGGATTTGAAAGTAAAAATTTTTGTTGTTTATTTGAGTGGATTTGGAGGTAAGTGAGAGTGAATTTGGAAGTAAAGTTTGTGAGAATCAATATAGGATTTGATTGATGTAACAGATTAAAAAAATTTACTTTCAAATCCACTCTCATTTACTTCCAAATTCACTCAAATAAACAACAAAAAAAATTATCTTCAAATTCCCTCAATTACTCTCCCCCAAATTCATTCAAGTGAACAAAGTGTAACTGTCTAAAACACCTTCTACTCCACAAGATGTTTTATCTCCATACAGGGACATCACAAGAATGATCAAACCTACCACAAAATTGGCAAAGAGTCGTATTGATAATTCAAATAGCACATGTAAGTAAGGAAATCTCACATGCAAGACGAAAACATATTGGTCATATGAAAATGTGAAAAAACAACGACTAATTCAATTAAAGAAACTAATTAATCCATATTGAAGAGCTCACTATGAGAATAAGTCTTACATTCTCAAATTTTTAATCCGACGAACAAATGGTGAGAACTTTTAGAGAAAAATTAAAAAACTCTATAAAAGTGATTTATAAAGACGTTATATGTTTTAAAATAATCTGAATTATAAAACTAAATATTTGTATAAATTCTTTTAATATTAAAATAATAAAGTTTTACTATTTTTAAACCATAATAAATTCTAAGATGCTTCATACTAGTTTAACTTACTCTGACTTATTTTAATAGGGATTGCATTTTACAATATGTTTGAATTTTACATTAGGTTGATTGTTTATATATGTTACTTTAGTTTAGAATATTTTAAGTTTCATTTCTCTTTTCTTTTATTACATATGTCAATACTTTTTAATATTTATCTTTATTTTAAGCTGTTTATATTTACATGTATTTTTGTTTAAAAATTTTAACATCAACTTCATATTTTTTTTACGAGACTTTATTATACAATATGTTTACCTTTTACTTTAATAACTACTTAACAACTACTCGTGAATACAAATTTTTATTTAATATTATATAACTAAAAAAATTAATTATTAATTTCAAACCCATAATAGTATTATTTTATTATATATCACTAATTAATCAGTGTCAATTTTATAAGTAAAAATAAACGAATTTATATCTAAATATTATTTTTTAATTTTATTACTATTATTGTTGCTATTATTATTGGTATTATTACTATTAATATTATTTTTATTAATATTATTATTGGTAATATTGGTATTATTAATAGTATTTTCATAATCCATTACTTTAATATAAAGAAATCAATATTAAAATATAATATTTTCAATTAATTGGTTAGAATAAAATAATGATGATTAATTATTTAAATAATATATATATAGTTATAACACTTAAATATAACTATATAAATATTTATTTTTTTGAAAATAGTAATAATTATATAAATTTTCTTAATTCATATTTTAAATAAAAAATTAACAAAAACGAAGCTCGGGTCTAAACTACTTTGATTTAAAATTAAGTAATTTAGACCTATTTTAAAATATCATGTTATTATTAATAGAAAATTATACATTTTGGTTAGCAATAACAATGTCAATTATGTTTTTAACCTACAATACTAATAATAAAATTTAAGCTTAACGACACAATTTGACATTGATGTATTATATTTTTGCACATCCTGCCCAGTTTTAATTTGGCGAATTTTTCCACTGTGGCCTAAAATTAAATATATTTAATCTTTTTTGTATTAGGTTTATGAAATGTTTGATTTTTAAAGATACAACCAAGTACTGATAGTGAAATCAATTTATTCTTCCATTCATTAACGTTTTAATCCAGTTGGACAAACCACTTCATAGTCTTTTTTGTAGTAGTGAAGAAGAAGCAAGCAAATAATGTAAGAAAAAGATAAATAGATGATTATAGCAAAAAATAACTATTTTTGTTCCTTCTGTCATTACTTTTTCTGTCCCTTTCTAGATATTTCCAAAGTTTAAACCTTTGTGAAATAAAGGGGGTACAGTGTAGTATTACTATTCACAACAAACAATTTCTAATAAGGAATAGTTGCCACTTATTGGGCCGTCAAAGTTCAAGGACTTTCATCAAGCCCAAAGAAACAAACGTTCATTGGTTGAGATTTTTTAGAAAGTCGTCTGTATTAGCGTGGAGATAGGACTTTCTAGGGCTGAATGGGGATTACAAATCCAATCTAATTTAATTTAAATCCAAATAATCTGATTGGTATTAAATTCAAATATATATTAAAATAGCATAGCTAAAGTGTTTTCAAATCTTACCAATTTAGAAGTTAGTATTGAATTATTCAAAGGAATATTGGATTCAGATTATTTATGTAAATATAATTATTATCATTTAAGCTTATATAACATTAATTTTTCAACTTACTCTTTAATATATATATATATATATATATATATATATATATATATATATATATATATATATATATATATATATATATATATATATATATATATATAATTGAATTTCATCCAATTAATTTTTTTCCATATTCAATTACTTAGTTTTTTGGTTTACGTCAAAGTATTATTATTATAATCAATCATTGTATTTGAGGTATTATTTGTTCTTAAAAAAATATATTTAAATTCTTTATCTCAACTCCTAAGAACTATTAGATGTATAATGAAAAAATTTACAATCAAGATATATAAGAAAAATAAGAATTTATCTTTAGAATTACTATTTTATTTCTCCTAATTAAGGAGTTAAAAAAAACAAGGATTCATGTTTGAAATTATATTTTCATCCCACAAGCAATTATAATGTCCTAACTTCAATTTAGTTAGATAACATCATTAGTTGTTACATTTAAGAAATAATCATTTTTAAAAATGTATCTCAAAATGTTAAGGAATAAAGTATATTTATATTGTCACTAATCTCAACTTTTAAACGTTGTGAGATTATTGAAAATATCGAAACAAACCCCACAATCGAGAGATATGAGGAAAATGAAAGTTTGTCTTTAAAATAGCTTTATTTTCTTGAAGAATTAGAATTCATCTTTGAAAACTTTTTTTCATTCTTACATATGGTATGAATTTTTCTATTAGAAAAAAACATGATTACTGACCAGTGAAAAAAGTGATAATTACGTGAAATTGAACTTATATATATGTTTGAATATTGATTGTTGGATCATGGATCAAGACTGAGAAGAGATTTACGTATAAAATATTTTATAATGTGAATGTAAGTTAAAATATTATATTATGTCTAAGTATAAAAGTGAATAAAAGAATTAAGTAAAACGAGTAGTTTTATTAGTTTTTTCTAGTTAAGTAGGTTTTTAGTTTTTAACTTTTTGACTTTTCAAAATTATTTATTTAGTCTGTTAGATAGATTAACTTTTGGGTTATATAGTATAGTTTGATGATCCATGAACTTGATCAAATTTTAATATATTTAAAAACTAATGGTGATCACTACGTAATTTAAAACAGATTTTTCAATCTTATTTCATGCTTTAATTATAAAGTTGATATTGATAATCATGCATGAATTAGATTCTATACTACATTTCAAAAAAGAAAATCAACAATAATAATATTTTAACATTTAAGTCATTCACTAATAAAATTTTTAGAGAGTGGTATCTTTTAATTATCCATTCCCCAATGTTTTAAAGTTTTTTGAAGTTTTATTAAGTTGCTTCTATGTTGTTTATGTTATAATATTAAAAGTGTACTTACCTAGTTGAATGGAGCCTCGTGTATTTCTCAACCCAGAGGTTGGAACTGAATTAATAGTGCACATAAAGTAGAGGAAGAATTATCAAAACAAAATAAAATAGTATTAAAAGGAAACAACACATTCACTACAAAAAAAATGTTATTTAGAGGAGGTTTTTTTTTCGATTTGCGGGGGTTTTCACCCTCCGCAAAATAAATTCCGGGGGTTTTTCAAACCGCCGCAGTTTGAGTCGCCACAAACTATCTGCGGGGGTTTTTTGCGACCCCTGGTATCGAGTTCAATTTGCGGAGGTTTTTCTGCGGAGGGTAAAAGCCTCCTCTATTACTGACTATTATTTTGTGGGGGTTTTTAACCTCCTTTATTTTCAACTATTTAATTACAAAAAATACCTATATTTTTTATATGCTATTCAATTCACTAGCTTGCTGAAATAATAAAAAAATCAATAAAATATATAAAATTGTAAAATACTGAAAAATAATTCAAAATTAATTTTATTGATGATTTAAAATAACATACATTCATTAATAATTACAATGTAAATATAAAAAAATACATAATGTTTAAATAAAGTTACAAGATTGACCAAAAAATCTAACATTGTCAAAAATACATAATAGACTAAATATAATTATATCCTAAAAGAAGCATCATAAACCCCCTAGCATGAGATAATCCTCTTGTACTCAAAGAAAACTCCAACTCATTTGTATCAACAACTTCCTGAAATGATAAAAGAAAAATATTAAAATAAAATAAATCACAACAGACCCTTGGACTTTAATAGGTGAAGGAAACTATAAAGAAGAAAATGAACTACCAATATTTGACCACGAGGATTATATTTGAATTTCAAATGCATACTTTTTGCCATTCAATGCCTTTCACCAGAAAAACTTGCAACGAAAACCAATGCCCCTTTCCACATCAATACTAGCAACCTGAGGAGGGCAGAAGCAACAGACATGAACAGAAGGCACTTCTTTATCACCTTGATTTCTACTGGGGTATTAGGCATAAACCTACAGTTGAATACTTGATTGCATCTTTTTGGTTGATGGTTGATAATTGAGATCTACCCATAGTGCAAAGAATAAATACAGACAAAGCATGTCACTAAATAACTATTCTAATCAGAATCTCACTTCAAAACTCAGTTCTCTCTACGCAACAATGATAATGGCAGTCCTGGGTACGAAAATAAAAAAGACAGTAGTAATTTATCAGCATGTGAGCTTCAAATTTACGTTCAATTAGTGATCATTTTAAACTAAAATCTGGATAGCTGCTGAGGAATGGTGGATATAATTGGACCGTATCTCTGCAAACAAATGATACACAAAATTCATAAGAAACGGAAAAAAGTTTAACATATTTTGACTGATAAGCATACCTATGTGGATAAGTTTAAAAATTAATACCATGATCAAGATAAAAAAAAATAAATAAACAAGAGAATGTAAACTGGAACATGAGAGATGTTTTAACACTAACCTCTATTAAGGGATCCACTTGAGGAACCTCTATGAAAAAATAAATAATATTTCCTATGCATACCTTTTATATCTTGATGATATTTTCATTGTTTTATTTTTAACTCATTTTACAATGAATAAACACTCTTCCTTACTCATATGCCTTATTTTCCCACTCATACAACAGAAGATGCAAAAACTCAACATTGTTACAACTTTAAACATAAAAATAAATCTTACTTTTGCATTAGCCTGGACTCCAGCACTAAGTAAAGTGCACAAAAGTTCAATATAGGCAGCTGGAGTAACCTGTGAGTAAGAAAAACAACAAGTCGATCCCTAATTCCTACAACAACAAGTTTCTCCAATACCATAAAACTAACCTCCTGCAAATTTCAAAATAAAGAAGTATATCAACTACAAAACAAAGAGGCTTGGCAATAGATATGTGAAAGGAATAGAGTGGTATGGATGCAAGAGAAATTGTCAATTACAACCATATGCAGGAAGGAATTTAAGTATTTGATTGTAGATCTATAAGTGTATAGTTTTAGAGAATTTAAGAGCTGTGATACAAGGAATTAGTAAACCCCAATTCACAGAATGTGTTAGAATAGCAACATAAAATGAAAATCATAATAAAGACAAGGGTATAACATATGAACAAAAATGTAAGAGATTTCTCTTCAGAACATGTAGTAAAATATATAAAGTTTGAAATTGAGAAATTCTAAAGGAAGTTGAGATAGGCTATATGAAACACATGATGTCATTGGACTAAGTTAGAAACCAAATTCTCTTACATTGACATTCAATTTCATGAAAAACAAACCAACGATAAAGTATTCCAAACTTTGTCTGTTTCTTAAAGTTTTCGTAGTGTACCCTCACATATGGATCACTTATGCCTTTGAGATAGACAATAACAATCCCTTCCCAGGACAAGTTCAATCCAACCATTGCTTGAGCCAAAACCCGAACCCTGTACATTGAAAATTGTTAGCATGAATATCCAAGTAGTGAAAAAAAGTTGTGTGTAAAATGACTAAATGGTTGAAAGAATCACTAATTTCAAAGTGAATAAGCACACCTTCGGTCCTTCTTGGTCATCCACTCTAATTGATATTCGAAGTCTTAATTCTCCAGAATGCACTCTTTTAAGAGGGATCCATACATCCCTTACTGACCCATCAACCACTACTTCCAAAATACGGTGTAGTATTGTTCAAAATTTGCATACAAAGCACTAATTACACTATAAAAACGCCTTTCTTATTAGAAGAACGATGGTGGGCAACAAAAATGTATTGCACTTAACCTAGGAATTTCATCAAACACGTACAGGGCAACAATAATCCCCACTCCCTGTTATGAGTTAACCAGAATATCCTGCACCATTAACAATCAGTGTGAGAGACATTTTTGAAAAGTTGAATTGGAAGTGAAATCAATATGGAAAGGCGTTGCAACACCAAACGATACCCTTGTGGCCGCGATAAGTGCAGAGGCGTTTGAGAACTGTCTCATCTTCGATTAGGGTTTTATGATTTCACGAATTTGAGGATACTAGTGAAAGGTAAAGCCTCTGAAACATGAAACCTAAACCTAAAAGAGAGGTTTGGGGAAGAGTTTTAAGATTTGAGTTTTGAATCAAAAATGGAAAACATAGAACTGAAAACCCCTTTGACTGTATATGCGTCTCCCAAGTCTACGACTCCCTCGTCTAGTCCAACGTCGACCCCGAACTCCTCACCACCTTCATGACAGGCGACATCAAGCTCCTCTACAAGATCACCTTCTCAGCACTTTACAGCGGTTCGTCATTACGCTTTTCCTGGTCGAGAATGGCTGTGACGGGAAGACGGCTCAAAGAGTGTAGATGAACATGAGAAAAAGGAAGTGTTTGATGAAGTTAAGTTTAGGTTTAGGAATTTGGAGAAAAAATAAAGTAAGATAAAATTTTGGAAGGAAAAGACTGAAAAACGAAAAAAAATAAAAAAGAAAAATGTATTATAATTTGGTTAGTTATGAACCTCTTTAAAAAGAACTTAAAACCTCCGCTATCATTAGGCCTTTGACAATTCAATAGAACCAAATTAAATCATATTAATTTGCGGAGGGTTTTTATAACCTCCGCAAAATAACCTCCCTTAAATACCATTTTTTTTGTAGTGATTAGGACTGATTTTAATGTTTATGTTTTGAATTTTATAGGTGTGAGCAGAGAGTTTGTTTGGTTTAAGGAAGATAAATTTTTAAGGATATAATACTTAAGGCCACAAGGTATACTTTTTTTCTAAATTATATTTTACTATAGCCCATTTAGTAAAAAAATGTTAATAACTATAAATAAATTTTTTAATATTATACACAATATTAACGAAAACAAATTTATAAATAGCAACATAAACATTAAAATTATTAATCATGATATAACATAAAACTCTCATTTAAAAATAAAATAAGAGACAAATTTAAAGGAGAGTTTTCATAAATTTTGATTCAATTTAATTTTAAATTTTTATAATCAAATCAAATCATGTATAATTTTTATATTTAGTTTGAATTACTTTTAACCAAAAACTACATCAAATAACAAGGTTAACCTTATTAGGAATAACCAATATTTACTATTAACCGGATTAGATTCTGGATGGAGAGAGTAAATTTAAAGAATAAATAAGATATTGTGTTATTGTTTGTGAATGATATGATTCATATGATAAATTAAAAAAATATTTTAATTGATAAAAATAGATAATTATCAATTTATTTTTGTGATAAAAATTATATAACTATCATTTTATTCTTAGAAATAAATGTGATATAAAGTTAAATATAAATAATAAAAAATTTGTTAAAGTAAAATTGAAATTTTTATTTAAAATTACAAAAATATTATTATTATAATTTCAATAATAATAATAATAAATATTAATAATAATATAATAAAAAAATAAAAATTATATATATGTAAGAAAAGAAAATCACTTTATAAATTAAAAAATATTATTATTTTAAATATTATTATTTTTATTATTAATTATATATATACATATGTAACAAAAAAATTAAATTTAATTATTTATATATTATTATTATTATTATTATTATTATTATATTATTATTATTATTATATTATTATTATTATTATTATTATTAAAAGTAACCATGTATATAGTACCACTGGGAAAGGGAATTGATTATGAAAAAAGGAGAATCAATTCTCCCTCTCATTATATGACATATAGAGTTAGAGGATAATTCTTAAAAAAGAGAATCGATTCTTAAAAGAGAATAATCGATTTGCATAATTGATTCTCTTCCTTTATATGACACAATCCGTTACAATAATGTTATATATGCAATGTCGAGAAAAATCGATTATAAGTGAAGGAGGATCAATTCACTGGCCTTGATGTGACTCAAAATCGATTCCAACATTTTTAAACCATCCATAATCAATTTTACAACCAACGCAATTGGTTATAGACCATTACAAACACAGCCATAATGGATTCCAGCACCACCGTAATCATTTTCCATTGCAAAAAAAACACAGAAAATCGATTCTATTGTCTAAAAGGCACGTCCAAAATCGATTCTATTGCTTGAAAAACACATCCAAAATCAATTCCAACATATTTTAAATTAAATGAAAGTCATTTTTTTCATCCGCTCCTGTTTCTACAATACATCCTCCCATATCTCAATCTTCATGTGTGAATGATTTGTTGCTTTCTCCAACAAATCCAAATTTCTAAATCATCCCAAATTAATTGGACAAACTCGCACGTGCTTATTTCCAATTATTCTTTAATATCTCCAATTATGCTTTTTAAGAGTGTTACCCCTGAAACAAACAAATTCGTAACCATTGTGTTGAACTTTTGATACAAATAATTGATCAATTCAGAGTACAATTTTTCCAAACAATTGTTCACTTCACCGTTAATGATTTCCATAAATATTTCTTCAATGTGTTTTAGTTTCCACCAAATGACACTTAATTTCATTTAAAATTTATAAAATAAATATATAATACTATAAATGTTTATTTTTATATAATAAACATGTACGCGTTGATAAATTAATTCTATGTATACATTTAACTGTACAATTAACAAAGACGAAAAAGAATAGCGAAATTCAAGCTAAGATATATTTATTTTATTAAAATAAACTGTCTCTGTACTTATTCTACTGAAATTATATTTTTACCCGAAAGAAAAGGACCATTGATGACGTGACTGATCACGAGTACAGTGTTCTTTTTAATGATAGTAGTTCGATTGACGTAAGAAGAAAACATTATAAACGCAAAGTTCTCTCTCGCACGCTATATATCTGTATCCATTATTTTATATTAGGATTAACAATTTTGTATTAAAGAAATGTTAATAATGGTTATCTACTAAATTTTTTTCTTATTAAAATTATCAAATTTTACAATATCTCGATCATTTGAATCTCAAAATAATAACGTAAGAAAAACATAATTATTTCTATCACATCTAATAGTGTCATAAGGAGTTAGAATGATATACAATTTAAATACTCATTTTTTTTTTCTACAATGTCTTTCAACAAATTTGAAATCAAAACAGTAATATTGATCATGAAACCGATAGAACATCCTGATAATTAAATATTCGGTTTAACAATAATCTATATTTTTATTTTAAAGAAAACAAAATTAACATGTAACACAAATCTCCAAATTTCAATTTTTAAATTATTTTCTTTTGTTCCCTTTCATGTAGATTAAATAGAGAGGTATCTAGATTGGATAATAGTGTTGTATCTAATATTCTTTTTTAAAATTTTGTGCCCCTTACCATGTTTGACATTTTGTGAGGAACAATGTATGAGAAAGGGAAAGAATCTAAAATATTTGATAATTGAGAGAGGCAAAAGCCATTGTTAGTGGCAAGCCACTTTGGATTGCACTTGAATAGGAAAAAGGCAGCAAGTGTTAGCGTGACGTAACATTTATGAAATGGATAGTAATCAAAGAAGGCAATGCAATGCAATGCACCCGAAGAATATGAAAGGGAAAATCACTAATACCTTGGCCAACCATTCTAAAATGCAACCACCAACATTATTGTAGCTTTATACTTGTAAGACTCATTCAAAGAGCTAATAGTCTAGTCTATAATAATGTAAACTTATCGTCACTCGTCACACTATTTTTTTTTTATTGCAATTTTTAAAGCACATAATCCATTTTCATATCACCCATTTTATCCTATATTCTTTTATTTGTCTTTTTGGTGCATTCTTGTTTATTCAATTAATTAGACTTGAGCAGTTCGTGACGCAATGAGTTTGGTTGTGCCCCTAATCCGAAAGAAAACTTTGTAATTTTTTATTTTTGAAGTCAAATTAATCAAAGTATCTTACGATGCGTGCTTTTACTTTATTTTTCTTATATACTTGAATTTCAAATAGGTTTTGCACCTACAAGTAGTAGGGGTGGGCATAGTTTATCTAACTGAACTTGAACTGCAGTTAACTGTATTGTTTTATACTTAAAAAAACTAAACTATTTTTACTAAAAACTAATTAAATTATTTTACAGTTCAGATTAAAAAAACTGAAACTTAATAATTTTAGTATGGTTAACTAGTTAACACATGTGTCTCTTCATCTTTCGTCTCTTCGTCTTTCTTCATCGGAATCTCTCTTTATCACCACTGCACTTCACACAGATTTTGTCAAGGTTCATTGCTCTCTTCCTTCCTATCGTCGCCCATCCCGCCGTCGTCCATCCCGCCGTCGCCCATCCCGCCGTCGACCATCCCGCTGTCGCCCATCTCCCTCTGTTAGCCCTCTAGGGTTTGCTTTTCTTGAGGTAGGTTTTGTGGAAGGCCTTAGCCTTGGCTTCGAATTCCCGAAGAGAGTAGTGATGACCGTTGTACCATACGCGGCGGCGCACTGGCTGCACACGTCGGAGGCAGAAGCCGATCTGCTGTTGGCGCGTGGTAAAGGTGGGCTGGGAGCGGTGAGGTTGGCAGTTGCTGTTTTCTTAGGAGAAGGGGGAAGCGGGGGAATGATCTTGCATATTCCGTACTGAGAGGCTTCTTTCTCAATTTTAAAGATATAGGCGATCGGGTTTTGAAACTCCGCCTCGGTTGGGCGGTACTCCGGAGCCACCGGCAGCGACTTCAGCCACGACAGTACTTCCTCCGAAGCTGCCATTCTCGGGATTCAGCTAAGCTCACTGTCTCATTCACTCACTGCTCTGTTCTTTTCTCCAAAAACTTGGTTTGATCAGATTCCTTTTTTGAACATTTTTTGTATTCCTTATAAAAAATCGAGAAGATTGAAAGAAAACAGTAGGTAATTTGATTTGATGAATTATTAGATTGAAGAGTTTTGTGAGTTTTTCTGCCCGCTAGTTTGAAGCATAAATTGACCATTGCATTTGTCTATTTCCATTACTGAACGTGAAAGAGAAATATATGAAAAAGAGTGTTTTTGATGCAAACTGAACTGTACTGCAGTATTAACTAAAAAAAATAGTTTAGATCAGTTATCCTGAACTATTTTTTAGTTCAGTACAGTTTTGTTGAAATAGTTTATAATTATCTATAGATTGTAACAGTGCAGTACACTGTAGGGCAGTTTGCCCACCCCTAACAAGTAGGGAGATGGCACTAGAAAATCATAATAGGAACCAGGGAGTTTTGGTATCCCAACTCGGATCCCTCCTTTCTAATGTTTTTTTAACGTAAAAAGAGGAATTGATGTTGTTGCTGATTAATAAAAAATGCATATGTTCTATATATTTTTTTTTCACTTGTGAGAATAATCTAACATGCTTGTAAGAGGAAGAGGAGTTGACCTAAGAGGAGTTGACCTAAACTAGTTGTAATGTGTAGAGAATGAACTTCAATGATGTTGGATATATATTAAATATTAACATTATATTTAGTTTAATAAATATATTATCTTAATTATTTAAAATTACTAGTATATTTTTTATTAAATAATAAATAAATGTTTTATCCTCTTGTAATTTGACAAGAAACACTTATAATATTTGATAAGGATAATTTTTATCATTATGTGAGCTTTATTTTACTGACAAAATTAGCTCTCTTTTAGCTTTTTACTTGTTTGAATCCTCACTTTTATCTAGTTTATATATATATATATATATATATATATATATATTGATAAGTGTGAAAAGGAGTTGTTTTTACACTTATAAATGATCTCAATCTTCTAATTATTCATGTTATTACTCAGTGAAATGTTGTAATAAGAAGTAGATTGTTTGTAAATTATTGTACAGGAAAGGATGTATAATTGGGAGTCTGTCAGCCAATTCTCGTATAGCGCAAGCCAAAACTCACACTGCCAGGAAATGAAAATTCGCATAGCGCACCATTACTTGTGCGTTGTGCGAATAACATCAGTTGAGAGGCAGCGGTTACACGAAATTCGCATAGCGCACACACATGTGCACTGTGCGAATTAATGAAGTTATTGGTTTTAAAAGACGTGACAGAAAGGCAAAAACCATCTTCTGACACACGAAAATAGCCAGAGAAAGACTGAAGAATTCAGGAGACGATCAGGAGACCTGTCAAGACATCAAAACTTCACTTTATGCAAGGAATTGCTATAAAGTACGTTTCAGATGTCTAGGATAGACTAAATTTTCTGTTCATTGAAATTGGTTGTATGACGAAACATTGATGTAAAATTTCTATGCAATATATGTTTTTGTTCATGTTCTTTTCTTGACTTGCTTTTGATTATACAGAAGTATTAATCTCTTTAAAAGTTCTTTTATACTGGAAAGTATTTTTAGAACCAGAAACGTAAGAAAAGAAACTAAAAGTAAATTACGCTAGGAATAACTTCTGTGCTTTTGGTCATTCTCACATATGAACTTAATGCAAAATTATCTAATGAATTAATTAAGGAATTAATAATTCAATAGATAATTTTAGAACTTGTTTTTAAGGAATTGAAACAAGATACTCTCATGTGAATGCTTGAACAGAGAACATATGTTGTCCATGATCTTACTGTAATGTTAGTCAAAGACCAATTCCAGTGATCTTTTATCGCATTTTTCAAATCTTATTTTTGTTTACGTTGTTAATTTCATGCTTAAATCCAAATTGAAATCACAAATATCATCAGTAATTGATCTTGATAAATAATTTTAATTGATTAACGTAACTCAAATTCCCTTGGGAAAACGATACAATTTTACTTATCCACTGTATTACTTGGAACGATTTGGTATACTTGGACTATATTACGTAAATAATACTCTAATACCTCTTTTTGTATCTATTTTGATGCTAGAAAGATCCTTCGTAACATTGAAGAACCTTGGTGACCCAAAGAAGCAAGAATATCAACAAAAATGAGAGAACTTAAAGTTCAGTCACTAGAAGCCTCATCCTCTCACTGGCAAGATAGAGTTGAGCGCCACCTTTTTAGAGAGCATCTAGGGCTGCCCTTAAGACTAGCGTTGACCGCCAGAGCCCTAGCGTTGGCGGTTGCTTTGCTAATGTGTCAAAATTGCCTATTTATTTAAGCTTTCTCGAAGCATATGGGGTCTTTGGTGGTTTAGAGGCGCGACTTCACTCAGAGGAGAGCTAGAGATGTTGCTAGGGCTCGTGGGAACACTCCATTCTTCCACTTGGTTTCTTCTCTTTTTTCGTGACCACTTTGTAAGCTTGAGGCTCTCCATGGAAATGAAGAGCCAAACCCATGTTGTTGGGGATTGACGTAGCTCTTGAATTCTCTTGTATTTTGTGAATGTTTTGATTATATACATGCCTCTTTCATTAAATGTCAATTTCTTGTTTCCATTCTTAATGCTTGCATATAATGGGGACATTCATGGCTCAATTTGTGAATTCGTTAGGTTTTAGGAAAAATCTAGCTTTAGGCTTGAAACAATAGATTTAGTGGGGGCTTGTGTCTAGGGATGAAACATGACTTATTAGTTGTTTAAAACACTAGGTCCTAATGCGGGTTGACTTGTTAAGAGATTAAGAGATTGATGCTTAGTGAGAAAACTTAGACTCTTTCACCTAAGAAATTAGGGTTAGAGTGTTTTAGTGGATTGACATTAGTGTTTGATGAGATGATTACATGTGTGAAGAATAGAACTCAATAAATATAAAAAAATGAGTAGAGTCAGAATTTTTTTTTAAAAAGAGTAAAATAACTTCTTATATGCTAATTAGTTTCTTTATAATGTTTTGTAAATGACTCACGTATGCATATATTTATGTACTTAATTTTAAACTTAATTATACATATTTTAAGATAAAAAAATGAAATTAATAATATGATATACAGATGTAATAATAGGAGTTAAAAATTGAATTAAAAAAATTAATCTATAAATGAACAAATAAAAATATCATTTAAGCCTTTAATTTTGAAAATATCTAGATAAGCACCTCAAAGTTGTAAAATTTGTATAGTTAAAATCAATAAATATATTATTTAAAAATAATTAATAACGATATTTATTTAATGAAATTCATACTGATTAAAAAAATTATAAAATACGTTTACTAGTAAATATATTTAAAATTATTAATTACAAATAACAAAATTTAAACACATCAAATAATATCAATGAAAATAATATTTAAATCGTTTTCATTCATTCTTAATTTACATTTATTTGAAAAAAAAAATATATTAATAAACTCGATAAATTTATTTCAATATTTTTTAATTTAAAATATAAATTTATTATTCGTCAAAATTATAATTATAACTATACTTTTATTTATATAATTTAAATATATAGAAATTTTATATATAAATAGGAAGATGTTTTGGTAGAAAAAATTAAAAAAATCTAATGTATGTTTAAGTTACGTTACGTTGTTTAGTAAAGAAAACAAAATCTTATTTTAATTATATTAGGTTTAAATCTCTATGCAACAATTAATGCATTTTCATGATACAATTAACTTAATTTCCCCTTTTACAAAATTAATTGATGTAATTTATACAAAATAAAAACAAAATTAATACTTTTTTTAACCGTGGAGACAAAACAGTGTGAAACTAGTAATGAAGTAAGCAATTAAACGAAAAGTATTTAGACATTATAACAGATTAAATTTAAAATTGTTGTTTTAAATATTTTTAATATTTTAAAAATAAGTTAAAATAGTCCTTTATATCAAAAGCAAGGTGAAATCCCTCCTAAAAATTATAACTTATTTAAAATATTATTAGATGGTAGACAGAAATATCCGTAGCATTTAAGATCTTCAAATAGTACTAGAAAAATTATAGATAAAAATTGTAAAATGATTATAATTTTTTCATTTGATGATATTATAATTATATAGTATTGGAATGTTCATTTTTCTACTATAATAACAATAAATAATAAATTATTATTATTTTATTATAATTGTAAAATAAATATAAATAATTTTTACCATTTTATTATAAATATTTTTATTTATTTTATAAATAATTTTTTTTATTATAAATAGTTACTTTAGTTAAAAAAATAATTAAATTTAAAAAATATAAAATAAAAAATAGATAAATTTAAAAAGAATTTCCACAAAATCGGTAAGATAATTATTTCAATTTTTTAAAGAGGTTAAAATTTTAAAAAAAGTAAATGTATATGAAAAAAAACTGTGACAAAAACACGTCTCTTGCCGCTGTGTATTTGCATTCATTAATATATTTAAAAAAAAAAACAAGTATAATATTAGTTAAAAAAATGTATGTTTATGTTATTTTAAGTGAAAAAAAATACAGAATTATGTTGTCAAAAAAGCCAAACAATTATAATTGACAAATGTAAAAAAATTATATCGCTTAAAAATAAGACTAGTTTAAAAAATATATTTTTAAATAGTTAAAAAGAAATATTATGATAAAATTGTCAAAGAAAAGAATAACATTAAAGATGATTAAACAAATGATTTCTTTTATATATTGTATAGATAAATAATATTTATAAATAAAAATTAACAAAAACAAGTTATACGAAAGAAAAGTAAAATTAGTAAGAAATTATATAAATTAAAATCAATTAAAAAGAGTTAATAGATAAAAATGGAAATGTTAGTATTAAGAGGTTAGTTAATTTGATATATAAAGTGGAAAGAGACCTTGATTTTTGTATGTGATGTAAGTTAAGAAAATCCAGAAAAAAAAAAGTTAAGAATAAAAAGGTGTAAACCATGGAAGATGCTTAGAGGAATTTATCCAAAGATGATTTTGGTGTACACAAAGTTGTTCTCCCATTGGCGTAATCGTAAAATGATGTCAGCAAGAGAACCCCACCAATCTGCAGGATCTACCTGGTGCGCACATTAGTGGTAGTGGAAATGTGACCATCATCATGCTTTCCTATTCCTCTCTCTGTTCTGTGTCTGTGTGAAACCCTTGACTCTCTACCACAACCCAACATCATCAGACAAAAACAGACACGCACAAAAATACAACCTTCTCTAATGCCATTTTTTTTTCCAATTAAAATAACCTAAAGTTCAATTAAAAAACAGTGGCCTTTATTCATCTAAAGCAGTGGCCCCTATTTCAATAGACATATTAATAATTATAATTCCATGAATATGATGGCAGATTAGAGTAGGGTTGGGAATTTGGTTGTTTTTTTGGTGGTGAGTCACACAGCAAGAAAAAAAAAACACAGTATTTCTCAAAGTAGCTTTCATTAAAATAAAGAATTTTGATTTTCTTTCCTTGTAATTTAAAAATTTAGAGATTTAACTGCTGAGGAAAACGAGGAAGGAAGGACCAGATACTACATAAATACATGACAGCTCTTTATGTTTTTGTTTTTTTGAAGTAGTTGCTTGTGTTGTGCGCTTTCTATGATCACCTTCACAGGTACTTTCTTTCTTTCTTCTCTCTTGCTTCTATAATCATTTTTTGTTTTTCTCTTTGAAAAAGTGTGCATACCGGTTTTGGCTTTGCTTTCACGTACGTACCAAAACTTATGATTTTTGTTGTTGCCCTTTTTTCGACGAGGACTAGTAAGTATCCTAGAATCTATTGTGCGGTTTTTTTTCCTGTCTATCTATCTTTGAAGAAATTAAGAAACTAAAACGTGGATCGGTCAAAAGAATTGATGCGTACTTGGTGCTGCTTTCTGTATTTGTGATAATCTGTACTTTCTTCGCACCCAAAGTTTGTATTTCTTTACCATACTTTTATCCTTCGTTTGCAATACAATTAAGAAATTTGTCTCCTCTGTCCTTCATCACCTTTCAAAAAGTTTAACCAACTGCTTCATTCTGGCTACCCTTTCTGTCTTTTGTCACCTAAGCAGGAAATTTAGTACCATGTTTGGTTCCATGATTCAAACACGATCTTAATACACTCAGTGATAATTTCTACGTTTATGATTCTTCTTTTCCCAATGGGTTTTGACTCACGCTGTGTACATTCCAGAGTGTATTCAACTCAAACAAACTATTTTTTGGTGTCACAAACTTTTCCTCTGCTTCAGCTCTTATCAAACACAATCTTCCAAATTTATGGCATATTCGGTGTTTACTTAGTATTTCTTAAAATGTTCCCATCTACTTTCATTCAATCCAGCTTCCAGATTGGTCACATCACAATGGAGGCTTGCAGATTTCTTTATTCTTCTGGTCTTACTAATCAAATTGACCTTTTCTGCTTTACCCTGGTACGATTCCTTATGATCAACGTCACTCCTTAATGGTGCATGCAATATGATTAAGATGTGTATGAAACAGTGCCGCAATAAGGTTTCTTTTGTTGTATTCTTTCTTGTATAACATGGTAACAGCTGCGCATTTCTGCATCTTGCAACAATTTTCTTATGTTGCACTCGTGTCAGTCTTCAAATATCTTCCATTCCAATTCTTATTTGTTTTCTTTTTGCTTTCTGATTATTTTATTATTAAAATCTAAGTGAAATCTGCTTCCTTAATGCGTTTTATGATTGAATGAATTTTGAATCGTTACGTTTATTCTTAACAGCAGCCTCTATATATGCATATGCATTGAATTTCTGCATCGATTAGTCCATAGAGCATGGATGCTTCATCCTCACAGTTTGTTTCCTCAAGAAGAATGGAAGTAGTGTATGATCCTATCCATCAAATTAGCATGTGGGAAGAAAATTTCAAAAGTAATGCTAATACTTTAACTGCATCCACCTCCATAATTGAAGAGCTGGACATGAAGTTTGATAATCAAGTTCAGGCGCAAGTATGTTTACCAAATTTCTACGTTGTCTTTTGCAAATGATAATGCCTGTTTTGCCTACTAATAAAGTTCTGTTTTTCTGTTGAATACCTAGTCAGAGGAGGTTTCTCATGGAATATTTGGAACATCTGTGAAGTACAACCAAGATCATAATAGACCGGTTGATAAGGTAACCAGGTTATGTAAAACCCCTTTTTCCTAAAACAGCATAAAGGGGTTATTCTTCGAAATATATTACTGGTTTGAATGGTTTGTATACTTATAACCATTAAATTCTTCCAGCGTTTAAGTTCAAACTGTCTCAGAATACAGATACTTCTGTCCTTAGCTTCAAAAGAAGTTTCTTTTACTAGGAAGCTTATGTAGTTAATGCCATACTTAGATATACTCTCACTTTGGTGGCCACATTCTATGGGGTGCTTTTCTGTAATGTGATAAGTTTATTAAAGCCATTTCAAACAATAGACTTAATCTTAGTGATATTCAAGCATGGGAAGGCACACCATTTACTCTTTTCTTCTTCCTCCATCTTTACCTTTATGTAGAAATTGAGTGACATCAGAAAGTATTTTAGACCCTTGGACTCTAAGGAAACTGCATAAGCACTGCAAATTAAGAGGTCCTCTGCTTCACAGTTTTGAATGTCTGGCTTGTATTCATAACTTTTTTCTTCTTCTACACTTATATGCCGAAAAAAGAGGCAATTTAACATGTTGAAACATGCAGACACAAAGACGTCTTGCTCAAAATCGAGAGGCTGCTCGAAAGAGTCGTTTGAGGAGAAAGGTTTGAAGGTTTATGCATTGGAAGATATTCTAAGCATGTAACAAGTGTTTAGATATACTAATATCATGTGATTTTTTTGATGTTTTTTCACAGGCATACGTGCAACAGTTGGAATCATGTCGTTTGAAGCTGATGCAGTTAGAGCAAGAGGTAGATCATGCTAAACGACAGGTGTTTACTCATGAACTTCTTATAGTTCAATATCTCTTTTTTCTTTTCCTCTTCTCTTGTGAATTTCTGGGGCAACATACCTGCAGGGATTGTATATTGGTGACGGATTGGGTTCTAATAATTTGGGTTTTGCTGGCTCTGTAAATTCAGGTTTGTAGTTATCAATAGCTCTTGATTCTTCATTTAAACGTGATTATTACTTATTACATATCTAGATAGTTAATGTTGTGATTTTTCCAAAATTAATTTTGTCAAGTAGAGTTTTTATTTTTTTCATTTATCTTCTAAACGAACTTCTAAAATCTTCTTTTAGAAACTGCCTTCATAGTATATATATAGATATTATATCTTTCTGTCTGATACGGTAAACAAAATTGAAACCAGGAATTCATTCAACTTCAGATGACAACAGCAATTTCAAAGCATAGAGTGTGATATTTATTTCACTATTTGTGATGACATTTGCTGCAAAACTAGATTATCTAGTCTCAGATGAAAATACTCAAAAACTTGTGGTGTACTTGTTCTTCTACCCTTTTGCTTAAATTGGCATGATATTGCTCCACCAACCCATGAGAATACTGTCAGCAATTTGATACTGAAAATATTAAATACCACAGGAAATGCATGTACAGCTCCCACGAACCTAACTGCAAACCTTAAATTGTCTTGTAAACTTCAGAATCAGAAACTTCATTTTGGTTGATATAATATTTTCTGGGACTTCTTTTAGCATGTTTTTTCTTGCTCTATTACATTCCTTTTTCCAACTATTTTTGCACTCTAAAAGTACCGAATGTACAGGAATAGCAATTTTTAAGATGGAGTACGAACATTGGGTAGAGGAGCAAAACAGACATATCTTGGAAATGAGAACAGCTTTAAGTTCTGAGATAGGTGACATGCAACTGGGGAACCTTGTACAAAGCATAATGAACCACTACTCCAAACTCTTTAGCATGAAATCTGCTGCTGCAAAAGCAGATGTTTTCTACGTTATGTCTGGCATGTGGATGACAACAGCTGAACGATTTTTCTTGTGGATTGGAGGATTTCGCCCCTCTGAACTTCTTAAGGTGATGTTCCTTGTGCTAACATTGTTTGTATGTATTTGACCTCTAAAGTATTTCATATGATACTCACTAACCGAAAAAGTTTCAATTTTTATACTTTTTTTACTTTCTGAAGGCCGAATTCCTTGATGGTTTTTTCTAATCATTCATAATATCATATGGGTGTGACATTTGAATGATGGCATCCTCTTTTCATTTCCTAATATATCATATCTGCTAAGCCATTCTTATTGACACAATGTTTACTGCTTGCAGTACATAACAGAACCACTGTTAGTACTGAAGTTCCTCATTACTGTTGAGTTTTGAGTTGTATTCCAACCTCGTTATATATAATAAATTTACTATAATTGCAGGTTCTGATCCCTCTGAGTGGACCTTTGACAGAGCAACAACTGTTTGATACCTATGGCCTAGAAAAATCATGCCAACAAGCAGAAGATGCTCTTTCACAAGGAATGGAAAAACTTCAGCAAATGCTTGCTGACAGTGTTGGGCGAGGACACTTAGTTGAAGGAACCCACATTCCACAGATGGATACTGCAATGGAGAGGTTGGAAGCTCTGGTGAGCTTTGTCAATCAGGTAATGTAATCTATGCTTCACTTACTATTATTTTAGGGCCATAAGTATCTTTCAAAAATTTTCTTTAAGGAATATTAAGATAGAAAAAGATATAAAAACAAAAATAAATTTTTGGGTGAGTTAAAATTAATTTATGTTTAAGCTAATTTATAAAAGTTCTTTTATATTATTTTTCTAAAATTTCATTTTATTTTGATTTTGTGCACGAGTTAATTTTAACTTATGGGACATTGAGAGTTTCCTCCTAGTGATCCTCACGAGATTGTTGTATAAATTGTGATAGAATATGTTGAATATCCAATATTAGGTTTCCTGACAAATAAGAAAATGAAGTTTCTGAAAGAAAATTTTTCATATGAATTTAGAGCTACTTTTAGCTTGAATAAACATCTTAAAATGCTTTGAAAGAATTTTGGCAACCTCATGGACTGCAACATGGATTACGTCGAATATGATCTCTTGTAGAGGTTAAAAAATTGTGCTTTCCCTAAGAGAATATGACATCATCTTTAATTAAAAACTTTAAGGTAATAAAATAAATTTACAGTTTCCTTATATGTTTAACTTGTTTATTTATAGATGATGTGATATTTGAATCTAAACAATTTTTCATTACTCATTTTATATTTTATTTATTTATAAGTCGATCATCAAAACAAATTATAGAATTATGACAATTTTTTATTAATTTTTCTTTTATTATTGTGAATGTTTATATATATATATATATTATATATATATATATATATATATATATATATTACACAATAGTTTTACCTAAAAATATAGAAATTAAATTAAGTGAAAGTATTCTAAAAATATAACTAAATACGTATCATATTCTCTAAATTTTCTCAAAAGTATGTATTAATACTGATATTTTAACAAAAACCAAGGCAAAAAAAGGGTTTCTAAAACAACTTTATCTTCGTTTCTTTCTTTATAAGTTGATTTCGAGTATACTTAAAGGAATTTAGATGTTTAAGCATTTTGACTATGTGTATTCCAATTGAACATATCTCCGATAGTAAATAACAACCTCCTTCATCTTGAGTTACTCATAATCTAATAAATCCCTTTAACTATGCTAGTTTTAATTTAATTATTAGGATTTTATATTACCAATTTCTTCGAATAAGCATTAGACAAGAGTGTAACAATATATGAAGGTAGAAATGAAAAACAATATGAAAAAACCTTCTCAAATAATAAACATGTTACATGAGTACTCATCTACAACTCTTACATGGTAATATTGTATTAATCTATGAGCACATGTATTTTGATTATAGGTCAAAGAATAATTTAGAAAAGAATATTTAGTTTTTATTGATAGCAAGTTTAAAAGGTTGAATCTTCTGCTAAACCTAAGATGTGTGACACAGGCTGATCATCTACGACAAGAAACCTTGCGGCAAATGTATCGAATACTTAGCATACATGAGATTGGTCAGTTTCTGCTTGTTCTAGGAGAATATTTTCAACGCTTAAGGGCTTTGAGCAAACTTTGGGCTAATCGATCTCGAGAAGCACTTCCTTAGTCATCAAACACATATTATACCAAACAAAAACCAATGACCCATGAACATATAATCAAGTGTCTATATCATTATCCAAATCATGTTCTCTGGCTGCTCACATTTTTCCAGTACTGAGAACTTGTAAATAGTTGTTTCTTACATTTCATATCCTATTTGGTTGTGTCAATTGTGTATAATATAGAATAGCAGAGCAAAATGTTTTGAAATTTGCATAATCCTTTTATGATCTTTGTGAAATATAGAAATTGTTTTTGTATTATTCCATAGGACAAATTATCGATTTTTACATCATTGATAGAATGTTTTTACTAGGATAGATTGAGAAAATTGATCATCTTCGATATGAGTTGTCCATAAAAAGATTTAACACCACATTAAAGATAAAATCTTAAAGCTTAATGTTTGTGAATTTTGTTTTCTTTATCTACATATTAACTTTCTCATTTTTCCTTAGGACGAAACTTTAACTCAATTGAATTTCTAATATTGAATGTCCAACACCTTCTTTGTGCATGAGTTTGGAGGAGTGTGGTATGAAGACATCTTAATATTTGAATTGGTTATTATTTGATTAATTGATCAAAAACATAATTTATTTGGGAACGTATGCATTGCCCTTCTAGGTTTCTGCATTGCCTTTCTAGGTTTCTGATACTAACTTTATCAAGGGATGAAGTTACCCATATATATATATTATCTTTTTCCTAGCCAAAAGATAATAATTCCAATTAGCTAAAGCACTATATCCTCTTTATTTCCGGTTTCCAAACCCCCAAATTCCTATTAGGCTTTAGATTAAAAAAAAACCAATTAACTTCTATGTCTTGTTTTAAATGTTTTTCTTTATTAATCAACTCCTTACTTTCTATCATTACAAACCCTTGTATGTCTTAAATGTTTTTCTCCATCATGACTATTATTAACACTAAATTTGTTGATTCAGTCGACATTGAATCTAAGATCATACAATCTCCTTAATCTTAACGTCGTAGAATTTAAGATCAAACTTTCAACCCTATATCTATACTTGAATTTGCTTACCCTATTGGCATATGATTTGATGATCCAATTTGCTTTGGTCACCCACTCTTACCCTTAGTACATGAGATGTTTTGATAAAGGTTGTTTCTCCATGTACCTACAAACATTTCATCATACACCTCCAACTTTTTAAAATAGTTTTAAAGGTTATGTTTCTCTTCAACAAATTTTGAAATCCGTTGAAGTTTTTGAAAATTGGTTTAACGAATTTCAAAGTCCGTTAAAGAAAACATCATTCAACGAATTTAAAAATCTGTTAAAGTCTTTGAAAATTCTTTCAAATAGATTTCGAAATCTGTTAAAGAAAAAAAATCCTTCAACAGATTTCAAAATCCGTTAAAGCCTTGAAAAAACATTCAACGGATTTTGAAATCCATTAAAGCACAAAAGATGGGATGTAGGGTTTTTTGAATGACATAAGATAGTTTTAAAATTTTAAAAAGATTACGTGTAGGGAGAAATGATTGGAGATGTAAAGAGAAACCACCTTTGATAAAAGGTCTTCTACCGAAATTCCTATTTATCTTGAGAAAACATAAAATAGAAAACGCCTTATTTTCCTGTGCACATCCATCAAATGTCACATAATTATTGTCAAATGTGTCACTTTTCATATCCTTGGACTAAACTAGATATCCTTAGAGAAACTAGCATTTATACATTGTCAAGAAAAAATTCATGTTTTTAATCGTATAAAAACCTTAAGCAAGTCTGTTAATGAAAGCTTGGTTAGTGTTGATTCTTACAAATATGAAGAACTCACATGCAAAAACTACATGGATGAAATCTTTTTATGCTACGTGTATAATGTTGTATTTGTAAATCTAGGATTGTGCTTTCCCTTAGATACTTTTTAAACAAAAAATTTAACCTTGATGAATGTTGTCTTTGCTAAACTTCATCCAAATAGTGGATATTTGTTTGAACTCTCTAAATCTTGTGCACTCATTTAGGCGTGTTCACTTGAGTAGAAAGATTTGAAGAAAAGTGCGTAGATAAATTTGAGAGTAAAATGTGTATTATTTTTTTAAGAGATTTGGAAGTGATTGAAAATTGATTTAAAAGTATAATTTTTAAAAGTTTGTAAAGAGTTGACTGGTGTGATATATTAAAAAATATATTTTAATTGATAGAAAATAAAAATTAAATTATTGTTAATAGTAATAGTAATATAAATTAATATTTAATAGTAACATATTTTTTTGGTCAAAAATATTTAAAATAGTAGAATTAAAAAGAAATGAGAATCCTAGGCAGCATACCAAATAAAAGCCAAATCCATAACCTTAAAATGACATAATTTGCAACATAAGATTGTTTTTCAAATCCAGAATCATTATACACACGTATATACCAATGTCAGTCCAACAAACATCCATATCCAACTTAAATAAAACTATAACATACCAGAGCCAGTAGTAGTAATAACTTGTCTATACTTCTTGTCGTGAACACTAGTTTCATAGTCCTAGGCTTGGTAACGACGTAGCCATCATAATTTAGTTCAAGCTGATCACATTCTTCACCTTTAATCCCCCAAACACCCTCTTGTTATCTCTACCCCATAGGCTTCAACCACCACCGAGTTCAATCACCTTGATCTTGCTATTATTCATCACCTTGCTCGCATAATCTTCGAGGCACTGAACGTGTTCCTCTGATGAATTATGTACACCTCAGAATTGTATTGTGAGGAATGTCACCTTCTCCATGACCAAGTTCTCGACACCAATCACCGCTAGCGGCTAAAAATTGGGGCGATGCCGTCGTAGACAGTGCACGCAAAGATCCTCGAATTCCAATAACCGTAAGGGCGTCGTTGCCAGAGCCAGGGAACAAAATGTGCTTGGATACGGTGTCGGTGGTAACGATGACAAAGTCAGCCTCGACAATGCGCGAATACAGATGGAGTCGATTACAATGTATTGAAATCGATTATCACCTTCTTGGAATCAATTCCATATGTCCTACGATGTTTGTGGAATCAGTTACGACTTTGAATAATCGATTTCATTTTTCAGTGGTGGTGCTTGGTGAAATCCGTTACACGGGGAATCAGTTCCCTCTCCTTCATCTTCAACTGACCATCATGGAAGTTGTTTCATGTTATATGCAAAGCATCCAAAACATGTTTAAACATCCAAAACAATGTTCATTGTAAATGGATGTCTTTTGTGATAGAAATATCAAGTTGTAATGTTATGTTTATATAATAGTGTTATCAATTAATTTATGACACACTCCACACTGATATATTGCAAAAAATTAGCAAATACTTTTTAAATTATCATATCATTACACATTGTTATATTGGAGAAAAATTAGCAGAAAGTTTTCAAATTACTAGATCCTTAGACATTGTTATATTGGAGAAAAAATAGTAGAAAGTTTTCAAATTAGTATATCATTCCAAATAGTAGGAAAATTAGTACGCTTGCAAATGTCAATGACTCAAACTTTTTAATAACTGAAAATGTTTATTCATTTCATATCTTTACATAATGCAATCCAAATTTTCCATTACAAAAAGTGAAATTCTTCGACCTTGAACACCTAATCTACATTCTATATTTAATAAATCTAATCATAGAATTTTCATAAACAAAGATACCACAATAATGTTAACTACACCCAACAAACAAACCAAACCCTATTAAGAACTTCACCCACTTTCTTCCAACCTTAACTTCTTTGTCTAGATTATATATCTTCCTTCTTTATCTCACAATAGTAGCATCCCTTTTATCACCACCATCTTTAGTGTACCATTTGAAATATTTATACTCAATCAAAGCTTCATTTTTCATTCTGTTATTCACAACAATAATAACAAAACATAACATTGTTAGTTGCAAATCAGAATAGCAAAAATAAATCAAAACAAAAACTTCATAAGTCTGACCTTGTACTTGCAATTAAGACAATCCCAAGATTGTCTCCCACCATTCTTAGTAGTTCTAGCCGTTCTGAACTCATCAAGATCTCTACAGTTATAAGTGGGTGCTCCACCCAACCCCTTAGAGGAAAAACTATGATTTTGCATACGCCACGAATTATAAGAGCAAGATGAAGTGGAATGATCCCTTAACATAACACGTAGAAATAGTCCACAAAGGTGAAAGACAACCTCTAGGGATTATGACAACTTATATGTTCTCTCCTAAAAGGACATGACACACAAATTATGTTTTCTTCCCTCCAATTGCCATGTTTTCTCCCCTGCAACTTATGATTCTTAACATTTCTACCATGTTTACGTTCCACAATAACATTTCATCACTATCTTAACTATGTTTACTCAAACATAATAAAAGAGACTAAATTGAACATTTTTAAAAGTGTTAAATATGTTTTTAATCCCTTAACTTTCAGTGAAAATTAAAATTAGTTAAAACTTTGAACCAATTTAGTCTCTCATCTTTAGAACTACGTGCATTTAGTACTTTAACCAAATTTTGTTAAGCTTATTTAATGTTTTAAATGTGTTTATCAAATAACATTGAAACAGAAATGTGTCAAATGGTCTAAACAACTCAAATGCTATTATATGAAACACATTTAAAAAATTAAAGAAACCTAACAAAATTTAATTAAAAGGATTAAATTCACACATTTCTAAGATTGGGGACATTTGTACAAAAAATCAAGGAATCAAAATCATATTTAACTCTTCAAAAAATACAAAAACTAAATTAAACCAAACAATAATAATAAGACCAATTGAATCAACAAGAAAAAAAATTAGAAGACCAAAGCATATAAAAGAATATATCTTTTGCAATAAATTTTAATTTTTAAATTGAATGCTTTTAGACTATGCTTTCAACTTGGTATTGATTTCTGTACTTTAAAAACTAATGAATTAGTTTTGAAATCTTATAATATTAAAAATTCGAAAATAAAGATAATATAAAAAAATCAAAACTGAATATAATGTCAATTTAATACTTCCATCCATTTTGTAATAATAAAAATCATACTAAATATTTAGATATTAAAAGAAATTAAAAACAAGACTGAATTCATTGATTTAGAAATATAAAAGCTAAAGAAAAGTTTGAAAAAAAAGGTAGGACCAAATACGTACGTTTCTTTAATACTTCTGTTAATTTATTTTAACAGATATGTTTAAAAACATGTACTACACCAAATCTAATTTTGCTTTCATTTAATATTTGGTCACGTGCAACACGATCATCGTAAAATCAAAGAAAAACGTCAAGTCTACGCCTAGCTTAGGATATCGCTTCAGGAACAAAGATTCCCGTACGAATTAAATTTCCGACCCTTAGTTTATCATTATTCAACTAAAACCATAACGTTTTAAATGTATTAGTTTTGACGTTTAAAGTCTCGTATTCGTATTTTGTAGATTCACGTTTTGACCCGGTGCGCCACCAAACGCGCCTTAAGAACCTATGTTTTCGTTGTACTCATTGATTTTCTTTGTCGGACTAAGATATGTTAATAATTTTTATAATAACTTTTTTACAATAATTACGTATTATTATTTTATTAATTTGTTTGAATTTATTTTTAAAAAATATTTAAAACAAACTAATTATAAACCATCACATGTTGTAAAAAAGTTATCAGAAAAAAAATGGTTAAAAAACATTTTTCTTTGTCTTATATGGGATTTAAGCTGCACATTGTTCTTGAATGCAAACTTTTGATGCATACACTGCTCTTTCATTAAATGGAGGGGAACACCCTCACTTCGCAATTTTAGTTCATTTCTGTGAACTAAAGTTATTGCCTTCAAACACATTTTGGTTCCATTCTCAGACTTTTCATTCATCTGCTCACAACTTTGATAAAGAGTAGTCCAAGGCATCAACGAGAAAATCTGCACACAAGAACAATACTCATTGAAATGACAGTGCTAGAGAAGCTTCAGAAAATAATATATGGAATATGCGTGTATATTATACCTGCATCATCTTTGGTGAAACACATTGGTGGCTTGATCCGGAAAACGTTTCCATGGATTCCTCCTTTCCCCACTAGAACACCAAGTTCTTCAAGGTGTATAAAACAAACAAATGAATCATTACACTGTTTGGAAGATATCCTGGAAAAGAAAGCTTCAGATTCATAAAATGGTTTTTGTCTAACCTCGAAGTTTCTCAAACACAACAGCAGTTTCAGCCTTTGCAGGTGTCTTGTCTTTACGGTCAGTAACCATCTCTACTCCCACCATTAAGCCTCTTCCCCTCACGTTTCCGATGACTGACGTAATATACACAATGATAATGAGAATAATCAACCAAAACAAGCAGAAACATTGTTGTGCTGTGGAATTGCTTTAGAAAACATATTTTAAAATGATAAAAAAATGAGAAGAAAATCAATTAGAAGAAAATGAGAAGACCACATACTTTCATGTCTTTGCTCAAGTACTCTCAAACGCTCAAGCAAGTGAGAGCCAACTTCAGCAGAATGAGCTTGACGCTTCTCCTTATCAAGAACCCTGAGCACGGCAAGTCCACCAGCAGAACAGACAGGGTTCCCACCAAACGTATTAAATTGAATCTTCTGTGCCATCACACTAGCTATTTCTGGAGTTGTAACTACAGCTCCTAATGGCAGACCATTGCCAATACCCTGATACAAATATGGCAGACTATAATGCAGATGAATAAAATAAAATCTACAATGAAATATAACAGAAAAATTGTGTACTTAATGGAAACATCATAATAGCAAAACATCTTATACATAAGAAAGAAAAAACAGGAGGCTGTGATAGAAACTTATAATGCGTTATGAGGTTTATAGGATACAAATATGCAACACTTCACGAAATGGTAAAACAAACAATGAGATTGCGGTATAGACCTTTGCCATGGTAACTATATCAGGAATGACACCCTGTGTCTCAAATCCCCAATAATGGCTTCCCGTTCGGCCAAAACCAGTTTGAACTTCATCAGCAATGCAGACACCACCAGCCTTATGTACAATATCATAAATAAGTTTCAAATACCCTGGTGCCAGTTCAACTGTTCCTCCAACTCCCTAGAATAAGCCATGAACAGACGATAAACAAAACAAAAAGAAAAGTCAAGGGGATGTTGTTAACACAGCTTTAAAACAAAAAACTTAAGCACGACTTATATTCTACATACTTGAATTGTTTCAGCTATAAATCCAGCAACTTTTCCTGAAGTTCCATAGTCAATATGATCTTGGACATCCTTTGCATAACTAGCAGCATCTGCACCAAAGACTCCACGATATGGATCTGGATTCATAACGTGATGAACATGACCCTAAAAGGTTTAAATCATTGTTAAGAATAGGTACATTGCACCAGATTTAAATAGAAAAATAGCACATTCATGATTTTACAATGTGATTAAACTAGTTTGGTTTTTGCATGTTGTTGACAACGAATAAAAATTCACAACAGCTTCTAGCACCAACTTATCGAGGAAGAAAAAGGATCTCACCCTCCCCTCTCATATTACATAAGACTGCACAACCAATGATTCTGATTGAAATTCAAAATTGCAGTGTATAAACAAAGGTCAACTGAAAAGTTGTGATAAAAACATACAGACGAACCTCTGGAATTGGATATTTCCACGTGTTTAGAGCAGTCAAACCAAGTGTACTAGAGCTCCCCCCGTGATACGCATTTCTCAGAGAAATCATATCAAGACTACCGGTATATAAACGGGCCATCATCATTGCTAATTCATTTGCTTCTGAACCAGAATTTACAAAATAAACGACCTGCAATTGAAAATCATGTCTTTGAATATCCACAATTAGGATCCTCACAGAAAGAAATTTAGCACATTAAAAACCTAATATTTCATTTCTCAGATCAATGTATGGTATGAAGGAGGAATGCCCGCTTCTACTTCTCATTCACTAAAAAAATATTAACTGACAAGAAATAAAACAGATATTAATGGTGACATGGAAAAAATGTGACTGGTTTGGAGGCATGGTAATACTAAATCATTGATATCAGGCATTTTAAGAAGGGGAGGCATAATGCAATGACAAGGTCAAAGATTCCAAGAACAAAAAAAAAACAAACCTTAAGGTTTCCAGGCATTTTTGATGCCAAAGCCTCAGCAAAATCACCAATTGTATGGTTTAGATATATGGTTGTTGCATGTTGCAGAAGTTTACTCTGCTCCGTAATGGCATTCAATATTTCAGGGTGGCAATGTCCGCAAGAAACAGTAACTATCCCCGCAAAAGCATCAATATAACGCCTCCCACTGTCATCATAAAGATATTGCATCTTCCCCTCCACGATATTCAGCTATACACCCATTCAAATTTTGATTCACACATCAGTTACGATAAATAAATCCTTAAAATAAAAATAAAATAAAAAATGCAAAAGGGACGACAAGGATCTGTTTCATTCTCTCCTCGTATTCTATATTTAAAAAATTTGTTTTCCAGAAAAATTTCACGCTACCAAGCAAGAAATAAATTCCTCACCCAAAATATATGAAGCTTTCAGAAATGTTCTTCTTTTAGTACACCACATTGTGAGGCCCTCAGCCTCAACATGAGATCGGAACATTAAAACTCAAAAAGAAAAACAACGAACAGAAAGAAAGAGAGATATGCTCTTCTGTTTTCTTCGAAAGGCTTTAGAAAACTGAAGCGCGTTTTTCAATGCGCTTATGAGAAAAACAAATCTGAGAAGACGTTACGCAAACCTTAAAATTCTTGCATGTCGATAAACGAATCGACTTCCACAGATATCACAAATCCACGTCGTCACGCAAAAAGAAAAAGCAAAAAAAAAAATGGTTTCGAGGATGCTAAGGTTGTCTGTGTCAATTTCGGAGACTCACGGGTTTCTGATAATAGTGGAACAGGGAAGGACCGAGGAAGGTTTTGCGCTTTGCGAAAACTTCATCGGCGGAGGGACCGTTGTAGGGAGCAGGTTTGTGATCGAAAGGCGGAAGCTGGTGCGGCGGCGTGAAGACAGTATCGGCGGTGGCGGCAGCAGCAGCGGAGCGTTGGAGAGAAGAAAAGGACGCGCGGTGGCTGGCGACTGCAATGGTTGTCTTGAGTGACCTCTGCATCGCCGTCATGGTTGCGATATTTTCAATAAACTCAAACTCAAACTATAAGGCTTCACTATTATATAGAGTTATTTTATTGTTGCTGTGTTTTGGATTGAAGCGAGTCACGAGTTAGACTGACACGTTAGATTAGATTGCGGGCGGATACAACTCAGAGAGAGAAGGTATAGGTGAAGATGCATGTGCACTTCTGAAGGAAACGAAACTTAACAAAACAGTACTTTCACACTCTTCACCAAAACGCACACTCTGTAATTCATTAATATATATAAATTTTAAAGTTCAAACTAAAAAAAATTAAATATATTTTTAATCTTTGAATGTAAAATTAATTTTTTTATATAAAATTTGATATATTTTAATTTTTAAATTTAAGAATAAATAAATATAAATTTTGTAATCTAATAATATAACTTTTATAAGATTAAACAATATTTTAAATTGATATCTGTAAAGCGACATATATAAACAATTGATATATCATTATGAATAAGTTGTTTAAAACGTAAAAAGAAATTTATTTAAATAAATTAGAATAATTATATATGTTATTTTTAAAAAAAATTAAGATTAGATTAAATTAAAGTTTAGAACAATAAATTTCAATTTTTGTTTAAATTTAGAAATTAAAAAATATAATTTTTTTAAAAACTATCTAAAATATTAATTCTTAGTGATTTTTTTATTGGCACATGGAAAATAACAGTTCCAGAAACTGAAATAATTTTGTTTTATTTGACTGTTGACGGAGAAAAAATGAATGGTGAATTGGAGAGGAATCTTACGAGTCCCCACATCGAAAGAATCGTCTATATTTTAAGGTTAGGACGTGCATCTCTGTTTTGAAGGCATAATCTTGTTCCGATTGAAGGTTTCTTCGTTGCAATCTTTGAAAAGGGTCCCTTTGCTTTGGTGGCCCATAATCACTTAATGCTTTCACTATTCTTTTTTCATCTCTATTCGTTTTCAGGAATTTAGTGTTTGCGAAGAAGGAATGATTAGCAAGTGATTTCTATTAAAGGATTTGAGAGTGACAATCATGACTTCTAATTGGGGTTTACTTAGCAACAGTGATGTTGTTGTTTAAATTGGTTACTACAGGTAGATTGTGTTTTGCGGAATCACGTCGATAAGGGTTTTGTGTTCGATCAGGCGAGCCTAAGCACGACGAGAGAGAGAGAGAGAGAGAGAGTGATATGTTCAGTTGGAGGTAGGTGTTGTCGTAGCTGGTGTCGTGTTGTCAATGATGTGGATTGTGGTAGAGATGAAGGCTATGTCGATGGAAACAGTAGAGGCACACGGACCATTATAAGAAATGTTAGTGTGTTTGAATGAGAACTTTATAAATCTATATGTAAAATTCAGATGTAAGTCATAAGTATATAATAAATGTATTTAATAATATATTAATTTTTAATTAACTATATATATACTTGTTGAATTTATTAAATACAGTAAATATAATAAATATATTCATATCATAACTTTTATGTCAAAGAGTCTAGTTAATTTGGTTGAATAAGTGGGTAAAATTCCCAATGTATTCTCAATTTATATGGAATAATTCTTTTTCATAATTTGTATTCTTAATTATTGTAAATTTAATTTTATCATTTTTCTTTAATAATTTCTCTGTATATCTCCTCTTTTTGTCTCCCTGACCACTTCCTTAAGGTTATTTTATTTTATTAGTGCAAGGTTATAAATTACGGCTATCAAATACTTTACACAAATAAATTAATTAAAATATAAATCATTTAACTATAAGGAGTATATCTCATTGTAATATTTTGGGTATGAAATAAACAATATTGGGAGGAAAATATGTATGATGATGAGTTCTTTGACAATGTTAATCATTATAGACGATGAATAATTCGATATCAATATTAGGAAATTAATAAATGTCTTTTATAAAAAATGAGTGCTCCTATATATAACAATAAAAGGGTAAACAATCAATATTAAAAAAAATGTCTTTTATAAAAAAATCGACTACTCTTATATAACAATAAATGTGAAAACTACAAAACAAAAGAATCATTAAATGAAAAAGAGAAAACGGGGAATAAATACGAGATGCACAGAAACATGTTCTGGTCCAAAACATTTTCTTCTCTTTCTCATAAACAACATGTGTAAATCAATAATTTTTTTATAATTGTTTTAAACGATCATATATATATATATATATATATATATATATATAATAATCCAATTTTTTATAATATATAATACTGTAAGGAAGATAATACGTAGACACACGAGTAACAAAAAAGAAACAATGCTACAACATTAGTCCATAATAATTTATTAAGAAAAAAAAATCATTGTTAACATCACAACGTGCTAATAGAATGTTTAACCAAAACACTAACATCAATTATAGAGATTCCTGCTTTTATAATGGAAGTTGCAATTTCTCAATATTTTTTTTTGTCTTAATTAGATTTTAAATTTTAAAAATTTGAAGTCATGCGATTCTTGATTCTTGATGTTAAATTAATTGCACGAATAATGGTGTGACTCGACTCATTCAATAAGTTAATGACATGAAATAAAATTAAGCAAATCCTACCACATTATTATCTTCAATAAAATCCTAGTAATTGAATTATGTCGTTAACTACCATTAACCTCCACGCGCAAGCGTGCCATCATTGTTCAATCTACATTACGACCCCTAAATTGCGAATCCAAGTCACGCCTCCATCCTCCATGCATAGATGAATGAACCATTACACTTTGTCATAGATATGCAACAACAACCAACAAAAGACTACCATAGTATCCTTTTACAGATTTGTGAACCACTAGAAACAGTACCATAGAACCCTACGACATAGAGACGAGCACCGTGACACACTAGATCTCTCCACCATTGTGAATGTAGCACCAACAACCTTACGAATTCTATTATTTCACATGCCAAACCTTATGCCACCATTCGAACAAAACCCTAAATCACGCCACCATCCATTGATGTAGAGACCACCACGAGTAGTTTCGTCTCCTCCATCGCACAACTCATTCACGCCACCACCATAGAGCCACGAGCAACTTGCAAAGAACGAGCAACCAAGAAACACTCCATTGCATCACTACGAACCCTAATTCGAAGATCCACTACAAAACCTCACTTCAATCAGCCTCACTCTCGCTAGCGTCAAACCACCACAAAGATCTAAAAAATGACGCTGGAATCCACCACCACACCAGATCTAATCACCACCAGCAACCTCGCCACTCACAGATCCACAAGCCTCTGATCGCGAAAACAAAAAAATGTTTAGTATACCAGATCGCATGATAAAGGTCAACCATTGCGACAAGGATGCGAACCACCAACATAAGCATGCGTGCCTTGTAACACCCCGATCCGGGTGTCACTTTTTATTCGTAAAACATTCATTTACTTTCCCAAAATTTGAAATTTCAATTTCTTTAATTAAAAACTATTTTTAATACATCATAAATATTTGAAAATCGAGTACACATTTTAAAATAACATTAATTTAAAATTACAATCCTTAAGAAAATTCTCAAATAGTTTTCCATAATATTTCTCATCTTTACGCATGACAATATCATCTACTCTCATAAAAACATGAGTTATACAATCATTATACAAACACAAACACAAACAAGTAAGGGTGAGCTAACTAGAAACACAAAAGAGCATACAAAATAACACACTCACTCATACTACTTGAAATCATTCATTTCGATATACATAATCTCATTCACATTCATTAGAGATGTAGATTTATCCATTTATATAAGACAACTTTTGTACAAGTTAAAAGCTAAAGTTTAGCTTCTCATCCATTCGACTCAATCAAATTTATTCATCATTTAGAGTTTGACAATAATACATTTCCACACACAAACATGTCAATGCCCTCAATAAATCAATCATACACATACTAACAAGATAAAATATCCCAAAAGTCATGCTAACATCATTTCAAAACTTTTTCACACATTAAGAATCATAAGGGAAATAGTCACTGAAATTCGAAATCTCAAATACTAACTTTCTCAAATTCATTTTCAAAAACCAAAGCTCCTAGCTTTAAAATATTAAGACCCAAAAAACGCAACTTAAAAATACAAAAAAATATAGTAGTTTAACATGTCCATGAAATTTTCCAAAATTCATTCATGGATTCACTTCATAAACACACTAAAGCCACAAATATGAACATGTAATTTTTAATCATTCAGTTATTCATCAATTAAACACCCCCATGTCCAACATTTCAAACATCAATTATTGTTCAAAAACAATTATTTATACACCAAAAACACCATATAACCATCTTTCGAAAACAATCCAGTAAGTCATAATACAACAAGTAGTTATACTCTAAAATCAACACCAAAAGCATCATGTAACAATTATTTTTCTGAATAGAAACAACAAGCTAAATACAACAACCAACATCACATTTAAGACAACATATACACTCTTTGTTTTCTGAAAATATATAAGTTGAAAGCTTGTTGAGTAGACTTCCAGGAAAGAGATGCGTGTTTCAATAGACAACTCAACTACCTTATCTTTCCTTAGCCAAAGTGTTCCCCAACAAGTTTCACAAATTTCACATCCATTTGCATACATCAATTTTCTAACAAAATTTAATAACTTACACTTTAAAACACTCCATATATCATCACTATATTGGCCAACAATCAATAAAATCTCATACTTAAAAGAACAACAATTGCTCAAAAGGTATATTTTTTAAACAACAACCAACATTCATGTCCAAGCAACAAGCTCATATCATCATTTTTCCACAAAAATAAAGAGACATGTTTTAGCTCCCCTTACAAACACACTATCAAGATTTTATATATATTCAGAATCATACAAAAAAGAAAAGAGAAAGGTTAACCCCCCTTACCTCTTGATGAACTACTGTAATCCTTTCTCTACGAAATCTAAACAACACCTCTTTTCTCTACCCTTCAAAACCTTCTACACTTACAAAGATAACCTCTCTCTACAAACAACTCTCTTTGCAACTCAATCTAAACACCCTTTCAGAAGCTCTCACAACCTTCTCTATAACTCAAATCCTAACCCTCAAATCTCTTTATCTGCTACTAAATTCTTGCTCTCTCTTAACAACTTTCACTTCAATGATGAAAATTTTTATTTCTTCATCCCTATTTATAATTGAAGTTAGGGTTACTATAGAAGTATTGTAGTTGTACTAAATTCTACTGTAGCAGTACTATAGATATACTTCGTTTTCATTGTAGCTATAAGACAATTTCACGCTATAATATAGTTTCATTGTAGTAGTATTGTAACAAAACGTGTTTCACGAGATATTTTCATTGTAGCACTATACGCATTTTACTGTAGCATTATACATATTTTATTGTAACATTTTACTGTAACATTATACATAATTTTTCTATATATTTTTTTTAAAATTTAACATCTCAAATGCAATTATTTTTAAGAGTCTTACCCTCCTCCTGCAATAATGACTCTTTGCACCATGAGAGCCTCCTACGGTTAGAGCTACAAGGTTCTCCATGCTATCGCAAAACTCACGAGACTTGGGAGAAGACTCAGTGGATCAATACTGGTTTTGCAGAGATTCAGTGGTGACTCACAAGAAATATGAAAATCGAAGATTTAAAAATAAATAAATTTCACATAAATAACATGTTCACTAAGTCACGTCATTTAAAAAGTCCACATCAACATGTCACACACTATTCTTTTTAATTGTGTTCAATCAATTTAACCGATAGAACCACATTACATCAATTTTTCCAAATTAAAAATCTAAAGACAAAGAATTCTAACAAAAAGTAAAGACCTCTAAAATTATTAAACCTTTAAATATTGATAAAAATATAAAAAATGTGTTAAGAAATTTTACATAAACTAAAATAAAACTAATTTAAAATATATAAATAAATAAACTTTATCTTATAAATTTTATAAAACTAAATTAGTTTTAAAATAAATTTTTTTAAAAATTAAGAAAAAAACAGCTCTCTGGATAAATAAAATGAAAGTGATTGGTGAATGCGAGATAGACATGGTGCGAGAAGTGTGGCACAGAAGATGGTGAGGGTTGTGACTATGACAAGATGGATAGTATACAGTAGTGGTTGGAGTCGACAAACTAATCGTGTGATTCCTTCCTCGTTTTTTCGTAAAGGATAAGATCACCGATAAACGATGAATCAGAATACACGAATGTTGTAATGCTTATGATGCAATATTTGGCTCCTCCTGCCACCAAACTTAATCTAATTATACAAATCACAATCATCGTCCTGATCTTGATTAACTTTTAAACATACACGTCTGTTTTCGTCGCATGCTTTTTTCATCTTATTTCATGTCATTTTCATAAAAAATAAATATGATCCATCATAAAAGAGGATTGCGTTAAAAATAATTAAGTTCAATCAGGTTTATTTATTTATAGTTAAAAAGCTTGTGACTCGATTCAATTTGCAATATGTTGGTAAATTAACTACTTCAAGATATTTTGTTTTAAATTATTTTATATATTTATTAAGTTATTATTTTATAGTGGTATAATGTTAATCTATTTTACCAAAATATTACTATAAAAATAATAATTAAAAATTAAAAATTAAAATATCAATGAAATAAATTAAATATTCAAATTATTTAAACATTGAGTAACATTATAATATTTAAAATAATTAAATTATCAATTTACATATTTAAAAATAATAAATAATTATAATAAAAGCATATTGAAAGTGATGGAAAAACAATGAAGATTTATTGTAAGCTAAGAGTCCATCAACTTTCAATTCAACTTGAACTCGTTTAGTATATGGATTAAGTAAGTTAAATTTAATTTGAATTACATTTAAATAAATATTCTTTTTCTAATTCAACCTTACTCAAATTCATAATAAATTGAGTTGACTCACAAATTAAAATCTCTTTTCACATATGTAATGTTTAAGTGTAGTTGAATTTGGTCTAGGTCTAATTCATTTAGTATAAGTTAATTAATTATGTATTATTGTGTATTTGTAGATATTATCGTATTTCTGGTAATGACTTTCTTTTTTATATATAACGATAAGATAGATGAATCAAAATATAAGTCAATTACTTAAATTTTAAGAAATTCTTTTACATATGATTAACCATTTCTAAAAAGAAAATTGTTTCCATTTACACGTCTTAATTCATAAAGTTTAGTATTAAGCAAGAATAATTAACTCTTCACTACAAATCTTGACTCCTATTAATTTAGAAGTAAAACCATGAATTTAGAAGTAAAATCATTTGAATTTTTACAATTTAAAGTTTTTTATTTTAGATTTTATTTTCTGAAGTTTTAAGTAATGTTATTCTACTATTATTTAAAATATATTAACTTTGATATATTAAAAATGAGAGACCTAAGAAATGATATTTTAGAATTAATAATAATTTAAAAATAGTGACACTCGATTATTTTAGTAATAAGCAATTTTGACATAAATAAAAAAAATTTATAAACGAGTTTCATTATTTTGAAACACGACATCTCTCAAAAAATTACTTTTTTAGAGTTCTTTGTCTTCTCTATGCTATATCCTATTTTTATATTCATCCTTTTGAATATTTGATATTATAGGAGTGATCCTCTTTGTTAGTTTTTCTTATTTGTCCAACCAATTTCCTTGTTTGTGTAGATTTCTTGCACTTTTCTTGGTCAAATATGTTATCTCTTTGCATGCACTTTCCATTTAATTGCATGTATCCTTAGACTTACCAATATTAGTCTTTGATGATCAATGATCATAATGGTATGGTCTGATTGTTCTTGTGATGTTTCTATATGTAAATATAACTTTATGTGAGATTAAAATTGTTTGGTGTTTTATAACTGTTACACCAGGTAAGGGAAGCTAGTATGAATTCTTGAAATCTTGGGTTCTTGAGTGTAATCTGAATGCTTATTAGTAGTGTATAATTTGAGATGGTATAATATTCTATTAAAATTTATGACCTATGGTTGTTAAGTATTATGATTATGTGTTGCCTTGTATGAAGTTTTAGTATATTGTGACCATGTTTTTGCCGAAGTAAAATTATTGATTTGGGTATGTGATTGAATGAGAGAGTTATAATTTTAGTAATTGGTCAAATTGGTATCAATTATAAAATGTTTTTACAATTGCTTGTGTTGAGAAAAGAGTGGAAGTACCAATTTGCAATTGAGCAAGCTAAACTTTCCCATTCATGTTTGTTACTCTCATGATGTTAGGTGACAATAAAGGGGCATTGAAGCGAGTTAAAATTTTCAAAGTTAGAGAGCATTTCGCCCCAAGGCGCTCGATACAAGATTTGTGCCGCTAGGCACCACTTCGATAATGGATCTCTGACTTGGTTGTCTTTGGACGAACACGTACTCCGCTGGATGAAACCAAAGTTAAGAATTAACTTTGTGTCGCTAGGTGCCACCCTATGTCGCTAGGCAAAATTCTTCAATTTTCATCCAAAGATGTTTTAGGGGTCTTACCACTAGGTGCTAGAGTGGTTCTGTTGGGTGTCAAGCCCTTGCAAAGATGGTGTTGGGTGTACTCATGTAGTATTAGGCGTCATTCTGCTTTGTATATTTTGTTGGCTACATTTCATGTTTTTTTTATATTAGTGGTTATATAGTGATTTTATTGATTCAAAAGGAAAGATATTAATTGGTGAAAATGTTGGGATTTCCATGAGAAAATTCTATTTAAAGTGTGATTCACTAGGGTATACATTAAGGTAAAGACTGTTCCATCATGTGAAGTTATCTTGAGCTTTACTAATTATTCATATTTGTTAAGATATGTCAAATATTCTATTAAAGGATATTGGGCAATCAAATATTATGTTAGTTATAATTTAGATATTATTATAATTTGTGCAGATTTGTGCACTTGTCATTCCTTTAATAGATGAAGAATCATAGGATCCTTGAATGTATATATATGGTACTCTACTCTTTGAAATAATACATCAGAATTATTCTTTAAACCTTTTATTATGGTATCAAAGCCAAACACTGATATCCTTTACAATATAGGAATCAATGCTTTTTTTCATTGAATATTTCTGATGGCTTCTTCCGATGACAATCAATCGGAGAAACATGATTTTGTAACTTCCGCTGCTTCCAAGAGTTATATTTCTAGTGCTGCCAGATTTGTGACCAAGTTAGGTTTATCTAACTCTGCCCTTAATCTTTCTGTTGTTACTAAGGGTAGTGATTGGATAATTGATTCGGGTGCTACTGATCATATGACTTGTGATCCTCATATATTTACTAATTTTTCCTCTAATTGTTCTAAAACTGTTATTATTAATGCCAATGGGGTCTCATCTCCTATTGAAGGTATAGGTACTATATCCCTCTTACCCTCCTTATTGATTCCTGATGTTTTATTTGTTCCTACATTAAACTGTAATCTTATCTCCGTCAGCAAGTTAATCAAATCACATTCTTGTGTTGCCTTGTTTTATCCAACCCATTGTCTTTTTCAGAACATCCATTCTAAGGAGAAGATTGCTAGTGGTAGAGAGAATGAAGGACTATATTATCTTGAAAATGTCTAACAATCAAACCATAAAAGAGGGTTGGCTTGTCTTGCGAACGATCACATACAAGATAAAAACAAAATAGAAATTTGGTTGTGGCATAGACGATTGGGACATCCCTCTTTTGGTTATTTAAAAAAATTATTTCCATCACTATTTCATAAATGCAATATTTCTGATTTTTTTTGTGAAACTTGTGTTTTGGCAAAAAATCATTGTGTTATGTTTCCTTTAAGCAATAACAAAACTGATTTTCCTTTTTCATTAATTCACACAGATGTTTGGGGCCCTGCCCCGCAATCTATACATAATGGAAAAATTGGTTTATCAGTTTTGTTGATGATTGTACTCGGGTAACCTGAGTATATTTGCTTAAATATAAAAATGATGTGTCTGATGTAGTTCGTTCCTTCTATCATCTGATCGTTACACAATTTAACACATCTATTAAGGTCATTCGATCAAACAATGGAGGGGAATATTTTAAGATTGAATTAATAGAGTTCATGAACTTTAAAGGCATCTTGCATCAAACTACATGTCCTTATTCACCACAACAAAATGGAGTGGCTGAGAGGAAAAATAGACATATATTAGAGGTGACAAGATCACTTTTGATAGATGGTAATGTCCCATCTCATTTGTGGGGTGAGGTTGTGAGTTGTGTCGTTTATTTAATTAATCGAACCCCTTCTAGTGTGCTTAACTTTCGAAGGCCTTTTGATGTGTTGTCTGATCATTGTATCCTTCCTCCCATAGTTTATTTACCACCTCATATTTTTGGATGTGTTATATATGTTCACTTACACCCACATCAACGTACAAAGCTTGAAAAACGAGCGATCAAATGTGTTTTTGTTGGGTATGGATCAACTCAAAAAGGTTATCGTGCTTACCATCCACCATCAAAGAAATTTTATATTTCTATGGATGTGACATTTAATGAGCATGAATTTTTTATGTTGATTCTCCACTTCAGGGAGGCATGAAAGTGAAGTGCATAATCATGATGTTGGTATGTTTGATTGTGAAGATAAATTATCGTGTGAGGATCATTCTTCAGGAAGTGAGCCAATCCTAAATATGGACCCTTCTTTTCTGGATAATATAGTGTCTTCTAATCATAGCCAATTGGCTCAATCTTCTCCATAGGTTCAGCTTGACTCTTCAGAGGTACCTTCTGATCCTATCTCTGATAATACTAATTTAGATGAAATTGATCATGGAATTGATTCTTGTCTACGTGAGACCACCAGCACACCAAACACTGAGTCTACTACTGTTCAATATATTCTTCCACCTCGTTCTAACCGTGGTCAACCTATAGTTAAATATGAACCAGACCTCCAAGCCAAAGTTAAATATCCCATTAGTAAATATGTGTCATCTCACAGGTTATCTCAGTCATATGCATCATTTGTATCTCAATTATCTTCAATTTCTATTCCTAGTAATATACAGGAAGCTTTGGTAGATCCTAGATGGACCGAAGCAATGGTTGAGGAGATGGCAGCTTTAGAAAAAAAACAACACTTGGGATCTTGTGTCCTTACCAAGAGGGAAGAAAACTGTGGGCTGCAAATGGGTCTTTACAATTAAGCATAAAGCTGATGGAACTATTGAGAGGTATAAAGCACGACTTATGGTTAAAGGTTACACTCAGTCTTATGGTGTAGATTATCAAGAGACGTTCGCACCAGTAGCCAAGCTCAATACTGTGAGAATACTTTTGTCGCTAGTTGCAAACCAAGATTGGCCTCTTCTACAATTTGATGTGAAAAATGTTTTCCTACACGGAGAAATTTCAGAAGAAATTTATATGGATTCTCCACCAAGCATGACTGATTCAATTGGAATGAAGATTTGCAAATTAAAGAAGGCTCTATATGGATTAAAACAATCCCCAAGAGCATGGTTTGGAAGGTTTACCAAGTCTATGAAGGCTTTTGGCTATAGAGCAAGTAACTCTGATCACACCTTATTTTTTAAGAGAGGAAAAGGAAAAATTACAGCTTTGATTATATATGTAGATGACATGATTGTTACAGGAAATGACCAAGATGAGATTTCTAGTTTACAACAATACCTTACATCTGAATTTGAGATGAAACAACTTAGAAACCTCATATTTTTTGGGTATTGAAGTAGCTAGATCAAAACATGGTATTTTTCTATGCCAAAGAAAATATACTATTGATTTACTATCGAAAATTGGACTGCTTGAGAGTAAACCAGCTGATACTCCAATGAACAAAATCATAAACTCTTTCAATGCTCAAATTCAGCAAGCATAAATAGAGGAAGATACCAAAGGCTGGTAGGAAAATTAATTTATTTGTGTCATACACGTCCAGATATCACCTATGCAGTGAACTTTGTTAGTCAATTTATGCATGACCCACTGAAGCTTCATATGGATGTTGTTGAAAGGATTTTGAGATATTTGAAGTCTGCTCCTGGAAAATGAATTTTGTTCTCAAATCATGAAAACTTAAAGGTAGAAGGGTACACTGATGCAGATTGGGCAGGTTCAAAAGATGATAGGAGATCTACCTCTGGATACTTTACTTTTATAGGAGGGAATCTTGTAACTTGGAGGAGTAAAAAACAACCTATATTACCAAGATCTAGTGTTGAAGCAGAACTCAGAGGCATGACACTAGGTGTATGTGAACTTTTGTGGATTAAAAATGTGCTATTAGATTTGGGCTCTAAACAAAATGAAGCTATGAGTTTGTACTGTGACAATACTTCGGCTATAGCAATTGCTCACAATCTTGTGCAACATGATAGAACAAAGCATGTGGAGATTGATAGACATTTCATCAAAGAGAAACTTGAACCTGGAATAATTTAATTTCCTTTTGTAAGATTAGAATTGCAGTTGGCTGATGTTCTCACCAAAGCAGTATCAAGAAGATTGTTTAATGAGTGTTTATTCAAGTTAGGAATGTGTGATATTCATGCACCAACTTGACTAGGGTGTTAAGATATGTCAAATATTCTATTAAAGGATATTAGGCAATCAAATATTGTGTTAGTTATAATTTAGATATTATTATAATTTGTGCAGATTTGTACACTTGTCATTCCTTTAATAGATGAAGAATCATAGGATCCTTGAATGTATATATATGATACTCTACTCTTTGAAATAATACATCAGAATTATTCTTTAAACCTTTTATTAATATTCGTGTAGAGAAGGATGACTAAGTGGTGAGAATGGTAAGATGTCTTGTTATAAAGACGACTAAAGGGTTTAACCTTGTATGATGCTCAGGTAGGTGAGCATGGTACACCATCAAGTACATGGCTTCATGAGTCTGACTCAATTGCACTTATTAAGATAAATTGAGACTAAAAGAATATAATTATATATATGAACTTGTGTGATAACTATAATTAAATTTGATGTGGTTATTAAACGACTAAATATTTTAAATATATGTTATATCTTTTTCAACTAGCTTACCTTTGTGATTGTGTTGTGCTTTATCTATCTTTTTTTACAATAAGTGCTATAAACGAATGATATAAAAGTTGAGATGCATCTTTAGTCGATAAGGAAGGAAGTTCATATAATATTACCTTTTCTCATGTTTAGTTTTGGAATAATTTTGTGTTTTGGTAGTTTCTGGTGATATAGTTATATTTCTTTAGGATAACTATACTAATATATATGAGTTATCTAGGTTGTCTATTTATTAACTATAAAATGTTTTTATTTAGTAGTATTTTACCATTAAATAAAGGTAAAAAAAACTAAATATAATTTAATATGTCAAAATCAATATTATTTAAATAGAGTAGAGACACGATTTAAAAATAACTTAATAAAAAATTTAAATATATAAAAATCATGAATTTGTATTTAAATAAATATTTTTATAACTTTTAAGATATGTAAATATGTTAAATCTGAATTGATTTTATTTTATATTATTTAGTTTTTTTTTAAAATATTTTGTTTAAATTAGACCGATCAAATTTAGTTAATTGAAAAAAGAGACTCCGAATAATTTTTTCAAAGCATCTAACCTTGGGCTTTGTTAATGGTCTAGGACTTCAGGTTAGATGTTTCTAAAAACAAATTTATATTAATTTTTTAATTTAAATTATTTAATTATTATATACTTAAGTTACATATTTTTATAAAATAAATATACGGTTTTGATAATAAAAAATGTTAAAAAAAGATATTTATAATTTAAATATTAAATTATGAATGTATTAAATTGAAGATTATCATTTATTCTAATATCAAAATTTTAAATTATTGAAATATTAATTTTTAATCTATTCATTTATAACTTACTTAACATTTAGTGCAATAATTAATTATAATTAATTTCTTATATATATATATATATATATATTATTTATTCCATGTTTCATGTAATTAAGTTAATAAATTAATTTAATTATACACTCACTTAATTTTTCAATTTTTACTATCAAATAAGTATATTAATTATATTTTAAGACACAACAAAATCTTAATATTAATTATGTTTAAAATATTTTTTTGATTTTCTTTTCCAATTATAAACATTTTTTTCATCAATCAATGTTCAATGTTTTATTTTATAAAAATTTTCTGTAAAAAAATTAATAATTATATTAACTTAATTCATTGATTTAAATTATAACCTAAATTCTCAATGTTTCAGCATACAAAAATTCGTATTTCCAAATACATAAATTGTACTTAAACAAACAAAACTAAAAAAATAAATTAAATTTATCAACAATCATATCAAAATAATTTCAGTGTATATATAGTTAAGATTTAATGCATATATAATTTTATTTTTAAAATTTTTCTTCCTTTTTGCTTTATTTGAAAAAGGAAAACGTGATTGCAGTTTAGTTTGTTGGGGATTGAAATACAACAAATTTTCCCAGTGGGATGAAAAAAAGATTACCAAAATTCAACTCCTAGAGTTAAATTTTTTTTCTAAGCTTAAATTAATGTGTCTAACATAATTATTTTTATTTGAGTAATCAATAATTTTTTTTTCTAAATTAAAATATTTAATACATTATAAATGTTGATTTAAGTCTTTAAAAATAAAATTTAACTTATTTATTTTTTATTACTCACTTTTATCTGATTTAATTTTTTTTTCAATTTTTTTGTTTGATTTCTCAATTTTTATTTTATTATAACAATAAGTTCAAATGAGATACATATAATATAATTAATTTATTTTGTATCAGTTCTTAATAGTATATAATATGAGACAAATTTAAAGTCAATAGAATAAAATTTTAAAACATATAAAATATTTGAAGCAAACATCCATTATATGTTAGATATATGAACTTGTTTAAACCATTTATTTTTTTAATAGTATATAATATGAGACAAATTTAAACTTCTTAATAGTATATAATATGAGACAAATTTAAACTTAATAGAATAAAATTTTAAAAATATTAAATATTTGAAGCAAACATCCATTATATGTTAGATATATGAATTTGTTTAAACCATTTATTTTTTTTATTGAGTTCGTCTAATATTTTGTGTGTTTATTTTAGGATAATTTACATTTTCTTTTCTGGAAATATATATACATTACTTGTCCACCTGTAGTTTCAAAAATTCACACTTCCTTCTAATGTGAAAGAATATATCAAGATAGAGAGTGCAATTCAACTAAACATTTAAGACAATGACATTAGAAAGTCCAATCATTCGTATACTCTACGTGTATAAACAACTGAAATTTTCAACAAATTGTTTCGTTAGTTTTCAGTACAGTGCAGAAAATGACAAGTCAATTTTTCTTCATGATTTCAAATCACATCAGAGTGATCATTGTACATGAATAGAAAATAACATTAATAAAAACTCAATTTTGTTTAGTTAGAGATTTACTCATTGCTTTCCACCAGCAATTCAGTTCTTCTGGGATTGGTTGCAAGTTACCCATGAATAAAAATGTACCCATTCATATAGTCAGTTGTTTTTCAATACAGTTATAATGTTTGAAAGATGTGTGATGTTGTACTATTTAGATAGTTGTAGTCAACTACCATCACTAACCAAAGTTTTATTATTTGAGGTTGGAAATAGAAATCACATAACGTAATTTGGCTTGGCTAAAAGACCAAATAAATTACATAACTATGAAATCTTAACAACTTCCTTCATTGACCTTTTTGATCTCCCTTTTTTCCTTTTCATACAATTAAAGCCCAAGCTATCTCCTTTCTTCACAAGTGCCTCTACCTTATTGCTCTGCCCCAGCAAATCACTGACAATCAACTGAGAATTTCTCTTTGTACTTCCTAACACATCATTGAACTAGAAAGTCAGAAGATAAAGCACCCCAACAAATTCTTTCAAACACTAGATAAAAAAGAAATTTCCAAAGTCATAAATTTAAAATCCATTACAAAATTTGACAGTCATTGTCATCTTGTACTGTATCACACCAGTTGTAATTTCAGACAAGAAATATCTGAGTATAGAATATACAGCTCTTGAAGCCAAGGCAAGAGGATATTCTGTGTCTATATTTCTTTTGGTTAAACTTCATTAAAATGAGTTTAGTGCTTCATTTGCAACTATCAAACAAGATAAATAAACATGTTTAGGGGAATAGAAACAACATAGGGTGACCAAAAACAAGTGAACAAAACATATTACATTATGTTGTTTCATAAATTTCTTAAAAGATAACCAATTAAAGGAAATAATTTTTATGCATAGACCAGTAATGAAACATTAACACATCTATGGAAAATGAACAGACATTATCTCTCCTATTCATGTTTCTTGTCCTAAAAATATTAATTTTGTCACCAAATATCAATTTAACCCGCATTTTAAAGTGTGCAAGTTGTCCTGGATTTTAATTGTTGTAACTTCCTAAACTATTAAAATTATCATCTTGAATTACCATAAACAATAAAGGAAAAGTTGTTAGAGCTTATCATTTGAAAATAAAAAATAAGTCTGTGTTTGAACTTTGAAAGTCAGTACAGTAACAGAGAAGTAGCATCTCATAAGATGAATTAGTTAAATTCAAGTAAATAACATCACCGCATAAAGTAAACAAGGAAAGTGATGTCATGTGATGACCAAGGGAAAATATGTTCCTCAGGACAATCAATAAGATGTAAATTGAACGACTGAAAAGTGACGGAAAATTGATATAGCATACCATCTTAGGTGAACAGTGCTGATTGTATGCTAGTCACCTATGAGCTAAAAAGTTCTTTACGTGGGTTGCCAACTTTGCAAAATCTTGGGAGTTGTTTGAATCAGTGCTGGCATTAGTAGATTTTGAATTTGATTTGTTGGAATCAGTTGCGGCATTAGCAGATTCTGAATTTGACGTATTTGAATCAGAGTTGGCATTAACAGATTCTGAACTTACTGTGTTTGAATCAGTTGCAACATTAGCATATTCCGAATTTGCTGTGTTTGAATCAGTTGCAACATTAGCAGATTCTGAATTTGCTGGTACAGAATCCAAAGCATTCAAGAAAAACCTCTTGTTAGGGATAATACCATCTTTATCCATATGCTTCAGCAATTCATCTAGAAGCTCCTTCTGTTTTGCTTTAGTGTAAGCCTTATAAAGAAGTTTATATGTTGATGAATATGGATATATTTTTATACTTTTTGCCCTCTCAAACAGTGAATGTGCTTCCTGAGGTAAACCATTTAAGCAGTAAACATCAAGCATAGTATTTAAGGTTGAAACTTTTATTTGAACTTTTGACTCCACCAGCTTATCAAACAATTGTACAGCACTGGAAACACAACCACAGAGGCCATACATATAGATGAGACTCTCATGGGTAACAAAGCTTGGGGTGTAACCCATGTCAATCATCTTCTCGAAAACCTCTTCTGCTTTATTCTTGAGTCTTGCCTTCCCATAGTTCAAAATCATTGAATTGAAGGTGGACAGTGTTGGTTTCTCCTTGGAATACAACAAACTCTTGAATACCTGCTCCATCTTGCCAAACTCCTGCTTCTTCCCATAGGAATCAATGAGCAAGTTAAAGGTGATCAAGTCAGGTTTACATTTACTGCTTCTCATTTGAGCAAGTATTGCTTCCATTTCCCGAATCATCCCATTTTTACCATAAGCATCCATCACACCATTGAAAGTGTAAACATCCGGTGAAATTGTGCTCTCATCGAGATCCTTAAACAAAGAATTGACCTGCTCGAGGTTACGAGCCTGAGCAAAAGCTCTCAAAAGAATGTTGTATGTAACAACGTTTGGCTTACACCGCTCAATTCCCTTCATCTTCTGAAAGTAGCCAATGGCTTTGGACAAAGCCTTTGTTTTGTCCCGTGAATGAAGATGGGCCGTGATTAGTGCATTGTACACAGAAGTGTCAGGACGACATCCAGTATTACGCATCTCTGAGAAAAGCCACATAGCCATTCTGGTTTGCCCTCTCTTTCCCATAACTGATATCAGTTTGGAGTATATCCCATTATCAGCAATATACCATCGCTGTTTTTGCATCCATCTGAAAACCTGAACGCCAAACATTCATGTTCCTTATTTTAGCTAATGCATATTCCTTAGTACTTGCATAATATGACTTCTATTATATTCTATTTCCTATAAATATGTTCCGAAAAACAAAATTAACTTGCGTAAAAACAAATTTCATAATTTCTTCTTATTTTTCTTTCTCTCCTACTTATGGGAAAACTCTTCATATTAAAACAATGACTTGTGTGTATCAGTCTCTGTTCCCTATCTACTTTCCCACACTTTGTTCTTGATATCTCTCACAATTTGAGTCATATTACCGTCACGATCATAATACTATGGCGTGGTTATAGTTTCAAGGGCTATATATAAAGGTTTTTGGGGTCACTACAGCGGCAATTGTGGTCAAAGTTGTCAATTTTTGCACAATACAAAGAATTGGGACAAGAACACAAGCTCTACTCCAATTTAAGACCTTAATATTATTAAATAAACACAATTATTGTTATAATTATATTGTTATATGCATAAGCAAACAGCAAGGCAAATGATGAGTGAAGATACTAATTTGATTTAACGAGTGAAAGTAACAATAATGAAAACCAAAAATGTTTCAGAAGCAGACACAAATTTAACTATTGCCTAACAAAGAGAGAAGGGGAAGGGACCTCAATACATTGGAGCCAGTTGCCTTCCTTGCCGAGTTCTTCAAAGAGCAAAAAGCAATGTTCGGTTCTGACCTGCGTCACATACTTATTCAGAGTCTTGAGGATAGGCTCTTTGTCGCTTATCCTGCGCGTGAGCAAACGAACCAGCTCTTGAGCTTCAGCATTGTGGTTCGGTTGCTTCTTCTTGGGCCTTGGGCCGCCGCATGAAATTGAGGGAATTGGGGCGGCGCGTGGATGGGTAGCTGTTCCGTAAGTTCTAAAGGAAGGAGAAGAGTACGAAGCGAGACTTGACATGGAACCAAATTAACGGAAGAACAAGTAGGACTGAATGAGTAGATAACTTTACTCATAAGGATACTGGGTTGTTGGCCCATCAACTGGGATGAGGAACAATGATGTAAAAAAATTGAAATAGGTTTTTGTAATTACTTATATTGTTATATAAAGGATACACTTTTTTATAGTTTTTTTTACATTTTATAGTTAAACATTTATATTGTTATATAATGAATATAATGAAAACTATGTATAAAATTAATCTCTCTTATATTGAATATATATTTATGGCCCTTTATTTATATAGAAAAGATATAAATTAAGTTTAAAATACAAATAAAAAATAATAACAAATTAATTAAAAATAAAAGATAAAGATAATATATCTAACCGTCTGGCTAAATACAAATCATATGTATTAAGTTTGCTACTAATATAATTAATATACTTAATGAAAATATTTGTTCCTGCACTCAAGTGACACTAAAATGTTATTTATTTTGAAGACAATATAGAAGATGAAATATCAATCCAAAAGGCTCTACTTAAGCAATTTGGGAGGTTGTTCCATGTAAATCTCTTATTACAAGTTGGCTTTGAAAAATTCATTGTTCACCGTCCAGTGGACAAAGAGACTTGTTGAAGAGTCACCACAACTATAAATAAACTAACAAAAGTCATCTTTCCTCCAGGAGAAAATGATATATGGACGAATGAAACACAATGATGACAAAAGGAAGGTAAAAAATCTTAAAAAATCTAAGATTCTCCCATCAAGGTAACCCTTGATGCTCTGAATAGTTGTTTTAGAGGAGATGAGACATTTGAAAACGCACGACGAAAAACCCTTGACACTGTAAATCGCTAACTAAGAGGAGACGAGACTTGTCACCACGCACGACGGAAAAGAGAGTAGATCCAATACTTCAAAAGGCCCCGAAAGCATGTAGGAGCTTTGATCATTGACGACATGGTGGTCACCTGACCGAGATGATCAAAACTGTGTGATCATCCATCGAAACTAAAACTCTGGTAGTAACAATGGTAGACAATGACGCCACCGACAATGGTAGATGACACTGCTGATGGTATGACAAGTGTAATAGTAGAGGCAATAAAAAAAATTTCTCAAAAAAATCTTAGGCTCTAGATACTATGTTGAATATAATGAAAACTATGTATACGATAATTTTACTTGTATTGAATATACACATAGAGTCTTTTGTTTATAATAAAAAAAAATATGAACTAAGCCTAAAATACCGATAAAAAATAATAACAAACTAACTAAAAATAAAAGAAATAAAACAAAGGTAATATATTTAATAATTTATCCCTTCATTTCCTTTATTACAACCAATATAGATGAATGTAAGAACTTTTGAGAGTAAGAATTTAATTGTGAATTTGAGTCATATGTCAAGTATTAGAAGAAGAAGTTTAACAGTATATATAAAAAAAAGTGTGATATTAGCCTATTTGGATTGAATCATGACTTATTGGTATCAAGTCTGGTTGTCTTAGTAAGTTGTTCAAAATGAGTGAAAAATCCTAGGTTTATGAATTTCTTGTATTGAAAGTTAGCTTTATGATCAGTGCTGTTCATTTATTTCAGTTTCCCTTGTGTTATTGTTCTCGAATGTAAATATAGATCAAGATTGTGTCAATTCAACATTAGGAAAAATATATATATACAATTTGTACAACATAATACTAGGAGTAGTGCCCATAAAAAAATATATATATATACAATTATGCTCATGGACATATAAAAAAAATATATGTCCAACTTGAAATATTTGAATGGAATTAGATTTAATAATACCGAAATTAGGAAACACCATGTAATTAACTTTATTTGGATATATATCTAACTTTGACATGCCAGGATGGAATATTAGATTTGTCAACTAAATCTAAGCATTGAAAGAATTTTGATGATGAGTGTCCTAATTAGTAAAGAATTAAGAAATCTTAAACTTAATTAGTATCAATCACAATTCATTTTTTTACTAGTTATTTACAACTTATATCTTATATATTATATACATAAAACAAAAATACATAATATATAATCTCTTATTCAAGATAAAAAAAATAACAAATTTTTTTATCTAAGTCCAGTCATTAAGATTTAAAGTTATTCTAGGATAAAAACTTGTAGAGAGACTTAGTGCTCATAACTAAACAAACAAAAAAATTATAAACCAAATCCAAAACAACCTTATTTTATGGTAATTAAAATATTAAATATTTTTTTATTCTTGTAAATAATATTAGTATAATCCATAAAAGGTTATACAATTGATTATAATAATTGAATCGATTATAAAATATAGCATAAACGAAAATGGGAGAGAACAATGCAACAAAAAAAATAAGAATTACAAAAGTAGTTCCTCAAACTTGCAGCACAGAATAAGAGAGTCAATCTCTACTAAAATTAAATATGAATACAAGTAAATTATATAAAAAAATATATAAAAAAATGTTAACACACCAAAATAATAATATTTTCAAATTAAAAAAATAAAAGAAAAAAAACTAAAATATAAAAACAATACAAAACGAATTTCTTTAATGAACATTCAATTGAAGTTTCCAATGAACAAGAAAAAAGAACCATAAGATGCTGTCAAAATTTTATTCCAATAATAATGTGGTAGTTAACGAAAAAGGAATCAACATTTAAACGAGAGCACCCTATAAATATACCAATGAGTTTTTTCTTTCAAAAACTACAAAAAAAATAAAATTAACACACTCTCTTGTATAATACCCTTACTAAAAGTAAAATAAACCGGACATACTAAACTTGATTAATTTAAATTTTTTATACATAATCGACCGCCAAACCCCACAAATAATTATATATCAACCAACATAGTAATTTATTCTACAAACATGACTATGACATTGTTTATTTATTTATGATCGATACTCTTGTATATTTCTTTGTTATTTTGCAGTAGAAATTATAATTGTTTCTATTCGATATTCTATTATTGAAGTTGACCTAATCATACATTAAATACGTACTATTGAAGCCTGTAAGTAGGAATGGCCCGCAGAGGATTAGCTCTTGGCATTGTGAGGCCAAACTCATCTGCCATATCCAACTCCGATGGTAACATGTTATTTGGAAGCTTCCAATCAAAACAATGGACAACTTGTGCGACTGTATGACGAATCACAGTTAGACCAAGCTGTATTCCTGGACACCCCCTTCTGCCAGACCCAAATGGTATCAGCTCAAACTCACGCCCTCTTACATCTATGTTCCTTCCTTCAAATCTCTCTGGCCAGAACTTCTCTGCTTCATCCCAAGCACTTGGGTCTCTCATAATGGCCCATGCATTCACTATAACCCTTGATTTTTTAGGAATGAAATACTCTCCAACCATGCAGTCTTCTATGGACTGGTGTGGTATCAGCAAAGGTGCCACCGGATGCAGTCTCAGGCTTTCCTTTACAACCATGTCCAAATACTCTAACTTCTCTAAGTCTGATTCTTCCACCTTCCTCTCCATACCCACCACGCTTTCCAGTTCCTTTTGGAGTTTCTTCATCATCCTTGGATTCTTTAGCAGCTCCGAAAGTGTCCACTCTATTGCTGTAGCAGAAGTATCCATCGAGCCAGCCAACATATCCTGTGCCAACAAAGTGTCAAAGAAAGACTGACGATTTTCCTCTGCTATTATCTAATATGTGGACATAATTTTAAATATGTATATGGTCTTATCTTACCAACAATATGGCTTTGATGTTGGGCCTCTCGATGCGGTATTCGGATTCTTCAGTACCCACGAATCCCAACATGACATCAACAAAATCCTTTGTCTTGTCTTCTCCCTTCTGTGATTGCATGTGCTCGTCAATGATTTTCTCAAAGAAGTCATCGAATATTTTGCCAACTGATTTCATTCGCTTAGTTAAGCCTTGTAGGTCAAGTGCACCGATGTAAGGGATGTAATCTCCCATGTTAGGAGTTGCTGCTAAATGCATTCCCTCTTGCATCACAGCCTTGAACCCTTTCTCATCCAAGTCCCGGTCCGTGTACTTCTTCCCAAAGACCATTCTACAAGCCATGTCTGCGCTGAGTGTTGAAACTTTGGCGCTGAGATTAACAGCAGCTCCATCTTTCGCTGCCTCTCTCAGATCCTTGATCAATAGGTCAAGCTCCTCTTCCCTCATGCTTCTGAAGGAGTTAATCTTGGTTTGGCTTAGCAATTCCAACGTGCACATCTTCCGCATGTTGCGCCAGTAAGAACCATATTCACCAAAGCTTAAGTTTCTCTGCTCCCAAGAGATGTATCTTGCAGCTTCATGAGGTGGTCTACTGGCAAAGACAAGGTCATGGGTCTTGAGGAAGAGCTCAGCAGCTTGGGGTGAAGAAACAACAATGGTGGGCACCACACCTAACCGCAAGTACATGACAGATCCATATTCTTTGGCTAGTTGGTGCAGATCACGATGGGGATTTGGTCCCAACTTGTGAAGGCTACCCAAAATTGGCAACCCTCTTGGACCCGGTGGTAATTTCTTTGCCTTGCTGTTCCTTCTCCACAGCCGCAGACAAGCAAGAGAAAGCAAAAGAATTGCTATCCAAATCATGGTAGCCACTCAGACTTCAAATAGCTACTACAAAGGGTCTGTGTTTGCTGACAAAAGATAACTAGTGGTGTTTGTCTTTGTGACAGGGTATATATATCTATATATATATATAGATATATAGATATGTGGGGTAAATATGATGAATGTTTAGGAGTGAAAAGCATGATAATTAATATTTATCTGGGGTGAGACAAAGACACATAGAGGTTTCCGTGTGCATCGCCATAGTTGAACGACTGCGCCTGCACAATATATATATATATATATATATATATATATATATATATATATATATATATATATATATATATACTTGGGTATTTCCGCACCTTTAGATTTTAAATTGTTGCTGCACACTCACCTTTTCGTCTTCATGCTGCAATCCAACTTGAAATATTTCAAGCCATTCTCCCACTTTGTCGAAAAAGACACAGAAGAAGGTAAAAATGTACGAATATGTGATAGAGAAAAGAAGAATCGGTGAGAAATATGAGAAGTTAAAGGAGGTTGAAGTGGGAACGAGTCTATGTTTGAGTAGAAAGGACAGCTTTCATGAAAGTAGAGAGGAGATTGAAATAAACATGCTCCTATTAATTATTAGATTTGTGGATTAAAATACTCCTATTGAATACATCCATATACATCCATTGTTTTTATAAAATTTAATACTTTACTATAGTTTTTAAATAAATATAAGTTGTTAAAAATCATTATAGTTTTGAAATGGAGAAATATATTAAATTATATCAATTATATTTTATCTGATGTTTGATAACTATCTTCACTTTTTAAGTATTTAATAATTCGTAGTCAAAACTATTTTTCACATACTTTCATTTGATTAACTTTTAAATTACAGATCCACCGATAAAGATATTAACATATTCTTAAAAATAAAGTGCATATTAATAGTAAATTTATTTTTTCTTTAATTTAACCTTGTATGTTATTGTTCAATGAAAAATGATTGGTTTTGAGTTAGATTCTAAGTGCATTGATTTTTGGAGGAGTTGAGGGTTGATAGTGTTGGGATAAACTTAAATTTTAGAGATTTATTAAAATCTTATTTTATTAGTTTTGGGTTTAGTAATATTTGATTTGATTTTGATAGAGATAAAATAGATATAAATAGTTTTGATTTTCCTTTTATTTAGGAGAGTATTATTTTATTTTATAAGATAGAGATGGATTAGGTAGATTTTATTTTAAGTTAATTGATATTTTATTGTTAGTTTTTATTTTTTATTATTTGTACTTGGCCCAAGGCCCTATTTGCACCTATTTAGAGGTTGCCAAGATTTAATGAAAAATAACCCACTGAATTGAAGAGTATTATTATTTATGTGGGTTACGTTTTTTCCAACAGATAGATCATATTGAATTAATGATGAAACTATGATTTTGGTTGTATCAATAAGCGGAAAGGGGGTGTTTAGAACATTTTGGAATATTTAAAATTAGTTTAATTGAATTGGGAGCAATGGTTTCATAGTTTTCATATGGTATGCATGTACTTGTTAAGCAATGGATTATCACTTAAGTGATTATGCTAATTATTGCATGTATATAATTATTTGATGAACAAGGAATCTCGTTTTACAGAAAAATTGAAATTAGCTTCTAATTATTAAATTAATATGTTTGATGAAAAGGAATATTTTAATATTAAAGATGATAATAAATAAATTCAAACTAAAAACAATTTAATAGTAGTAGGTGAAAAAAAGTTAATACTAAATTTTTTAAAGTAAGAACTTCTAAAAATAATGAGTTTTAAAAGTATATAGAGTTCAAATTATAGAATGCTTTTTGTGAAGAAAATCACCATTTTACAATATGTTTTACTTAGTTTATTCATAATAAGTATTTTTTGTTTGCATGTGTGATGTAATTTTCGTAGGCGGAGTAGAAGTCGCAGCCATGACCGATCGCTGCGTGGCACAATAAACACTATCTCTGGAGGTTTTGTTGGAGGGTCATCGGCGTCAGCAAGGAAGAGAAACCTAAGGGAGCTTAAAAGCGTTCACCGGGTAGATGTGAGGAAGCGCTCTATGCCGCCAATCACGTTCACCGATGACGATTTTCATGCTCCTGATCCATATCAAGACGATCCGATGGTAATAACAGCTGTTATTGCTTGGTACAGTGTAGGAAAGGTATTGGTGGATCAAGGAAGTTCTGTTAACATTCTTTACTGGAAGACGTTCCAACAGATGGACATATCTGAAGATCTGATAGCCCTGTATAACGAGCAGATAATAGGATTTTCGGAGGAAAGGGTGGATACGAGATGATATGTAGATCTGAGAACTTGCTTGGGAACCGAGCGGAATAAGGAGCTAAAGACCAGGTTTTTGCTGGTAGACGCAAACACATCGTACAATGTGTTGTTGGGCCGACCATGCTTAAATGCATTCGGGGCGATTGTTTCCACGCCCCACCTCACACTCAAGTTTCTGTCGGACAATGGAACCATTTGCACTGTTCGCTCCGATCAGAGGATCGCCCGGGAATGTTATGTGGCCGGACTGAAGGTTCAGCCATCCTCATCTGATCCACCCAACCGGCAGAGGAGAAGACGATCGGAGGTAGCCATGGTAGATCTTGATCCGAGAACTAATACTGATGATCGGAGGTAGTTCTTCCATATTTTTGTTTTATTTTTTTATTTTTTAATAATATGTTCACATGGCAATATTGATGCTAATCTATGACTTAATGTTGGAAAGAGATGGTGAAACAATATTCTCTTTACTCCACTCTCTCATTATTCAAGCAAAGACTAGCTAGTAGCTGAAAGTGATAAAGATAGAGTTTGAAATGAGAACTAGAACTTTGGAGTGTATTGTCAAATTCAAAACCCCTAACGATGGTATACCACTTTAGCAATGAAACTCAATGTAAATTCTCTTTATTGTTAATTTGGACACTTAAACACTTCTTGATCATTAAACACTTCTTGATCATTCAAGAGAGAAAGAAATCATATAAAAAAAATTTCTTTCCTTTGAGATATTATTCAATCGATACGTGATCTTACTAAACTGAGGATGTTATGTTCTAGCTATGTATTTTCTCTCTCTCTCTCTCTCTCTGGATACAAATTACACTTTCGATGATGGTTAAAATAAGTCTCGATTATGATTTTTGAACTATTGTAGGATTAACATTCTTCAAAAGTGCAAGAAAACAAAGATGGTTGAACCACCATCGTTAAAAGTGTCACAAAATCACGACAGTTGATCCAAAATTGTCATTAAAAATGACAAAAAAGCAAGAAAAGAGAATATTGTAACTCGATATATGACGGTTGGTCCATTGTTAAAAAGCAAAAAATAAAAAAAACATTAAACGAGTTGCATCACAACAGTTTTGGTTCAAAACCATCATTGAAAGTAATAAATCATGACGATTGAAGCAATAATCATCTCGGCAAGTGTTTTTTTTTTAAAAAAATTGATCCATTGTGAAAGCCACAACACTCGTAAATTTTCATATACAAATTCATTTTCCAATCATTTATGACAACAGTTCAATATATTATAAATAAAGCTTAATAAACATAGTTTTAAACAAAACCTATTGAACATAGTTCTAAACAAAGTTTAATAAACATAGTTCTAAACAAAATTTAATACAAATATACAAGTTCTACCTATAATTATATGTTACCCTTGTTATTTATGTTAACAAAATGCTTAATCCATACATTTTTTTTTTTACATAAACTAATGCATTTTTTTGAGTCTAACGATTGTGTGTTAAAAATCTACAACAATATTTAGTGCATTACCAATTTGTTTTAATTTATATATATCGATATAAATTTAATTTGTATGTACAAAAGTAAAAAGTCATTCAAATTAAACGAATTTTGAACTTAAACTTGAGAGATCTCCAAGGGGTTCCACGTAAAAATAACATGGAAATGTATTTCTTGTTTTCTCACAAGACAATTTACACAAACTCTTGATGAGTATCAAGATGAGGTAAGTTGCGCACCATTTCATTTTGTTGAAGTCTGTTTAGACCTGTAAAGTATAGATATGGCTGTCGGGGACAAAAACTTTATTAGAATTTGATTTCCCAAAGTTTGGAATTTTTTTGTTATTATTAAGATGAAAAAATAGGTTTTCAACTATTCAAAAATGGAGCTTTAGTTTTCGAAGAGTTAGATTTTCACTTTGTTTGACTGGTCCAATGATAAAAACCCCATAATTCGGTTTTTAAAAGATCAAACTCAAAAAAAAAAAAAAACTCTTCACTGGACTAACTAAACAGAAATGAGACTGTAAATGTTCACCTTCAAAGATCAAAAGATTTCATTTAAGATATTTTTTTTCTTAAATAGTATTTATGCGTCATTTTTCTTTTAGATAAGCAAAGGCGAGAAAGATATTTGCTTTAAATATGCCATACGAAAATGTTTTTTTAACTATTTTTTTTATAACTTTTTTTATTATCGTTTATGAAATAATTTGTAATTAGTTCATTTTAAATATACAAACTAATAAAATACTTATATAATCTATTCTAAAAAGATTGTGAAGAAAAGTAATTAACCTATAAATAAATTACATGTATTACACTGTAGACATTATGCGAACACAATGACGTAACTTTTATTAAACTTTTATTCTAATATATATAATTTTGTTACTGTGGTGTAGGTCCAAGTTAGGTGAAAACATCCAAATACCGATTGGATCAAGATTTTTTTAGATAAGATGCTTTTATCCTTATAGATTATGTGGTCGTAGTTCCATAAACAACTAGGTTAACCTGTCCAAATCCGATTGGGTGATAACTCTTGGTAAATATTTATAACAGGAAAAGTAAGAGATCATATAATAAAAAAAGAAGCATTCAACATATATTAAAAATTAATCATTTGATAAATTTTCATTTGGTATCACTTAAATGAAAAGGTCATATGAGATCCACGTAGCTTTTATTTATCTGCTCACAATTTCAACTTAAGCAATCAACATCGATCTTTAATATCTCTTCTTCATCTTCAAAAATATCATCTCAATCTTATCGCTTCTTGGGAACGAATGGTTAAAGTGTTCTAGGTTGTGACAGGTAAACCTTTGGTCTCAACATCGCTTCATGTATACCAAACATTTAGAACAATTAATATTACAATAAAATACAACTGTCGTATTCTTGGCACAGTTTTTACTTATTTAAGACTGATTTCTGGTTTTATCGCGTAGTTTAAATGATGTAATCTACGGTTTAGATGGTTGCATGAGGGATTGGAATGCGTGAAGAGATATGTTTTGAAAGCCGTGTTGAGAAAATTCATGCAACGCAGTGACGGTGAACTGTTCAAGTGTGTTTGTGATCCATAAAGCACGTATATATGGTACTCTAGTTCTCATCGTATCTTCAACACCATCCAACTCCTCAAAGCCTTCTTGCTTTTGGAAGCAAAGATGCACACTGCTATCCAATTCTTACTTGAAATCTGCCAAATAGATAAGATGATTTTGATGGCAATTCTTTTAGCTTCTCTTGCTTTTCTGTGGCTTTGCAGAAGCAAGAAGAAGGCAGATAATTTACCACCTGGTCCCACTGGGTTGCCAATTTTGGGAAGCCTTAACAAGTTGGGAGCAAATCCTCATCGTGATCTGCACCAACTGGCTAAAAAATATGGACCTGTCATGTACTTACGCTTAGGTTTTGTGCCCACCATTGTTGTTTCTTCACCCCAAGCTGCTGAACTCTTCCTCAAGACCCATGACCTTGTGTTCGCCAGCAGACCACGTTATCAAGCAGACAAATACGTCTCTTGGGGGCAGAGGAACTTAGGCTTTGCTGAATATGGCTCTTATTGGCGCAACATGCGCAAGATGTGCACGTTGGAATTGCTGAGTCAAACCAAAATTAATTCCTTCAGAAGCATGAGGGAAGAGGAGCTTGACCTGTTGATCAAACTTCTAAGAGAGGCAGCCAACGATGGAGATGCTGTTGATGTCAGTGCAAAGGTTTCAAAGTACAGTTTAGACATGGCTTGTAGAATGATATTAGGGAAGAAGTTTATGGACCAGGACTTGGATGAGAAAGGGTTCAAGGCTGTGATGCAAGAGGCGTTGCATTTAGTAGCAACTCCTAACATGGGAGATTACATTCCTTATATCGGTGCACTTGACCTTCAAGGGATAACTAGGCGCTTAAAGGTGGTTCACACAATCTTCGATGACTTCTTCGAGAAAATTATTGACGAGCACATGGAATCAGGGAAAAGAGAAGACAAGACAAAGGATTTCGTGGATGTCATGTTGGGCTTTTATGGTACTGAAAATTCTGAATACCGCATTGAACGAGCAAATATTAAAGCCATAGTGATGGTAAGAAAAATGAAAACATTTGGCTTTTCCCTCATACATTAAAAAAAGCTAGTTAATTTGCTCTTGTACTGATTTTTACATCTGCTTGTCATATTCTTACTCTTATTTGACACTTTTCTGGCACAGGATATGTTGGCTGGGTCAGTGGACACTTCTGCTACATCAGTAGAGTGGGCACTTTCAGAGCTGCTAAAGAATCCAAGGGTGATGAAGAAAGTTCAAATGGAACTGGAAAGCGTGGTGGGTATGGAGAGGAAGGTGAAAGAATCAGACTTAGAGAAGTTAGAGTATTTGGACATGGTTATAAAGGAAAGCCTGAGACTGCATCCGGTGGCACCTTTGCTGATACCACACCAGTCCATGGAAGACTGCATGGTTGGAGAGTATTTCATTCCTAAAAAATCAAGGGTTATAGTGAATGCATGGGCTATTATGAGAGACCCAAGCGTTTGGGATGAAGCAGAGAAGTTCTGGCCAGAGAGATTTGAAGGAAGGAACATAAATGTGAGAGGGAATGAGTTTGAGCTGATACCATTTGGGTCTGGCAGAAGGCGATGTCCAGGAATGCAGCTTGGTCTAACCGTGGTTCGTGAGACATTGGCTCAACTTGTTCATTGTTTTGATTGGAAACTGCCAAATGACATGTTGGGAGATGAGTTGGAAATGACAGAGAAGTTCGGACTCACAATGCCAAGGGCCAATCATCTATTTGCCATTCCTACCTATCGACTTTCCCATTAGAGGGATTGTTAGGGAAGGAAAGATGCTGCAGGTACCATTTGTCACATTCAGATATAATCAGGGAAGAAAATTGTTTCGGCAGGATTTAAAACCATAATCCAAAACATTCAAAGTTGTCTACTCCGATGTCCAGTTGTGCTGTCTTCTCTCTTCTCCTTGTCCGAGCCGCGGGAGAGGGTGTCTGCAAAAGACACTCCGACGCTCAAGTTAGTGACTTTGCGTAATAATCTTGTAATCAAGATGTTGTTACCAGAGTTCTAAGTCTCAGTTCAAGTTCAAGTTTTTTCTACCTTTTGCCTAGACGAATATTTATAAATTATAATGAGCTTACCGTTAGGTCTGCCTCATTAACCACCAATAAATGACAATATTAATTGTCAATAAATGACAATTATTTTCATTAACTCCCCGACAGTTATTACTATTAATTACCTTAACGGCTGATTTAACCGATCGGTTCATTGACCTGAGAAGTACCATCGGTCGGACTGATTTTACCGATCGGTTTATTGACCTGAGAGGTATCATTGGTCGGGCTGATTTCACCGATCGGTCGACTATGAGCCCATAGTAACAAAAATTTTCTTGCATTTTGTGAGGTTGCTTTCAATATGATTTATGGAAGTAGATCACTCTTTCCCTTCCTTATTCACAAATAAATATTATGTACATCACACTCTTGAAATAAAGTTTAGTGTTGTCTATGTCTTCGTCTAATATCCATGCTTAATACGGCCATTGAAAATACCCCATTAAGATCCGTGTTTTGTCCACCACTTTCTTTTTGTCTTATGATTAACTATTCTAGTATTTTTCATTCTTCCATACGAGTAAATAATCATATAAGGGTTCGCATCGTTTTTCTACTCTTACATTATTAAGCTATGCATAAAAAAAGACATTTTTATTTCATGACATGAAAACAAACATTATATATAATTTATACGTTAATCAATAGAGTTTAAACTAACATGTGTATGAGAAAGATAAGAAAAAAAATTAGTATAATGCATTACCAATTTGTTTTAATTTATATATACAAAAGTGAAAAGTCTATTAATCTAAAATAAATTAAATCTAAAATAAATTAATTATTAATAGACAATAAACCTTTTGTTTTTATAAGAATTTTGAGAGTGAATCTACAGATAGGTGACAAGATCTTAGTAGTGATCTGATCATTCTTGATGATCGATAATCGAACTTCTTGTGGTTAAGAATGAGAGAGATTTACCTACAAAAGACTTTCTGAAGCTCAAGTCCGTAAAAGAATTAGAATATTTATATGTAAAATAAGTATAAGTGTTTATAAAGTTGATATTGGCACAGGAAAATTGAGAGCAATGGTGAAAATGACGTTGAGCTCCACCTATATTTATATATATAGCTCAAAAAAGTGCTCTAATGAACAAATCCTGATTGTCAAATTGAGGAAGATTTGGCGACTTACACCTCACGACCTTTCATTTCTCGGGATGTACAAAACCTAACATGTCACATATTCCTTTCTCGCTAGTTATAAATTCTCCCAATTGACACATCTCCCTGAAATGTGTCACACGGTTAAGGTTTCCCAACCAATCAGTTACCAAAAGAAGCCAACATCCTTCAAAATGCAAGATACTTTTTTCATAACAAACCCCTTTGCACATCAAGATATGTTTAGGCTTGGAGGGCCTGTGTACTATGTGGTTGTTCGATCAGCCTAGGGTCGAGCAGTCCACACAGTTAGAAACATCCAATAAACCACCAGAGATTAGTCGCAAGGATTGAACAATCATCTTTAAACAACAATTAAGGTTGTGTTGATTAACTTAACTCAAAACACAATCATTACTAGTTAAGTTGTGATTAGGCTAGTACTAATTCGAAGCTCATTTTGAAACCTATAAATACATGTTATTGTTAAACATAAGTTCAAATATTCCATAGAGTTGACTCCTGATTCATTACATAATAATTTTTCCTTTAAAGCTTTGTCTAATTAAACCTTCTATACAGTTAAATTAATATATATATATATATATATATATATATATATATATATATATACATACATATATATATACATACATATATATATACATACATATATATATATACATACATATATATATATACACATACATATATATATATACACATACATATATATATATACACATACATATATATATACACATACATATATATATATACATACATATATATATATATATATATATATATATTAAAAATGTGACACATGGTAAGATGTTGTGCCCACCATAGTTGTTTCTTTACCCAAAGCTGCTCAACTCTTCCTCAAGACCCATGATCTTATCTATGCCAGTAGACCACCTCTTGAAGTTGCAAAGTACATCGCTTGGGAGCAGAAGAACTTAGCTTTTGCTCAATATGGTTCTTACTGGCGCAACACTTGTAAGATGTGCATGTTAGAATTACTAAACCAAGCCAAAATTAACTACTTTAGATCCTTGAGGGTATTGAGTTTATCGAGGATGAGGGTATTGGGTTTATCGAGGAAGAGGTTCTCTGTGGGTTACATAAACACACTCGTCTGAGCCGGTCACTAAGACAAATCATCGGCTCTGATACTACTGTTGGGTCTATCGACTTTGTGGGTTATACAAATACAAATAATATCTGAGCAAACTATATATAAGAGATCAACACCACTCTTTATCAAAAACCTTAAGGCAGATAATGAGTCTTTTATCTTTATATACTGCTCTACTTTCTCATTTCTATCCAATGTGAGACTTAGACTCACTTGGATTCCCAATAGAAGGATGCAGAACTAGACCTGTTGGTGAAGCATCTGAGAGAGGCAGCCAAGGATGGAGCTGTGGTTGATCTAAGTGCCAAAGTTGCAGCACTCATTGCAGACACTGCTTGCAGAATGATTTTAGGGAAGAAGTACATGGACCAGGACTTGGATGAGAAGGGTTTCAAGGCCGTGATGACAGAGATAATGTACTTGGCAGCAACTCCTAACATAGGCGATTACATTCCTTACATCGGTAAACTTGACCTTCAAGGGCTAATCAAGCGAATGAAGGCAATGCGAAAAGTCTTCGATGAATTCATTGACAAAATCATCGATGAGCATATTGAATCAAAGAAGGAGGAGAACAAGGTGAAGGACTTTGTCGACGTGATGTTGGGATTACTCGGTACTGAAGAATCGGAGTACTGCGTTGAAAGACCCATTATCAAAGCCATATTGCTGGTAAGGGATATACATTGACTATCAGTTTTCTATCTTTTCTTCTCTTATTCCAAGTGCCATATATAAGTTGAATTGATGCTCTCATTCTTTCACGCTTTTTTGTTTATTTTATTTTAAAAAGGATATTTTAGCTGGTTCAATAGATACTTCTGCTACAACAATAGAGTGGGCACTTTCGGAGCTGATAAAGAATCCAAGGGTGATGAAGAAACTCCAAATTGAACATACTTATATTGTGTATGTGTTTAAGTTGATGTGTTGTGTGTTTATGTTGATGTGTTGTGTTTATGTTGATGGGTTGTGCATGTCTTTATGTCTTTAGGTTGATATATTTAGGTGGACTAAAGCTTCTTTGACACGCCTAAATATTTAACATTTATTTGACACTATCCTTACTTTTTATTCTTTTCTTTTTTGAAACAATACAAAAGTTTACACTTTTTTGACCATTTTATCCTTGTAGCCTGTGTCAAATGAATGTAAAAGTGTGTCATAATATCATTACTCAGTTTAGGTGGCCATAATGTAGTTTGGTTTGAGCCTTGAAACAATATGTTTTGTTGGTTGTTGGTCATGTACGTTACCATATCAATTAATTGCTACAATTATAACTAGAAACAAAATTACTATTATCAAATATATTTATTTTAATATATTTAAAAATATATAATCAATAATAATTTTAATAACAAAATTTTAATAATTATTGTGTATAATTAATTAATTGACAAAATTAAAAAACAAATAAAATTTAATTAGAAACACAATTAATACTATCAATTATAATTAGAAAAATAATTAATACTATCAAATATATTTATTTCATTATATTTAAAAACATATAATAAAAAATAATTTTAATAATTATTGTGCTAATTAATTAATTAATTAAATTAGAAAACAAATATAATTTAATTAAAAACATATCTAATACTATCAAATATAATTAGAAACATAATTAATATTATTAAATATATTTATTTCATTATATATAAAAACATATAATCAAGAATAACTTTTATAACAAAATTTTAATAATTATTGTGTATAATTTAATTAATTAATTCATAAATTAGAAAAAAAATATAATTTAATTAAAAACATAATTAATACTATCAATTATAATTAAAAACATAACTAATACTATCAAATATATTTCATAATTAATATTATCAAATATATTTATTTCGTTATATTTAAAAATATACAAGAATTAACACCGCTTTTTTAATGCAAGGCAGTGACGGTGAACTGTTCGAGTGTATTTGTGATCCATAAAGCAGATATATATGATACTCTGGTTCTCATCATATTTTCAACACCATCCAGCTCCTCACAGCCTTCTTGCTTTTGGAAACAAAGATGAACACTGATATCCAATTGTTACTTGAACTCTGCCAAATAGATAAGATGATTTTGATGGCAATTCTTTTAGCGTCTCTTGCTTTTCTGTGGCTTTGCAGAAGCAAGAAGAAGGCAGATAACTTGCCACCTGGTCCCACTGGGTTGCCAATTTTCGGAAGTCTTAACAAGTTGGGAGCAAATCCACATCGTGATCTGCACCAACTGGCTCAAAAATATGGACCTGTCATGTACTTACGCTTAGGTTTTGTGCCCACCATTGTTGTTTCTTCACCCCAAGCTGCTAAACTCTTCCTCAAGACCCATGACCTTTTGTTCGCCAGCAGACCACGTTATCAAGCAGACAAATACGTCTCTTGGGGGCAGAGGAACTTAGCCTTTGCTGAATATGGCTCTTATTGGCGCAACATGCGCAAGATGTGCACGTTGGAATTGCTGAGTCAAACCAAAATTAATTCCTTCAGAAGCATGAGGGAAGAGGAGCTTGACCTGTTGATCAAACTTCTAAGAGAGGCAGCCAACGATGGAGCTGCTGTTGATGTCAGTGCAAAGGTTTCAAAGTACAGTTTAGACATGGCTTGTAGAATGATATTAGGGAAGAAGTTTATGGACCAGGACTTGGATGAGAAAAGGTTCAAGGCTGTGATGCAAGAGGCGTTGCATTTAGTAGCAACCACTAACATGGGAGATTACATTCCTTATATCGGTGCACTTGACCTTCAAGGGATAACTAAGCGCTTAAAGGTGGTTCACACAATCTTCGATGACTTCTTCGAGAAAATTATTGACGAGCACATGGAATCAGGGAAAAGAGAAGACAAGACAAAGGATTTCGTGGATGTCATGTTGGCCTTTCATGGTACTGAAAATTCTGAACACCGCATTGAACGAGCAAATATTAAAGCCATAGTGCTGGTAAGAAAAATGAAAACATTTGGCTTTTCCCTCATACATTAAAAAAAATAAATTAGATTGTACTGATTTTTGCATCTGCTTGTCATATTTGACACTTTTCTGGCACAGGATATGTTGGCTGGGTCAGTGGACACTTCTGCTACATCAGTAGAGTGGGCATTTTCAGAGCTGCTAAAGAATCCAAGGGTGATGAAGAAAGTTCAAATGGAACTGGAAAGCGTGGTGGGTATGGAGAGGAAGGTGAAAGAATCAGACTTAGAGAAGTTAGAGTATTTGGACATGGTTGTAAAGGAAAGCCTGAGACTGCATCCGGTGGCACCTTTGCTGATACCACACCAGTCCATGGAAGACTGCATGGTTGGAGAGTATTTCATTCCTAAAAAATCAAGGGTTATGGTGAATGCATGGGCTATTATGAGAGACCCAAGCGTTTGGGATGAAGCAGAGAAGTTCTGGCCAGAGAGATTTGAAGGAAGGAACATAGATGTGAGAGGGCATGAGTTTGAGCTGATACCATTTGGGTCTGGCAGAAGGCAATGTCCAGGAATGCAACTTGGTCTAACTGTGGTTCGTAAGACATTGGCTCAACTTGTTCATTGTTTCGATTGGAAACTGCCAAATGACATGTTGGGAGATGAGTTGGAAATGACAGAGAAGTTCGGACTCACAATGCCAAGGGCCAATCATCTATTTGCCATTCCTACCTATCGACTTTCCCATTAGAGGGATTGTTAGGGCAGGAAAGATGCTGCATGTACCATTTGTCACATTCAGATATAATCAGGGAAGAAAATTTCCTTGCATTTTGTGAGGATTCTTTCAATATGATTTATGGAAGTAGATCACTCTTTCCCTTCCTTATTCACAAATAAATATTATGTACATCACACTCTTGAAACCAATAAAGTTTATTGTTGTCTATGTCTTCGTCTAATATCTAGCAGAGTCTCTGGTGGAGTCTGGTCTAGCATCTAATATCCATGCTTAATACGGCCATTGGAAAGACCCCATTTTGTCTCCTCCTTTATGATTAATTATTCTGGTATTTTGCATTCTTCCATACGAGTAAATAAGCATACAAGGGTTCGCATCGTCTTTCTTCTCTTACATTATTAAGCTGTCATAAAAAAAAGACATTTTGATTTCATGACATTAAAAAAAAACATCATGTATAATTTATACGTTAATCAATAGATTTTAAACTAACATAGAGGTAAGAAAAAAATAGTATATGCCATAATTTATATATTCATATATAAATTCAATGTGTATGTAAAAAAAGTTAAAAGCCTCTTTATCCAAAATAAATCAATTATTAATGAGCAATAAATTTTTTGGATCTTACCGTAATCTTAAGTGTAGATTTGCATATAATAAGATTGTAGCGATTATCTGATTGTTCTTGATGACTGGTTAACGAATTTCTTGCGGTTAAGAGGGAGGAAGTTCTTCTACGAAAAACTCTCTTACACTCAAGTCAATAATATAAGACCTTTACGTGTAAGTAAATATAAGTGTTTATAAAGTTAGTATTCATTTGGGAGTACTAGTTGTATTTATAGGATCAACATGAATTATGACCTATGTTTCTATTGTAATAATACTTATGCCAGAAGTATGATAACAGTATAATAAATAATAACAAAATGGTAAATAATAATCAACACACAAAACTGTCAAAATTTAGTTATAATATATGTATTTATTCAAACAAGGATAGATTTAGACTGCTTTATAATGAAGAAACTTAAAAGACCTTATTTGATTGTGTTTTTTAATATGGTTATTGAGCTGGTTTCATTAGCAAAACAATTCTCAATTGTTTGAGGACAAAAAGTAGAAACATACTTTAATTAGTCATTGAAAAAAAACATAATTAACTTGTATACAATCTTTCACTATAGAACAGTTCTTTCTTGATTTTCTTTTATGATAGGATGAAAAAAAAAACTTCTTTCTTGAATTTCTTTTATGATAGGATGAAAAAAAAACTAGAAAAATTGTACGTAAGATCATGATATATATGCTTTTAGCTATAATTTAATAAAGAATTGTGTACATAGATTAGTTGGTGTTTATAAAGGGAGAAGATTAAATAATAAGGTTATATAGTAAAGTATAAAGATAGGAAGTTTAGTGAAGCTATAGGTTTTTGTTTTTTGGAGTTGGCTAAATAAAGTCACTCACATTTCTATAAAGATTTGGGTTTCGCTTTTTAGCTGTAGAGGAAACTCTTCGAACAGTGAAGTATTATTTGGTAGAATTCCAGAGTTAAATATTTTGAATAGGAATTCTTTACTTGGAATTCAACTTTCCATGTTGCTTATGACTTTATTATTTGGCCTCTTTTCTCTTCAACATGCCTTTTTGCAACTTTTCTTATGACATTCAACATTATGAAAAATAAATTTTCTGCATAGTACATAATGTTTTCTCTAAATTGAGAGTTCTTATTCTAATTTTAGTGTAACTTGTAGATTGCAAGTTAATATTTTTTTTTTCTATCTCTCTTTCTGTTCCTGTACCAATGTGTATACCCATTTTCAGATTTGGTGGGGGAACGTAAACATTGCTTAAACTTTACCAATAAAAATGTCCATGTTCTCAAAATCTACAGTTGACTTCAAAGTTTGGTTGGAAATCTAAGTTTGAGTTCAAGTCTCACATGAGATAAAAATGAGAAAGAATAATAGTATATAAAGGTGAAAGACTCATTGTCTTAAGATTTTGAGTGAAGAGTGGTGTCGATCTCTTATATAGTTTGTTCATATGTTATTAGTGTTTGTGAGTTTTACACTATCATTTCATTGTAACTTGTGGTGTTAATCAATCTCCTTTGTGTGTTTCCTGATTTAGAAATTTTAGGGTACCTCTGTTTCCATCGTGTCATTGTTTTATTAGTATGCTTGAATTTATTTTCAAAAAAATATTTGAAATGAACTAATCATAAGTCGTCACATCTGCTTTGTCAAAAAGTTGTTAAAAAATCATTTTCCTTTCCCCAATTGGTGAAGGGGTTAGGTGTACATTGTTCATCAAGCAGCAATAAAAATAAGACGTGAAAAAAAAAATCATTAAAAAAAGATGATTGTTCTGCATTCTACTATAAAGATTGAAATTATCTATCTTGATAAGTATCTATTTTTGTTTCATATTTCTCCTAATTTAAGATCCCAACATTTTTTTCGTTTTCTTCAATGTTCACTCTGATTTCTTATGTTGAATGCACTGTCAAAAGCTAATTCGACGTTTCCTAAAAAGAAACTCTTATCTGGTACATCTCCACATGTCCACCAACCCTTAGAACCACCTCAATCAATGTAAGTCAATGTAAGTTGTAAGCACCAACACCCTACATTGCACTGCATAATTTTTATTGGTTTATATTTTAAACTTGTTGGTTAGTTCACTGAAAATATGTTTCATATATTTTTGTGTTATGATGTTATATATTATCGCTTTCTTAATGCAATAATTTTCTTGAAATTCAAATTCAATTATACAATCAACACTTAAATCCTTTTTCGAATTATTCTATTCCTCCTGAGAAGAGGATTTTGTTTTTTCCTTTTATTTTAGAAGTGTAGAAAGAGTTGCATCACTTCGATAACAGTGATCAACCTCAAGAGTACTTCGATAACAGTGATCAACATCAAAAGTTCACTCTATAGTAGTAAGCCTTATTAACATGTAAGATTATTTTAGTATTATGAAATTAATTTAATTATTTATTATTTTATATTTTAATATTATTAGTTAACTTTCTTTTTTATTATATTATAAATAGGGATAAAAAAATGTTGAGAGAGTAAAATATTGTGGATTTATAAAAATTCTAATCTTATAAATGGATAAATGACACAAAAAATTATCAATGTTAGATACTTATTATTTTTGTTTTTTATGATTGCTTTTGGATTGTATTTGGAGTTTAAAATGATCTTTTATTATATTTAGATTGTATTGTATTTTTTTTAATTATCTTTGTAATCTTATATCATTTTAGACTAAAATATATTTATATTTAAATTAGAAAAAAATTATTATTTTTTAATAAAAAAATTAATTAAGTAAGCTAGTGAGCTAACCTGTTTAACCTATCAATCCGTGGTGGGTCGGATCGAATTCGACTTTTTTCAATTCATTAATAATTGAGCCGAATTGGGTTGACTAACTAAGTGGTCAATCCGTGGTGAGTCGAACTAGATGAACTGTTTTGGCAGCACTACAAATATGATCACTAACCAACCTTCTACATACTTGAGGGATGATCCATATCCGTATGATGATACTTTAGTACAATTATCAACACCAACAAGCCTTTTATGAACTTATGAGATTAACCATATCCTTCTGGACAAAACTTTTATACAAATATGTACACCAAATAATACTAACAACAAGAAACCAAGGATCTATTTGAAGAGATCTTTGTCATTACAATGTAAAAAATAATTTCTTGTTATAATTGTCATACATTAGGCTTAATTAGTTATACATTTGGTCTCCTTAATTCTTTGGTTGATCCAGCATCGGGCATCACCCTATTTTTTTCATTTTTATTTTTGTCTTGAGTCATTTTAGAAAATTAGAATTCCTTTTTCATTAATTGTTGAACCAAGATGAAATTTTGACAACTGGTCTTAAACATATGATTCTTCACTTTAATCGTTGGGATATTTGATTAGAGAATTGCAGATAGAGTAATGCATCTTGCAATTTTGATGTATTTAATGGAAACATGTTAATTGAATGTTATGTTAATGTAATAGAAAATGAATTATAAATTATTGACATGTAATTTAAAATAAACAATAGGTGAGTGATACGATAAGATGAGTTTGGATTGATGTAAAATAAATATCTATGACATGGTGTGATTTAAGACTATATGAGCATGTGATAAATGAGTTATGTGTGATATGGGCTTTTTTAGTTATTTTCTTGTGATTGTACTTACTACCTTGGAAATGTTTATCTTGAATTAGACGTATATATGTGAATGAATGTTTGTGATTTTAAATATGGAGGGAGATGATTTGTCATTGGGATGTGATAAGTGTGGAATGAATTTCAAGGGAGAAAATGTTTTAGTCCATTGTTAGGTGTATTAAATAACGACTAAGAAAAGAGATAATCTAGACTCCACTAGGTATCTCAACTCACATAGAGTAAGATATCTAGCCAGTGAAAGATGATAAAGGTTTCTAAGATGAGGAATTGGTTTTAAATGGACCATTTTTTGATGTCATAACTGAACTAATCTGATCACAAAGGAAAGGTTGGATCGAGTCATGGTTTTATGAGCCAAAATCTATTGGGATCCTTATGATAGAGCATAATCTCTAACGTGTGACTCAATACATAAAATCTTTCAAAGGTAGTTATCATGGTTTGCTTAGATGATGTGTATGATTGAACAAGTTTTTTGTCCATGATTTATTTGATTTTTAATCTTTGAATTTAATTATATGTATTTCCTTTTAAAATATATTGGTTTACCCTTTTCGTTTGTATCTATTATGGTTCCACCTATTATGATCGTATATGTTATACGTTAGGAGAGGATAGTGCTGGTAGGATGGTTGAAAAGTAGTGAGATAGCTTGAGAGTCAGATAATGTATAAATGATACATAAGGTATATAGTTTTTTATTTTATAGATCTTCCCTTATTGAAAAACGTTACATATTATGAAATATATACCATTGATATTCATAGAGGACTGTAAATACATATTATGTTTGTAACGATGATTTTTAAATCGTTATTGTTAAAAGTTCGAACAAACGACAATGATTTAAAGAGTCATCGTCAAGACTTAAAACAACAACTATCAATGAGAATTATTCTACAAAATAGGAAAAAAACAAAAAAAATAATAATTGCACAAATAACAACAATTGTTGTAAATAATCCTCATTAAAAGTAAAACAACAATGATTGTTGTAAAGAATTTTCGTTATAAGTGTTTTTTTTTCAAATTTATTATTTTAAAATTCATAATTCCTGCATAAATTTTCAAAAAGCTTACTTTGTAACAATTCACAATATATATTATATACAAGGATAATAATATTTTGACAACATTTTTTTGACAACATTTTAACATCATCTACGTGTTATTCTGTGATTGGTTCATGTTGGTGTTTATGATTATTATTATTGATTGTGAAGTAATTTTGAACAAATCACAGAATGACACGTAAATGATGTTAAAATGTTGTCAAAAAATATTTTGTCAAAGTATCATTATACTGTATAAAAAGGTTAATAAAAGTAGTTATAATAAAAAAATCTCACAAGACGTTTGAATCAAGCATATATTTATAAATCCTCACAACATAATCTAAATCACTAAATAAAATATATTTTAAGATTAAATACTATTTAAAATTTAAAAGTAAGAAATGGTAATTAAATTCTAAAAGAATATACAATATTACTATATCTAACTTGAAATGCAACTAGGAGGGAATGAAGAACCATAGGAAAAGATTTTCGAGAGAGAGAGAGTGTGGCACCGGAGAGGGACAACAACGAAGAAGGAGGCATTAAAGAAGGGAGAACTACAATCACCAAAAGACAAACTCGAAGGCACAACGGACTTGGTGAGAGTGAAAGAACGACACACGAACAAAACAACGAACAATATTGAGGTCACCAGCAATGATGTAAACGCGGAATCCACCACCACTACCGATATGAACAAGAACTCCAGCAGTGGCACAAAACACAAATCTTAGTAACGATATCTGAACCCCTAACAGCAATACGAATGCAAACCATGAGAACCAAGTAGCACTGGACTGAGCAATGATGACAGTGTAGATGCTCATAGGAAGGTTATAATGATATGAAAAATATGGAAATGGAATAGAGAATCATGATTATTTCTCTCATATAACACTTTTATCTACAGTTGTATAAATTAATTATTTTATTTTTATTTTTAACTATAATAATCTTCGTAGAAGACTTTACTTTTCCTATTAGAAAATTTACTTTTATTACAAAAATGTCTTTGACTTTTTTTAGTAATCATTATCCAACGTTATAAAAGTTTTTTGTTTATGCAAATTCAAAATATAACAATAAATTAGAAATAACATACCAAATAAAATTTGCCTTAAAAAGAAAAGTCGGGTCTAAGACGGAGTTTCATGATACTGTTTTTTGAAAATCTATGTTGTCAATATGTTATATTGGAAAAAGTTAGTTTGACACTGAACTTAAAATACATACGACTCACACTACTTTTAATATTATAATCAAATATATTATGATTTTAAATTAAAAAATAATACAATTATAATTAAAATATTATCGTTTCACAGTGTCGAGGTGTCACTACTATATTACATATAAAGTATAAATTAATGATATTATGACATTTTTTATATTAATTTAACATATAAAGTTTTGTATTTTTTTGAAAAAAAGAAAGTAAAAAGTGAAAAAGATTAGTATCAAATCGATTTAAAAAATTTAAAAATTTAAGTGTTTGAAAAAATCATTTTTCTTGTATATAATATCAACTTGGTGGCTTCCGTGTCATAAAAGCACTCTCTATAAATCATTACACTGTCACCGTCTGTATTAGTTTAAAGAAACCCTTTTGGTTACTTTTAAGCCAAGCTGCTCTCTTTTTTTGTTGGGGCATAGAATGAAGCTACTGTCGGGAGTACAGTTTGAAATATGGCAAAAAGCTTGGATGATTTGGTTACCACTTTTTGCAGTATTTCTTACTTACCTGTGGCTATGGAGAAGAAGCAAGAAAAATGGAAAGAGATTACCACCTGGTCCCAAAGGGTTTCCTATTTTGGGGAGTCTTCACATGTTGGGGAAACACCCTTATCGTGATCTACACCAACTAGCTCAAAAATATGGACCTATCATGCACATGCGATTGGGTTTTGTGCCCACCATAGTTGTTTCTTCACCCAAAGCTGCTCAACTCTTCCTCAAGACCCATGATCTTATCTATGCCAGCAGACCACCTCTTGAAGCTGCAAAGTACATCTCTTGGGAGCAGAGGAACTTAGCTTTTGCTCAATATGGTTCTTACTGGCGCAACACTCGTAAGATGTGCACGTTGGAATTACTAAGCCAGGCCAAAATTAACTCCTTTAGACCACTGAGGGATGCTGAGCTAGACCTGTTGGTGAAGCATCTGAGAGAGGCAGCCAAGGATGGAGCTGTGGTTGATCTAAGTGCCAGAGTTGCAGCACTCATTGCAGACACTGCTTGCAGAATGATTTTAGGGAAGAAGTACATGGACCAGGACTTGGATGAGAAGGGTTTCAAGGCTGTGATAACAGAGATAATGTACTTGACAGCAACTCCTAACATAGGCGATTACATTCCTTATATCGGTAAACTTGACCTTCAAGGGCTAATCAAGCGAATGAAGGCGACGCGAAAAATCTTTGATGAGTTCTTTGACAAAATCATCGATGAACATATTGAATCAAAGAAGGGGGAGAACGAGGTAAAGGACTTTGTCGACGTCATGCTGGGATTACTCGGTACTGAAGAATCGGAGTACTGCGTTGAAAGACCCAATATCAAAGCCATATTGCTGGTAAGGGATATACAGAAAAGATCAAATATGTTTTACATAAACCACCCCAAAGTCCTTATTACACTGACTATATCAGTTTTCTATCTTTTATTTTCTTATTCACAGTGCCGTATATCAGTTGGACTGATGCTCTCACTCTTCTTTCACGCTTTTTTGCTTATTTTATTTTGAAAAGGATATGTTGGCTGGTTCAATAGATACTTCTGCGACAGCAATAGAGTGGGCACTTTCGGAGCTGATAAAGAATCCAAGGGTGATGAAGAAACTCCAAATGGAACTGGAAAGCGTGGTGGGTATGGAGAGGAAGGTGGAAGAATCAGACTTAGAGAAGTTAGAGTATTTAGACATGGTTATAAAGGAAAGCATGAGGCTGCATCCAGTGGCACCGTTGCTGATACCACACGAGTCAAGGGAAGATTGCATGGTTGGAGAGTTTTTCATTCCTAAAAAGTCAAAGGTGATAGTGAATGCATGGGCTATTATGAGAGATCCAAGTGCTTGGAATGATGCAGAAAAGTTCTGGCCAGAGAGATTTGAGGGAAGCAGCATAGATCTGAAAGGGCATGACTTCGAGCTGATACCATTTGGATCTGGAAGAAGAAGCTGTCCAGGAATGCAACTTGGTCTAACTCTGGTTCGTCAGACAGTGTCACAAGTTGTCCATTGTTTTGATTGGAAGCTTCCAAATAACATGTTACCATTTGAGTTGGACATGACAGAGGAGTTTGGACTCGCAATGCCAAGGGCCAATCATCTTCTTGCCATTCCCACTCAACGCCTTCACTGTCACACTGATTGATGAAGCGAACAAAACTTGTTGCCAACATTATATGTTTTGAATGAATAAAAAGAAGACCCTACGTGTGTGTATATATATATATATATATATAAAATAAATGTAATTTCTCATTCATGCAGTGCGTGTAATGAATTGCTTTGTTTCTTTAAGGAGTGATGCTATTTTCACCTCACCTATTCTATTTCTCCTTGTACCTCATTCTTTTACTCTTGCACTCCTATTTTATATATTTGTTTTTCATTTATTAAAGTCAAAATAAAATTAATGATGAGTTAATGATTTTCTAACAACCAATAACTCTCTTAACGATCAATAACCCTAAATCTCCTCTGATTGTATAAACCCTACCCTACATGCATCTCCTTTCCCTTTCTCCCTTTCCATTTTTTTACTTTCGTCGCAGTAGCATTTTCTTTTCTTCTACTGTTTGATTGTTTTCTGAGTTGAGAGTTGAAAGTTGAGAAGTTATACAATGGTGGTTGTGATTTGTGGTGGTGGTGCTATGAATATTGGAGGAAGAAGAAGGTGGTGACAAAGAGCTCATCGAGGTTAGTTTAATGTTTCAAGTAAACACCCTTAACCGGCGTTGGAGCTGCAGTTAAGGGTGTCGTCGTCTGAACGTCGGTTCTATATAGTCGAACTTTGAATTTCGGCTAGCCTGAATCGCACTTCGAATCGTGATTTAGGGGTTCGCACTTCCAACTTCGGTTGCACTGTGTAGATTTCATTTTTTTAATATTTTGTACTTTATGTATTATGTTGTATGATATTTTTTTTAATATGTGTTATTTTATGGATTATGCTCTGTTATATGTATTAATTATGAGTTAGGTTGGGTAGTTTTAGGTTTTATTGTATTTGGGATTGTTTTGGGTAAGCAAAGTTGAAGAAAAGTTAGAAGAATAGTGGGATGTTGCATGGAGATTTTTTTTTACATAAGTTTGAGTGTGTGAAAGAAAGAGTTACATTATGTTATACAGAAGAAGAAAAGCTTGGGTATAAGGTGGTGTGTATGTAAATCTTAAATGATGATTAGGAAATGAGTTCTTATTTTTGTGTTGCATGAGATTTAAATTGTTCTATTCCTTGAGGAGGTTTTAGGGGTTACAAGAGAAAAGAAAATGTAAAGAAACTTTAGGCTTTATTCACTTGAATGGATTAGGAAGAAATACACTAGTGCAGAAAAGGCATTTAATGTTTGTTATTTTGGTCTTTTAACGTCAGATCTAGACCCGGCGTCTTTGTGGGTGACGTTAATCAGACGTCAGACTCCACAGGTCTGACGTCTTTATAGACGTCGGACATGCATTAACCGATGTCTAAGGGCTCTATAGACGTCGGACATGGCATTAACCGACGTCTACTGCAGCTCGTGTCTTTGGGTAGCGTAGTAGCACCTTCTTCCTTTGCTAGTTTCGTCATAGAAAAGGTTGCGTCTTTTGAACCTCTTATGGCATTTCAACCGAAAACCGATTTTGGTCCTGGCCTAGTTCTATTCCAACCGGCAATGAAAACGAATACGTTGACTTGAGAACTAGGCAAGGACCCAGGTTCGATTTTGGGTTGAAACGCTATAAGACATCCAAAAGACGCAAGCTTTTCTTACGAGGAAACTAGCAAAAGGAGAATGTACTACTACGCTACCCAAAGACACGAGAAAAACTGCACCAAAACACAACAAAAACTCATTTTAATTGGTTCAAATGGAAGATAATCAATCAAAGACTAATTTCATCGGAGTAAAAATATGTTTAAACGGTTCAAAAGAGACAAAAACGCACTTGGAAATGCAATGCTACAGAGAGAAAAGGCGAGAAGGAAGATAATGAAGTGTGCGTAACCGCGGGTTCGATTTCTGATTTAACAGCAAACAAGACTCGGACACCTAGGGAACCGACATCTATTCTCGCCTAGACGTCGGGGCCCTCACTAATATGATATCCAAAACCACTTTTCACCTACCGAGTCAGGCCATTTAGACGTCGGATGGCGGGATCCAACGTCTATATGGCGGAAAAAAGAACTTTTCATCTACCTGTCAAACATATACACATCCGTTAGAAGTGGCACCGACGTCTATAATCGTATATAGACGTCGGGGTGGCGGGATCAGACGTCTATAAGGCGAAAAAAAAGAATTTTTCATCTACCTGTCAGACATATAAACGTCTGTTAGGAGGGGTCCCGACGTCTATAATATTATAGACATCGGGGCCCCTCCTAACATACATCTATATGCCCAACTTATTTAGAAAAATGTCATCGGTCAATAATTTACGTTGGTTATTTTGTGATCCAACGTCTACGGGGTGACGTTAAAGGTCAATTCTGCACTAGTGATAGGAAAAGAAAGTGATCGCTTGTAGGAATATAGTGTTTACGTGAGAAAATGTTATAAATGATTATGCATGAGTGCGTGTGGAGTTGTCAAATATGAAGTGGTGTGTGGGTGGAAAAGTACAATGGACAAAGGATAGGAAGAGAGGAAATAGTTTGAAGGGTGATGAGTTTCTCAAAGTGTTGTATTTGTTAATTTATATGAGTTAATTAATTTTTGAAATATATTATGTTTTGTATTATGTTGTTTTATATATATATATATATATATATATATATATATATATATATATATATATATATATATATATATATATATATATATTATATTTGTTTATTTAAATTGTAATATTTATGATGTGTTTCATGTTTTATGTAACTATTTTGTTTTTGAAAGTTTTTGTTATTTATGTTTTAGTAGTTAATTTGTTGTTAAATTTTTTTTATTTGTTATGAAGTTTTGATTTTGTTATAGTGTTAATGAATTTTTATTTAATTTAAATTTTTTATTTAGTATTTAGTTTATAATATTTTATGTTATATTGTATTTATTATATACATTGTGTTAATTTTTAAACTTTTGATTTAATTTAAAATATTTTATTTTATTTTTGATATATTAGTTAATAATTTAAGTGTTATTTTTTACGTAATAGTTAATATTTTGTTATGATTTTTTTATTTGTTATTAATTTTTCAATGTTTTATACGTGTTAATAATTTAAAGTTATATTTAATTTAGAATAAGTTTAATTTTTTCTTTATTTAGTATTTAGTTTAGAATACTTTTTTTATTTTTTATTTATTGAATACATTTTTTATTTGTTATTTTTTTTAGTTTTGATTTAATTTATAAGATGTTTATATTTGGTAACTTTTATTTTTATTTTAAATGTTTTCCTTAATTTTTTATTTGTTATTTGTTATTTTTAAAATTTTAATATTATAATGTTTATTGTAGGTTGTATTTAATTATATAAGATGGATAACTATCAATTTCTCGATTTTCAAATAAATTCTGATTTTATATCGAAATTTTCTTCTTTTCTAAATGAAATGGGTGAAGGTGATTACACAGATAAGTTTTCTACTGATCAAATCTCCCCATCATGCACCGATTTAATTGAATGAGTTTGAAATATTACATTTGACTTTGGATTTGTTGTCGTCATTATAAGATCTGCATAACAAGGTGAAGTTGGAAGTAAATAATTGTTGTTTAAAGTAAAACGATAATGGTTGTTGTAAATAATTGTCGTTATAGGTGTATTTTTTTTAATTTCAAATTTATTATTTTCAACGTCATCTTGCATAAATTTTCAAACTCATTTTGTAGTAATTCAGGACAAAAGTTCACCATATTTTATACAAAGGTTAATAAAAGTAGTTCTAATAGGTTAAAAAAATCTTACAACACATTTGAATCAAACAAATATTTCTAAATCCTCACAATATTATCTAAGTTGCTAAATAAAATAAATTTTAAAATCAAATACTATCTAAAGTTTAAAAATAAGAAATTTAAATTTTTAAAAAAATATACAAAGTCTAACCTGAAATGCAGCTACGAGGAAAAGAAGAAATGTGGAGAAAGACCGTTGGAAAAGAGTGTGGCACCGGGGAGGGACAACAACAAGGAAAGAGACATTAAAGAAAGGAGAAATGTAATCACCAAAGGACAAGATCGAAGACACGCACGACAGACTTGGTGAGAGCGGAGGATCCACAATGGTACCAAAAATGTGAAAATAAGATAGAAAATCATGTTATTTCTCTCATCTTGACAATTATATAAATGAATTATTTTATTTCTACTTTTAATTATGGTTATCCAGTAATTTCGTAGAAAACTTTATTTTTATTGAAAAAATGTCACTACTTTTTTTTTGTCATGTTTTTTCTAGTTATCATTATTTAACATTATAAAAGTTTTTTTTTCACTGGTGTTATGCAAATTCAAAATATAACAATAAATTAGAAATAACATATCTAATAAAATTTACCTTAAAAGAAGAAGTCGTATCTAAGATGGAGTTTCATGATACTGTTTTTAGAAAACTATATTGTCAATATTGTATTGGAAAAAGTTAGTTTGACACTGATTTGAAAGATATATTCGTTTCACTCTACTTTTAATATTATAATAATATATATTATAATTTTAAATTAAAAAATATATAATTATAATCAAAACATGTCAAGTCAGTAATTTATAGTGTCAAGGTGTCACTGCTCTATTATATATAAACCAACGTGGGGGCTTCCGTATTATAAAAGCACTCTCTAGAAATCACTACATTGTCACCATCTGTATTAATTTAAAGAAACCCTTTTGGTAACTTTTAAGCCAAGTTGCTCTTTTTTTTTGTTGGGGCATAGAATGAAGCTACTGTCGGGAGTACAGTTTGAAATATGGCAAAAAGCTTGGATGATTTGGTTACCACTTTTTGCAGTATTTCTTACTTACCTGTGGCTATGGAGAAGAAGCAAGAAAAATGGAAAGAGATTACCACCTGGTCCCAAAGGGTTTCCTATTTTGGGGAGTCTTCACATGTTGGGGAAACACCCTTATCGTGATCTACACCAACTAGCTCAAAAATATGGACCTATCATGCACATGCGATTGGGTTTTGTGCCCACCATAGTTGTTTCTTCACCCAAAGCTGCTCAACTCTTCCTCAAGACCCATGATCTTATCTATGCCAGCAGACCACCTCTTGAAGCTGCAAAGTACATCTCTTGGGAGCAGAGGAACTTAGCTTTTGCTCAATATGGTTCTTACTGGCGCAACACTCGTAAGATGTGCACGTTGGAATTACTAAGCCAGGCCAAAATTAACTCCTTTAGACCACTGAGGGATGCTGAGCTAGACCTGTTGGTGAAGCATCTGAGAGAGGCAGCCAAGGATGGAGCTGTGGTTGATCTAAGTGCCAGAGTTGCAGCACTCATTGCAGACACTGCTTGCAGAATGATTTTAGGGAAGAAGTACATGGACCAGGACTTGGATGAGAAGGGTTTCAAGGCCGTGATGACAGAGATAATGTACTTGGCAGCAACTCCTAACATAGGCGATTACATTCCTTACATCGGTAAACTTGACCTTCAAGGGCTAATCAAGCGAATGAAGGCGATGCGAAAAGTCTTCGATGAATTCTTTGACAAAATAATCGATGAGCATATTGAATCAAAGAAGGAGGAGAACGAGGTGAAGGACTTTGTCGACGTGATGTTGGGATTACTCGGTACTGAAGAATCGGAGTACTGCGTTGAAAGACCCAATATCAAAGCCATATTGCTGGTAAGGGATATACACTGACTATATCAGTTTTCTATCTTTTCTTTTCTCATTCACAGTGCCATATATCAGTTGGATTGATGCTCTCATTCTTTCACGCTTTTTTGTTTATTTTATTTTGAAAAGGATATGTTGGCTGGTTCAATAGATACTTCTGCTACAGCAATAGAGTGGGCACTTTCGGAGCTGATAAAGAATCCAAGGGTGATGAAGAAACTCCAAATGGAACTGGAAAGCGTGGTGGGTATGGAGAGGAAGGTGGAAGAATCAGACTTAGAGAAGTTAGAGTATTTAGACATGGTTATAAAGGAAAGCATGAGGCTGCATCCAGTGGCACCGTTGCTGATACCACACGAGTCAAGGGAAGATTGCATGGTTGGAGAGTTTTTCATTCCTAAAAAGTCAAAGGTGATAGTGAATGCATGGGCTATTATGAGAGATCCAAGTGCTTGGAATGATGCAGAAAAGTTCTGGCCAGAGAGATTTGAGGGAAGCAGCATAGATCTGAAAGGGCATGACTTCGAGCTGATACCATTTGGATCTGGAAGAAGAAGCTGTCCAGGAATGCAACTTGGTCTAACTCTGGTTCGTCAGACAGTGTCACAAGTTGTCCATTGTTTTGATTGGAAGCTTCCAAATAACATGTTACCATCTGAGTTGGACATGACAGAGGAGTTTGGACTCGCAATGCCAAGGGCCAATCATCTTCTTGCCATTCCCACTCACCGCCTTCACTGTCACACTGATTGATCCAGAGAACAAAACCTGTGGCCAACATTATATGTTTTGAATGAATAAAAAGAAGACCTTAGATTTGTAATAAATGTAATTTCTCATGTCTCTCCCTGTTCATAGCAGTAAATGCCTGTAACGGCTTGCTTTGTTTTTTTAGTATTGTCTTTACTTGCACCAAGATTTGCAGCCGGACTTCCGCATAATGAAAATTTATATAATTAAATAAAAACTATATAAGTGAAAATGATGGAATTAATTATTCAAGCAATACAGTGACGTTGATATATTTGTATTTCTTTATTTCAATTGTGATAAATGAAATAAAAATGTTATAAATAAGATAATGACAAAAAAGTCATGTAAATAATCGGAAAAAAAAACCCAAAAGATAACTTTCGATTAAACGGATATTTTATACATTAATGTTTTTATTTAATATTGTGTCGGGAGCATAAAATATCTGTACCTGTTTGTTTCGTGAGAGTTCCGCTATTTATGACTGCGGATGTAGTACATTTTTCTCCTTGCTTATATTTTAGTAGTCAAAATATAATTTTCATAAAAAATAATTAAGCTCTATTGTTTATTCAAGCTTTTTATAATCTTTACCTCATTTTACAATGTATTTTTCCTTTTGTTTATTTTAAAAGCTCCACCACATAATTTTTTTTCTCCTCTCCCTTCTAAATTTTATCTCCAACATTAATGATTAAATATGATTTTTTTAATCAAACTTTCGTATTAATGTTGTTTTTCTTAACAATGATTATTCACGACACGTTACCATTTAGTAGTCGTAGGGACGGATGTTGACCCAACTATTTTAAACACTATTAATATTTAGTAAACAAATATATTCCTATCATATATTTAAAGTCACTCTTTTACAAAAGAAAATTTAAAAGGTAATTTTGTAGATTAAAAAGATACTTTGTAGTGATGTACTTACAAGTCATTGACTATTTATTAGACAAAAGTTACATTTATGTTAAATTATATTTATAAAAAATTAGTAGAGAATCTAAATTCTTCACATTTTTTTAAATTTAAAAGGAATATTCATTTTTGTATATTTTTAATAAAATAATACTTAGATTTTTTTTACTTTTTTAAATAAATATTTATTTATTTTTATTTATAATAAAAAAAATATGTGGGTCGCTATCTTTTTTTCTATTTTTTTGGTTAGTTGATTGGTGGTGGATCACCATCTTATTGTTTAAAGACTTGTTGCCATAGTGCAGCAGTAAATGATGATGACTATCAAAATATTTAATTGATGGTTAGGTGTAACCATTGATTGAATGTAAGTATTAAAATGAGCAAAAAGTTATCTAGCACTATTTCAATTACATTACAAGCTATTAATTGGGATAATTTTACATCCATTTAAACAAAACAAAAACAAAAAGAACAGGGCAAAACAAGGATATATTTTCTCCAGTTGATTTTCTATAATTTCTTTTTATTTGTTCTTATATTTCTAATTTCGAAATCATTATTTATACTTCTTATAAAATTAACAATTTTTATTTTTTGTCTTTTTAAAAAATAACTTTTATTCACTCCAAAATTTGAAATAACTATTTTTAATTATTGATATTTATATAAAAACTTATTTTTATTAAGAATTAAAAAAAATGTAAGAGAATAAGTATAAGTAACTATTATTTGAAATGATTATTGACTGTTTAGTGGATTGATCAATAACTTTTGGATGCTAATATAATAACCTTAAACTAATTCTTCTAGTTTTAATGTCTAATATTTGCAATAACCTTCACATATAGAAAATGACAGAGATAGATTTCTCTTCATATTATACGTGAAAAAATTATGTAAAATAATTATTCATTCCTTAATTATCAATAACATCGATCTCATCTCTGCTAGAAAGTAAATAGCTTTGACGACAAAATTAGAAGGTAAAACTTTTCCTATTTTTTTAAATTCATCACTAAAGTCTTTCTTTAATGATATTAAAAATAAATATTTAAAACAAATACATAACATTTTATAAGAACAAAATTAAAACTCACGTATCTTATTAGAAAAACTAAAATATATATATTTAAACCGTAAATTAATCTAACTTTTATATATTAAATACAACACTGTGAAAATTTTATTTTTTCCTTTTTTAATAATAAATTAGAATGGAGACTTATGTGAGTAATATGTATGTTATCTATAGCTTTTATGTTAACAGATGGAAATTATAAAATTTATCAACGTTTTATATATTTTTTATTTAATATTTTTAAGTGATAGGTTGGTGATGTAAAATATTATTATGATATTTATTGATTATAAATGTCAATAATTTAGTATAAATATTACAAAAGAATAATTATTGTAGAGACTTATAAAATGATATTTTAGAGATAATAACAGTCTAAAAATAGTAATATTCGATTATTTTAATATTAAATTGTTTTAATATAAATAGTTTCGTTACGAATGAGTTTCATTATTTTAAAACACACTATATCTAGAAATCACTTTTTTAGAATTTTCTGACTTTTCTCTAACACTTTGTTCACTTGAATGGATTTAGAGGAGAACGATTGAATGAATTTGAGAGGATTTGAAGGTAAATTTTTTGTTGTTTATTTGAGTGGATTTGGAAGTAAGTAAGAGTGGATTTAGAAGTAAATTTTTTTAATCTGTCACATAAATCAAATCCTACACTAATTCTCACAAACTTTACTTCCAAATTTACTCTCACTAACCTCCAAATTCACTCAAATAAACAACAAAAAATTTACCTTCAAATCCTCTCAAATCCATTCAATCACTCTCTCCCAAGTCCATTCTAGTGAACAAAGCCTAAGGGTTCTCATCCCTGTTCATTTATTTGAATATCAGAGACCGTTTGAGTAATTCTCACGACGAGATTTTCAAGTCTAATCGATCAGTTTCTCAGATAGAGTAAGTTGGTTTTATGCACCTTTCTTTGGTTAATTTTGTTTTCTTTGCATGCTAACTCTATTTATTTTGCATGTGAAGTTTAAGTCTTCTATAAGACTCTTTGATGATCAGTGGTTCTAATAATGTATCATGATTGTGTTTTTGTGGTTCTTAGGAACAGATAAGAATTTATGTACGTTGGAGCTGTTTTAGCCTTTTTAGAACGGTTTGGTCTTCTATCAAGTAAGTTAAGCTAATATTCGCTTTAATTTTTGTTTTAGAAGCATGGATTTGTGTTTGATAGGTAATGAAATTTATGCTTGATTGAGTATGATATTAATTGAAATGCTTATTGAGCGATGTTGCATATTGAAGAGCGAATTATTACCTATTGATTAATATTTCGGTGTGTGCTTGTGCTTTGATAATATTGTGAGCTTTGGATGTTGTTGTCTTGAAGTTTTATACGTACAAATATGATGTAGAGAGGAAAGTAGGAAATGGAGAGTGTTGTTGGACTGATTTTAGTCTAAATTAAAGTTTTAGTACATGAAATTCTAGAGGAGCGACTTTGGTTTGATAACTAATAATTGGGATTTGTTTTAAAGTCATTTAAAACTTGTAAAGAACCTTAACTAAAAAGGAATGATATTGAATTGGTGAGTGTGATTTGGTAGAGTTGTATGCTAGTTCTGTGATAATAGGGGTTTTGTTAGGCGAGATTTTGAGATAAGGATTAGATGGAGAATTTTGAGTTTTAAAGTCTTTTTTTAGGCTATTTACGACTTGTTTAGAGATTGAGTTTACCAAATTACGTCTAGGAATGAGTATAACTAAATTATGGACTTTAAAATGATGTTTTAGTTTGAGTGAGTTAGAAATTCATGAAAATATTAGAGTTTAAGTTGAGTCATAAACACTTTGATGAGTTCAATTAAGGTCTGAAATAGAAAATAGGAGTTGTAAATGCATGTGGAGGGTGGGAATTAGAAAATTCAAGGTTGGTAAGTTCAAATTCTGTTAAATTGTTATTCTACAGAATTCTATAGTCTCGCTGAGTGAGTATAGTCATTGAGCAAGCAGTTTTTGTACTCATTAAGCGAGTATAGGCGTTGAGCGAGCAGAACTCGTTGTTTCTGTATTCGCAGAGCAAGCCATGGTGGTTGAGCGAGTGGGCCGACAGACACTTTTAGCTGAGCGAACAGATCTGTTGGTTGAGCAAGAATATCATAATTTTCAATTAAGTTTTTATATACTTCTTAAGGTGTGTTCAATGTATGTGATTGTTTGAATGATTTGTTTATAATACTTATTATGAAGTATGAATTAATTTATAATATGAATTGGAAATAAGATTATGTATATAATGATGTATGATATATGATGATGATGAGTATGTGAGTTGATCATGTGCATGGTATATAGACATAATTCCATGATTCTCGTGGGGAGATTCCATTGTGGTGTGTTGTTGAGTGATGTATTGATGTAGGGACTCAACCTTGGGAGTTATTATGACGCTCCAATAATCGCTCCATCTTAGATAGAAAAGGGGATTATGTGGTGAGGAGTAGCAAGAAGTCCTAGTCTATGGTCTAGTGTTCTCTGTCCATAAGTGGTAGACGGACTAACCTTCTGTGATAACTTGGGGTAGCCAAACTGTTCCACCACTACAAGTGCCAAAACTTGTCATAATCTGACATCAATACATATATTTGAATTGATCGAGTCTAAATTATGTATGTTGAGATTAGTTTTGGTTTGGAGATGAATTATGTTGTATAATGTTTCACAATTGTCTGAATGGACTCTTTTATTATATTAGCTTACCTTCTTGTGTTGATGTTGTTTGTGCTTGTTTTTCCTTTTATAATGATCACCTTCAATGGTGTGAGTTTAAAAGAATGTTTTCTCAATTAATCTAGTGTGGGATAAAGGTAAAGCATAAACATAATTAGGTTCTTGTTAATCATATGTAAATATTTTATTTTTAGAAATCTTTAGTTTTCTTGTTAATTATATTTTGTGACATTTTATTTAATAGTTTAAAAGGAGATGTTACAATTATGTTAAAATTATAATCCAAACGTTCAGAAACTATTTATTTTTATATATTTAAAATCTTATGTATTATCGATAAAGTAAGTAATAATGTAATTTATATCATTATTAAAAAATCTGAAAACAAATAGAATCAAGTGATAAAAAGTTTGTATTAAATGGAAAGGAGAAAAAAACTGTGCCCAAAACAAGTAAAAAGTGGTTTGTAAAAGACACTTGTCGACAACCAAGCACAAATATTATATTAAAGTATTTACACCCGTGTAACACATGGATATTTAAATATTATATTAGTTTTAGCTTATAAAAATATAATTATATAAATTAAAAATATTATAATAAAAATATGAAATACATATTAATGCCATTTTAAAATAATTTTTTATTTTATATATATATAAAGAAAGGAAAAAGTTCATATTTATAAATTATATTATAAAGATGATAAAAAACTGAAATAAACTAGTGTAACATTTTCATATAAACTTTTTCAATATTCAAATCATGCTTCTAAAGTGATAAGTTAAAATAATAGAGAAAATACACTATTATATGGAATTTAAGAAATAACTTAATAGACACAAAACTTACTTGACCTAACAAAAAGTACATAAAGACCAGTTTTACTTGTCGTAATCTTTCTTGTACTCGTCTGCTGGAATTATCAGTAAACTAACAAAAAACAATAAAGATACGAAATATTAATAATTAAAAACCTCATTATTTGTTCTCAAATACCAGAGGATTCAACAATAAACTAACAAAAGTATAGTGAATTGTAACATATTAAATTAACAAAAAAAAATAAAGTTCTGATAAAATTGTTCTTAAGTCCTACATGGTTCTTCACTTCAGACAACTACTTCCAGATTACCTGAACGCCTGACTATAGTGACTTGAAGAGACCATTTGGACTCAATTAGAAGGCATCATAGCTCAACATTGACAATTTTAAATTCAAATTTCAAAGTTAAAAAAGATTTTAAGTTCCAGAATTGACCAAAATAAAGGTGGATGCAACAGAGTGCATAGGCATGGATTGGTGAAAGAGGAAAGTCTCCGTAACAAATTAGGTTTCCACAATGGTGAAAGTAAAAGAAAGTGAAAAAAGATACAGATCCTCTTGTAGTGGAAAAATTAGTATTTATTATTAATTATGATATTGATATTATTATTATTATTATTATTATTATTATTATTATTATTTTATTTTTGTAATTTTATTATTATTAATATTTTTTGCATTCATTCCCAACCTTCAACAATCTCTTCTGCATAACCTAGCAGTCCCTTCTTAGAATGGGAAGCTAAGCCATCTAGCATATCATATATGTACAAGGTTTCAGGGTGTTCCCTATCCTCAACTGTAAATACAGTAGATTTCCCATTCACTTGAATAATACTCTGCCCAGGACATTTCCTCAGTCGAAGATATTTCATCTTCCTTCTGATATCTGCAACTCCATCCCACATTTCGGCTGATGCATATATGTTAGCCATCTCCACATATGGAACTGCCACTTGAGGCTCCAATTCAAATAGCTGTTCAGACACATACTTACCCATCTCCATCTTATCATGAAGTTTGCAAGCAGAGAGCAATGCACTCCATATGCCAGCATCAGCTTTAAAAGGCATACTTCTAATAATTTCTAAAGCTTCTGTGAGACGTCCTTTACGACCAAGAAGATCAACCATACAAGAATAATGTTCTATACCAGGGCTTAAGCCATACTTTTGTGTCATCATGTTGAAGCACTCCAATCCGCTTTCTAGTAAACCTCCATGTGCACAAGCTTGGAGAACAGCAAGAAATGTTATGTGATTTGGTTCCATCCCCATTTCTAACATCATAAAAAATAGGTCCAAAGCATCTATAACATCTCCATTCAAAGCACAGGCAGTAATCATGGTTGTCCAGGAGACGACGGTTCTGTTAGCCATGCCATAGAAGACCTCCTTAGCATCATTAAAAGATCCACACTTGGCATACATGTCAATTAGTGCGTTACAAACTACAACATTATCTTTTAATCCTTTGTTGATAGAGTAATTGTCAACCCATTTTCCGAGTTCGAGCGCCCCCGTCCGGCCACAGCCTGAAATCATAACTAGCACAGTAACCAAATCCGGTTTCTCACCAGAAGCTTCCATTGCATTAAACAGGGTCAATGCCTCACTCATAAATCCTTTCTCAGCGTACCCACTAATCATAACAGTCCATGATACACAGGTTTTGTCAGACATGCAATCAAACAAAAATCTTGCCGATTGAACATCCCCGCCTTTGGAATACATACAAAGAAGAGTATTCACCACACCTACATCAGAATCACAACCCAACTTAACTCCATGAGAATGTACTAGCAAACCATGAAACAGTGCCATAGGTTGCACGCATGACAAAAGCAAATTGAGAATTGTGCTAATGTCTGGGGAAAATGCACCATCTAGCATCACTTTGTAACAATTAACAGCCTTGACATACTTTTCAAATTTCGCATATGCTGCGATCATAGAATTCCAGGACACAACAGACCTTTGACCAGCGTCAAATTCATCAAACACTGTCTCTGCCGAGCCCAAGTCACCACACTTGGCATATCCAGCAACCAAAGTGTTAGCCACGGAAAGATCATCACGAATACCAATTCGAATCCCAAAGGAATGAACTGCACCCAAAAAAGTCAGACTTCTCACACGCAAAATGGCGTCAATGAGTAGCAAAACAGTGATTGAATCAGGACGAATCCCCGAAAGCCTCATCTGACGCAGAAGATAAGACAGCCTATCAAGAAAGCCAGATTGAGCAAAACCCAACAGCATTGCATTCCAAGAAGCAATGTCCCTGACGGGCATTTCAACAAACACATTGTGTGCATCTTCCAACTGACCACACTTGACATACATATCAACCATTGCAGTTTGCACGTAAATGTTGGATTGAAAGCGGGATTTGAGGACGTGGGCATGGATGATTTTGGAGTTTAGGAGATGGGAGAGTGTGGCGCATGCTTTTAAGAGGAAGGGAAAGGTGGAGTTGTTGGGTGTGAGGGCAGTTCGCTTCATGTGGCGAAAGAGAAGAAGAGCGTCGTGGGCATGACCTTGATTCACAAGGTATCTTATTTTGGAGTTCCAAGTGAAAAGGGTCCATGAACGGCTGATGCATGGAGTGACACCACCACAGTAATGTCTTACCATTTCTCATTGCTGAGGTTCTTTCCAACAACACTTGTTTGCCCAACAAAACAACATCATTCAACGGTCAAATTGAAAAAAAAAAAGTTAAATTTAAAAATCAGTCACTTAAATAATAAAATTAAAAAAATAATTACTTTAATTTAAAAAAAAAACTTTTATCTAAATGATAAAATTAAAAAATAAATGTGAACACAAATACGAGAAGCAAAGATATGACTCAAATACTAACTCTTTCTTAAAAGAACCTATTCAAAATAGGAAGTTAGAAAGAATATTTTATTAATTTTAACATGTACATAGTTATTTTAGTCTATATAATTTGCAAGATAAATATTTATTTATAAGACTAAATTTATAATAAATAAATACTTTGTAATGTACGAATTATGTTATGGTTAAGATTTATAATAAATAAATATGTATAATGAGTGTTAAAACGGACTGCTCTGATTGTTTTAGGTTTGTTTCTATTCTAATTCATCAAAATCAAATTGGGTCATGCTAGTCTAAATGAGAAAGTAAGTTGGAAGATTGAACTTGTTCCGTTACTATATGGGTTGGCCAACTTTTTCTTCGTATCTTTACCAGTTCACCCATCATCTTTTTTACCATCCATCATCATTAGAATCCATTCACTATTTTCTTCTTCCTAATCATAGTCATCTTTATCTTTACATTGAGAACTTATTTCACGCCGCTAAAATTTAAATTTGCAAGGAATCTCAATCCATAAAAATTATGACAACTAGAAATTTCAATCAGCAAAAATTATGGCAACATGAAATCTTAATTAGGGTTATTGTGGGTCACCTTGTCAATACGGAGACTCCTCTCTTGATCTAGCTCTCTCTCGCACCATGTAGCATGTTATGGTGTGTGGGTCGCGCACGTCTAGGGATGACAACACATCAGGTCGAGCACGATAGTGTCTACTTGTAACTCGATCCGAAAAAAAAATCCACCCGCAATCCACGGATAGTAAATATTCGCAGGTATCAACTATCTGTGGCAGATTTTATCCGCAGATATCCGCAAGCGCAGATTTTTTTGCGATCCCTATGCACACCTCCTCTCGATCTCATCTAGTGGTGGTTGCTAGCCTACTCTCGATCTCAAGTGGTGGTGGTCGTGTGAACCTCCTCTCAATCTCTTGTGGTGGGTGGTCACACTCTTCCTCTCTATCTCACATGGTGGTGATCGCTTGCGACGTGTTTGTGTGGTAGTGGTGGCTCACAAGTTACATGGCATTATGTGGGCTGACTCTATGAGTGCATAGTGTGTTTTGTCCGTGTGAAGAAATGTTATGTTTCCTTAGCATAATAGGACAACTCTCTAGTCTCTTTGTGTTGTGTTGTGGGTGGTGAGAATGACGAAGAAAATGGGTTCAAAAACATGACTTGGCCAACCTTTTTGTGTCGAGTTCATTAACAGACTCGTTTTGACATTTATACTATATTTTACATTATAAGATAAATAATTCATGTGATATACAATTATTTTTAATCATTGACTATTTTAAAACAAAATTGAAATTTAATTTTGAAAATATAAAAAAGAGTGAGTATAAATTGTTGAAATAATAAAATTCTTTTTTGGTAAGGCAAATACATTTTTATTCTAGAAAATATCTAAAAGTAAAAATAATATTTATAAATAAAACTTGATTATTTTATTATTAAAATGTCAGTTATAAATAGAAAAATCAGTTAATTGAATTTTATTTTATAAAAGTTCGTTACTCTAAAAATTATCACATTTTCTTTTTTGCACTCTTTATAAAATTTTGTCTGATATACTCATTTGTTTGAAGATAAGAATGTACTATATAAGTCCTAACATAAAGTTCTACAATCTTAACTTTATCATAATTTTATTTTGTATAGGTTCATTTTTATCCTTGCCCTTGAGTATGTGTGCATGTGAGATACGCCGAGTGAAGTTAAGACATGAACCATAATTTATTATGCATAATTTGTGAATTGAATGTCTTCATGTGAATGTATTATTTCCAAGGAGAAACACTATTGAGATAAGATGTTTTTCGAAACAAAACATATGGAATAAGATTTTCAAAATAAATTTTCTAAAACATATACGAAATGTGTTTTACAATAAACTTTTCACCACACTTAACATTTTACTCTCTTTTTCTTCAACAAAAGTGTAATAGAAAATGGAATTGCAATCAAAGATACAACATAGAAGAAAAAGATATAATGACGATAATGGTTATAAGGACAATGACGGTGATAGAGTGTGATGCAGTGAGGAATTATCGATATGTTAATCTTTTTGTTATATATAGTATGGAATTAGAGATAGTAATGATGAAGGTAGAACAAGAAAAAGCCTAACCTTAAGGTTCCATTGGTGTGATGAAAAGAAATAGAATTAATAAATACAAGTACGTGAGAAGTAAAATAAGAATTCAAAGTGTTTGAAGGATATATATATATATATCCCCTCTTACTCTCTTGGGTCAAAGATCTTAACTATTTTCATATTTTTCATCCAACTTATTTCTGGCTAATTAAGAAGGGTAAAACTTTTGATATATACAACAAAATAAATAAATAAATGATATAAATTTTAATGAAAGAATCCCTCACAAAGAAGAAAGTATTACTAGAAAGTGACAAAAATGTCCATGTAATACAACATTTAATAGAGTTTTGTAACGATGTGAGAGTGAGAGTGAGTTTGGGTTGAACGTGGCAGATCTTTTCTCTTACGTGGGATCTGTTGGGTGGTTATATATATATATATATATATATATATATATATATATATATATATATATATATATATATATATATATATATATATATATATATATATATATATATATATATATATATTTATATATATTTGATGTGAGAAAAGAACAAGATGATCCAACCTAGTTCTTGAGGATCGAGCTATGTTGCCGAGGAATCCGGGGACAGGTCAAAGAAGAATACTGAAACACTCTTCATTCGATCTACATTATCTCAATAAACAATATCAACTATCAAAATACTGTCAATGTTGTCGCCTCAATTTTCAAAACCTCTACTCCTTCTTACTATACCTACTCCTTTCTACCACACATACCCTACACCTTTCTATCTACAATAATACAATGAAACTCATCATACCGCCTTTCTTTCTATTTCTCATCTTTACCTTCAATGTCTTTTATGTTTTTCAAGGGGAAGCACTTATCACCCAAGGAGTTCCGCCTTCTGGGAGTTCTGCAACTATTGTGAGTTTCAATCTCTGCTCTGTAATCTACATCTTCATAATTTTTATGGGAATAAGTTAAGAGCGTAATCTTTGTGTACTACTGCTAGTAACTAGATATATCAATCTATCATGGATTATTATTATTATGTTTTTCAAGATAATTACTGTAAAAATAAACAAATTTGTAATACATTATCATTCTCTGAATAAATACAATTGTAATGAAACTGACAGAGGATAAATGGAGATGTGAATAGGGTTTGATAAATGGATTTAATTATTCAGACAGGTGGGTGTGAAAAGCAAAGGGGTGAATGCAAGGAAGACAGAAGTGGGTCGGAAGAAAGTGTATTAGAGAATGAAGATTATGTCTATACCAACTCCTTGCCTTAGATGTTAAAGTTTAGCTTCGTTGCTTGTCTTGTAGTAAGAGGAATTCTTCTGCGGGATAATGTGCTGATGTCCAAATGTAAAGGATCTATAACTTCTTGCTGTTGAGTGGTATTTGATTAGTAAAGCTCTGTCTTCTCGATTGGAGTTGGCTCATACAGATGCTTGCTTGCAACATTTTTCACTATTAAGTAAAATTTATGACTATTAGTGTATGACAATGAAATTTCTCCATAACAAAACAAGTGTGTTATTGAACTAATTCGCAATAAAGATAACGTGCAATGCTGAGATTGGGATCAGTTTTTACGAGAATATAATTTCTGAGGGTTTCAGACTAACTGATCCTTCAGAAGCTTTTGCTTTTACGAATATTTATCACGCGAAAATTAAGAATGCCTCAACTAAATTTTATAATTTTATTCTCTATTGTTTCAGTAAAATATAATACAAAAAAGCGTCAACAAAATTAAAGTGTAGTTTATTCGAACATAATTAATTTCTAACATTCGTGTATATTAGACATTAAACATTGACTGTATTAAAATAGAAAACAGCCCATGATATGAAGTTAACAGAGCATGCCCATGTGGATGTCTTCATAATGTGATTGCACAATCACGAACCTAATTAGACGCTCGAGCCAATAAACAGTAACCATAATAACTGCATTTTCTGACAAACGTCATATCTATGACAAATACTTACATTTGTATCCTCATTGGACAAAGTTATGTACGAGTTACAAGTAGAGCTTCCAGCTGTCAAACTATGTCGGAAGCTCCACCATACTATATGGTGATTACAACAATAAACGCTACACCAATGCCTATAAAATTTACAATATGGATGAGGTAAGAATGTTAATGACAAAAATGTGGCTCGCCAATTGGTTACCTTAGCCCGATCACTTCAGCATGCCTGCCAGCCTTGGCACATGCTGATGTATGTCAAGATGTTAACTTAGTTTGAACTTCAAATCAATTTCGTGACCCGAAGGTTGGCTTGTATGTTCTTATCATGACCGTAACAAAAGATACGTGTCCATCCTAAATCTGCAGTGGATCAAAGGACATATATATATAAGTACATGGATCAGGGCAGCATGCCAAGAACCCAAAACAGTGTTCAATAAGAACTACAAAATATATATCAACCCATTTACAGGTAAGCCCCCTATTTGTATTTCAATTATGTAACTGACTGAAAATTATAACTACGTGTAAGATTTCTAACAAACACAAGATATGTTCATACTTGGTATATAAACATCATATTACATACATGGGAATATATAATGTCAAGAAATCTAAGAATTTTCACACAATTATATTTAATTGATCATACCACGAAACAAGGTTTTTGAAATTTGAATTTCCTTAAATTTGAGTTTTCCATACCTAGGAGAAGAGAGCCAACCAACCAAAATCCATACTAATACAATACAGAGACTAAAACGCATAGACCCGCATTAATATACTTTGACTTCAAATTAAGTAAATATCAGAATTTGCATTCTGCAACCCCTTAAATAACATTTTTTTTATCCAAAAAGCAGGTAGATCTCCATTAATGGACTAAGCACAAGGTTGCGATGGTGAGATAGATCTCTACCCTAAAGTTCAAGATAACGAATATGCGGATTTTTCACTTAAAATTTGTCTTCAGTGTAACCCATCATTAATCAGTGAAGGCTTCATCGTTCGCTTGAATTTCTAACATTCTTCCTCTCAAAGTGTAAATCCAAATGTGTTTGCTCCCCCTCAAGATGGGGTTTAGCAACTAAAGTGTTCTTAAACGATCCGTCTAAAAACTTGGTTGTGAAAGAATTCGTGACAAATATTCTGCCGAACAAAAACATCTTAAATACTTGTTGGGCAGCTAGAGTAAGCTCCAGAGGAGATGGACCAGCATTCGTGGGTTAAGTGAAAGAACAGGCACGCTAGACACCCCATCTCAACCTAAAACCAAAGACAAGGAACATATGGCCATTCCTCTATATTTTCCTCACTTAACCTATGTCTAACCAGCGTGGGATTTCATACTCACTTCACTTGAATTCCCCAGGGTAGAAAACAACGAGAATTTGTCTCCTGTTACAAACAAGGATTGTGACTCAAGGTTATTGATTACACTAAAAATAAAAAAGAAAGAAATAGAACACAATTAAAAGGGTGTTACCAGAATACCAGTTTTTTCTTTTTTTGTTCAAGGACCAATAGACGATCATGGCCAAAAGAAAAAACCTATTATCCACATGAATAGTTAATCTGTTTCAAAATTGTAACATAAACGAGATGATTAGCCACTGTCAGAACACAGTATGCTACTGTGCCTATTAACTGGGTGATGCCATCAAGTAACATTTTCTCACATCTAAAATTGGCAAGTTGCATGTTTAAACTCGCCATAAATTAGTTCTCAAATTAAGACCAAAGTATATAAAAGCATTCAATTCACAAGGTTCCCAACCATGGGTCTGAATAAGAGGCTCAAATCTATGCACGTAGAGACTATGAGCAGGGAAAAAGAAACGAAGACCATAAAAAGAACAGCACAATGCACAAGCCTCCTCCATGTTTGTCTTTGGGATGGGTAAATCGTGCACAACCTTACCGATAAGAATGAGAGGCTGTTTGCACAACTAAAACCCATATCCACCAGGTCCCTAGGCTTAAACAAATACCATGATACGGAATGCAGAAGAATGGCATGTCAAAAGCATGCCAAATAATCTTTTTGACCACATAATTGCCCTTTAGCATAGTATCTTAACAAAAAACATACATCCAAAAAATTTTAAAAAGAAAAGAAATTCACCGAGTAGTTGCTTATGCAGTCCCTGTAACCAGCCTTTCCCGTTCATCTAGCTTCTTGATCTTCACAATGCCAAAGAGCACTTGAAAACCAAAGATTGCACAGAACACATATGCTATAGTGGCAGGCACCTGAAATAGATGGCATGAAAATTAAAAATGAAAAAGTGCCACTACCACCAGACAATCAATTAATTGATTGAAAACCACCCCAAAAAAGATGAAACGAGAACCGCTTACCTTAATTGAGTTCAGATACAGAATTGTTGCAAGATTTATTAGGCTCCCAGAAGCTATTGCCTATTAATTGACAAAAAGGCAACATAAATATGCATTATCCGGCCAAATTTTCTCATCTCTTGTCATATACACATATCATACATATATTCAAAGTATTGATTCTAAAACATCATAGACATGGTTTATAAAAAGTACGTGCATGGAATATAATTCTGTTAAGAGCCAACTTACTATACATATCCACTATTCACTCAAAAATCTCTTGAAAGATAAGAAATGCTAGATTGATTTTTATTAAGTTGAAAAATAATGATTCAAGCCTTCCCAAAACATAAAAATACTACTACCCGCAAGGCACTCACAAACGTCCCAAACTAATAAAAAGAAAACTACAAATGTTTGAAGGCAGGTAAGCATATCCAATGTAGTTCTATGTCATCAGAGCAGGAATAGGTATCCATTAAATTTCCATAATTTAGAGTTCTATTTATACAAAAGCAAACAGATTTACAATCAATACTGTTTGATGGGCATGCATAGCTACAGAAAATGATAACTGGCTATTTTAATTGGACTCAATGAGTCAAACCAAATCCCAAGAAACAAGTTAACTTAAAATTTCACTGTGTTAGAGGGCAGATTTACTCACATTCCCTATTGTCTTCTGGACAGCGGCAATACGCTGGAATGCCCTCTCAGATTCCAATGCTCGGACTCGGAGCTTTAGGTCACCTTGCTCCTGTGCAAGAACAAAGGACAGGAGGATGTGATGTAGAATTCCAGAAATCCAGAACAAACAACAGATGTGAATCAAACGAATAACTGAGTGTACGTGTTGGTTAGAAGTTTGAAAGTTGCTAAACAGATATATTTACAGATCCTTATGCATGAATGGAGAAGCGACTTTTTGTTTCGTCGGAATAAACATAAGCTACGTTAAACATAGCACACAACCTAATTATGTCTACAAAAATCCAATACACACCAATCTTTGGATGATTTCAGCAAGCTTTTCAACCCTATCAGCCTGTCTAAATAAATTGTAGAATGCTTGAGATTGTCTGTCCCATCTCTTTCTCAAATCCTGTACATTTAGAAGAAAGATATGAGAAAGGAATCATAATACTTGTCCTGACTTCAAACATAGAAGAACAAGTCTGTGACTGCCTTTAGGATAACTTCAACTCCTGCCTCACGGAATTTTAACAACTCCAGAGCATAACTACAGGATCAGGAAAGATGGCCATGTTAGATATGCAAAGCATATAATTAAAACATTTTTTAATGTCTAAAAAGAATTAAAACATTATTAACGATGAATAGGGTACTCACGGTCTGGCAATCTCTGTAATATCAAAACGAGGATCGAGGCCCTTTCCAATGCCGTCCAACACTGCAATAAAAATAATTACTGGTAACCTTGCAGTTATAGGCATAGAAGATACAAAAGTGACGCATTAAACTCCCAATATTAACCTGAGAAGGCTCTAACAACAAATGTGAATGTAGCAGGAAAACGAAAGGGCTGGTCTGCTGCAATGGCTAATAAATCCTCACCTGTTTAAAGTATAAGAGCTACAAGTAAGTGAAAAGGGACTAAAAAATGTTACTGAACAAAATCACGCTTGGTTTGATGGAATGATGAAATGGGAATAGTAATCAAACTTTTATTTCTATGTTGTGTTTGCTATGAAAAGAAATAAAACGATGACTTCATTCCCTCTTTTATGTTTCATATGATATGACTTTAAGAAAATACAAGAAAAATAGACTTGGCCTGCCAAGTGTGAGCCGATCAAACTTTTGGGCTTAATTGGTCTGAAACAAATATATTGATCCCAAAGGATTTGGCACCCGAACAGGTAAGCCAGACGAGATGGGCCAGTTTTAAAACATGTTGGAAAATGGAATCGGATACCATCACTTCTGCAATGGAATACATATTCCCATAATTGTACCCCAAATGTTCATTCCCATTCCAATAACTTAACAAGGTATGGGAATGGGAATGATAAAATCCATTTGACCAAACCTGCATTTTACTAATAGAACAAAAACACCCAAGGAAGTACTGAAAGTTTTACAAAATTCTTATAGTTGACACAACAGGTCATGTCAAACTTTACGAATGAAATCAGTTTAACCAATCAAGAAACAAATAGTATGTCGAACTGTATATAGCTTTTGACCTACTTGAGTGCTACTGGATAAAATAATAAGTCCAATCCATAACCCATAGCCAAAACAATATATCCTTCACTATGACTCATCCTTTTTTATCTTCACATATGACTCATTTCATGGACAATAATTGTTTTATGCATACATTCAGATAATCTAAACTTAAAGACACAATAGACCAGCTGCATTACCAATTGCAGCCAGACGCTCTTTCTTCTTCGTTACTTTTTCCTCTTTGCTTAATGGCTTTTTGAATCCAAGTTCAGCCGTTGCCATCTCTCTCTCTCTCTTTTGTGCAGCCAAACGCTCTTCAAAACTACAAAAAGAAAAAATAGTTCAAGAGCTCAACGTCAGATATTCTAGTAGGTTTCTAAAATAACTAATGAGTATAGACGTTCTAAACCATAAAATTATTAGTGGGAATATAGGCTTAAACTATCAACAAGTAGTCAGAAATTTGCAGTAACAATTTTCAAATAATATCACTATTTCTTTTTCATTGGTGGGGAAAAAAAAGTCAAGCACTTTGACTCTGAGTCGGTGCAATTTGATCCTACCACTTGAGCCAACACTAGTATCACTATACACAAGACATATCTACTCAGGACAGCCAGATACCACAGCCCAATCAGGCAATCAATGAACAAAATTTCCCTTTTCCGAGATAGAAGGCTTAGAATCTCCTATCCACAACACTTTCTTAAGGTAGTTTTAAGCAGCCTCTGCAGGAATCAGTCAATGATTTACATGCTACTGCTACTGCTACATTATGATATTGATTTATAGAAATACTACTTCTAAGTCAATGTAGATGTTTTGAATTATTTCGTGCATTCCCACTAAATAGATTAAATAAATTACCTATTAAGGAAGAACTGAGCCGTTCGTCTAACAGCAGTCATATCTCCAGTTGGGACAAGAACACCCATTTGAATCATTGATTGAAGGACCTGCATCGGTACACAAGCTCCATTTGGTAAGTAATTTAAAATTGAGAATGGAATATCATGCTATATTCTTCATGACCTTTATGGAACACCATCCATAAAAACCAATTATACCTTTTCTGGATTCTTCTCATAAATTCCATAAAAAGCTTCAAGTAAACCTTCTCGAATATTCTGACTGATACTGTAAGGCGCAACATCAATCATAAATGCAAATGTATTCATCAAACCAAGAGTGTGTTTGACTGGTACTATCATATTATAAATATACAGAAAAGATAAACAAAATACCTTCCCATCATTCCGAAATCATAAAAGATCAATCTTCCACCATTGACATCATCAACTGCAATATTTCCGGGATGCTGCATGAATGGTATAAATATTACTTACAACTTACAAGAGTGTCGAATTGACCCCCTAGAGTGATAATGATCTGATATGAAAAACCTTTATCCCTCATTCAACACAGTTTCTTCCCCAGAGAAGGAAAAAAGGCATGGCAACGCAATATTTAACGAGTCCCTAACATAGTATTTTGGATACATGGCAGTCACTATTCCTCAACACAGAAAGTTACTTCTAAAACCCTCATGAATAAGCCCTAGGGAAGCTTCCCGATGTAATAGATGATAATTTATATGACACAAGCAGCAAGCTTTTTGTACCTCAGGCAAAAGATGCTCTAATATCATAGTATAAGAGCAAATTCAGAGATAGTAAGCATTGTATGTTGGCTAAACCATACAATTTACCGGCTACAAGAAAATCCAAACAAATCATTAATCCTCTATTTGCATTAGAAGTAAAATACATGCTAAAAATATACAATAGATGGAAGTAAAAGAGAAATAAAGTAAAAAGTTGCTTTGAAGAATAGAAATAAGAAGGAAATGGAGAAATTTCTCTCCACTTGAGAGGAAGAGTGGGTAAGAATAAATTAATTGTACAAAAAGCTTTTTAAACTAGTTAAAAAATGTAAATAAAAGATGTAAACCTTTTACTGTAGTATATTTTTTAACAACCATCTTTTTTTATAAAAATGTTTATTGAATTTAAAAAGAGAAACACAAATAATCACACTAAAACACATTTTTCTTCATTTTCATGGCAACTTTGGGGTTGGGGGGTATATGCCGCACCCATCCAAACACATCCTCCCTATATCCTCTCCATCATTCTAAAAAGATAAGTCATGAGAGACAACTCAACAATTCTAAGAACAAGAACAGTACGCACAGGGTCAGCATGGAAGAAACCATGTGATAAAATCTGCTCCAAGTAAGACTCCACTGCATATCGCCCTAACCTGTAAAAGATAAAGTAGACATTATGCTAATTCTGAATTTCAAAAGCCATCCTCAGTTCTTCAAATTCACAGAAGTAGAAGAGAAAATGTCAATAGTAACTTGGCTTGAAGAAATTCAGATGACATTAACCTTTTCCGATCAACACCCAGTTGATCTAAAGCTTGTATTTTATTTATTTTAATCCCGGGAACATACTCCATTGTCAGAATCTGCATTGGAGAAATAGTTAAATTATATGGATAAAAAAAGAAATACATAAGTAAAAATGGTAAAGATGTATAAACTGCAATATGTTATCTATGAGAACTGAATGTTAAACCTGGGGTGTGGTATAATCCCAGTAGATTGTAGGGACTTTCACATAATCCAATTGCTTAAAGTTGTTTGCAAATAGTTCAGCATTAGCAGCTTCCTTGGTGTAATCAATCTCCTGAAAATATTTAACTCGTGTCACATTAACAAGGATCAGATAAAGTTAGGATGTGCAGGAAACTTGTGCAAACATCTGCAGAAACAAGAACAAGATCCATAAATGAATACCAAAAACCTACTAATCTATTACAATGGTCCTTTATATATTGGCGCTAAGCTCTAAAACTTAAAACGTGAAAAGCAATAAGCTGTTCAAGGTTTTAGAAAACAAGTGGTGACATGAAATCTCAACAAGCATGACTCTTGCTGAAGCATTATAATTACATTTAAAAACCAAAAGCCCCTCTTTTCCATTTTACTCTACCACCTAGCCAGGTAAAGTCATCTCCTTTCTGTTTACATAAAGGCGTTTAAATAATCCTTCAGTAATCTTTAATAAAATTTTGCAATAAGATTTTCCATCATCAAATGGAACTTCATTGATTTCCCCACAGGAAATTCCAAAAAGAGCAAAGCCAGCTTCTTCACACTTTCCAAGAACCTCAACATAATCAAACTCTGCATGAGTTGTGATCCGTGCAACCTCTATATTTGATTTCCCTATAGCAGAATGACATCTTTATGATGGAGAGCCAGTAAACCAAACACGTGACTTTGTTCGGTTATTCTTAATTAACCTAAGAATGACACAACATTCCAGAATATCATCACCTGATATAAAACAGAAGCACACTCGTCATAAATAGCAACCCAATCCCTCTTTGCACCATCTGATTTAGGATCAATTTTTTGAAGATATTCAGCAATGACCTGGAGGAGGTAAAAAAAAGGCCCAAGTATCAGTGGTTTACCTAGTTCTGCAAGTCTTCAAAGGAAGCAAGTTCTATTAGTAAAAATGCTTCATGTAAGAAAAAAAAAAATTAAAACCAAGTTCAAATTTTAAAAAAGATTTGTCAATCTTGGAAGGTTATTAAATATAGGAAATTAAGTTAAAGAGAAGGTAATAGAATTATCAGAGCGTAATATCACATTTTCACACAGCACTAAAAGTGCAAGCATTATATGACACTGACCCTCAGATTTTTAAGATCAATATCAAAAAGATCTTTGAGACCAGGCCTTTGCACTTTAACAACAACCTCTTGCCCATTTAATCTTGCACGGTGAACCTGGCCTGCAATGGGGAAAAAGATATTCACATTTCTTTCTTCTCATCAAATATTAAACCTAAAACCAACTTCCCTGATTTCACATTTACTATTACAAATATGTGTGAAGTAAAACACTGATTACCAAGACTTGCAGCAGCTATTGGTTCATAGTCAAAATGATCAAAGATGCTAGCTACAGGAGATCCAAGTTCTTCTTCAACAATAGCTATAGCAGTCTCGGAGGGAAATGGAGGAACTTGATCCTGAACCCAGAAAATCAGGTAACTTAGGCTTTGAGTAAATGCAAACTTAATATATTTCGTACTTCTCAATTTAACGTCAAACAGCACCAATTGTTGTCTAACTAAATAAATAAGATTTACACCTAGATCTGAAGAATACAAGGATAACAAGACATGATTGCTTAGAAAATGTAGGCAAACAAATATATAAAAAAAAAATTCAGATTAATACCTAGAGAATAAACATCCTCATAGGGGTTCATAATGACAATGTGTAATGAACAATTTTTCAGAGAACTTTAGCAGTAAAATGCACACAGACTGAGACATTCGCCCTTAACATATTTCACAAGTATTTTCTTTTCTTTTCAACACAATTAAGTTATCAGAATTCATAAGATCATTAAGAGATTAAAAGAGTAAAATGGTTTTATTAATAAAAAATTACTCAACAAGAAACAAAAGGAGACCATCACAAAATAACAACAACTAATAGAAAGCAAACAACAAATAAAGATCTAATTGAAGAACAAATCTAGAAGCTAGGGAAATTTTCCTGTTCTTCTGAAACTATAAATACCATAAATAAACTAGATTAAAAAAAATACAACATAAGCACAATGCAAGGAAATAATCTTATAACATAAGTTCAAACCAAAACTCCAATTCCACCTGAAGTTCAGACAACTGGTCAACATATTCTTGCGGAAGAATGTCCACTCTTGTGGAGAATTGCTGGCCAACTTTGATAAACGTAGGACCTAATCTCAGAATGCTCTCCTTCAGCCACTTGGCAAGGGTCTTTCGCCTTAAGGTTTTCTTTTCCTCTGTCATTCCTCCTGTCAATAATATCTTTTTGCGTCAAATCAAAAACAAATGGTAACATTGTTGAGATTCCTCAAATCAATAAAAAGCACTTCACAATTGATATGTTAACCAGTTTATGTGTTGTTGCTAGAAAACGATTTCCAAACAGGAAAAATTGATAAATATCATAGATTCATAACACCGAGAATAACTATTTAGGTTCAAACATGCGCTTGGCATTAAGTGTAGTATGAATCAACTCTGGCTACCATAATAACTACCAAACTTTTCCAACTAGTAGACCTCAAGTTCATACGCATAATAAGAAATAAATATGTTCCAAATCTCATAGACATATAGTGAGACTGCAGGATTATAAATCTCAAGAAAAACAAATATACCTAAATAATCAAATTATGACTGTAAGGGCTCACATACTTACTATTTAAATTATTGCTCTTAGCTTCCATTTCCCACTGCTAAATCGGTAAACTTCTCTACCAAATGCTAAAATCGCTAGCTGATGCTCTATGATTGCAATTACTCAAATGCTCACTCAACTAACTTTACACTAGAACTCCAACACCCAAGGAATAATGCTTAATCATATATCCGTAATTTAGTACTACAAGTACCGTTTCTAGAATACACGACTGTTAGAAAACATTCCCACTACTAACACATTGAATACACTTCGCATTTGTTTATTGAATCAATAAAATCAACATATAATGGATCCCAAGTTCCTTCACATGAACACTCTAAGAGTCATTTCAGCAAATCCATGAACATTGAACACCTCATTCGCATCATGCCAAGAAGCCAAACAACAAACCTTTATAAGAGAACTTCCGATTATTTAGCCAAGACTTGAAAATAAAAGTTATAACAAATCCCCAGATCTCCAACGTCCTCTGGATCATCGAATAAGTCTTGAACCTGCTCCATCGACCTCCAGGAGCAACCGCCACCTGCAAAAAAAAAATCACAAGTTCATCTCACTCATCCAACCTTTTTTGTTCCCCCTCTTCCGGCAGAGAGTCAAAGACTTAATCCCTTCGAGATACAAAGATTTATGTAAAGGTATATCTTCTCCTAGCAAATGTTATTTCATACACACGAACCTTAAGATGGAACTCCTAAATAATCAAAGCCGTCAATACAACCATACCTCAATCGGTGCTTCCGCACTTTGTTTTTTGAACCACGCGTCCTCTTTACCAATCTCCTCCAACCTCCTCTTCCGTCCATCCTCTCTCCGTTTCGACGCTCCCATAAAATCTTCCACCACCACTTCCGCCGCCACACCATTGCCATTGCCATTAACGTACTTCACCAAGCTTCCATTCGCGCTCCCACTCTCCCTAACGCCGGATACGCCATTCACATAACCATTAACGGCGCCGTTACCACCGCGTCCGCTTGCAGCAACTCCGTTCCCACTCCACTCCACGTCATTCACTCTGTCAATGACGGCACCTTCTTCCTTGACCGCGCGGATACTAGCATTGCGCCTGGAGCTCCGAGCGGGAGAGCGAGAGTGAAATCTGGAGAGAGAACGGCGTGGTTTGGTGGTGATTTGCGGAGCAAGAAATTTGAGCTGGAGTAAGAGTAGAGACGAAGAGGAAGCCATTGATTGATGAGTGCGAGAAGCAGAGAGAGTGTGTGAGAGGATCAAAGCAAAACCCTAGATTTCATTGGAATCGAATTGGAAGGTGTAAGTGCGAGAGTGAAGAAACAGAGGAAGAAGAGTAAGGAACGAAGACAGAGCAAGAGTTGAAGTGAAGTTACATAAAACCAAAAAGGAGTGGAAGGGGTGGTGATAAGGAGGACACGTGGCAAGAAAAGATGAGACACCAAGGTTTTGTAAGATTGTGATTGGTCAGGATTTTCGCGAGTGCGTTCAGCCACAAAGGTCTTCGGCTTGCGTGGAAGATATTTGGACGCTTTATGATGACGTGTCCGCTCCCATGATTTTGGCTTGCCAATTACGATTCAGGGCTATGCATCCGAGATAGCATACATGGTCCATTCACAACTGTTACTCTATCTTCTCCTAAATTTTCTCTTTTTTTTTATATTTTATATTTTTCAGATATTAACTATATATTTTTTCATCTCATACTTTTTCATAAACTATTATTCACAGTTGTTTTTAAAAAAGATGTTTGTTTTTATATAAAATTGTACCTCTTCTCTATTTCACGCATATTAAAAATAATAATGAAAATAGCATTTTTTAGAATAAATTTAATAAAAATAACCTTATTCTTCCAATTATAATGTACTAATCAAAAGTGAGAACTTCATTCAGTTTGAAATTTTTTTCACAAGGTTAGAATTGAAGTAATCATGAGTAATAAGAAAAAATAATCATCATTTAAAAAAAATAAAACTTCAGAAACCTCTTTTCAAAAATTAACCCATTTTAATCACGTATTGAATTATTAGGAAATGAGATAAAAGAAAGATTAAAAATAATATATATTTATATGTGTATATGTAAGGTCCTGAAAATTTACGGTTAGGGGGCCTATTTTCTGAGGCAGCCAGGTCCAAAGGGCCAAAGGCACCATGACCTTAGAAGGGGTTTATTCATTCTTCCAATTCTGAACCAATTTCCAGTTTCTCTTTCTCTTTCTAGACTCATCTCCATTTTTTTCTTCTTGCTCTGACTTCTCTCTACCTTTCCACCACTTTCCACCGTGAAAATTTCGAATAGGTGGTGTGCTTTCATTCACGGAGTTGAGAGCTTCCATTCCATCCGATTAGATTTTCGTTCGAACGGGTAAGTAGATTTCTCCACTTTTTCTTGAACTTAGGGCATGCAACTTTACTGGTTGCATGGTGCTCCTTTTGATTCTCTGTCTATTCTAACTCTAAGAGCTGTTTTCGTCACCATTTAGGTGGTTGTAGGGCATTGTTTGGGTCTTCACTGTGAAGGCACTGTTAGGGCACTCTAGTTGGATGTACTGCTCAACTTCAAGGTAAGGGGAGCTAGTTATGTTTTGTTTGAACTGTACTGTGGGTATGCTTGATAGTTTGCAATTTATTACTGTTGAATTGTATTTTGTGGTAAGCATGTTGATTTGTATCTGCTGGATGTGTGGAAGTTGTGTATCCATGGTGTACTAAACCTTGTTTGACTTGGATGAGTGTGTGTTGGCTGTACTGGATTTCTGGAATGGAGTAAGGACTCTATAAAAATACTTACAATGGGTAGTGAGTGGGTACATGTACTGTCTTAGGCTACTGTGAGGGAAGTGGAGTAGGGAAATTGGACAATGGGGGGTCTAGAGTACCATAGGACAGTTTGGGTAACTTAGATAAATTAACTGTAAATTGTGAGAGCACTTTGTTGGTAGGATAGAAGAATCTTAAAAACCTGAGTTGGCACATCCCTGATCATAGAGCAGCCCTGGCCTGGTCCAGTTAGTTGTGACTAGTCATATGTGCTAGCGTCGAAGGTGAGACTGATGCGTTCAGACATCTGATTCTTCTCCAATGACCAATTGGGTTAGGAAGATGTGGTTGAGGTGGAAATCCTGTGTTAGTCATGTTAGAGGAGTAGAAGGTTAAGAGAGTATTGTTTTTAGTCCTTTGAGAGGAACTAAGGTAGGGAATTTGAGCATAGGTGGTCTTGAGTGCAATTGGACAGTGTGGCTAGCTTGTATGAGTCAATTAGAACAGGTTAGGATTATAAAAATGAGTAAAGTCATCTTCAAAATGGTAGAATCGAAATTGGGTCCTTGGGTTAATGAGGATTGGAGGTTTAAGTTAAAATGTGCTAGTGATCACTTTAGAATCATGCTAAGAATGGTTATAATAATCTAGACAAGTTTAATTAGGTGTGATACAAGAATTAGGAGGGTTAGAAGTTGGGGAAAATAAATGAAAAAGGTAAGGATTAATGTGATTGTGTGATTCTGCAGAATTCACGTTCTGCAGATTCTGCAGTGTCGCTATGCGAGTTGTCTCGCATAGCGAGACCCTGTAGAGAGTGCTCACTGTCTTGGTAATTCGCTGTGCGAGTTGGTGCGCTGTGCGAATTACCAGAGGGTGATGCTCACTGTTTTTCGACTCAACATGGCGAATCATGTCGCTATGCGATTGGTGGTGGTCTGGGATCACTGCCCATTTAATTCGAATAGCGAATTAGGGACGCTATGCGAGGGTTTAGGGACTGATAATGTGTATTAGAATTTTAGTTTAGCATAGCGCACAAACTTGATGTGCTATGCGAATTTTAGTTGTCCTCTTATCAGGAAAATTCGCCCAGCGCATTAAGGGTAGTGCGCTATGCGAATTTAGCTGAAAAACACTCTCCCGTCAGAAAAATTCGCTCAGCGCACCAAGGGTGGTGCGCTGTGTGAATTTTTGTTGTCTTGCCTTGCACCTTGGTGCGCTATGCGACCTGGTGCAGTGAGTTTCACATTTTTCCTCATATGTTTGAGTTGTTTGATGTTGTTTGACTGCCAAGATGTATGTATGTCTGTATAACTGATTTGGGTGGCTTGATTTTGCTACATGATTGAAGGTATGTTGTATTGTATGTGAATTATAGTTTGGAAGTATGTATGAAACAAAGTTGTGATTGGCGTAAGTGTAACAGTATGGTTGATGGACGTAATTCCATGATCTTCAAAGAGAAGATTCATGGTGGTGCCCTGGTGGTGTGTAGAATGATTGCATGGTAGATCAGTCTTGGGGGTTTTCCTGACGCTCCAATGGTCTTTCATTCTCAAGTAGAGAGGATTGATCCATGTGGTGAGGGGTAGCAGGAGATCCTAGTCTTGGAGGCTTCCAGTATGCTCCAGGGCGCGGAATGGACTAACCTCGTGAGTGTGGTAGGGTGGAACCCATTGGCAACGACTTTGCAAAGCAGTAGAGGCCACCACGAGTGCATAACCCGCCATAGCTCGGTAATCATTCTGGTCCGGACGAGTTGGTCTATAAAGCAATGAGTCTTGTGATGTCAATGTACTATATGTTTGAGTGATTGTTGCATGTCGTGTGTGATTGAATAACATGATTTTTATATCTAGCTCACCCTTGCTTGTTTGTGTTGTTTGTGTATGTTTCTTCTTGCGATGATCATCCAATTGGATGGGAGCAGATGGCGAGGATGTTCCTTTGGAGACAGATCTGGAAGTTGAGGACAATGTTGCTGCCTAGTATCCTAGGATGCTATTAGTTGATCTTATATTCTAGGATATTATTTCCCATTTCAGCTTATATTTTATATCTTTTTGGAGTTTAAGCTTATATTCTGAAGCTACTTAGAGGATGACTGTAATCTTATTTACTCTCACTGTTTTTTTATATTATGCATGTGGACGTCTTTATTATATATGATTTATATATAATTGGGATGTCACAGTATATATATTAATTAATTAGTTTATTTCAATTTATAGGATGCCAAACTCCTTTAGTGTACTAAGATTTTTACTGTACAAGCTTTATTTAACTAATTTTCTTTTGTTAATATATGTTATATATGCTATTTCTCAAAGTATGTTTCTTCTAAAAAAATTTGTTACACAGGTTTTTTAACCTCTTAGTAGTATCTTAACAGAAAATAAGATAAATGTCTAAAATACGAGTATAAGTCTTTTAATTTAAAATGTAGAACAAATAGAAAAAGAAAACATTAAACTTATAAATTAATTAAAGTATATCTCTGTGAATATGTTTTAAGGTGTTATTTGATACTTTAATATGATTAATAGTTTCTCTTTTTAACATAAATCTAACATTTATAAGATAATACTTTCTTACAATGTGAATTGGTAATTAGAATGTCATAAAATCACTTATATTTATACTGGCTCTAAATTAGTTAGTCTTTGAATATAATTAGTAGATTTTCTCTCTTATAAGTACATCTTTTCATATTCTTAAATAAGACTTTTTTTCTTTTTATCAATTATGTCAATTTCGTAGGTGAAGAAATTGAATCTGTGTTTTCACCTTCACGTGTAACTTCCCTTTTATCACTTTTAAAAAAAATTATTCTTTTATTTTTCACAAGTATCCTTATTTAAAAAAAAGTTCAAGACTAAAAAATAAAATAAACTATCAAACTCTAATTAAATATTCAGAACTTAATAATTGAAAGGAAAATCTATGATCATCAAGCCACAAATATAAAATCAGGTTATGAAAAAAAACACATAATAGTTAACTCTTTTATGTTCACAAAAAATTACTATACAAAAGCTCACAAGATAAAAAAAAATACAAAACTATAATATTTTAGTATTAGATGAGATAAGAGAGAGTTATCCATTTTTTTCTCATAATTGGAACAAAACATGTAAGAAATAAGAACAGAAATAATGAGTTTTGTGTTTAACAAAAAAGAAATACGTAGAAGAATGAAAGATGAATAAAAACAATAAGTAAATCAAGATGCCGAAGAGAAAAAAAAATATCTTGATAAGTTTTTATCATTTATTATATTCAATTTTTTTACTATTTATTAATATTAAATGACATGTTTTATAAAAAGGTTAAAAATTTGTTTAATTTAATTATGATAAATTGTCATTATAAAATATACATAATTTTTTAAAGGGTTGGGAGGGTGACGGCATCTTCCATTTTCCAAGAAGACCTTTTCCTGGATGTCGATCATAAACGCCATAAGAACTGTCGCTCTTCTCTTTTTAAAGGTAAAATGTTGTGGTTTTAATTTGAAATCGTAGTAACACATAGAGTTAGAAATGTTATGAGTTGACAATAGGTAACTCCTTATTGTTGGATTTGAAATGTGACTAAGTTTTCAAATGTGGTTACCAAGTGTGTGAAAATGGTTGAGTGGGTTGTACAGTTGAGATTTGCATACATTTATATATACTGGTCTTATTTTCAGTTGATTTGAAACTTTTAACACACTCCCTTACGCCGAGGTATATACATACCGAACGTGAGATTAGACATTTTGAATGGATGGTCCAATAGCGGGTGAAACAATATGTCCAACAAACAACAAATATCGTTAGGATAGGCTCTAACTTGACACTAATACCACCCACTTATATATACTGAATTGACTTTATCTCTAGTCGATATAGGACTTCCAACCATTACTTCCTTGATCTTGAAAGTTTGCTTGCTTTTATACAATCCTAATGCTATTTATGTTATTGTACGTTGATTGATGGTTTAAGTGATCATCTTTAATATTCTGTAAAATTTGCACAAATTGACAAATTTACTATAAGTACATATACAACAAATTGACAAATTAATCTAATTATTTAAAAAATAAATTGCAAAGTAAACTAAAATAATTTACCAATAAGCACTTTTTCAGAACACAGCACTCCAACGGATGAAATCGAATAAGCACAGTTGTCAAGCATTTATCGCGTTGAAGATGCCGTGAGATGAAATTCGCGTAATTTCCTAATTTCTTTTATTCATAAAAACAAAAGTAATAATTGGCTTCTTGAAGAAAAAAAAATAATTAAGTCTCAATCACTCAAAAATAGTCAAGTACTGTCTTATTGACCATAAAATTTTTCTAAATAATGAGTATATATAAGCTAAAAATATTATATATGAGTTAATATGTTGAAATATTGTCATATAATTTATTTAAATAATGATTTTTCTCTTCTAAATAATAAATTTTTTATTTTTATATAAATTAATAAAAAATATTCTTCACAAAAGTGTTCGAAATCATTTACTCCTCAGGACTGAAGCAATTTAGAAAGTACAAAGTGCTACCTACCAACCACCACCCCATATAATTTAAGTGAATTTTTTTTAAAATAAAGAAACAAAAGCGTCACCTTTAATATAGAAAAACAAAATTCTATTACATTGGTTCAAGTTACAATAATTATTTCCATTTATTGTGTCATCTTCTAATCTCCATTTTTTTTTACATAAATAGTCTAATACTTATTCATAATTACAAAAATAGACAACTTTTAGAATAATTATTAATATGGACGAGAAGAAATTATCAAAGGCGATGACAACTTTCAGTGAATTAGGATGCGTGATTAATATTAATCGTATCTTCCAATCTATTGAAATTGTCATTATCATTAACAATTTCTTTGAGTTGTATTCAAGTGATACGATTTCTTCTTTGTGAAGTCATAGGCTAATACGACTTTCCTATGTCAGTAATTTTTTAAGAAAAAAATTAATTTTTGTAATTAAGATTAAGTATTATATCATTTTGGTAAAAAAAAAGCTCTAATTTCTTAATTTATTAATATTTATGCAACTCTTCATGAAGGAGTTAATGTCATAAATATGAGAAGTCTCTAATCTCTTAATTATTAATATTTATGCAATTCTTCACAAATGAACTAATGTCATAAATATGATTATTTTTTTTAATGAAACTCTTAAGGACAAACAGTAATACCATGACTATGATAAGCCAAAATAAATATTAACTACACAGGAAAATTAAGAAAATTTAAATGAATATAAAAAATTTACATCATTTTATATTATCATCAAATCACAAACAACCAAGTCATAACTTTCTCAATTTTCACATTAATGATGTTAAAAAATTGTACTTACAGATTATTTCAGTGTAAACCTGCCTTGAGTACATATAACTTTAAAGTTCAAAGTCATTAAACTCTGAATTATATTTTTTTAATACACTTTACTTGTTTATAAAAATAACATAATTTATATACAAAATAAAGGCATATTTTTATCTTAATACCAAAAAAAAAATTGTAATTACTTATGGAAGATCCTAATTTATCCTCAGGTTCAATACTATTCAGTTTGATACATACATAACATGGTGAATTATTCTTTAAATACAATTTCCATTTTTTTCTGTTAACTTCTTAATTAATTTTTTATGCTTAATTCTTAGCATATTTCGAAATTATTAGTGAGATATTTACTCATTCTTTTGTATTTATTGAGTCATCAAATAAGTTTTACTTATTGCTTGAAATTATTCTTGCATTAAAAAAATCACTTAAATAATTTAATTCTTAGGTATCTTTCAAATTTAATTCATTATTTTTATTGATTAAAAATAATCAATTTAATTAGTTTTATTGGTGTTAACGAATTAAGAATATACAATTATTTGTCACTTGGATATAGTATCCAATGTAATATATTTTAATCTTAGTTTTTTGTATTTATTTGGTTAAATAAGACTTATTTACAAAATTGAAATTGAATTTTTTTAAAATTTTGATATTTTTGTTTTCAAATTTTAAAGACGAATAAATATAAATTTTTTAACTTATTGATATTAATTTTGTTAAACTTGTTAAATAACATTCAGACTCTGAAAATATATGTAGAAATAACTTAAACATTATTCTAAAACATATTTGAGACATGAAAATATTTAATATAGTTGAGTTATAAAAACTAGTTTGAAAACCAAAAATATATTAAAATTTCAAATAAATATCAATTCTAATTTTACTTATAAGTTTAGAAAATAAAAACAAATTACTTATATTATATATATACGAGGAAGAGAATCTTAGGAGTATTATATATGGCCTGCTGTGAGGTGCTCATTACGTATAACGTTTTCTTGTGCTTTCTCCTTCATCACATTTCTGACCACTGATTGTGATGTTATCTGACTTTCTAGCAGTCTCTGAAAGCCGGCAAGTTGACATGCAAATTTGCAAATTCAATAATATAATTATAACTAAAATTCACCATTGGAGCAATATCTTCAAATTGTTTTATTCAGTTGTCAACAATCCTCAAGCTATCAGCAAAACCACAACCCAAGACTATTCCCACATATATAATATCAATATTCCATCAATCATGATGTTATCTCACTTCACGTATGTAACCAAACAATTATTTTTATTTTCAATATTTCCAGACACAATCAAATTAAGATTGACCAAACTCACTGCTACTACTAGCTATTACTTTCTCACCAACACTGCCATAAACAAAATTTTGTATCTAAAAATAGCCAAAGCTTTTGGAGCTATCATTTTAACTTACATGCATGCAAGACTATTCCTATTAAATAAAGTGCTATTGGGTGGATGATGCAGAGCACTATATAGACAACTTTACTTGTTCTTAGTGGGAGAAAAGGATCGAAACACAAGTACAGCTACCATACAAAAGTTTACAGTAAGAAACCAACGTTACATATGTCAAAACCAAAACAATAAGAAACCAGAAATTCATCACGATTGCTGACAGCTAGAACACAATGTAAAAATGAAACTGTTTCAGAAAACTTGCTCCTTGAAAACGTACGCTGCCATACAATTACTGTAACTAAACTGGAATTTAAAACATGAAAAAATGTTTCTATTAATCTACTTCGGTTGCAGAGAGACCAGTTTTATTAAGATGGCTTCATTTGATATTGTTTTTAAGCTGTGTATAATTTAATAATTCAGATCTTGACAAATTTGCTCTTTTTATGTATGTACCATATTTTATGCGTTTGATCACGTATCATCGTACGTTGTTAGTATAATCCAAAGTTTGACTTAAAAACTTCCAACTTTGTCAAACTAAAATAGGCATCATTGCCATAGAATAATTATGCACATAATCATTTTTTCTTTTTTCATCCCAGTTTGAACATAACATAAGTATAGTACAGTGAACATTGTTAGAGTCGTGAAACCTGAGATGATCATAGCATCTATCAAGGACCCAATTGATCTAAACTGTTGAAATCCATGCTGTGATTGAACTGTGTATGTGCACAGCTTGCAGCTAGCTCTTTTAAACAAGAGATTAATATAAAAAAGAATACGTAAGAGCCGGTCCAGTTTATATATATGAATATTTTTAGGGTATGGTTGGTGGATGTAGCTTCCATGTGTCAGAAGGCGGTTCGATTGCTTTATTGTGTGAGGTTGTGGTATTTTTGTTTGCTGAGAATGATGGAGGTGAGACTTGACAGGTTGGAACTGATGAAAGAAGGAAGGTAGTTTAAGACATATTCGTTAAGGGGGAAATAGAAAAGCAAAAGGGTCTCTTTTTGTCAATGCATATTTTTTATTTGCACATTAATTTCATTGTTTGAAGAAATAGGGGACTGTGGGCTGAGATGCCTTGAGATGATACTGCACTGCAATATGAAGTATGTGATGGAAGAATCTCAGTGAGACAAAGCAACACAAAAGCATGGCAAAGTGAAAGCATATATCCCATTGCTTCATCTTTTTGAGCTCCTTTTTCAAAAGCCGTACAAAAATAACATATGCACCAGTACGAATAATTCACGTTATGGGGTCTGATTAAGAATTCCAAACTTATTAAAAGCCAAATGCACTGTCTTCTACCAAACAATTTACCATAATCATTCTCTCATCATTTTACCTTCCTATTACTTCTTCTCCGTCTATCTGGAAAGCACTTTCTCTTTTCCCGTACCTCAACAAACATGGGATATATACGAAACATTTTTCCTTTTCCAAACACCAATGTCACAGCTTTCAACTTAATCCACTGCATTACACTCATGAATAAGTTCCATATTAAACTTTGAACCTTTCTGTCGCTTCTCTTCTGCCCCTCATCAAAACCCTTTTAATCTCTATATAATATTAACCTCTCACATGACCAATTACACAAGATTCCAGAATGATATTTATTTAATCAACATTGCCGACCCTATCTGTTTGATATTTTATGTATAAGAAAACTGGTCTAATTAATCACCCTTGTTATTTGAAACTTGTTCATTTTTTCATTTATTTTATATGATCAAAGGGGTCCTTCTAATTGATATAAAAGACCAACCTTTTGTGATCTTCTTCATCAATTAATCGCCCTTTACTTTCTTCCAATATTCCACATCAAAGCAGCACCTTTCCACTTTTCCATTTTATATCCCCCAACTTTTGTTCCCTTATTAAAGGCCGCATGCAGCACCTAAGCTAAGCATAACTTGTTCACTTACACTTGCACACATAGGGAGAGAAGAGAAGGTGAGAATCTAAATTGTTTAGCTTATTAAGTAGTGACTCTATTCCATTCTCTAGCTCTTCAACAACATGACAGGGAAGAGAAACCAGACACCAACAACAACAACAGCAACAACAATAAGTCCTGTGGGAAGTCCAACTTCTGGTAACATCTCAGACAGCTCCTCAAAAGAACAAGACAGGTTCCTCCCCATAGCCAACGTTAGCCGCATCATGAAAAGGGCACTCCCTCCCAATGCAAAAATCTCAAAGGAAGCCAAAGAAACAGTTCAAGAGTGTGTGTCTGAGTTCATCAGCTTCATCACCGGTGAGGCCTCAGACAAGTGCCAGAGAGAAAAGAGGAAGACCATCAACGGTGATGATCTTCTCTGGGCCATGACAACCCTAGGATTTGAGAACTATGTTGGACCCTTGAAGCTCTACCTCAACAACTACCGGGAAACTGAGGGAGAAAAGAGTTCCATGGCCAAACAAGAAGAACACTCTCCAACTCATCAAACCAATGATGGGCTGCCTGAACTCAACAAGTTGCCTCATTCTTCTGCAACAAAACCAGACTTCAACAACTCTTTCACTGCTGGCTTCTATTCTGTGGGGCCTCAATTAACACCTCCAAAGAGCTTCACAGATATTGGAGGAATCAACGGTTATAGAGAGACCTCCATGAACAGTGTCATTGCTCAAAGTGCGGTCAGTGCTGATCAAGATGCAAGTGGTAATAGAATGATGCCATCTGACCTACGTTATAGGGTTGAATGGTAGATGTGACAACCATAGCAGCCTTCCCCCATTACATATCATATCATATATAATATAAATAATATTCTTATTACGATCTATCATATGATATAATTAACAACTTCATCGTTTATTGCTACATTCTGTAACACAGTATATTGTAGTTTGCAGTGTTAGTATTTATCTTGTGGCATGAGTCTAGTGTTGAAGGGAATATCGGTCTAAGATCGTATCTCGTACGGTTGAAGATTTTGATGCAAAAAGATAATGGACTTCACCTTCTTCTTCTTCGTGCTGTTGAAGAGGTGACTTAATCTTTACTTTGAACCCTTTTCGTCATTTCAAAAGTACTGCAACTTTATCAAGTACTGATGAACAAGAGTCACGTTTCCATCAATGAATCTAAAGTTAATTCAAGTTTTTCACAGCTATATATCTCCATTTAACTCACATTGTGAACATCACGATGAGATCAAACTAATGGGGAAAATGTAACAGGAAATTCAGAAATTGCGAGCAAAAAAATAAGTGTTGTCGCTTAGTGTACATTTTTCAAATTAAAAAAAAGATTAAATATTTTTTTTCTTTAAATTTGAAAATTTGAATTCTCACATTTTCAAAACTTTTGGATTAATTTAATTCTTCTTACAAATGTGTATGAATTTAATTTTTTTAATCAATTTTTTAAAAATTTATTTAACATTTTAAACATTTTTTAGTTAATATTATAAAACTATAAAAACAGTTTAAATATTATTATAAAACATATTTAAAAAATCAAATATATTTAGTTAAAAAAAATTAAATCTGTTCATTTCTAAATATAAAATATTAAATTGATATAAATTTTAAAAAATAATTTTAATTTTCACGGATAGTTAAATAACTAAAACTATATTTAAAATTTTAAATTAAACGTGTAAACGAAACAAAACAGAAAAGATATAGTATTAGCAACAACAAAAATTATATCTTAACCGTGATAAAAAGAAATCAAATTGCAAATAAAATAAATTTTTGTAACTCTAACAGGAACTAATATTTTGAAACAGACGAAGTGTGGTTTCTTTAGGGATTATATTGTGAGCTGCCATGTTCTATTATGCTATTAAAGAATAATTAATCTTTTAATAAGTCAAATTAGAGTAGAAAATTAGTTAAACATTTTATTTTGTATATTTTATCTATAGGTGACGTTCGGTTCATTAAATGCAATCTATCTTATTGTAGAAGTATGTTAAATGATTATTAAGTCTAACTGGTTTATAGCAAATTAATTAGTAGGACAATTGTTCATTTAATAATTATTTAAAAGATTGATACTCACGTGAGGTTTTAGAAGACGAGTAAAAAGGTTTAGTTATAAAAAAAATTTGTGTAGATTAATTTTCTTTAATCGTAACAGAAATTAAACTCTCATCTTAGAGAACTTACATATTGATTTATATACCTAACTCTACCATGAATACGTGGATTAATTAGCATGACTGTTCTAGTTTAATTAGTATTACTAAATTTGAGTTTAATATCTACCACATATACATAAAACGAGTAATTTTTTAGGCTAATTTTGTAATTAAATTACAATAATTTCTTTTATAAAAAGTATATATTTTTTTTCTTTTATTAGTATGTGTGAATCAATATAATTAATTTTGTATATGTAATTATTCTCATTGATTCGTGGTTGAATTACATTTATTAACAATTGATTATTTTTTTTGTTTTAATTGAGAAAATCACCAATTTAATTATTTTTTATTTTTTTCTTTTCTTTTGGTGTGTTTGCCATTAGATTTATCATTTAAAAATAAGTTTTGAGTTAATTTGATTAATTTTTAACATATTTATTTTAATTGAAGATGATAAACTCATTACTGCGAAGAAGTTTGAATTTATGAATGAGAATTAAAAAAATCATATACTTTTTAGTATTTTTTTTTTCTTTTATCAAACTTCTACGTTATATTTGGTATTAGACTTATCATTTATAAATGACTTTCTGTTAATTTGATTATTTTTTTAACATATTCATTTTAATTGAATATGATAAACTTACTACAATGAGAAGTTTGAATTTATGGGTGAGAATAATAATAAATTATATATTCTTTCCCCATATCAAACTTTTACGTTAATAAAATGTGAAAAATCCCCAAGTCATTCAAAACAAAATGTGAAATACTTGAAATATACTTGAAATACTTCGCGCTATTGTAGTCATGTTTTGCTGTTCTTTTCTCCAACCAAAAATATATAACTTTTGTTACAAGAGAAATCACATTTAACTATACAGTTTTAGTATCGGAGATAAACTTTCACAACTAAATAAAGTAAAGCAACCATGATCGTGTATACAGGTTTTTTCTGTAGTTGACAATAGCCACTTACAAGATAAATTCAACTACATTTTAATAATTTCTTAAAATTATATCAATCATTATTAGTAATTGCAATAGATACCCCAATCAACCACTTAATCTAGATGGCAAACAGGAACTACACAATCCAAATATCAAAGGATGAAACCAACATCACTAACATTTTGGAACTATTAACTCACCTTATTCAAAAGTCACATTGCTATAGAATAAATCCATTGAAGCCACCATGCAATCAAAAAAAGCTAAATTATAGACCAAACAGCAATGAATTAATTTCTTCATTTAGCTCAGAATCAAAACTGTCGTACATAGCTAACTTTGAAGGGAAAAAGAATTATCCGACAGCCACGCAAGTCGCAGCTCCAGAAGCTCAGGAATTCTCTTCAACAATGAAACAAGAAACATGTCTATACTCCTTCCAACACCTAGTTCACTTCTCTAGGATCTCTGATCTACAGTTTTACATTGTATGTCGCTTTAGACAACTACACTGGCAATGGAATTTCGATGGGGCACCAGGGGGTTGCCTCCTGAAATTCATTCATAATAAACAAAACATCTGTTGTGTTAGGCATAACAAGTTTTGCTGCCAATCACAGAACCTCATGAGCCTTTCCGTAATACCTGTTAATGAACGGAGACTGCAAACACAGATAATGATATTCTATAAATTATAAGTACATGGACAATAAATTTAATCAAGAAATTCAACAACGTTCATTCAAGTTCTGTTCTTCACTCTTATTAACCATGATGAATTGTTAGAGCAATATATTGTACGAAGTACCAAATTCAATGTGAACCAAGCTGATGAGAAGAGGGGAAAAGGAAAAAAGGAACTAAGGATCCACAGAAGCAAAGCACCTAATAGCTCAACGATTTTATAACTCTAATATCGAATAGCCAACTGATTTTTCAAAATATAGTATAGCCAGTATCCTCATACAATCCATCAAAGTTGAAAATGAGAAATTGAATACCTATTTCCAAGAGTGCTTTCTAGGAGATACACACATGTATATATGCACCCCTCAAATACCCGCCACTCTCCCTCAATGTTCCACCATAGGAATTACCAGTTTTCAGAGAATAAGCTAATACTAACAAGACGTTTGCGTCATTAAAAGAAAGGAATGAAATAGTAGCCACGCTGGAGCAATAGCAGCTGTGACTTTAAAACACGAAACAATAAAATTGCCATTGTCCTACAGTGCCACTCCGAACCACTCCACCGCGATAGTAGCTATTACAAGCACTATCGTCTACCTAGAGAGCCCCTTCTTAAAAAAAATATCAGGCCAATAGCCTTCTGCTTTGGTTTAAAGCACATGGTCTTTTTAAAAGAGTTTACCAAACTGATATACACACATTTATGTAGGCAACCCTAAAACGTCCACCATTCTCCCTCAATGGACGCAATTGTTATTAGTCTTAAATTGTCCTCAATTGTTAGGGGTGTTCAGGGGTACAGTAAGGTTGGATAGTGCTTCACTAAACTCAATATCAAACCGATTAAAATAATTTGGGTTAGATATATTATTTTTCTACCTAAACCGAACTCAATACCAAATATAAAAATATCTTCACTTTTCACAACTGGATATTATAAAGAAAATTGAGTGTTAAGTTTATCAGTGGAGTAAAAAACCGACTTCATAAATGACATGGAAGTCTACAATATAAGGCCCATGGATGGGTTCTCCATTAAAGATCTAACATGGAATGTTTGGGCAAGGAGACCAAGGACAAGAAAGGAAGAAAAAATGGTGTTTAATGTGTGATTTTTCTGAATCTTTATTTTTATAAAACATGTGCAAATACCAAATAAAATTCAAAATATATTATATAATGGATGGGTTGGATTCACCACCAAAACCTAATATCCAACCCAATGAACGATGGCTTTGTTGGGATTGGGTTGCATTAGTTTAGGTTTATGGTACCATAAACACCCCTAGCTATACGTATTAATATTATCAATTTTCAGATAATAAACTAAATACCACAAGATCAAATAACACATTCGCAGCTTGAATAGAAATAAAAAAAGAATGTAAATAGTAGAGCTGCTACTTTGAAAAGAGATTAGGCAATTGGCCTCCCGTTTGGCATAATGCCATCTTTTAAAGGCCCGTAAATAATACACATTGTGAAGGCACCCCTCACCCTCAATGTATTAGAAGACTTAAATATTCCAACGTAGGAATTACCCCTTTTCAGAGAACAGGCTAATAACATAAGATCAAATAAGACATTTGCAGCAAAAATAGAAATAAATGTAATAGTAGAGCAGATACTTTGAAATAAGATTAGGCAATGTGCTTCAAAATTGGAGTAAAACCAACGATTTTTTTATAGGGGTTTCCTTAACTTAGAAGTTGAGGATTGAGTACCCTTAACTCATTAATGTTATTCTTTACAGTTTGTATCTTTTTTTTATTAAAAGGAAGATATTTCATGCACTAACCATCTAAAATCCTATTCTTAATGAGTATATGTTTTTAACAAGAGAAAAAAAATAGTATAATGGAATGCTTGAAGACCCACCTTAACATTTGATACATCTGGTGCATCTGGAGATTGAACAGGGTAGAACTTGTAAAATCTCATAGACTCAAATGCAGCTTTAGTTTCCTCACTCATTTCTTCAATGGCCTTTTTCCGAGCCTCCCTTGCCTAAAAGAGGTAAAATAGGTTAAAAATAGAAGAATGTGTAAAGTGAAAAACAGTATGATCGGAACCAACAAACCTCTCTATTAGCCTTCTTTGCTTCACGAACCCTTTCCTTGACAAATTCCTAAAAAAAGTAAAAAGTATCAACCTAACTTCTTACTTAAAAAAACCAAGAAATTATGAGTTAACTAAAGGCCTTGTATAATTTGGTACCTTGAATGCATCCTTTTGATCTTCTAATAACTCCTCCTCCTCAACAAGTTTATCGGTAAACTCCTGTAAAATATAGAATAAATAAGTGTATGAGGCCTTTCTCTATTGTCCTTTGACTTTCCATTTGCCCTTTATTTTTACCCTCTATATATTAGGAGGGAAGTACAATCTAGAAACAGTGAAACGCATACAATCTACATTCCAGAGTCAATATTGTCGAATTCAGTAGCATAGCAACATGCAAAAGTTTAGAGTTTAAACGAGGAACTGTAAAATGACAAACGAAAAAAAACAGAAGTAATTTGGTTTTGGAAAAAAAAAATTCTCTCATTTCAATTTTTCCTTTTCACTTTTAAAATCCTATTTCTTGTTTTCAAATATTTGTATGTGAAACGATTACTGAAGATTTGCATGAGAAACAATGACTTGTTTTCACAATTTCTAACACAAATATTTGAAAACAGAGGGCCAAATAGTATTTCGTAATTAAAATTTAAAAACATATGAAAAAAATATTTTCTAATACCAAATGGTCCCTTAAAATTCCAGCAAAAATAATGTCATGCTTCGGGAAAACTCGGTTATTATAGGATTGTCAGTAGAAAACGAAAAATAACTAAGAATTTGATTTTAAAATTGCAATAGTTAGCTGGGGCTTAATCTGACATGTTCCAAACTACCCATAAGTGAATTTTTACCTCAAGTTCATCTAATTCCCAATCAAATTCACAGAAGACCTGCATAAAAGCAACACATAAGTAAACATATACCAAATAGAAAATTAAAAAGGGTAATAACCTGCCTATCTTTTCATGAAAAAATTATTTAGAAAGGTAATTATATAACCATATCATACAAAAAATATCCCAAACACTACTGATTCACTAGGAAAAGTTGTCTACAATGAATTACCGGCTTTGGCTCGTCAGGAAATATTATAGGAACTTCAGTGCTCTGTTCAAGTTCATCTTCCTTAAATGGCTGATAAAAATCTGCAGAAAGAATACCAGTCAATAACAAATTATCCTAACAGGAACATTAACACTATCTCTTGAAGAATCATTATGCATTGAACAAAATGAAGTATCAATATTTGATCAGCAGAAAAATAGCATTGTCTACAGATCTCCATCATTCTCACTTGTTTAATAAAATTCCATCATCTTCCTCCAATTAAATAGAAGTAGAATAGTATACATAATATGCTAAAAAAACAATTTCAATATTCTAAAACCGGTAGACTTACAAGGCAAGCAGTATTCATATTTTTTTAATCTATCCAACTTCAGGTGTTTTAAAGCAGACCTGCAAAGCAGATTACAACATGGGTAAGATAACTCGTTCATATCAATATAAGCTACATCAAGGTCAATAGGAAGAGATTACATGAGCAAAGATCATAAATAAAAATGACAACTACAACAGTAGATCACTTCATCAAGTTGCCTTCGGATATAAACTGTCAAATACTCAGTTTTCACAAATTAACTTTCTACAGATCCACAAACTCATTTATTTTGGATGACAGAGATGGCCCACGGGTCACCCAACAAAGATCAAAGTAAAGGAAGCAGAGTAAATAAATTTCTAAAATAATTATAATTTAAATGCTACATATTTTGAGAGGACAGTGGACGGAAGGCCTGAAACCAATCTAAATGAAAATTTAGACAGTAAAGAATACTTTACGCAGGTCACCAACAGGAGAGGGTAAAAATAGGAAGAAAAAAAAAAGATGCAAAAAGTTGAAGACTTCTTCATACTACTTGAAAAAACTACAGATTGTATTATGCAGCAGCATGCAGATGCGGGAGGAGAATATGATGCAACCACCAGACAAAATAACTAGAGAAAAGTCAAAGCACAATAACGAGATTAATTGAGCTGGCTACCCTAAAACAGTCAGAATCCATGTTTCTCCAAGAATAGCCCATTTAGAAGATCCGAAACAAGCAGTAGAACACAAAATTAAACAAAAGCAAAAAATAATGAGCTGTACCTTCTCTGGTTGCAGCTCAAGATAAATATTTGGGATTTTATCCTGTCCACTTGGCTATCTCTGTTTAAGACATAAAATTGTACGAAGGTGTTTAGAGATGGCAAAGAAGCAATGTTTCATAAACAGAATCCAAAGAAACCACCAAAAACAAACTAATTGAGATTAATACCGATCCTCCAAGGGAATATATGGAACCCAGTCCATTTTCATCTGCTTCATGGGAATTATCTCTTCAGCCTCTCTTTGGACTGAGTTTATTCCAATTTTATCAGATGGTGGGAAAGGTGATACAACCTGCAGAATGACGTTGAAATACTTTCAAAATTAAAATTAAAATCCAAACATTCAAAACATCAAAAATTGATAAGGTTGCTTCATCACATAAAACGGGCAACAGAGCACATTCAATGAACCTGCACTTCCAAGTAACACCTAAATCATTAAGGATGTTAAAGTCACCAAAGAACCACACCCCAGAAGAAAAGACTCGCAAATCAAAGAAACAAGCAACATAAAATGCATACTGGAAATAAAATGGTAAAATCAAACAGTCTATTTTCCTGAAAAAGCTCAGAAGCAAAAATGATATTGATAAACAAAATCAAGAGTGTTCGTGCTGAGATACATGTAGACAGTGCATTTTAACTACTTACAGCTACTACAGCAGGTACGCAGACAACTTTGCTTTCCCCTTTGAACATGACGAGTTGAGCTGCAGCCAGAAAATCACCGTAAGATGATGAACAACCAAATATTTAAGGGGAAACAGCACACCAAGCAAATCAGTCGCCTTCAAATCAACAAAAAAGAATAAACTCCGCAAGCCACTCACGCTCAGTACAACCAAAGAGGTAAACTTTCTTGTCATACAACACGCCACCCTCTTCAAACGCATTCTGAAAACATACACCAGAAATCACAACACAATCAGCAATTAATCAAATAAATCAGTTCAACTTTACTGAAAAACATATCACTAACGAGAAACCTAATCAGCCCAATCCAACCATACTTCTAGATTTGAGAAATCCCACTTGAATTGATACACGGTATCCAATTGGTCCCACTGCCATTACAACACGAAACGGTCACAAAAAGAAACACGGCACGGTCATAAACGAAGAAAATTCTACAAAATAATTGAACTGACAAACAAACCTCAGTTCCAACGGGGAATGTTTCCTTCCACAAATCTTCCTACAGAATCCAAAATATCAAACCCCCGTTTTCCATCAGTAAAACCAACACAAGGCAAAATAAAATTAAATAAAAAGCTAAAAAGTTATCATAGCCACTTCCAAGCTGAACAGTTAGCTTAACGAACTAAAACTGAAACGAAAACACAAGAAAGAAAAAGCGCCGAAAAAATCGTTTCTTCAGAACAAACAAAACGGTTCGCTTCATCCCATTATTGAGAATGCTCAGTTAAAGAAACGGTCGGAATCGTAATGAAAGCATTGAAACGGTGATGAAGATGAAGTTGTTCACTAACCAAGTTGCGCTTATCTTCGAAGTACTCAGGCTCGGATTGAGGCTTGGAGGTCCTGGCTCGTTTAGCTCGAGGCTTGTTGTCTTCGGCTGCATCCTGTTTGGCTTCTTGCTGCTGTTTCGTCTTCCTCTTAGTCCCCTTCCTCATTGTGCAATGAGTAATCTACGCTGACGCCAAACAAGGAAGAAAGATAAACGAAAGAAGAGAGAGAGAAAGAGAAAGAAAAATAGGGTTTGGGTTTGGATCGTGCGTGCGCAAATAGAGACTATAGAAGGCGCTGGATCCAGATTCAAATGAAGAGACAAGCAGAAAATAAATATAAATCATAAATTAGTGAATAAATATGAGAGATTTTATAGGGAGGGTGTGAGGCGTGAAAACAACGCACACGGCTATTCTTCCTACACCTTTTTATTTTTGTGTTCTATTTTATGTCCTTTTTATTTTTATGTTCTATTTTATGTCCTTTTTATTTTTATGTTCTATTTTAAAGTTTAAGTTTTTTTGTAATAAACTTATTTTAAAGTCGAATATAATAACTTTATTTAAAATATAATTTGCAATGCGAGTCAAACTAACTTAAATAAAAAGAATAGCTTATGATAGTATTTTTAATATGAATTTATAAATCCGATCCTTTGTATAAATCAACCTGCATAAAAATTATAAAGATACATAGATCGACGTAAATAAACGAAACATAAATATTTTTATAGATCTTTGTAAATTAAATAGGTTTTAAAATTATTTTTATAAAAGAATCTTTAGTTTTTCAGTAGAATTTTTGTTTTTATTTGGTACTTTTGTGTGATATTGAATTTAGCAGAAGGTCGTGTGACAAATTCTAATAACACTTGGCAGTGACAATGGTACAATCGAACATCCACTGCATCTAGACAAATTCATAGATCCGTTAAATAACTGTTATTTAAACCTTGAAATAAATTTTAGGGCAAGATTAGTAATTACAATTAATTTTACTTCCTATCTTTTAAAGAATAAAACAATTAAGTTGAATAATTGGTTAATTATTAGCATTACGTATATTTAATAAGAGGTGGATTGTTAAAAGTATTAACACTAGAAAAAAAAATGATATTCATTCTTATTTTATACTAAATAGATATTAAAAAAATTATCTCATCCCGAACAATATATAGTCATATTTATATTTTTTTTTACGATTTTAATATGAATTTTTTTATTTATATAAAAAATAAAAATCATTGTAAAAAGTATAATATTATTAAATATTTAATATTTAAAATTCTGTATTTTTATTTAATCGTTATCAAATATTTTGAAACAAAATTTAACTGTATAAAATTTAAATTAGAAAGTTAAATAACAATAGGAGATTTTATAAAATATTATGCAATTGTATGAAAAATAAGTATCACAACAGTAAAATATCTATTAATTTCGAAAATAGTAACATAATAAATTTTTATTCTCGTTTATTCACTATAAGATATTTTGAAACAAAATTTAATTATATAAATTTTAAATTAAAATATCAAATATAATCAAAGATGAGATAATTGTATAAAAATATTACACAATTATACGTAAATAAAATATTTATTAATTTTGAAATAAAATTAAAAAGATACTTTTAAAAGATTATAAAAATAAATATTTAAATTTATAAATATTTTAACTTTGGTAATTTACTTTAAATTTAAATAAAATATCTTTTTAATATACACTGATAAACATTATAACACATTACCTTCTAACTTAAATAAATTGATAAATAAGTACAAACAAGTCTACATATTACTCTCTCACTTTTTATATTGTTAGCATAACGTTATATGATGTCACAAAGTTAAGTCTGGCTTTGATTACAGGAAGATCTTCATGAAGACTTGCTTTTATATTCAAACTTTTATAATTTAGTATATTGATGTATAGGATGTGGTTTATTGATGTTATGTATTGTTTACCTTAGGTTGCGTTAAAATTTAGTAATCAATTATGACTTTTGATTATAATTAGAAATTATGAGAATTTTTAAGCAAGTTTTTTTTATTGTTGTGCATTCATTAGATGCATAATCAATTATCATAATTGGATAATTGATTATCACAATTGACAATAGATTTTTTGGAGGTATCCTTTACTGAGATTTCTATAAATTAGACTGGGACTCTCATTTTAAAATACGAAAAATAAAATAAGAAATAAGTGTATTTCGGAAAATTTTATCTGCATTATGCAGTGATAAGTGTTCTAGGGTTTGTTGAACCCTTGTGATGTGTCTTTGAGAACTTGGTGTGTTGGCATAGAACGAGAACTTTCACAGGGAGTGTGATTGAGTGTTGTTGTTGTTGGCATAGAGTAAGAACTTTCATAGGGAGTGTGATTGAGTGTTGTTGCTGTTGTTGAGTTAAAAGCCTATCAGTGAAGCATTTAGAGGAGGTGTTCATCCTTTGTGAAGATTCATAGGATGTGTTCATCTCTTGTGGGTTACAGGAGAAGTAACTTTCATCTCTTGGGGTAACAAGAGTAACAGTTTGTTGATTTGTGCTAGTGAAGCATTAATTCTCAGTTGAGATTAACAAATGGATGTAGGATCTGATCCGAACCAGAATAAAAATTACCTGGGCAATTTTCTCTATTCCTTACACTTTGATTTTGTTTAAATTGTTTAAAGTAATTTTTATTTACGAGAAAATTTATTAAAAGAATGATTTGCGATAAGAAACCAATTCACCCCCTTCTTGGTTTGTTGAACGTGTTAACCATTCTGCTGCGCCACTCTGACATATATGAAACAAAACAAAAATGAAAAAAAGTAAGTATAATCGATGAGTTAGTCTTTAACTATTACAAATAAAATGAACCAAACAAGTTTAGGAAGAAAATATAAAAATATTTTAATTTTTCTCTCTTATACATCCATCAAATTTTATTATATATATCCCAGAGTTGCTGCAAAAAATTTGGGAGAATCACATGATCAAGTGATATTTCATTTTCAAAAACTAATATTTCAATTTCAACTCAGAAAAAAAAGAGTTCCTTTGAGTTAATTTTCAAAATAGAATGAAACTTGAAAAATGAATAGAAACAAAATAAATATATGTTGTACTTTCTTCTTTATCTTCATGAAACAAAATAACTGAAAGATAAATATAATTAAGGGTTAAATATGTTTTTAGTCTCTTAACTATCGAGCGTTTTTTGGCTTAGTCCTTCTTCCAAACTTTACTTCATTGTCATCCTTTTCCTTAAGGAAACTATAATATTTAGTCATTCATGACCAACGACGTTAATTTTTTCTTAGGTTGCTAACGATGTGCCACATCGCTTTTCCTTTTGTTGAAACATGACAATCCTTCCTTCATGCATCTTCACGTTAAGGCTTATCTCCTTCCCTTATTCATCTCCATCATGGAGGTCACGATTGGTTCTAAGCGTGATAGGGCTTATCTACGACGGCGGTTTGGGTTTGTTATGTAAGTGCGAATGGGAACCTGAAGATTGAAGCTTCCATGAGAGGGTTCTGAAACGTGATTTAGGGTTGTTGCATCGGATTCTATGGCGGTTGGTGGCGATGGCGGCTTACGCAATAGGATGCTCACGATTGAGTGGTGCTAGTGCTAAAACAAGGAACATTCCACGTGCTTCCTCGCACGGGCACCCTCTAATGGTGCTACAATTGTAGTACCCACTACTGTAGTAGATCCTTAGCCTTGTTCGAATCAGCCTCAACATTCTCAAATTGCTTTTGGTTATGGTGGTGAATCAACTTCTTTGAAATCATATGGTATTAGTAGGGGTGGGAGAAGTTTCAACATCAATCAGAATTCGGCATCTAATGTGGTGGCAGAGAACCATGACTACTACAGTAATTATCCAGTAACTCTTCCTATGAGGGAGGCTATATTTTGGAAATCTAGAGCTTCTTGATGAGGAGGAATTTGAAGAGGTTGCAAAGTCCAAAACATACGATGAAGATGCATCAAATTTAGCAATGGAGTTAAGCCTTTTGGAGGAAAACCTAAAGGCAAATATATTATTGATTAAATTGCCTTCAAAACTGCCTATGGTTATACAATCAACTGAGATTGAAGCCAGAATTGGCCTAGTGTTGTGGCATTTTGTCATGAGAAGTTTTTTGGAGTTTCCTTTATTTGTAACAAAACAATCTTATGAAGTATAATATGGAAACAAATAGCTAATAGGCAGTTGAAAATGAATCTCAAGCATAATTGTTTGCTTCATAATTGGAAGAGTAAAAGAAAGTTTACATGATTAAACGATGAAGGTTAATTGAGAGAAAAGTAACAATTATTATAAGTGTACAATGTTGTAGATAATTTATTGGCTTTAGATATTTTTATGATTAAGGATGGATATTTTATTTAGTTAGAAAAGAATACGTGTCCTTTTGGTTGTGCATGAGAAGCATAGCAGAATCCACTAGCATGGTTTAATAAGCTCAGGGAGTGAAATCAAACGGTGGAAAAAAATAATATGAATTAATTTGGTCTTTTGAAGTAGGAAAGTGAAAACGGGGCTCCAGATCCACTACACCACGTTGGTTAGGATTTCATCAAATTGAAGCTAGGTTTAGGTACCAGATTGCATAGTGTGTCTTACCCACCATGTGATATATATTATGTTTATAGAGAAACCATTGTTATAGGCTTATATAATTCCTCAAAATTAATTTTCAATACCCTTTTATTTGAACAGGTTTTAATTGAGGTGGGACTTTAATTAAAAATACTGTTGTTGTTTTTGTTAGGATTTGAAAATGTCAATGGCAAGCGAATCAAGCTGGGTAGGGAGAAAGTCGGTGAAACATATCGAGGGAATGTCCGATGCTCTATCAACCGTTGTTGATCTTGGTTTCTCCATGTTCCCTCCCCGAACCCAGGTACCATATTGTCTTTGTAAACATTTATAGTTTGAATTTATTGAAAATCATAAAATTATGTAGGTCTTACTAATCTAATGAACCTTACCGATGCTTCTGTAGTTTTTAATAAATATTAACCAGTAGAAGGGTGCTGCTAGCACTCGTCTATTTTTTTCATCCAATGTGAATTCAATCTAAAGCATTGGGGCCAACACAAGCCTTCAAAATGGGGCTCTAAATCCACTGCACCACGAACTTTCTTCTCTTTCTACTGTTGATATTGAACATTTTTCATTCTCCATCTTTCATAACAAACCCAATGTAACCACCTCCACCACTCGTTTCGTACAAGCCCTCGCAAAGATCACCAATCTCAATGAGTGAAGTGGGGTCCTCACCGCGCGTACCAAGCGCTCACCTTCGGGCACTGATTGTCAGAGTTCCCTACCCAGGGGTATGAGAGGGTGTAGCTGACCTTGGAGGGGAAGGTGAAGCAGTGGAAGCCGTAAACCGCACAAAAGTCCTCCACGGTGACGTCCTCAAATGCGAGGATCAGGTAGATCCCATTGCGATGATCGACGAGAAGGTTCTACGATTGGGACCACTTGTCGTATCAGATGCGGTGAATGTTGGTCGAGAAAGACAACACCAACACCATGTGATATTTGAGCTTCACCGACTCCGAGACCCTAGAATCGCTTGGAGGAAAAATGGGTTCGAAGGGGTGAAACTTACGGGTTGAAGAAAGGGACAAAAGCCTCAACATGAAGATGCAGGAAGGAAGGATTAACACATTTCAGAAAAAGGAGAAATGATGTGGCACACCTTGAGAAAAAAATTAACATCGTTGGTTATGGAAGACTAAATATTACCGTTTCCTGAAGAAAAATGATGAAAATGAAACAAAGTTTGAAAAATGGACTAAATCCAAAAACGTTTGATAGTTGATGGACTAAAGACATATTTAACCATATAATTAATGAATTTGTGTTTTATTGTTAAAGGTTAGATGAATCAAACAAGTTAATTTAGAAAATATAAAAATATCTTAATTTTTTCTTCTATACGTCTCACCAGTTATTTATTCTTTATTATATTTTAATAAATGTGCGTGTGTATAAAAGGAATTGCAAAAATTTTGGGAGAGCCACATGATCCTTCTCTCCCTATAATTTAAGAAATTATACACCCTATTTTAAAATTTAAGAAATTAATAACAATTTATAAGCAACCTATTCAGGAAAAATTAAATTGAAAAAGGAAAAAGAAAACAACTCATAATGATAATCAGCTTTCTTTAGTTTTGTTATGTTTTTGTGTTGAAGGATCATCAGATGTAGAATCCTGACCAAGACATTTGAGGAATGCTTTTTTGGCCAAGTTGAAATAATAACAAGGGTGGAGAAAATATAGGGACGAAGTTGAAGCTTCTCCCTCTGCAATCTCTTCTCTCACAATTTCTCTGCTTCCATTGCTTACTATCTCACTTTTAATTCTTGCATTTTCCTGCCAAAAACATTATTATATCATGTCAATTCAATTACTCAGGATATTCATTCAACACTTCTAAAATAACAAACACTACTCAGCAAAAAGGAAAACAAAAAGACATTACTCTGAGTATTCTATGCAGCAACTAATTGAAAAGTGACAAAATAATTTATCAGTTGTCCTTTAGAAAAATGAATGTGCATTATTCAGAATCCTTCAGCATAATCATCTTTATCTTCCATGTTATTCTCAAACAATATAGAAAGTCTTTTGTCAATTTCAAACTCTAGACTGAGTAAATCTAGGAGACAAGTTAACCATGTTGCTATCATAAGAGTTCTTCTTTTCCAGAAAAAAGAACAATTAGAAAAGTCAAATTTAGGATTTCGAAAGAAGTAATAACACTGACTACATACATGCTCTTCCTCAACAGAAAACCAACCAGGTTTGACTGTACAACTTTTGAAGTAATATTAAAGCTTTCAACACCAACCAATAATTAAATGCACACATTATTGGGTGCTGCCAAATTAACAGAGCTAAGTAAATATTGTCGGTGGAATGAAATGAATGAATAGAAACATGGAAGAGTCAATTTTGAACTGGAGTAGGGATACTTTGGTTGGTGGCCTCAAGCAAATGGCAAGAGAACCTTGTTTTCAAGCCATCATAATTTCCCTGCTAGCCAAAATATTGCTTATTTTGACTTTAAAATACATGTTTTGAATATTTTTTCTGAGATGAAAACGTTAATCAGACAAGAGAAACTTGGTACAGGTTTATAGGTGTTGTTGACACTGGTCTTTAGACAAAATTAGAATTTAATCTTGATAGCTTACATTGGCATTCATAAAAAATTCAGTAATTGGAATGTTAAGTAAAAATCCAATTTTAGCGAGAGAACAAGATTAAAAACACTCAGAAAATTACATCTGAAATTTGTCTAAAATCATTGCATTTAGAAGAAAGATAATCAAATTCGGCATTAAGGGGGAGAACGAGGGGTGAGCTGAAAGTTCTCTCTGGGATTTTGATTATCATAATTCAAAACATCAGAACATTTTAGTCAAATCAGTTTCTTGCTTTCTTCTCCTAATTAGAAACAGCTGCTACGTACCAACCTAGAACTTTGTTATCCATGAAACCTAGAATCATATTTGCAAACATGTCACTGATCCACATCAGAGTCCTCCATTTCGAAATTCATAGAACAGTCTAAATACTAAAGGTAATTAAAATCCAACAATGAGAGGAGTATTGAAACAATAAACTCCCAAAAGATCAACAACCTAGATAGATTTATCAGAAGAAAAGACCAACAACAGAAGCCTAATATGAACTTTAACAAACCAACATGAAATTGTCAGAAGACATCAAACAACCTAAGAAAATAAAAACGAAACAAAGCCGGAATCTTAGATTTGTTTCTTTGAGAAGATCTCAGGTTTCACCCTTAGCTTTGTTAGAAAGGTAAAAACATAGAAGAGGTTAGAGGAGCAAGATGACATCTTTATTCGTTGGCAAACATAAGAATCCAAAAGGGTAAAAGAAAAAAGCAAGAAAGGGAAATGGGTGTACCGGGGTGGTCTGAAGACGGTTGGTGACGGCGGTGGAGTGGTAGTTGGAGGGTTGTTGTTGATGTTGTTGAGTGGTGGAGGCAGTGGGAGCAACAGAGGGGTGAGAGGGATCTAAAGCAATGATGGAGAAGCCAAATAGAAGGGCAAGAAGAAGAAGCAAGACCAAAAGTTGAATCCAAATGAGCCATGGGACACTCAAAGTCTCTATAGTCAGCCCCTCTCCAAAATCCAACATAGTAGATTAGATATAAAAGAAGTTAGAGAGAGAGAGTGTGTGTCCCTGTTTTTTTAGAATCAGCAAAAATGTTTTGATTTGTTGGAGTTTAAAACCATATGAGAGCAGACACGGATGCTACAAATTAGAAAAGCTAGGGGCATTGATCCTCTACGGGGACAGTTTCGCTCTTTCACTCTACTTCAAAAGTAATAGCCGTAAGATCAAATTCACCGATCACGATTCAAAATCAAGCGAACAACTCACAAGCCGAAAACTTTCATCACACATCCCTAGACAATAATTCCTATCGGCGTAATAGGTATATTAAGAGTGCGGCTTAACAATATCCTCTTATCATAGAATAAATCTAAGACCTTAGGCTTCATTCCTTTTATAATTAAATTTCACTTCAGTTATTATTTATTATCAGTTATTATTTGTTATGTTGTTACTATTTATCTTATTATTTTTTAGATAATTATTAGTCTAATAAAAACATAAATTACAGTTGATATTATCTTTAAATATAATAACAACTCTTAAGAACCTATGATAAATAATTATTTTCACATAAAAGATCCAAAAACTTTTAGGATATTGTCACAGTTCAAATTATATAATTATATCTCATCATCAAATAATAGTAAGAATAGAAAAATATAGATATAAATTGACCTAAAAGAAAAAAATGTCAACATTTAAATAAACTTAAACGCAACTACTTTGAATTTTAAATATAATAATCGTAGTACTATGTTCGTTCGTTCGTTTGTTGAGTCTTGCTTTAAAATTTACTATCATTCATTTTCTTTTACTATACTATTATTTTTTATTCTGCAAAGAATGCTTGGTGGGAGGAAAATTTTGTACACCTAAGAATTAGAAATATTAGATATTATGATTTATATTAATGATTAGATTTTATTTTGTTGGTGAACAATATTTCTAAAAATGTTCGCCAAAATCATTCTTTTTCTATCATGTTAATTGATTCGATAAAAGTAAATGAACTATGTTTTCTATAAGAGATTCTTTTTTTACTCGGGAAAGTTAGTTTCCCACCACTCCACATGGAAATCTTTGTGTGAAACTTATAAAAACATTTTTTGACAATTTTGAAGGTAACTGGAACTAAAAAAAATTAAAATATTTTTATGCTATTAAAACAATTTTTAGACATTGGAAAGACGGTTGTGTATTCCATCAATATTATAAGGATTCTTTTAGAGAAAAAGAATCTAACGGTATCCAATTGAGGTTTAAAAGATATTTCATATTTAAAATTATATATTTTTTTAATTAAAGAAGAAGTGAGATAGTTTACTAGAACAAAATAATCTTTCGAGATTAGTTTTGATAGAAAATGTTCACTAAGTATTGGAGTGATATTAAAGAAAAAATAATAACTAAGTTAAAAAATGTTTTTATATAAAAAAAAATTGGTTGTGAAATTCTTTATGATAAGTTATTATTGATCAAACTTTCTTATAATAAGCTAGTAAATAATTCATTAAACTTTTCATATATATATATATATATATATATATATACTTTTAATAATTAAAACTTAAATTATTGATATTCATATTTTAATTTGAGATGTTATTTTATATTTATATTCTTCAAACAATTATAACCATTCAAATTTTTTCATGTTAATAAATTAAAGTTAATTATATATAATATAATTTCATTTTTAAATATAGCTAATAATAGATCCACATGGGAGCCAATATCCTTTGCAGCCTTTATCAAATTATCTTGTGCGTGTCATTTGTTTGACTTGAAATCTGATAATCTGACGGCTGTTATTTAGGCTGGAGAGGGTATGAGAGAAATAAATAGTGTAGAAGATCTGAATCACCGTGGTACTCGTGAATGTGAGGGCATGAATCAGAATAGTTATTCCAACGACTGAATCCACTCTTTATAAAATTTGTTTCACCTTTTTCTTTTCACCAGTAATGTATGTATTTTAACACCTCGCTCTTATAAGTGGGAAATATGTGCGGTTAATATTAATTTTATATTATAATAAAACTTTATAATTGTTGAGTTTTTCATTAGAGAAATGCTAGATAGATTAAGCATAATGTTTCATTAACATTCCATATAAAAAATTCAACGTAAAAAAAATTAATCCAAAATCTTATGATAACAAATGTGTGAGCCTCTTTTGGTATAATAAATACTTTTGCGACTCATTTGTGACCAAAATCATATAAAGAACTCCAATGAGTTATTTATGAATAATATTAGATAGTGATACTCAAATTAAGAAAACAAAAAACTAGTTTTGCAATATATTTTCTTTATAGAAATATGTATATTCCTTCTACTAAACTTTAGTCTTGTTTTAATCATGTTTAATAAACGAGTAATGATATCATGATACACTTTTACATTCATTTGACACATGTTACAAGGATAAAATGGTAAAAAAGTGTAAACTTTTGTATTGTTTCAAGAAAAAAAAAATAAAAAGCAAGTAAGGATAGTGTCAAATGAATGTAAATATTTAGGTGTGTCAAAGAATCTCTACTCTTAATAAACACTCTAAAAATTATCAAAATCTACACCCAAACGTGTACTACTGTGTACAACTACGCTTAATATTGTACTAATGTTAAAAACTTACTCCATCAAAAGTTTATAAAATAATTTCACACACATGGCTTATTACCCACATAAAAAAGTTCCATATCAAAAAAACATCTTAGCGTTTTTTTAGTATTTTCATTCAAAATTTATATTATCCTTTTTCTATGTATTTAGTGGAGTCACAACATAAAATCACAACAAAACATTTTAACATGTTAAAGATAAACTAATTAAATAAAATTATCAACAATGAAATAATAATTATATTTCAATTACATCTAAACACATACATAAATAATAAAGTAGGGGTGATAAAACGGGTTAAGCCGTTATGTTTAAGCTCTACTCAATATTGGTATGCTAAAAACGGGTCAGGCTGAACTGACCTGCTTGTTTTTTTTGTTATCGAAAATCTAATATCATACAAAAACGGATTGAAATTTTTTATTTTTTATATGAAAACAAGTCAATGTCGGGCTGTCAAATTATCGAATCGATGTCTAACTGCAAAACCTAATTGAGTTTCTTCAATTAAACATAAACAATGGAAACATTGAAAATGGCAAAGAGCAAGACAGACTGGTCTGGAGATGAGAGGAGAACAATGGAGATGAACTCAAACTGTGTTAGTGTAATGAAGTTAGGCAGTAGGTTGGCCTGTCAGACAAGGCGGGCTAGCCTGTCGTGCTATCGGGCGTGGCGGGCTAGTTGATTTGGATTCCCAAGTTGAAAATGCTCTCCTGACCTGCCTTTTTTGACCGGGCTAGTGGGCTGGCCAGTCGGGCTTGACCCTTTTTTCCATCCCTACAATAAACTCATGTACAACAAAGAGTAATGTTACAAGATTCCACAAATGACAAATGTCTTCAAATAGATTCATGTTGAAGTTTATTCTACCAAAAGCTACCCTAGACTCAATTTAAGACCTTTATCAATGATGGACTAAAGAGTTAGGGATTTTGGTCAATTCATGTATTGACATCCTTTATGCTACAACAAGTCTCAAGTGTACAAAGAATTTCTCTCAACTTTTCATAACTTGGAGCCTTGATTTATGTGACTTAAAACTATTTGTGAAGTAAAGGGATATATAGTTTATCACATGCTCCTTTACTTAATACTTATAAATTAGACACAAGGTCAACATGTCATCCTTAATGTTGTGTTTACTTTGAAGGAATGATTTGGGAGAGAGTGAGTGGATGAATTTGAGGAAATTTGAAGGTGAATTAATTGTTGTTTATTTGAGTGAATTTGGAGGAAAGTGAGAGTGAATTTTTAGAAGTAAAGTTTCTGAGAATTAGTGTAGGATTTAACCGATGTCATATATTAAAAAAATATTTTAATTGGTACTGAAGATTACAAAAATGTCTCTAATATAAAATGATAATTGTTAATGTTATATTTAATTGTAAAAATGTTTACAAAGAGAAAAAAAATTAAAATTAATTTAAAAAGTGTACAAAAATTGTAATTTAGTAAAATGAAATATATATTTTTATTTTAAAAATCTATATATATCATTCTTCAATACAATACAAGGTTCATAAATTATTTTGACATTCACATAAAATGCTTTGCAATCTGCATGACAAATAACAAAGGAAACGTGGTTGTATTGTCATCTAGTATATGGTTAGATAATATTAAAGCACTTGGGCCATATATAACAGCACACTCTTACCAAACTTTGTTGTTAGCAAAATACATGTTATTTACATAGTCATCCAACAACACTGGGAAGTTGGAACCGAATAAGCCACCGCGGAACCAAATACAACCACAGACCATGGTGAACGAAAGGCTGGAACCGAATACAAAGGTAACCAGAACCGAATACAAGCACTTTTCATATCTCCAATATGTAGTGGAACTGAATACAACTTGTTGTTCAATTCCTTCTACGCGTTGGAACAGGATACAAAAGCTCTGGAACCAAATACAAGAGCTTTGGACGAACCAAAATCACGCTTCTTCAACCCCTGCTTCAACCTTTCTTCTTCATGTTCTCTATCTTCAACATATGTTCATGGCAACAACCACATATGTACGAAGGGAAAAGATGACTTTCACTCTCAATTCACACCAAATCGCACCGTATTAGCGAGTGATAAAAAAAACGTCCATCTCGCAAATCCACTTGATTTTGTCTTCGCAAATCCCCTAAAACGAATACAAAAGATCTCTCAAATCAGTCTTCGCTTTTCGTCTTAAATAGTATAATTTGTTCAAGTAAACAGAGTGTAAGTGCGAGACTAAAATAAAATATGATTCATTCATATCATATGAAATTGATATACAAAGCAAATTTCATAGTTATATTCATATGTGTTTATATGTATATTATCGTTACACAAGAACTAAGCATAAAAGTTGATAATTATATTCATATTACTATCTTTTAAGACTATTATTTGCAACTTTGACATAAATGACAAAGTCTTGCACACTCTACCACTAAGACGAAGAGCCCAAGACATTGGTTTCCAAGTGTCTAAAGATCTTTACAAAATTTCCCCATAAGAGCTAGTGAACATTTTTATTGTACATGAATAGGTTTTATTAGGAGACAAAAATAAAACTAAGAGTGTGTTCCGCTTGCTATCCAATAGAGAAGGGATTCCATTTTCCACAATATCTAGTAAAAGCATGTTCATTACTTCCAAGCAAGCAAGCATTTTCAACTTTCATATAGATCGTATTTCTCACCTTTGAACATGAGGTAGATGATTTACTTCTTGACTTTTTCCTTCCATTGAGTTTACTGGAACAAACCTCTTATCGTTGTAAAGAATTCATGTAGATGCAGACTTTGATATCACTTGTTGGTGTAGATGACTATAGAAATGGGGATTGAATATAACATATTAGGCACTTAATAAATTGAAATACCTAAGAACAAACATATCAATCATAAAAGAAAGTTTTATACTAGTTTCATCAAATTTATTAGCTATGTCCATTCCTCTTTTAAAAGCTATATTTAAGAGGTTACACTAATAAATTAAAATTGATTACAAAATAAATACACAAAACTCTCTTCTAGGTTACGAGTTTCAACTTCTCTAAGTAAATACTATCTCTCTGAATACAACTTTTTTAATCTACACCTAAGACTAATAACTCATTGAAATACTCTTAAAGACAAAGAAAGCAGATAAAGTTCACGTAGATAAACTTTAGAATATAAATAATATTACAATGACGTATCACTCTCATTTTTCTACTTCAGAATGAAAATAATATTGCAATGACTTATCACTCTATTTTTTTACAAATTAGACTATAAGAATTGACGTCATAAACACAATACTTTAACTTTGATCATGTGTTGTTATCGTAGAAGTGTTATTTTTATTATTTGAAAAAAATGATAAAAATTTATTTTTATTATAATATTATTTATTATTTGACTATTTATTGTTAATACATTGAATATTTATTGTTATTGTATTAACAGATATATTAAAAGAAAATCTTATTATTGGTTAAAGCTGTTTTAACATACAATAAATTTAAAAGACACCATATACTCGAACATGTAAGACTCTTTTGAGCTTTTTACACTTTTCAGATTAATTATTTTGTGAAAACTGTAAAAACCAAGCCATCTATTTCACGTGCTTTCATTTCCCATCACACTCTCCTCACACTACACATTAATCTAACTAAATAATATCATAAACGAGAGTATACTCACAATTAAACTTTTTTTAAACAACCAAATAATAACCATATCTTAATATTAAAATATTGAATTGAGATATTCAATTATGATTTAATAGAAAATTAATAAAATAAATTGTAGAATGGTTGTATAAAAATAGTTAGGTTGTGAAAGGGTGACAACTCTGTCATAAATTCGTATATGGGTTTTTATCATTGCAAAATTGCATGGTAGGTGTTTGCTTAAAGTCCATAGATTAAAGTTGGAAAGAGTGGGTTTCTATTATGATTTAATAGAAAATTATGCTTGTGAAATTATGCAGAGAATGAAAGAAAAAAAGGGCCCACTCAGAAATTCTGACTCTCCAGGCGGCTACGTATTCTAATTGATCCCGCAACCAATCATTCCTTTCCACGACCCCACGCTCTTGTCTTGTCCTCATATTTGAAAACCACGTTAACGAACCAGACCAGTGAATCGACACGTAACCGTCTAAATTTCTTGCTCCTAGCCTCAAATTTTTCTCCTGCACTTTACTTCCTTTCCCATATTCAATTCTTCAACTCTGCAAAATCTCTCTCTCTCTTTCTATGGCATCTGCTGCTACTACGCGTGTGACTCACTGTGAGCTGCGGCCAGCGAGACCGGCGGTTCGGGGAAGAGAACCGGGCGGTCCGGTTCAGGTGACGATCCCCAAACCGAAAGCGGTGGAGGCAGAAGGCACGAACGCGAACATCGTCTTGCAGCCACGGTTGTGTACTCTGAGATCGTACGGTTCGGATCGATTTGGTGTCATCAAGACTCCCAGGGACGGTGGCGACGACGTCTCACCCTTCTTCGCCGCGCTTTCTGACTACATCGAGAGCTCTAAGAAGAGTCAAGATTTTGAGATCATCTCAGGTCGTCTGGCAATGGTATATATACTTAGCACACAAGCTTTTTATCTTTCAATTTTTCATGCATCTGAAAAAAACAAAAAATTGTTTTCAATTTTGTTGAGAGTGGGATTTGAACCCACGCCCTTTCGGACCAGAACCTTAATCTGGCGCCTTAGACCAACTCGGCCATCTCAACTAATGATGATTATTTCAATAACATATAAATAATTTTAAACTTATTTGTTAATATGATATGTTGGGTTTGGTGCAGATGGTGTTTGCAGGAACAGTGGCAATGGAAGTGGTGACAGGAAACTCTGTGTTCAGAAAGATGGACATTGAAGGAATAACTGAAGCGGGTGGGGTGTGTTTGGGTGCTGTAACTTCTGCAGCCCTCTTTGCATGGTTCTCCAGTGCCCGAAACAGAGTCGGTCGAATCTTCTCTGTCAGCTGCAACGCATTCATCGACTCCGTCATTGACCAAATCGTCGATGGTCTCTTCTATGAAGGGGACCCTACTGATTGGCCTGATCAACCCTGATCAAATATTTTCATTCTTACAATTTTACACATTTAATGTGTCTCCAAATCATAGACACAGTTAGAGGAACATGTAATTCTAGTATCTAGAACTATTATATTATATATATATATATATATATATATATATATATATATATATATATAGAGAGAGAGAGAGAGAGAGAGAGAGAGAAGAATAGCGTAAGTACTGGAAATAAATGATGCTGAAATATGTAAACTAGTATTTCTTAAGCATAGATAGACAATGAAATGAAATGTGGTTTTATTAGCATCGGGTATATATATCATTCAAAACCTCTGATGTGTGTCAAAAAGAAATGGGAAGTTGAATGCACGATTATTATGAATAAGAAACAGCTTAAAATTGTAATTTGCAATTCACGAATTTTGTTTACACTATAGACTGATGTATCCGCTCAGAAACCGTATAACGTCGAACTATGCTGCATTTTCAATTGTCTGAATGCACTCCAATACGTTTGCCTTCTTTGCCATTGCTTCCATCAAGGCTTCATGAAGCACCTTGTTGTTTTTCAAGAGGGAAGCAGCAAACAGAACCTGCAAAACATGAGTTTTAGCATAAAATGCACAATTTCTGGGTACATGTATTCTTAAAAATGAACAAACTGCAAATATATATGTTAATAGAAAACATACAGCCCATCTTGTGAGATTTTGTTGCTGATCTTTGCTGAGGGGTGGCTTGGTTCTGTTAATAAATCTCTGCAAGGATAATATTTCTTCTCAGTACTATTATTAGTATAATATCACATGTCACAAAATAATAGAGATTTCTAACCTGTAGAGTGAAAAGATCAGCAGATTGACCAACCACCTTGTCATATGTTAAACCTTCTGCTGCCAGTCCAGCCATTGATACAACAGCTAATCTGATATGAACAAAGGGAAATTACAACTCTCAATTTCTTCAAGCGGTTACTGACTTTTTTTCTTAAACATTGTGTAAGAGCAATTAAATAAGTACCTATCTAGCTCTTTAGAATCAAGCTGACCGCTATAGATAAGCTTTTCAAGCCTCTCATCAATGAGATTGACATGTTCTTTCCCAATATCCAGTGAATAGTCCAAAATGGGTAAGCCAAGGAGATAAGCAACTAGAATGAAACAGAATATGAGTTAGAGCAAAGTCACAGTCTCATGCTATGTGCATTCATATCAGCCAAAAAAAGAGAAGGGTAATACTCAAAAAGTGAGCTGCTTCATGTCTGGTAATCCTCTCTTGATAATCAGGAAAAAACGATGAGAAGCTGCTAATAGCAGCTTGGAGAAGCCTACACTAGCAACTTACAGCATTAGTGTAAAGCAAATTAATACTAAAGATGGGTAGCCATTGCTACTTGTAAACACAATTCTTAATTTATTTCTTACCCTGGTGATATGCTACCCACAGCCAGAACCACTAAGGAAATACTCCCAATCAAGTATGGAACAAAAAAACCCCAGTCCTACAAGATTCACCATACATGATCAGAGATAGAAACAAAACTCAAATTACGTGGTTGAGTGAAAGGAACGTAATAAGATGAAAATTATCAGAAAAAAGTATTTTCATCCAAAAATTTTCCATTCGCACGTCTCAACCAAACACAACCATAAGCTTTTCTTAAATACACAAGGTCGTAAAACTAAATGCATGAGTATGTCAACTTATAACAATAAGCCATTTTTATTTGCAAACCACCAAAAAGCATTAATAGAGTCTTAAGAATCACTAATGAAGTAGAATGCATTTTCTTTGTTCTTCTTATAAATCACATTTTAAAAGAAATTGATATTTTTGTAAAACATTTTTATAATTCTGTATAATCTTAGATTTGCTTACCTTATTTACTCACATTGGGTATTTGTATTAGTGAATAATGAAAGGAGAATTTTAAAGTTATTATTAACAATGAAAGCTAATTTAGCACATGAGTAATTTTGTTGTTGTAAATATAGGATTATTAAGACTAAAATATTCTTAATGTCTATTTTTTTTTTAAAAAAAAGTCTGTTTATTTTAGTATATTTTTAATTTCTCATTTTAATGTTTGATGGTAAGATAGAACTAACATAGATAATGTAATTAATGTGATTCCTATCAATAATTATTTTGTAGTTTAAGTATTTTAAAATGTATTAATCAGTCTCTTACTGATTAGGTTAAAATTGTCTTACATTAATTACAGTGCGTAGGAAAGTAAATAATTGCTTAATGTTCCACATTGGTTGCTAAAGCTTTATACAATATCATTAAACAGACATACAGAGCAAAACAGAAATGTGTTATTGATACCCCGGGAAGCTGCCCAGCCAGAACAGCAAAAAATCCTGTTGTTCCAACCACAGTGAAAAGAAAAGCTGCCTGCATCATGAGACATTTTTGTTTGCTTAAGAATGCCACAACTGACATCAAACATATGTCATGTTTTCAAGATGGAAAGTCTGTGATCAGAAACAACCAGTTTCCACATTTTCAAGTATGAGATATTTGCATATTACAGATTAAAAAAAACACTGCTCGTTGCATTTGATACTAAAAAATAAAGGTACTCTGAAAACTCACATCGTTTCTAACACTAGGAATTGCAAGGTTCTCTGCGTTTTTTATTCCTAGGCTTGTCAGCTCTCGCAGTGATGTCTGGTACACAAAAATTGAAGGGTGAAAAGTTGTATGAGGGATGAATTAGCTTACATATGAATGAGCACTGGAAGCACTTATGGGTGCTATGGCTATGTCCAGAATGGTTGGTGAGAGCTTAATGTTTAGTTGTCACTTTGCCATGTTTGTAATTGGAGACTGACCGTACGACGTGAAACATATGGCTGAGAACTCCATTTCTTTGCCCAACCAACTTCACCTAGCTGATTCAGTGCCTCTTTAACAGAATCACTGTCTTTCTGCACAAACAAGCACACATCTCTTAGGGAGATATGAATAATATTTTATTGCAGTGTTCTACAACATTGTTCAGCTGGTATCTAGCAATTAACAAACATAGCTATTTTGGTAGTTGTTACCCTTTGGAGTGAAAATCATTATAGATATTTGGTGGTAAACAAAGACCTTGGAAATGGCAGATTGGAGTGTGTTGAGGTCGACCCCAGGGGCAGCAGAGGAAGCTCTTGTCCATTTTGGAAGGTTGATCTTGAAACATCTTCGATGTTGATAATGGTAATAATAGGGTTTGGGAAGAAGGGGTGAGTAAGCCATGGTTGTCTCCCACATTATCCCTTTGCTATCTACTCTGTTTGCTTATTGGAGGGTGTAGTTTGCTGCAGATAAGTTAGTTGGTAGGACCAAATAACAAATAAAACAAAAAAAATATACATTTTATGTTGAGAGTGGGATTTGAACCCACGCCCTTTCGGACCAGAACCTTAATCTGGCGCCTTAGACCAACTCGGCCATCTCAACTTTGATGTCTGTAATGCAATAATCTTTATAGATAAACTATTAAATATGTGCATTTCAAGATTTCCATATAAAGAGATACCCTGGCATTCGATCAAGATCTTATTTTACAGCATAATTGTGTCTGTACAGGATATATGTCCAAATGAAGAGATAATACATTATCATTAGTATTATCGAGTTTCAGTTAAATATCAAAGGATTCTAATAACCTACTTTGAATAAAACCTTATTACCCTAAGAGGCCGGTCAAATGATGCCGGTAGAATGTTGTATCTCATGAATGATAAGGTAAGATAAGCATATATTTGATTTTGCAGCATACTAGGAACTCAATTTGTACTCAGTTTATACCTCTACATCACACAATTAAAAGAGTGTTAAGTGTGTATCATGTGTCTTTAATGTCTGAAGATTCTTAACTTTGCTTACTCCTAAAATAAAAGAAATATCGACCAGCCGCCTATATGATTACCCAAATTAGGATCAGAACCACATAACCGAGGTTTGATCTTGGAAATTATGGAATTTTATTTCGACAGGAGATATTCTAAACTTCTTTTTAACACGATATTAACGTAATGATTTTAAATAACAGCACAAATTATTCATCTGATGCAATTTAATACTTAAGTTAAATATAGCTGCTTACAATTTCGAGCGTGCAATGACCGCAAGAATAAGAAATACATTTTTTAGAATTGAAAGATAACTGGCGAGTGTTTTAGATTTCTTTCGCACAAGAACAACCATAAAACACGACAACGCCAAATGCTCGCATGGGAGATGTATGTAAGATAAAAGTATGTGAGTGCAGCTTTACTACGTACAAAAACCTCGTTCGAGGAGGACATACATATATTGATCAACTCAACTCGCATTACAGTACTTTGTTTTCCAGTAAATATATACATATACATCAACAATAAAGGAAACATAAATTAAATACCGTTGCTATTGACAATCATATCATGCTAACTTGCTGACACAAATTACGCTTAAACAAGTGCCATGATGTATTACTTCTTTTTTTACCAAAGAGATACTGCACAACATGTAGATTAAGGTCAACGACTTGACCTTAATTGCAATCGTAAATTGCATAGAACAAAAATATGAACAATCGAATGAAGTTTGTGAGCAAAGCTGGCATTAGCATTCTGCATAACTGTCACCTTCACCCTTCAAAAAGTTGTCAATTTGATCCAGTGCCTGCAAGATACAAACGGATAACAGTAGATAAGCATTAAAATGCAAAATTCAGATTTAACTATAGCTCCCAGGAATTTTTCAGTTTGCCTGGAGCCAAGAAAATACAGATAGAAATTGCTCGAGACCTCAATTGCAATATCAGTTGGAGACAATTCCGACACATCTCTTTTTCCGAGTTTTATTGCTATACCTGGTACAAACAGAACATCAAATATTGCTGTTAAATGTTATCATCTAAGAAGCATACACAAAACAATAAATACAAAGCATGTTTATTCTTTCCCAGATATTGTGGAAAATTCCACATTTAGTATTTCAAAACATTCGAGAAAGATTAAGTGACAAACTTTTTAACGAGACCCTGGCATTGGCGTTGGCGTAAGATTCGCCTCTCTCTTCAAAAATAGCAGACAATCGCATAAAGGCCTGCATTTGAATTCCAAAGGGAAAAATTATTTGGAGGCAAAAAAATTTAATACAAATTCCTACGATGAAAAGTTGGTCCAGCTTGCAAGCTTTAATACCTAAATTAATATGCTGTGTTTCGAAAAAAATAAAATAAAGTCATACTATGGAACATTAATAACTACCCGTGAATAAGGATCCCCTGCTTCATAGTGTAGAAGGGGGCGAGAATTAGTTCCTACAGCGGCAATTCTCCGTGCCAAGGCTTCCACTGGTACGTCCAACCAAACACTAACCCCCTTGTGCATATATTTCCTGGAAAGCCATTCACATGCAAGTCCATATATACATGAGAAAAGATTTAATTGGAAAGAGTAAAGTTTAAACTTTTCTCAGTAGTGAGTTAATTCTTATACCAATTAATGGGCCTTATAACAGCACCTCCACCAGTAGAAATAACAAGTTGACGCATCAGGGAAAGCTTCCGCAATACCTCAGTCTGAAATGGTAAAGCAAGGAAAGGAAACGGCAAATGAAATAACAGGACCTCGATAATAATCTAGAACAATTCATGATAGCAAAGTGTCCATGGAATTTAGAGAGGGTGGAAGAGAGAACTATAGACAGGACATTGTAGAGAGAAAGATCTGGACAAAAAAGCTTTCTTGTTTAGTACTTCGATTATGCAAAAGTCAAAACATCCATCTATGGACATTCTGTGGTACGTACAACAGAAGCTTTATCATACTCAGAATCGTGATTCCTAAGAATCGTGATTCCTAAGAATAACTAAAATATATTTACTTCGTCACAAATATTCTTGGAAATATTTATGCGGGTTTTTCGGGATTAAAGAGTAAGATGATATTTTTACCAGAAACCTTAATTATATACCACATTAAATGATTTAATATGAACAAGGAATTTTTACCATAGTAAAACAACTTTTAGCTAAGGAAAGTTATTCCACCCACCTCCCATGAAAACGATTTTGTGGGGGACTTAGCCAAAAAGCATGCCCAGGAAACACGGTTTCCAGAAAAGGCTACTTTTTTAAAACAAATCAAACATACGAAACAAACATTCCCAACCCAACTTCTGATTGCCATAAAACTAGAAACTATTCTTATATATACCAAACACCCAAGACTAAGCGAGTGCAATTTCCTAAACGTTAATGTCTACTAATACTAAATGCATTTTAACATGGACTACGTGAGCAACACATAATTCAAATCTGCTCCTCGTGCTAATGCTTTCTAAGCTTTAAGCTTGTTACAATTTTTTTTTCCTTAAGTGAAAGAAAAATATTCCACTAAGCATAGTTGAAATGGCAACACGGAGCTGCAGGAGATGGAGAAGTGAGAATTGCTGGAAAGACAACACAGCAAGCCCTTGGAACATATCCAAGTTCATCGTGAACTAAAAACACATCCAATCAACTGAAGTGCAAGATGAAATAAACCAAACACATGACCAAACTACAAATCACAGATGGGGGATGGTGGAGTTTTGTTTGAGGTGACAGGTGGAGATTTACTCAGACGAAAATTGACTCAACTGGAGGCTGAGACCAGCTGTTACATATCACTGGACAATGTTCCTAGAATAGCTTAACAGGATAGAAAAGGCAAATGGGAAAAAGGTGGAAAATAGAGAAGAAAGCTACTGGAAGGAGGGGAGAAAGCTATACAAAATCAGAACACTTCCATATTTTCAGAATAAGGCAGCAGAGTTGTCCCGGGACAGGTTAAAGTAGAACAGGGTATAGCTCACTAGTGGCGCACAGAAGTGGCATGCAACAATAAGTGAGCTATCTCACCATCGAAAACCTTGATAATAATTACTTCAATATAAAGGCGATCATGAGAATCCCTGTTCAACTAGGATTTTTTTCAAGATGGTCATATACTAAATGTGGGCCCCTTCTTTTAGTAGGGACTTGAACAGTGATTCTCTGCTTTGCGAATGACTAACCCTTCCACAAGATCTGATATCTATTGGATTAAAATTAAGTGCTTTTAGTCTCTAATGAAGGACTACAAACACATTGCTAAATGTAAGAATTAAAAAAGAAAAAGAATAGGGAACAAAATGAAAAGCCATATTTTTATTGTTCAAGGACTAAAAACATATGTAAGCCTATTTTCTATTACCCAATTAAAACAGTTAAACACCACCGCAAGCTTATAATATGAAGATACGAGATCATGAAGATTCTCGATGAGATTAAAGAAATAGGAAAATCTAAAAGTTAAAACAACTAACAAACTCTCTGAAGTCTGGACACTGAAGAATGACAAGTGAAAAGTGGTGTTTTCAAACTGACCTCCTTATTACGAAAGAAAGGCTCACCATGGTGCTTGAAAATATCAGCTACAGAGTTTCCTCCAACCTCCTCCTCCACCAGTGTATCGCTACAAATTAAAAACCCATAAGCACAAGAAATAGAGAAAATATTTGGCAAGACCTCTGATGTGGTCATGAAACAGAGTAAATGTATTGTGAAAGAACATGTACATTGCAGTATAAGGATCTGAACAGAAACATTGTACACCAGAGTAAACCATACTCCCCAGCTCAACCATGACCCACCCTGTTTTCATCTATTGAATTCAATCAAACGTATATACATCTTTTACATGTTCTAAGTTGCCTCAGATATTAATTGAATATTGAAGCTCGTATACTGAAATATAATGAAATAAAAATAACAGAGCTGCTATACATACAAAAGATCATTCTTCCTGAACTCTATTGGCCCATTGATATTCAATTACACAAGATTTACTTGTTATTAAACGCATTTTCTCTCCACGGAGAAAAGATGAAGAATTAACACACTAACCTGTCACAAAATGAATAACCAAGTACTTGCGACATTATCTTTCCCACAGTGGTTTTCCCAGAGCCCATCATTCCTGCTTGTCAAATTCAAAGCAAGTTTAATGACAAAATAAACACACCATGTAAAGCACAAGAAGTGAAGAAAGACACTAACCAACAAGATATATACAGCGTCCATTTAAATATGGTTGGATCTCTTGCGATCTGTTCTGCAATTTTATTGATTCGAGTCAGCAAATAGATACTCAAAGATGCAACAAATTGACTTAATACTAATTTATGATGTTTTTCCTAGCTATTAACCAGACTGAATTTTCTCAATGAACTAAACATGATAAACAGCGTCAATGCATTATGCTTTTACCTTTAGAATCAATTCTTCGTCAAGAGGAGAACGAACATGTCCAGATTCCAATATTGAAGCTAAGAGAACAACATGACGACATAAGATGTAAATAATTAAAACAAATAGCACTTGTTTTATTCAGAAACAAACAAGATCCAATGTAGGCATATTATATACTACCTCTATCTGGATACAAGCTAGAAGTGATTTTAAGATATTCTCCATTGGAAACATTGAGTTATTTGCAGTAGAGAAACTCTCAAAAGCCCTTCTAGCTTTGTATCCAAACACCCTCTGCATCTAAGAAGATGTGATTTAATACTTTATTCAACCAAACAATAGAAACGGAAATGTAATTCAATAAGTAGATAATAAAAGCTAGCTCAAAACTGGACCTGGGAATGCTAGTATTATCTTTTCATAATCACATAACTTTTTTCAATATAGATATTGCTGGAAAAACAAAAAACAAAACCTTAATCTATGTTTATGTACATAATTGGAACAAGAAAAAGAATGGATGCACAGAACCTCTAGAATTTAATCAGAACGTACTTTCGATCTAAAAGTCGTTTGCGCTATTGCATAATCATAGACTGACATAAAATTAAAAATCACTTCTGTAGTAGTTATTTTAAAATCGTCTCTAAAATTTTTCTAATAAGTTGATAGTGTCAGCACTTTTCTCAAACAATAACAAAAAAAAAAAGCATATCCCACCAGGTGAAGGCAAATTACATGGATGCCACACAATATTCAGCAAGGTGAAAGACGAAAATTTCACATAAATTATTTATCACGATATCTCTCTCACCATCCCCCCTCAAAATCAAATTAAACTCAAAAACTGATGGGAATGTACTCCGGAGGCAGATTCAGAATATTCCGCACAAGAACAGATCGTTGTTTCCAATCCATTAACAATTTACAAGTACGGTTCATTTCTTCGTTGTAGCTTCTTTACGCAATTACTAATCCTTCTTTTCAACATTCCTTTCAGCAATTTTTTAAGAGAGAGAGAAACAACCCTTCAATTCAAGAACAAAAGCGAGTGGAATGCAGCAATAGCGCAATCCAATAGAATTAAAAAGGAAAAATCATGAAGAGGTGATCGGTTTAATAGGCAACCTGAAACGTTGTCGTAAGAAGAAGAAACCTCCAGAGAGGTTGTTCTGCGGCGTGTCACGGTTGAAGACAACCTGGTGGAAACAAAAAGCCGAATCCTCTGCGGTTCTGGAGACATACCCAAACGACCAGCTCTGGGTCTTCTCCCAATCTTTTCATGCTGAACAACCGCTGAAAGTTGTAACCCACGTGCAGCTTTCACGTCCATTGCTGAAACGACACAGTTTTCCCCTCGATTACGATGCAAGATAACCGAAACGACGGAACCAAAATCCAGAGGAAGTGAAGGAGAAGAAGAAGGTGCAGAGAAAGAGAGAGAGAAAATGGAACAATAGAGTCTAATTGGAATGGAGGCTGAGTGTAATATTAATTTATAATTATAATAAGTGTAATATTAATTTATAATTATAATAAGTGTAATATTAATTTATAATTATAATAAAATGGAATGACGTGAGTCAGCGTGGGAAAATGGATTATTGTGGACTGAAATGCTTTTATTTCACATTCTTTTTCTTTTTGCATAATACCCTCACATTCTCTTTAAATCAATAAGTTTATCATATTTTTTAATCAATGATTATAGAATTATTTTATTGTTTAAAGAACTATTTTCTCGCTCTTCATTAGTGAAATTCAAGATTTAAACATCAATTAAACATAAAGTCAGATATAATACGAATTTAAAGATAACAATTATTATATAGTTAACATACATATAATGTGGATGGATAAATAATCATAATCTTAATGTGTATATATATAATTTATTCATAATTACAAAGCTTTATTATGTGTATTTTGGTTGAATGAGTCAGAAAACTTCTTCGTTAGAAAATGGTATTAGTACGACCGTCAAGTGTTTTCTTCTCTTTTTATTTTATCTTAACTATTTTGTGATTGAGTTTTTTTTTTTTTTAATTTCATATTGTCTTCTGATTTACTTGACCGTTATTTATTTAATTATAAATTGAATTTACAAGGATTTTATTTATTTTTAATGTAAGTGATATAAAAAGTTCGAACACATTAATTAAACAATTTTTCCCTTTTCAATAACGATGGATGGGTAGGTGGATTCGTGTTTGGTTTGGTGCAGCAATATACACACGTGTCTTTTTCAGAGTCACATATGACAAAATACATTTCGCCTTTTTTTCTATTTGATTTAATTATTTATTAGTAATACTAGTTTCCAAATAAAGGAATGTTAGGTATTATTATGAATTTACATTTTTTTATTTTCTTTAATTATATTATTATTGGTAATAATTGTTTAACATACTTACTTTGTTTTGTAGTTTTTGTATTTAAAAATAATATATTCTTTTACTTTTAATAATATATTTAAACTATAATAGTATTCGTAAATTTAAATATCAAGAGTTAAGAAATTAAAAAATAAACTAAGAACATTAAAACAGTACTATACCAACTAAGAGGGACAAGTTTTTAGTATAGGATTAAAAATATATAATTGATACAATTATAGCAACTAATCTTTTTTACTTATTTATAAGAAAAATTTCAAATACAGTTTAGAGATTGAAACTAATGAAAAGAGTGGTAGTTGTCAAATAAAATGATGATAATAATGACAGGAAAATTCTCGTTTGAATAAATGTTGTTGCTTGTTATAAAAGCATTTTTAAGCTAAATATTATCTGGCTTAAGTCTAAAAACGTTTTTAATTAAGAAATTATAATTTATTATTAGAACACGTTCTGCAAAACTTTATACAAACGTTGTTTAAATTATTGTTTAAAAATGGTTGTGTTGAAAAATATATATTTTATTGTTTTTATTATTATCTATTGTTATGAAAAATAAAATAAAATAATGGAAATGTGATGTGATGGCAAAGAGTGGTGCGTGTTCACCTAACATGTCTGAGTAGTTGGTAGATGGGAGCGAGTACTAAATAGAATCTCGTGTCTTGTGTTGCAGACTTCAATTCGTTTCTTTCAAACAAATAAATAATAAAAACTTTATGTTTTAAATGATTTTTTTTATTGCTCAATACTATCCCATGGTGTTTAATACTCCTTTTTATAATTTTTGTTTTAAATTTTTTATTCGCGTTCATGAAGGATAAAGCGTCAAGTTATTCTTTAAATCATATCAACGGTTGATTTACATGTATACGTTTTTAAACATATATACATACATACGTGTATATAGTTTACAATAAAAAAAATTATTTAGTTCTATGTGAAATGATTTTTTTTTAAATTCTATAATATATATATATATATATATATATATATATATATATATATATATATATATATATATAAACACTAAACATCAATTTTACACATACATCCAATTCAATGTAATTTTAAACATCAATTTTTATATTATTCTCTACTTTCATAAAACATAGAGTCATTATAGAATAATATCATAGTTATAACCAACAATACATAGGTAACTGAGAGAAAATCTAAATTATACTACTTCAAAATTGAAATACAAATAATAAGAATCATACATTCTTTCAAAACTCATACTTAAATAATTATACTTAGATCATCAAATGTTTAAAAAATATATTATACATACAAAGGCACTAATGTCTCTTTCATACACAACTAGAAATTTGACTTAACCTTTTTAGGATGAGTGTATTGAGTAAAATTTGAGACCCTACACCTATCATTACTCATTCACTCTCACCTCTCAAAACTATAGCTATATCATGTTCAGGTCACATCCTGATTCAAAAAATATGACAGAATAAAATCTATATCTACGAGTATGATCTCTTATCGAAACTTCAAATAAGAATCTCTTACGACTCTCATAATTGGGTATCTTCCTCTATATATGAGTTCCGTATTAGCAAAATCAAGTTAATCTCATTTCAGTCTATGTCATCGATACACTTCACACACTATCATGCATTGATATTTCTACCATGAGAATCACTACATTCACAGTTCACATAATTCATACTAATCATACAAGACAATATAAGAATTTAAACTATACTTATGAGTTCAGGAAAGTATTCTCACTCAGCAAATCCCACTAGAGGGACACTCGCCCAACAACTACATCACTCACTAGTGAAAACATATCAGTAATGATGTTTGTTTTCACGTAAAAATTCTCACTAAACGAACGCTTAGTAAGAATGTATTGGAACTAAATTTCTTAAAATTCGCCTAATGAACATCCTTTCACCTAATGAGTCAAGCATACACCTCATGCTAAAAAATTTCTTCCCCAACGAACCAACTTTTAGACATCACTATTGGCTAGCTCACCCAGCGAGTAAAAATGTTGGAGCTCTTTGGAATGCAATTTATGCATATTCTTACTTATCGAGCCACACATTTGCCACTAAGTATGCATAGGGTCTAATAAATTGTTTTCCTAATCAATATATCTTAACATTCTGCTAAATTTTCAAATAAAAACATGAACATTCTAATTAGAGATGTCAAAAAATATTGTATACGCAAATATTTGTGGATAAAATCTGCAGCAGATAAGAAATGCATATTATAAATAGATACCCACGAATAACGGGTACGAGTATTTTTTATACTCGCATGCTAACAAGGTGAGTACGGATCCATACCTATGGATACTCGTACCCATTAATCTCTAATTTACCAATATATATATATATATATATATATATATATATATATATATATATATATATATATATATATAAAGAAATAGGTTACATAGTTTATAGAATTATGACAATGATGTATTGTATTTTATTTAAATTTATTTAGATGTTAATTTTGATTGAATATTTAAAATTTAGTTTTATATATAAATATTTTATAAACTTTATATAAATTTGTTTTAGATTTTCATAACTATACAATTTTTTATAACTTTATACATTTTTTATATATTTTTTTACAAAAATTTTTATATAAATTTTTATGGTTAAAATATTTGTTAAATAGTTTTAGATTTTTTTTCTAAATATTTGTAGGTTCATGTAAATATTAAAAAAATATATGAATATACCTACATAACAAATATCCACACGAATATGAGAACATGTACGAGATTAATAGTTAACCAACAGGAATGGTTGCAAAGAGCTATTATTCGTGTCCGTCCCGTCGTGTTGACATTCCTAATTATAATTTTGTCAATGCTTTAAATAAATATAGTCAAGTCACATAATCAGTCTAAATCAACATCTATCCAAAAATGAAGTTATGAGTACCTACTAAAATCAATACAATTATTTCTATAAAAATACCAATTTTAAACTAAATTTCAACACAATAAACCACCCTATATACAATCACATAATTCAGTCTCATCATATAACAAAAATGTTTAAATATAAATTAGCTTCCCCAACTCATGCTAAAAACACTTTTGACTCAGAGTTGAGCAACTCTAGAAATCACCAAATAGCCTAACTAATACACAAACATCATATAAAGAATTGATCATGATCACAATTAATCAAATATTGATTTTGAATTAATTTGAAGTACATGCATAGACCTTATAGAGTATAAGTAAACTTACTCTCTTTTCAAATAGATAATGGAGATATGTATAATTTTTTGACGTGATTCTACCAGTGATTCCTGATCGTTAAACAAATGAACGTTTGAGTCAGAAACTTAAAGAGAAAATAAAAGAATCTTAAAAATAGTTTTAGAGAATATTATAGATTTTTATAAAAGAAAAATTAATTATTATAAAATTATATATAATTCAACCTTTTAATAATAAAATAATCAAATAGCATCTTCTAAAAAAATATATTTACTATTTTTTTACTACTCCTTAAATTATAAATAATAATTAAATATTTATAAATATATTATTGATATAATAAAATGAATAATTAAAATAATTAATAATGTAATATAATACCTTTTCTATTTATATTATATATTAAAATGATTAATTAATTAAAATTTTATTAAAAACTAATTTTATATTTTTTAAAATATATACTAACAATTTATTTTATCATATAAAAATAGTGTCTATCAATTTTTCTTTCACTTTTCATTTATTTTCTTTCATCTAAAAAATCTTATTCTCCACTTTTGTTTTTCTATTTCTTTATTTTCTATTCTCTCTAATCAAGGTTAAGTCTCATGATGACATGATGTACACTTTTGCCACCTTGTTAAACCGTTCGATGAAATCACACAATACTTCTCATATAATAATGATATTCAATAAAGCAATTTAAATTAAGGGATGATGACGATTTTTTTATCACTATAGTCTAATTCAAATGAAACCAAGGCCTTTTTATCACTATATAAATAAAGTAATTTTTTTAGTATTTGGCAAGAAAAAATGAAACCACAAAACACCTCACCTACTTTAATTTATGTAAGGATTGAACTAATAAAATCTGAGATCAAATGCAAACTATAGTACAGTAAAAAATAAGTACAATGGTTTCTTTTATGTTACTTGTTAATAATTGGTCGAATTTAATAACATGATAATAGACTAATAAAACACAAATTAAATTACTATTAAAATAATCTGTTTGGTTATACAATGCCATTTTTTAAAATTCCAACAGCTAAATTGATTGAAGTTTATTACATTGTAAATAATTTAACAATAAATAAGATTTTATTACTTTAGAAATTGTTTAAAGCTTTACTCTGAAATGTAATCGGAAATGAATATTAAAATTAATTTTAACCGCAAATTTTCATTATATGTTATATATTATCAAGTGGAATATCCAGTGGCACAAGTGGAGGAGAATGAAATGGGTAGGTTCAGGTCAGAAGTTTATTTCTGAAGATTATTATTAGACTTTTAAATCAGACTTATTGTTTTCTAGGTGTGGCTAGTTATTCAAGCTTAATAGACTAATAGTTGATGAAATATTTAATTAGAAGAAAAGTCTTACCTACCATTTAGGAACCCAAACCTACCTACCACTTATGAATTATTATTAACTCTTTTTTTTTTTATATATTTCCAAAGTTGGTTTGCTAAACTTTTTTTTTAGCTTTATCTTGTATAAGAAACATACAAAAGTTATAATAAAGATTTTAAATCTTCAATTTGTTAGTTAATTTCATAAACCCAAACCAAAACATTCATATATACCTCCCTATTCGTAGACTGTCAAGTGAAACATCAATTTCCTCTAGCACTTTTCTCATATTAAAATGTTTATTTATTCTTCATGGTAGTTATGTCGTTGTGTATTTTTATTTCTAAGAGAACAATCTCCAACCTTATACAAATAAAGTATTTAAACCTTTTTTCACTTGAAAAATATTATTCTAGTTCAACTCTAGTTAAATAGAGTGCGTTTTTTCACTATAATTAATTCAAATATATTGATATTTTTTACACCCAAGTATTGCTTATATATGTCTCAAAATTTTATTCGTGGCAGCTATAAATAGTTTTTAAAACCAAACAAACTATTGGAAAAAACAATGCTTTTGAAACTCTTCAATGAGTTTTTTTTGTTCTTCATAACATGAATGCCCAATCTTATTTAAGAGAATGCACCGAATCGATACGAGGATTCATCCACCTCGTATCTACGATGCGAAGCCATCACAGACTACTAGGATCCTACTTAAATTCCCTTAACAAAATCAAAGTGAGCAAAACTTTGAATCTGTTCACTCTGTCACCTCAATTTCTTCAACCACAAGATTCTCCAAACCTTAAGCAACGGAAAATTGGTCGTGAATTGGCCAACTTGTTGCAGTTTCCGCGGCCAAATGTTCATACTTCTAATTACTTTAAGAAAATCCATGCCCACATTTTGGTTTTGGGTTTTCAACAACACGATGTCTTCCTTGTCAACACTCTCTTGCATGCATATTCAAAACTGAACCTTCTAAGTGATGCACAGAAGCTGTTCGATACTATGCCTCATAGGAATCTGGTTACTTGGTCCTCCATGGTTTCTATGTACTCTCAACATGGTTACAGCTTAGAAGCATTGGTTTTGTTCTGCCGGTTCAGGAGAAGTTGCACTGAGGATCCAAATGAGTACATTTTAGCCAGTGTTATCAAAGCTTGTACACAATTGGGTAGTCTCGGTCAGGCTCTTCTGGTGCATGGTTTAATTGTTAAGGGTGGGTTTGTTCAGGATGTTTATGTGGGCACATCTTTGATTGATTTTTATGCCAAGCATGGTTATGTTGATGAAGCAAGGTTGATTTTTGATGGCCTAAGAGTTAAAACCACTGTCACATGGACTGCAATTATAGCAGGGTATGCAAAATTTGGAAGAAGTGAAGTATCCTTGAAGCTATTCCACCAAATGAGAGAGGGTGATGTTTATCCAGACAGATATGTGATTTCTAGCGTTTTAAGTGCTTGTTCGATGCTCGAGTTTCTCGAAGGCGGGAGGCAAATTCATGGCTATGTCTTAAGGAGGGGCTTTGACATTGATGTTTCAGTGGTCAATGGAATTATAGATTTTTATTTGAAATGTCACAAAGTGAAGACAGGTCGGAAGTTATTCGATCAACTGATGGATAAAGATGTTGTTTCGTGGACCACGATGATTGCCGGGTGTATGCAAAATTCATTCCATGGGTATGCCATGGACCTGTTTGGTGAAATGGTTAGAAAGGGATGGAAGCCTGATGCATTTGGTTGCACTAGTGTTCTCAATTCATGTGGTACACTCCAGGCCGAACAAAAGGGAAGACAAGTGCATGCTTATGCTATCAAGGTCAATATTGATAATGATGATTTTGTGAAAAATGGTTTGATTGACATGTATGCCAAATGTGATTCCTTGACTAATGCTAGAAAAGTCTTCGACCTTGTGGCTGCTATAAACGTAGTATCCTACAATGCAATGATAGAAGGATACTCGAGACACAGTATGCTGGTCGAAGCATTGGATCTTTTTCACGAAATGAGGCTAAGTTTATCACCACCAACTCTCTTAACGTTCGTTAGCCTTCTTGGGCTATCTGCATCGTTATTTCTCCTGAAACTCAGTTTCCAAATCCATGGCCTGATTATTAAATATGGGTCTTCTTTGGACAATTTTGCTGGAAGTGCTTTGATAGATGTTTATTCAAAATGCTCGTGTGTTGGGGATGCAAGACTAGTTTTCGAGGAGGTATATGACAAAGACATTGTAGTATGGAATGCAATGTTTTCTGGATACAGCCAACAATTTGAAAATGAAGAGTCTCTCAAACTTTACAAAGATCTACAGATTTCAAGGCTAAAACCCAACGAATTCACTTTTGCTGCCGTAATCACAGCAGGAAGTAACTTAGCGAGTCTTCGACACGGCCAGCAGTTTCACAACCAAGTGATAAAAATGGGTCTTGATGATGACTCCTTTGTCATAAATTCCCTGGTGGATATGTATGCCAAGTGTGGAAGCATTGAAGAGGCTCACAAAACATTCAGTTCTACAAATCAAAGAGACATTGCCTGTTGGAATTCCATGATTTCAACATATGCCCAGCATGGAGAGGCAACAAAAGCTCTTGAGGTGTTCGAACACATGATTATGGACGGAACAAAGCCAAATTATGTCACATATGTAGGTGTACTATCAGCATGTAGCCATGCTGGACTTCTAGACCTTGGATTTCACCACTTTGAATCAATGTCCCAGTTTGGAGTTGAACCAGGGATTGATCATTATGCTTGCATGGTTTCTCTCTTGGGCCGGGCTGGTAAAATATATGAAGCCAAGGAATTTATTGAGAAAATGCCCATCAAACCAGCAGCAGTAGTGTGGAGGAGCTTGCTCAGTGCATGTAGAGTTTCAGGTCATGTAGAACTGGGAAAATATGCTGCTGAGATGGCAATTTCGTGTGATCCATTAGATAGTGGATCATATATATTACTTTCAAATATTTTTGCATCAAAAGGTATGTGGACAAAGGTAAGAAGGGTGAGGGAGAAAATGGACATGAGCAAGGTTGTGAAAGAACCAGGTTGGAGTTGGATTGAAGTGAATAATGAAGTTCACAGATTCATTGCTAGAGACACGGCCCATCGTGACTCTACACTTATATCTTTAGTTTTAGACAATTTGATTCTTCAAATCAAAGGGTTTGGTTATGTGCCTAACACTGCCACATTTTTTCTTGATGATTGAGATTAATCAAGCTGATAAATTTACAACTAAGCCAAGCCCTTTGAGTTGTTCATCAACCGAAAGTGTGAACATTGCTTGCAACTTCGTTAGCCAAGCTATTTTCACCCTGAAGACATTTTTTCACCGAGGTTAATTTTGTGATCCATGTAAATTGGAAGATAAGGGGTTGGTTAATTGTGAGAGATTTTAATAAACTAAAATATCATCAATTAGGAATGTCTCCTGTTCTTTTATCTCTATAAAAAAAAATAATACAAAAGTGGAAGAATAAAAGGATAAAAAGAGGGAAGATAGAATTAGCAAGTGCAGAAGAAATAATAAGAAAGAAAGAAAGATGATGGAGAGAGATATAAGAGTCTCAAAGTGAATCAATCTAATACGAATTAAGTTAAAAATAAATCAACTCAATGGTAAGTTATAAATTTTACAACCTGACTTTGTAAAATATCATGAATGAATATTAAAATATTTAAACAGTAAAGGATGAGTTTATTACATACTATGCTACGTATAAGAAAAAAGTAATATTAAAATAATAATATAACAGTAATATAAATTTTATATATAATGATAAGAAAAAAAGTGAAACAAGATAACTTTATTAATTAGATTCATCAATCTTTCTTTCTCGTTCTTTTCCATTTTCATTTTCTTATTTGATAGAAATGTGGGAATGTTAATAATAATAATAATAATAATAATAATAGTTTTAATAGTACTAATAATAATAAAGATACAAACAATAGTACAAATAATAAAGATATATAATAATAATAATATTTAAAAAGTAATATACAATAATTTTATTAGTAATAATAAACATAATATTAATATTAATATTATGTAAGAATAAAATGTTAACAACAACAATAATATATAATAAAAAAACAATAATAAGATATAATATTAATCACAATAATAATAAAAATACATATAATAGTACTAATATTAATAATGTATAATAATTGTAACAGTAATAATAATAAAAATAAGAATATTAATAGTAATAAACATAATTAATATTAATAATATATAATAATAATAACTTTATTCATAGTAACAATAATATGTAATAATGATAATATATAATATCATTAATAATAATACTAATAATTATTATTATTACAATAATAATAACACTAATGATAATAATAATAATATTATTATTATTATTCTGAGTGAAACTTTTGTAAATTAAAAAATAATAAAAATATTTTTGAGTGACAATTTTATATATTAAAAAAATGATAGGACTATTGTGATAAATTATATGAAATGACGAAAAATAAAAAGGAAATTGATTAGGGGTGAAAGTTATAAGTAGGATGTAACATTTTAGATTAGATATAGACATAGCTATTTGATATCTTGTGCAGCACGAGCCAAAATTAGGGTTTGTGTTGGTGGAGGTAACAGCAATGGCGCCGAAGCAGAGAACGCGAAAGGTTAGCAGAAACCCCGAATTGATAAGGGGCATTGGGAAGTACTCGAGATCGCAGATGTACCATAAGAGGGGGATTTGGGCTATAAAGGCTAAAAACGGCGGCGTTTTCCCTCGCCACGACCCTACTCCCAAACCTCAATCTCCCGCTCTTAAACCTCCCAAATTTTACCCTGCTGATGATGTCAAGAAGCCCCTTCTCAACAAGCACAAACCCAGACTCACTAAGCTCAGGTGCATTACGTGTAATCATTCATATGTATATATTTATTTGTGTTTTTAAGTAATTTAGTTTAGTTTTAATTGCTTTCAATTTATTTTCATCATTTTGTAATTAAATTTCTCTGTTTTACTATTATATTTATGTGGAGCTTATGGCGTGGATTTGTGTTGGAATTGTTTCAGGGCTAGCGTTACCCCTGGGACAGTGTTGATTCTTCTTGCCGGTAGATTTAAGGGAAAGAGGGCAGTGTTTTTGAAGCAGCTTCCTTCCGGGTTGCTTCTTGTAACTGGTGAGTTTTCTCATAAAGCATGTTTGCTGATATTTTCCATCTATATATTTAATGCTTTAGTTCATGATAATTGGTTTAGTGTTTAGTTTGACATTGATCTGAAATTTGAATAGCATTTGACTTAGGTTTTTTGGAATGTACGTTGTTCTCCACCCATTTCTGGTCTGTCTTATGTTTGTAACTTGCCGTTTAGGTCCTTTTAAGATCAACGGAGTTCCATTGAGACGTGTGAACCAGTCATATGTTATTGCCACATCAACCAAAGTAGATGTTTCTGCTGTTAACGTTGATAAATTTGATGACAAATACTTTTCAAAGGAATCCCAGAAAAAGAAGAAGAAGGGAGAGGGCGAGTTTTTTGAGACTGAGAAGGAGGTGGGATTGAAAATTTTATGTTTTTTGTTCCTTCCTATGTTCTTCTCACTTACTTCTGTGTATTGATCTCTACACTTTTTACACTAACGCAGGAAAAGAGTGTGTTGCCCCAGCAGAAGAAAGATGACCAGAAAAGTGTGGACTCTGCATTGATAAAAGCCATAGAGAGTGTGCCAGACTTGAATGCTTATCTGGGTGCCAGGTTTTCCTTAAAGGATGGTGTGAAACCTCATGAGCTAGTCTTTTAGAGGAAAGGGGTGGTATTTCTTGCTACAGTTTTTCATAGCCTTTTCTCTGTTGATGCTTGGTTCTACTAAAGAGCTTAAAATTTTGTTAGGCAACGAATTATGAGGCCAATATTTCTTGCTACAGTTTTGCCCCTTTCTAGAGGTTGTGTTTGTATGAATTTTATATATTATACAGTGATGCTTTCGTCTTAGAGAATATTGGAAACAGTTATAGCACGTAGATAATCTGTTTTGAAGCTTGCGGTTAGGGGTTTGAAAACCAAAGACAGTGTGTGTGGAAAAGTGTATCCGCGGGGTACGTAATCTGTTTAGTTTAATGCTTTAAGTTCATCCAAACATAAATAAATGCTATAATTTAAATGGACATTAAATATCTTTATTGGGACCATTTTTGAAGAATCAATATATAGTATATTTTGGAATTGGGTGGTTATTTTTGTAAAACTCAACTCCTGATATATTATTAAGAGTGTTTAATTTCCTCCTAATATGAAAATTCGTAATTAACTTTATAAAAAGTAAATATTTATATTATTTAAAATAAAGTTTGGCACTACTTAAGGATGAAAATGAGAAAAAAAAACTCAGGGGCATACAAATTGAATGACGTGTGGAATAAGTAAGTTCCACCACGAGTTTTCCTAGAAGGATTTTATTAAAACATCTCTAAGTTCATCCTGACAAACATATTGTCAGACAACTTCTATTTCTAGTAAAATGATAGTCATCTTTTATGTGTTTAGTCCATTAGACATTAGATTCGAAGCAACCTGAGTAGCTATTTAGTTATCATAATACATTTTCATTTGTTGGATCTCACAAAATTTTAACTTTTTAAAAATAAGTTCCATCCATATAAGTAGAGAAGTGACTGTTCTTTTCTGAATTAAATCGGACATCCACATTTTGTTTTTTCTTTTACTCAAGAAATAAGGCAGTGAAAATCCAATTCCCTTTATAATCGTGCATCAACATTTTTTCTATTTATAATAATATACTTTTTTTTCTTATTTCTACCAATAGTTCTATATTGTTTAAGAGTTTAAGACAGATAGTTTAAATACCTATTCCATCTTTCGAGGCCGAGCAAAAATTCAAAACCAAACAATATTTTGGATGAGAGGTGATTAATCCAAAGGAGGTTACTCGTTGAACTTAGGATCAAAATATTGACGTTTATCATGAGGTTGATAACGAGGTTCTAAGATGAATCATAGGTCTCTTAAGCCCTCAATTGAAGATGAATAATAATATCTCTTAGACATCGACTAAGGGTCTTATGTTCCTATCATGTATAATAGTTCACATCACTTAGAAGTCAAGGTCAAAGACAATTTAAATACTCTTTACGATGTGTCTTTTAATGATAAAATTGTTATAGAGCATTAAATCCAAAGCGAACAATACCTTGGATGAGAGATGATTGACTCTAAAAATGTTACTCGATAGACTTGAGATCGAAACACCTTTATATTTTTACATTTACTTTTTTCCCTTTATAATGGGAACATAATTCTCTTTATATTCGTACATCAACATTTTTTCTATTTGATGAATGTATAACATTAAATATTAAATATAAATTGAAATTAAACATTTACCTTTTGTACAAGAAACATAATTGCTTTCTAAATTGTTATCACATATGTATTGATTACTTTTTTATATTCTAAACTTAATGAAAATAAGTAGGGATGGCAAAAAGGATCGAGTCCGGCAAACCAGCCTAGTATAACCCATCCTAACTAGCCCAGTAGACCAGTTCGACAACCCGACATTATAAAAAAAACTAAATATAAGAAGCTTGCCCAACCCGGAGGCCAGCCTGACATCATTAAAAAAAATCTAAATGTAAGCAACTTGCTCTCGCCCAACTCGACATTCTAACATCACTAAAAAACCCTAAACGTAAGGAATAATTTGCTAAGTATCCCAATTACTATAGTTGCAACGCTTTCAACATTAGTTCAAGGATTTTGAATAAGTATATAAGTCGTCTATTGCCAAAAAATGTTGAAGTAATAATTTGTACTGCCATTTGGAAGCATGAGTTTTATGATTTAGATGAAGATGTTTATGAAGATGGAAGAGTGGAGGTGGGGAGTTCTTCTAATGCTGCATCTAATAAAACTGAAAAGGGAAATGATGATGGAATTAACTGTTAATTTTTTAAATTTTTAGTATTTTAGTGTAGAATGATTGTTTGAACAAAAAGAATTTAATATAAGAACATGTTTTGATATACTATGGAAAATTCAAATGTAAACACAAATGTTACATTCAAATAAGTGATAAATTATTCAAATGTAGCCCTACATACCAACATCAACCCCCTGTTTGGCAAATTGACATCAGTCCGATAGCCCGCCGAGTAGCTTAGTAGCCCGACATTAACCCATTTAAGCTTGGCAACCCACTCAGCCAGTTAGATTGGATTGTAAAAGTCAACCCGTTCTTAAGTGGCGGGCTAGCCCGACCTAGCCCGTTTTTGGCGGGCCAAAGTTGGACGGGAGTAAATGGGCCGAATTGGCCCATTTTACCATCATAGAAAAAGAATCAAGTATATATGATTTTTTCCTCTTTCTATTAAAGTATTTCAAATCATATTTATAATATATGATTTTTCCTCTTAACTACGTCATACTTTTATTTTGTATATGAGGTAATGAAATTTCAATACCGTACTCATTTTAAAATTTAATTAACTTAATTTCAATTAATGCTTTAATTTCTTAAATACATCTAGTGTTGAACCTTTCTTATTAAGTATATACACCAAACTTTCCTACTAAAAACATTAATGAAAGTGAACATGATTTCCATTGGAGGTAATATGTTCTAATAAAGTTTCAATCTATTATAACACAAAGTGACCATAGTAAGATTGTACGAAGATAGTAATCATATTTGTCATAAAGATTTCAAAAATTAGGTCATGTGCTTGAAATAATTCACTCTTATTTTGTTTCATTTCATGTGAGTCCTTTCTTCTCAAGTTAACTCATACTAAATGAATTATTTTTCAACTCAAAAGCATAAAAAATATTGTTAGATAGATAAAAGTAGATATAATAATGGTTTAGTGATAAAAGTTGGAAGAAATGATGAAAGATGTTGTGAGTTTAATTATTTCCACTGATAATTTGGAACACTAACAATTTGAAGATACAATCTCATTTTGGTGGGTTTGAAAGTGAGGGTGGAAGGTATTGTGGGCTCAAACTCCCCTTGTTATCATATACATAAGTGACATGGTCTATAATTTCATTAATAAAAACTTAGTCTTTTTATGTATCATGTGATTTTTACAACCTAAATAAATGAATCACATCTTTTATGTATTTGATTTTTCATGTTTTGAAAATTGTGCCATGAGTAACATTGGTTTTTCACCACTTGCAACAATATTTGCTCTGTTTTCATTGTCTTCTTTTCACGCTTCACTTGATTTGGCTTGAGATTGTTGAAATCGTCTTCCATCAATTGTCTTGTGGCTTCTTTAAGTTCTTAAAAAGTAGACTTTAAACTTAACTTTACAAAATGAGCTTATAAAGTGAGATTTGCACCACTCAGAAAATTGATCTTATATTTAGTCTACCTGGAATTTTTAACACTAACTTTACATTAGAAATTGGTTTTATGAGATTGAGTTAAACTTAAAATTCACCTCTTAACATGGTATCAGAGTCATGAATTAGATCTTACCCTAACAAAGTTTGTTGTTAATGTCTATTGTTTCACTCGCTATCATATCATCCATTAATGTCTAGTCTCACATTTAAAATAAATATGCCTCGATTTCAAAGGTGTTAGAAGTCTCACATCAATTTGAAATAATGTTTATTATATAAGTGAGTGTAATATTACCTTACAAACTGATTTTGTAAGATTAAATTAATCTAAAAGTTCATTTCTTACCATATTTCTCCCTAACTAAAACTAGTATTTATCTTAGTGAACCCTTGAATGCTCTTTCTTTACTTGAATTGTGACCATTCATTCATTCATCTACATTAATACTTTTTTAGAGCTTATATATACTCATGGAATCAATGCGACCTTTCAATGAATATACCCTAGATAATTGTACCTTAAAAGTCAATGTAACAAGAACCTTTTCAATCTAAAGAACACTAAGTTGAGACACTTTTCACTCATACATTTCCATCTTTTTTTCAATTATATGCAACTGTGATAGTTTGAGAAGCAAAATAATAATTTATTGGTTCTTCATCGTTCATTTGCAAAATCTCTCCTCCATGTCCTGAGATTTTTAAGTTAGCTCACTTCACTTTTAGTAATTTTAGAAATGTGTGCCTTGATATTTTTGTTTTAACGAGTCGAGAATCTTCTTTAGCTTTTTCTTTTCCAAAATTATTTCTAGCATAATTGAATTGATAATTTGAATTGAAACAAATAATTCTTTTTGCTCTATCTTTAAATTTCAACTCTTCCAAATTGTTCTTCTCATGCATTATGTACCCAGGAACATTTTAGAGAATCTGTAGATATAAAACATTCAAATACTTTTTTAACCATAGCAAATTTTGCATTAGCATTAGTCTTCAATTTAAGATTTTCACTTTTAATTAAATGTTATACTTTTAAAATAAAATTAAAAAATTTAGAATTGAAAATGAAAAATATAATTCACATCATATTTTTTGAAATATAAATAAAAAATATGTCAACATTTCGTGGGCCTGGAGCATGGATGTTTGGGTCAGGTAAAGCCCGTCAGATAGTTCTTTAGAGAATATAGATATTTGATATCTTCTGCGACACGAGCCAAAATTAGGGTTTGTGTTGGTCGGAGGTAACAACAATGGCGCCGAAGCAGGGAACGCGAAAGGTTAGCAGAAACCCCGAATTGATAAGGGGCATTGGGAAGTACTCGAGATCGCAGATGTACCACAAGAGAGGGATTTGGGCGATCAAGGCTAAAAACGGCGGCGTTTTCCCTCGCCACGACCCTACTCCCAAACCCCAATCTCCCGCTCTTAAACCTCCCAAATTTTACCCTGCTGATGATGTGAAGAGGCCCCTTCTCAACAAGCACAAACCCAGACTCACTAAGCTCAGGTGCATTATGTCTAATCATTCATATGTATATATTTATTTGTGTTTTTAAGTAATTTAGTTTAGTTTTAATTGCTTTCAATTTATTTTCATCATTTTGTAGTTAAATTTCTCTGTTTTACTATTATTTTTATGTGGAGCTTATGGCGTGGATTTGTGTTGGAATTGTTTCAGGGCTAGCGTTACCCCTGGCACAGTATTGATTCTTCTTGCCGGTAGATTTAAGGGAAAGAGAGTAGTGTTTTTGAAGCAGCTTCCTTCCGGGTTGCTTCTCGTAACTGGTGAGTTTTCTTATAAAGCATGTCTGGTGATATTTTCCATCGATATGATTAATGCTTTAGTTCATGATAATTGGTTTAGTGTTTAGTTTGACATTGATCTGAAATTTGGATAGGATTTGACTTGTTTTTTTTTTTGAAATGTACTTTGTTCTCCACCCATTTCTGGTCTGTCTTATATTTGTAACTTGCCGTTTAGGTCCTTTTAAGATCAACGGAGTTCCATTGAGACGTGTGAACCAGTCATATGTTATTGCCACATCAACCAAAGTAGATGTTTCTGCTGTTAACGTTGATAAATTTGATGACAAATACTTTTCAAAGGAATCCCAGAAAAAGAAGAAGAAGGGAGAGGGCGAGTTTTTTGAGGCTGAGAAGGAGGTGGGATTGCAAGTTTTCTTATTTTGTTGCTTCCTATGTTCTTCTCACTTACTCCTGTGTATTGATCTCTACATTTTTTAAACGAACACAGGAAAAGAGTGTGTTGCCCCAGCAGAAGAAAGATGATCAGAAAAGTGTGGACTCTGCATTGATAAAAGCCATAGAGAGTGTGCCAGACTTGAATGCTTATCTGGGTGCCAGGTTTTCTTTAAAGGATGGTGTGAAACCTCATGAGCTAGTCTTTTAGAGGAAAAGGGGTGTTACTCTTGTATTTCATAGCCTTTTACCTATTGATGCTTGGTTCTACTAATCTGCATTCACCATATTTTGTTCAACAGACAAATGAAGAGCTTAAAATTGTAGGCAACCAATTTTGAGGCCGATATTTCTTTCTAAAGTTTACCTCCTTTCTAATGTATGTGTTGATTGTATGAATTTTAAATCTTATATGCTTTGATCTTAGCATGTCAAATGAAGAGTATTGGAAACTGATATACTACGTAGATAATCACGTTTGTGAAGCTTGCAGTTTGGGGTTTGAAAACCAAAGTTAGCGTGTATGGGAGTATATCCACGGGAAGGCTATTCTTTTGGTCGAGTTCTTTGAGTTCATTCAAAAAGAAGAGAAATGCTATAATTTAAATGGACACAAAATATGTTATTGCGACTATTTTTAAAGAATCAATAGAGTATATTTTAGATTGGAGTGTTTATTTTGGTAAAAATTTAACTCTTGTTATGCTGTTAAGAGTGTTTAGAGTCCTCCTTAATATGAAAATTCTTGTACTGCTTTTAAAAACTAAATAGTTATTATTTAATAATATAATATGTACATATGTTTTTACTTAATTTTATTTATTGTTATTCCTTGTGAGATTTTTCATCATAGGATTTTTGTTTGAAAATGAGAACTCGTTTGTTTATTAAATTGGGATTTTTTGCACCCTTACCTTTTTTTGGTTTATACAGAGAATTTTAATTTTTTACAAATATTTAAATATATCGGCAAAAGTAATTCTTTTGAAATATTACAAAATCTCAAAAATATTTCTGAACATTAAATTTAAGAATTAGTTCTGATTAAATTATTTTCAATCTGTTTCATATTGACAGATGACCATTAAATTTTGAAAAATAATAAATGAATCACTTGACATCACAAAATTAAATGGCTGACTTTAATTATATTTATATTTTTATAATGTGTTAAATAAATTTATAGATACATAAATGGATCATTGTCACCTCTTTAGTTTTTTGGTCGAATTTTTTTTAATAATATATATATATATATAGATATATATATATATAGATATATATATATATATATATATATATATATATATATATTATTGAATTTTTTTTATATATTATATTCATTTGAGTCATTATAAAGATAAATCTGATTTAATATATGTTTTTGTTTAAAAACGTTTAATAGATTTAAAATAATAATAATAAGCCACCATTTCCAATTCCAAATATTAAAAAAATAGATTATAAATTCTACTTACATATCATTTTTGTATCTTACATATTTCTAAGGTGAAATTTTTAACTTATCTTAAATTCTTAACATTTATTTGGTTATAAGTAGTATTTGTTTAATTTTACTTACAGATTCACCACAAGATAGAATTAACCATATAACAAGTATAACTCCACCTTCAACCCACAATAAAATTATTAGTTTGAGTTTCTTTTTTATTATTTATTATTCAAATTTTTCATTTATAGCAACTAAAAATACCCACTAACAATAAGTATTAAAATTGAATGTAATAATTCTTATCTATTGGTAATGAGTTTTACGGTGTATCTCTTAATACCCTAAAATAATCCCAAGAGGATTTAACCGAATTTTGAGCTACGATCGCCTAATCACGACAGGAAGATTAGAACTGAAAAAGAAATATTTGTTTTGAAATGAAGATCACCAAACGAACAAAGCATAACTGTTCCTATCCAGAATCGTCTGAAAACAATTGCCCTCAAATAAATATTAGGCTTTCACACAACAACTGAAGTAGCTGAAGAAGCTCTTCCTTGCCTGTAAGAAAAAAAATACATAAATAAATGTCTGTCATACATATACATGACATTGTTACACTACTAGGAGTGTGGAAAAGACAGTTTGGAACACACTCTTTTTAATTAATCAAAATTATTAAAAGTTACATAATTATTAAAAATTCATCATTAGAAAAAAACTGTGAAACAAACTAAATTTTTATATTTTTAATAAATTTTAATTAATAAAAGAAATATTTTAAAAAATTGTATTAAAAACTGTGATATGCAGCACGTTCTATTAAAACTTCACAACATATATTATGTTTTCTTTTTCTTTTGTACTATATTCTTTTATACATTTTTAATAAGATGGGAAAAATGATAAAATTTAAATAGAGATTATAAAATTGTGATGCAGGAAAACTGATTTAGAATAATATTGCTTAAAATATATATGTTCATTAACAAACTCTTTAATTACATTTTGAGTTATATTATTTGTAATTTATTTTATAGTATAGTATTCTTTCATAAATTGATTAACGCGTCAACTAAGAATGCTATAAAAAAACATTGATAAAAAGAATAAATTACATAGCTTTTAATTCAATAAAATAGAGAGGAAAAACTAAAGCTTAATGACATGACTTAATGTGACACTCATTTTCTCTTATCGCAATTCTTTTTCTTTTTTCCTTTCTCTTTTTCACTTCATTTTCTCTCTCTAAACTTTTGTTTTCAATCTTCATTTTTTTTTTATTTTTTTCATCTCATAGTAGTTATGGAACTAAAGATCAATTCTAAACTTTGTTTTTCTCTCTTTTCATCTTCTTCTTTTTTTTCATTTTTATTATGAGTTTTTAATCAATTTTGGTGAAGTCAATTAAAAAATATTCTCTCAACTTACTTGAGCATATGCTAAAATTGTGTTATCTTTGAATACTTTATTCTAGATCATTAGATTTTAGAAAAGTATTATTATTTGGACTTTAAAAAATTGCTTAGAAGATGAATATTGTAAATAAGGAGAGTTATTTATATTTTTTTTATAGAAGCTTAAGATAAACAATCTATATGTGAAGAGGACATGTCACTTCAATTTTATATAAAGATTGTGGTTAACTGAAAATTTGTTTGAAGGTTTGAAGAAAGTCTTATTAGATTTAATTTTATATGTGATTGTTTAAAATGTTTAAAATTGTATATTCTTATTAATAAGTTGATTTAGTATCAAATTATGCATGTTAAGAATAAACTCTTATTAAATCGAGTTTTGAAAATATTTAGACAAGTAGAGTAAAATTCTATAACTATCCTTATAATATATTATGAATTTGATGTGAGTATAAATATGTAAAGTTTAAGTTAAGGATCTAAGGTTGATTTCAAATAAGTAAAGATGATAACAAATCATGTTTTTTTATTCAACATTTGAATTTTATTGAAGTTGTATTATTAAAATGTTTATGAAAAAATATTTGAAAAATGATTTGATTTTCATGCTAACGTTGAATTTTCTAATACTTTCACTTGAGTAGAGAATTTTCACTCAAGCAAAAATAAAACATAGATTCAAACCAAACTCTCGGTACTATTTTTGCTTGAGCAAAAATAAAGTTAAAAATTGCTCTTAGCCATATTTTCACTCAAGTGAAGGATCTTTTGCTCAAGAAAACATAGGACTGCAAGTAAACCTCTAGATTTGCCTAACTTTCACTTAAGAAAGCCCAATTTTCACTTAAGTGAAAATAGAATAGAGATTCATATCTGATTCTTCATTCCTATTTTTGCTTGGGCCAAAATAGAGTTGAAAATTACTCTTAGCCATATCTTAATTTAAGCAAAAGATTTTTTGCTCATGAAAAAAATAACACTACAACTCAACCTTTAGATTCGCCTAACTTTCGCTCAAGCAGGTACATTTTTGCTAAAACAAACCAATTTTCACTCAAATTAAAAAAAAAAAGTGATTTTCTTCTAGTCTCTTTAATCTATTGACTAGGTATCTTTTTATAAATGCAAAATTGAATACTTTTTTTAATATTTATTTTTTTATTTTTGTAGTTTTGTTTAAATAAATTATATTGTATGATAATGTTTATTAAGATTGATGAACTTGTATGAATTTGGGGTTATAAATCTAGAATGATGTGTTAACCATTGTTTAAGTTGTGTATCAAATATTTACACATATGTTGTAACATAGATTTTCATGTTTAACTGAGTACATGAGTCACATAGACTAAGATATCATGTGGTAAGAAACTTAATGAGGGAATTCTTACATATCGTGACATATATAGATGTGTGGCATGATTTTTAATGAACTTACTATGATAGTTATTCTCGAGTTTACTTGTAAATCCAAGTCTTGTATTGGATATCGTATGTTAGTCTTTGGTAGGACATACATAATACTCGTCTTCCGAAAGATGTTAGTCAATATTTCATTTGTTGAATATCCTTTGATGTATAAATTGGTGTGTGGTCTATACAGATTTTGTGTTAAGACAAGATCGTCTAGTGAGACTAGACTGTCTTATGTAGTTAAATTAAATTATTATTGGTGTCATTGTGACCATTTTCAAGCTTTTTGAATCCTTTGTCATCACGTCACAGTCGTTTGTTCTTTTTCTCACTTACAACTAACGAAATTTATCGATCTTGTTTACAAACTCTAGAACATTAACAAGGCTTATGAGATCCAATTTTACCTTTTTGCAAATGAATATTACATGTCCACTTGGACAGGACCAAATTTCATATCAAACCCTCATATATGAGATAATGCGATTGGAAGACCATTCACGTCTTGATTCCATAACGAAATAGATTAACCAATTCTGAATAAGTCAAAAAATTGTTCTTATTGCAGCATCAAAGGTCATCACAAGAAGCTAATTTGGTTTGCCAATACAAATTCATACTTTTGTATTTCTCATTTTTTTTTCTAATATCAAATTTACTTAAATCCCATCTATATGAGTACTTTCTCTATTCATATTAAAATATTTATTATTATTTTGAATCATATATTATCACATTACAAATATTGTATTTTGCATTTCTTATCATTTTCCTATCCTATTTACTTATCAAACATATTTTTGCTTAAAATAATTCCATATCCACGATATTTAATTACTAATTCTTTTTGGTTTTGATAAGAAAAGTTACAATAAGGTCACTTAAACCCAACATGACTTTTTAAGCCAAAGTCATGTTGCACACACTACAAGAATTAATGAATTTACCCACGGACCATAACCGACAACTTTTGTTCCGTTGATAATTGTTATTTATTCATAGATTTATTGACGACTTGTGACAATGGTCTTTACCGACGAATTCCATAGGTAAATTTTATGACTCATTACCGATAGACAAGATCTGTTGGTAAGCACAAGAGTTAAGTTGATTAAGAATTTGGGAAAAAATAGTTTTCCCTCTTGTTCAAATTTCATTTCACATTTCTTCTTCGCCCAACATTCCCTTTGCATTCCTTGATTCTAAGTGCCAGAGGCCCTCTCCGTTAGCCACCGTCTCTGTCAGCCAGCATCTTTGTCATTCGCTCAGTCTCAATTGCAATCGTAGATCCTCCATTGCAAAGGTTGGTTCAACGCTTCGTTCCCTCATTTAACGTTGGGTTTCATCGATTATCATGGAGGGTTCATCGTGTTGACACTTTCATTGGGAGGCTGGTGCTATGACGTTGGGGGTTCTTGTTCGAGAGTTATTGTTTTAGGTTGTAAGGTTCTTGTTCGAGGATTCTTGCTCGAGTGTGCGTTGTATGTGAGAGGGAACTTGACTAAAGGATCTTGGTGGAGGTTTTCTGTTGTGTTTCTTCCCCTACCGTGGTCTACGGAGGGTGTCGTCATTGTCAGAGGTTGTTGTGAGGTGTTATCGTCAAGGTAAGTTGGTTTGTGATTAAAGTGATAACTGTTGATCCCCTATTCTTGGTAACATGGTGTTAATTCTGAGTAATGGTGAGCCCTATTTTTGCAATTGATCGTGTTGGTGTTAGTGACTATTGTTGGGATTTGCCCGCTTGGTTAAAAATTGGTTGCGAATTGCAATGTTGGTGTTACGTCTTTTTGATGAATTTATCGAAGGATGTATCTATCGATAATTACCAACGACCTATATCCATCGATAATGGTTACCAATAATGATATTATCAACGAATTTTTGATTGTCGATAAGTCATCAAAAGTTGTTGATAAATATTTGTTGTTTTCGAAAAATTATATTCGTGGATAAATTCTACTCTTTTTTTTTCTAGTCACAAACTACTTATAATTTAATGATAAAAAAAATGAAAGTCTTCACCTAAGAACATGACTTCTATTCAATACCAGCTACACTCAAATTATATTTGGTTTACACAATTTATGATTAATAAGTTGTGTTACATAACACTGGTTTTTCCTCCCATTTTATCCACATAGTCTTGCTACATAAGCACAACTTTTAATTTTATTTTCTAAATTAAAAATCGTTATATTATGTGTGAGCACAATTTTTTTCTAAACACATTTTACACCAAAATAACTTCAAGTGCATAAAAAAAATTGGAAGTTGTTCTATCATGACATGATTTCCCTCACAATTTTCAACTCCAATTGAAATTGTGCTGATGGTGCACAACTTCTTCCACTAAAGTCGTTTTCCCATAACACAACATACTGAAAAGCAATAAAAACTTTGAATCTACCTTTTCCGTAATTCCTCTCCAAAATTACACTAATTTTGTAAAAAAAGTCCTTGAAATCTCATTTCTACAGTAAATTAATCCATTTTTTATATAAAATTATTTAAGCAAAAAATATCTTCAAGTACTATATTTTATTTGTTTTAAACAATTAAATTGATCCTTTTTAAGAAAATAAAACAAAGAACTGGGAAGCTTCTGGATAATCTTACATTTGGAGGAACCGTTTGATGGTAGTGAGGTTGGGAGTGCTCACTGTGACCAGTGTTTGCGCTGCTCGAGGTTGAATCATCGAACTCTTCTTCATTACCAAGACTTGCCCTCGAAATGTTTGTCTTGTTCTGCTTCCTAGTTTCCCTTATCTTTGAGAAATCAAGAGAGTAGTCTGGCACTTGGCCCTTCTGATCCCAGTCTCCAAATTGTGGTACTGATAGCCAAGTGCCATTTTTCTACGTTCACAAGATTTACAACAAAGTCAGCTAATAAGAATAATTAACTGTTCATATCAACTTTATGCTTAATAAGCATACCAAAAAAACTGGTACAAATGAAAGAGTTGGATTGTATAGTGAAGAATTTGTCTATTTCTTAGCTTTAGAAAAAAATTTATTATTACTTATACGACTGCAACACTGTCATAATCTTTTTAAAAGAATCAAGGTTCCCTATAGGTTAATAAAAATAAATTTCTCTAAAAACAATTAATTGTAGAGAATCTTCATCCTTTGAAAAAGGAAAAAGCACACACAAAACAATAAAAGAAAATGCAACAGTAAAAGCCAAAAAAAACAACCTGTAACAAACTAGCTACAGGTGATCCGGATCCATTTGAGATTTAAAAATTAAAACGAAACTATTCGTGAAGCTGAACTGGAAAGAGAAGCGAATGACTCACGGTACCCATGCCTCCATTTAAAAATTAGAGAAAACAAGAAAGAATCAAACAAAGCAAAGAAATACAACAATCTTTGCATATGCATGTTGATTCTGGAAACGGTCAAAACATGTAGTTCTTAGATTAAAATCAGAGTTTCGCCTTTTGGCAAAGAAAAAAATTCCAGCATAAACAAGTAAACAATTGTATCTGTACTCAAGATCTTCGTCCTGTGTATGTCTAAATTTAAACCAGACAAAACTAAGTTTCATACAATCACAATCTCAGTTTTTCAGCTTCATACAGTTCAACTCAACCAGCAGCATGCAATTTAATAGCCAGATGCAGTTATTCAGTGAATATTAACATTAGACGCAAACAATACAGAGAAAGAATCCATTCCACTGGAGAAGGATTAGGTTAAGCAACGAAGAAAAATAATAGTTTGGAGAAAGAGAAAAGAAAAACCTCTTTACGACTGTCCATGAGTATGAGTGTTGTTGAGATCTGGAAATGGGCGTGGAAGTAATAGCCGGTGTGTTAAGTCTTTCGTGCACTGCTAATTGGCTAGAATTTGGTGCAACAAGTGTTCTATACGTGTCTGACTTGGTTTCTCTCTGTTCAACGCCGTTCATTATAAAGTGTTACATTTATTGAAATATTATTTCAATAACATTATTTTTAAAAATGATACATTTAAATTGTTGTTCAAAATAATCTTACATTGCTATCACTTCTTCCTCTAATAGTCACAATTAATTAGAACCAACTGTTAAATTAATTCAAAATTACCAAAACAAAGTTATTAAATAAATATTTGACTGCATATTTTATCACTTAACTATCATTATTTTTTGCAAATTTTATCTGGTGATTTTGTCATTAAAGTTTTAAATGTTCGCAAAAATTCACAGGATTTGTTAAATATTTATATAGTGATGACGTGTAATAATAAAATCATCAAAGCATCGTTGTTTTGTTATCATTTCTTAAAAATATTTTTCTTTACTTTATTATTTCTATAGCTAAATTTAACGTATCCACAAATTTAACAAAAAATAAAAATAAAACTTGATGGTAAAATGGATACCGTAAGTTGATTATAAAATTCTTAAAATAAAATATTATTTGTCAGTAAAATCAAAAGTCAAAAACCAGTAAAATTCACACACGTATTTGTTTAGTGGAATTCACGTGTCAAGAGGGGAGCTCGACACTCAGGTGACGAACGCCAGGTGTCAAGCTGAGAGGAGTCAGAAATCAGTTAGTGGGAAACAGGTGTCGACTGAGAAGGGGACGTTTTTTGAGTGGGAAGCAAAACTTGGATTTTCAGAAAAACACTCTACTCTCTGCATGCACCCTCTTTCCAGATTTCTGAAGAATCCCATTTTCTCCTCCTTCTGTCTACCTCCTCTTCATCTTCTCTCTTAGAAAACACTCACTTTCTCTCCTCCGGTCAATATTCCGGCACCATAGAAGCACTTCCGGCGTCCAGAGCTTCCAGATAAACCGTTCGGTTTGTGAAGCTGGGCTGGTAAGTCTTTCTCTTCGCTTTGTCGTTCGTTTTCCTCAACATGCAAACCCAGTTCTGGGTTCGTATGTTGATAAACATTCTTAAAATGAGTAGTTCTGATAGTGTCGGGTTGTCACTTGGTGTAGTTGAATTTGTCAAGCGTTGACGGTAGAAGAACCTGTAGTGGTCAAATTGTATTTCTGCGTCTGGGAACGTTCGGTCACGCTCAGAGGTAAGGGAAGCTTATTTAATTTAATTTGTATGCTGTTGAAATGTTTGAACGTTCGTTTAGTTGATTGAATGATTTTGATGCATGATGACTGATGTGATTAGATTGAATGAACGTTCGTTGAGTTACTAAAATTAAAGTGAAGTATGAGTATTGTGACATTTGACCATATGATATATGATGGTTGCCCTATCTGATGTATGGAAAATAAGAAACTTATATGATATGTATTGTATGAAGTATGAAAGTTGATTATGATATAAATGTATAAAGTTAAGAAACTATATGTTAAGAAATGAGTTTGAAAATAAACAAGTCTGGTATGAAATTTCTCATATAAAAGTGTACGTTCGTTACTGAACGGTCATTGACCGTTCGGTTTCCCTGGTGAACCTAGTTGAAACTGGATTCTTTCATTTGGAGAGAATCCTAGTTGAGGACGAGCGTCCTCGTGTGGTAATACTATTCTTGAGCGTTCGGCTAAGCATAGTTGTGTCTGAGTCTACTGTGATAAACTCAATGTGTGTGTATATATATATATATATATATATATATATATATATATATGTAATTGTATACTAATGTTTTTCGTAAACACCACTTCAATAACATCTTATTATAACTATCAAGCCTTTTGTTAGAAGTTATTAGTGCTCGGTCTTACACCTAGCGCTCGTACTGAGTAGTGCTCGGTTTTACACCAAGCGCTCGTTCTCGTTTCTTACATAATCTATCTTGATGAAAAATAGCGTTCGTCTAACTTAAATAGAATCTTCTTCTCCACCGTGCTCGGTCATTTACTGGCATTCGGATTTCTTGATGTAAAATCAAATAAGTTAAATATTTATAAGCGTTCGGTTTCTTCATGAGAATTCTTCTAAGTATTATTATTGGAATATCTTGAAGTGTATGTATCGATTGGTTCCAGCCTAGAGTCGTAGCCTTTGGTGAGGTCTTTTCAGCGTTCGGTCAGAGTTATCAAGAGTTGGTTCATATAATTGATTCACTTTGTAATGAACGTTCGGTTCATTCGTTCCTTGCTATATCTATTACACTCGGTTTTCTCTCAAACCGACAGTAAACCTCTCGGTCTTATTCTATTATGTAACTAGAGATCTATCTGTCTCGTCTCAAGTGTTCGTCCTCGTTCTGAGTGAGGATTTACGTTCGGTCTGACGTCTTTATAAATTTTTGATCAAATAGGAAATTGAAATGGTTGAAAGTGAAAGATGAAACTAAAATGATTGGTAATAAAGACAAACTTGAGATGATTGATAAAGAATGATGAAAAAAATATGAGATGAATAGAATGTTGTGGATTTGTACGAGCGTTCCAGGGAGGAACGACTCAGGATTGAGAATTAAGATTTGTAAAGTATGACTGTGGTTATGCTAGTGCTGGCAGTTCATCCTGATGTTTCATGAGTACTCGTCCTCACGTAGAGGAGGGTAGGTCATGTGTGGAAACGGCAGGAGGTCCCGTCCTTAGGGGTACTTTGGATGAATAAGATTAACCTCGGGTGGCAGCTGATGAGAGTATTCCAGTTACTACATCACCCGGGTGCATGAACGCCTGTAGCTACACAGATTTCATACAGTCCGGACAGTCAGTCTAGTACTAGGCTTCATATGATAGGTATGATGAAATGTACTTTGTTTTGTTGGATTGTTTGGAATGTATGTTTATGCATGAATTAAATTACATAAGCTTACCCTGCGTTTTCTGTCGTGTCTGGTTTGTATGTCCGTCCTTGTCATTGCAATGATCATCCGTGTGGATGTGAGCAGAAGGAGTCGAGCTGCTGGAAAAGGCGCTGGAAGAAGAAAATTTGGAAGAAATCGAAGTCAAGACCGAAGAGTAGGACGTTCGGTCAATAGTCTAGTTATAGTAAGGTGGATGTCCGCTCACCTTCCCTTTTGTATAAGTATGAATGATCGGTGTCGATATTTTGTAAACCGGTCAGATAGTTTTGGGTAGTGAGGTACGGCTTGAATTTGTAACTCTTTCTGTAAGGCCGTTCAGCCATGAGCGTACGCTCGACTTTAGTGTAAGACTGATTTTGGATTATTATTAATGTAATTATTCTATCATATGGTTTATTGCTGTATTTTTGGGATGTTACATTATTTAAGTGATATATGTGCATTGGAGTTTAATAAAAACAAAAATTACAAAAAAAGTACAATTTAATTAATATAAAGTAGTTGAAAAAATGTATTAAAATAGCATACTACAATATTTTATTACTCTTGGTAGGCATTTCTAGTTCTTTTGTTATTTATTATCTTTGACCCGAAGAATGAATTTCAATATTTCAATTTTCAAATATGTGATATCTGTTACTAATAATTTAATAAACAATTGATCAGTCTATGTCTTTGATTCAAATCATCATATTTTATTATTAAATGGGATTTAATTCTTTTGATGAACAAATTTATTTTTTATTTATTCTTTTGTTCAACAGTTAATAAATAGAAACGTCACTCTCGTCCAACATGCTATTGGACTTTTGACTCTCTGTTTAAGATTTGAGTTTGACTTTGATGTTAAATCTTCAATTCATTATATATTCTCTTTTGAGTAGTTTTTTTTTTTATTTTCTTTCTCCTTTAAACAATAATTATCACGGACAATAAACTATTTTAAAAAAAAACTAATATTATTTGTTGATGAAATATAATTTGTTACACGAGTTTGCATGTCATTCTTTTGAAACTCTTTTTAGTTCGTAATATCATACATTGTATGTTAATTAGGTCAAATTGTCCCTTTAATCACATCACTAGAAGAGAAACTGAGAATGAAAAAAAAAATATGGAAAAGAAGATAAAGAAAAGACTAATTATATATACTTTTACATTTTTATTCGTGATTTTAACTTTTCTTTTATTTTTTTCTCATATTTTAGATCATTCATAATTTTAATTCAATGATCAATTTTGCCTGTTTTTATTTATTTGTTGATATAATTTAACTTTAAACTAACATACATTAAAAAAACAAATATGATCTTTCAAAAATGTTAAAAGTGAATTTTTGACGGATTAAAATTCATCAGTAATATTTAATGACAAAATTTTATGTATGTTGATAATTATTGAAGAAAAAATTCGATGATAAATTTGTTGGTAAATATAGTAATTTGGTTCATGTTTTTCGTCATTTCTTACTTTTAGCATTCTCAATCCAGAAAAACTAACACATTACAACAAAAAGGGATAACTTATCTTTAGTCCAGGGATCCTCCATAACTAGAACTCCACTTTCATCCAACATACAATTGGACTAAGCCCAACTTCAATCGAGATAGACCAAGCCCAATTTTAGCCAAGACAGGTCAAGCCCAACTTAGATCGAGTTGAGTCATGTCCAATTTATGCTAACTCGAGTTAGGTTTATCTTTGGTTGAGTCATATCAAGCATACCCCTATTCGAGTCATGTTAGTCTCACCCCTAACCAAGTATGACCAAGTCGGGTCGAGCCCACCTTAGATCGGGTTGAGTCAAGTCCACTTTGAGCCAAGTAAAGTCAGGTCCACATCATGCCAAGTTTAGACCAACCTTTATCAGAGTCATGCCAAGCCTACCTTGTATTGAGTCAAGTTGGACCATCTTAGACTGAGTTAAGTGAGACTCAATCGGATTAAGTAGATTTGTATTCATGTTAGATCGAGTAAAACCAATCTGTCAAATTTAGTCACTTAAGTTGATAATGGACCGAGTCTAGTTGGGCCTATATAAGACCAAGTTGATTCAACCTGCCTCAGTCCAAGTTGATTCAAACTTACCTTTGGTTGAATATAGCCAAATCGACCTTTGGTTAAGTTGAGTTGCGCTTACATCAGGTCGAGCAAGTTGATGTTGAGCCAGGTTGAGTTGGACCCACATTGGCCTGATGTGGAGAAAAATTCAAATCATGTCATGTTAATTCAAGTTAAGTTAGTGTTGATTTAGTCGAATCTGTCAAATCATGTCATGTTAATTCAAGTTAAGTTGAGCCAGGTTGAGTTGGACCCACATTGGTCTGATCAAACCCAAGTTGAGTTGGTTTAGTCGAATTTGACAAATTGTGTTGGTTCCTAACTTTCCTATTAAGTTGCAAATGGTAAAAATTTAATAAAAACCAATTTATAATTAATGTAAAATATTAGAGATCATTTTACAATTTAAAATATTTTAAAAACTCATAGTACTATGAAAAATATTTATAAGTTAATTAAATTATAACCTAGTTTAAGAAAAGACTTTTGAGCTTTTCAATTTTACTTTGAAAGGATGTTATTATGAGTGGGATGAAGATGGCTCATTGGCCAAGGAACATTGACACCTGTATTAGTCACTCAAATATTTCAAATATTGTGCTAAAATATTGTAGTCATACTTAAGCAATGTAAATGTAGATGCAAACGCCAATTGAACTTTTGAATGATTAAGAGGTTAAAACAATTTATTTTCCTTTGAAAAGATGGTGTTGAAGCAATAATACCTCACTCAAACGATCACCACTTTTATGAAATATTTACTTTGTTCTTGATTTTTATTTGAAATTAAATGAGTTGCGTTGATATTTTTTATGATATTTAATGAATCATGAAGAATTAAAATAAATTTTATTAAAAATATAGGTGGACAATTTAATGTTAAGATCATATGCCCAACAATTTATCTGAATTGACTCTAATCATATAAACTGAGGTATTAAGCCCATATGAGGTTTTGCTAATTATATAAGTTTGAGATATGCATCGAATTTTGAATTTTGTGAGAATTTTTCCAAAGTTAATATATGGAGATCTAGATTGTTGATGGGATAATAAGGATATGGCACCCTATAGCTAGACATATTCATATAAATCAAATACATGTTCATTCATCTCTAGTGCTTGTAGTCACTATAGTCTTCTAGATTAATGTTGTTGATAAAGTATTTTAACTAATTATTTATTGTTGTACATAAATTGATTTTAATTAGCTTATCGTGTTATATATGTTATATTTTTAACTATTATAAGTATTTTAACAGTCGGGTGGATATTCTTACAAAAATAAGAATATCAAAAAAATGTGTTAGTGGTTCATATTACTTTTTCTTATGTTTTGAAAAATTCTTTTATTATTTGAATGTAATATATTTAAAAAATTTCGCAAGTATTGTAGAGATTAAATTATGCCAGACCTCGTAAATGTGCACCCAAAACCCCTCTTGTCAGTTATTAAAAACGCACCCAAAACCCTTTTCGAGGACGCCAGGTGTTCACGAAACGAGGATCTGAAATCAGATAGTGGGATGCAGGTGTCAGCAGAAGAGCGGACGCTCGTTTTACGTGGAAAGAAAAATGATTTTTCTGAAACCTTCTTCCCACTCTCTTTGCATGCATCATTCTTCTTCCAAAAATCTGATCTTTCATTTTCTCCTTCTTCTCTCTAGAAAACCATCCCTTCTCTCTACTGTAACTCATCTTTCTCTTCTCCGATCATCATTCAGAAATCGTAGAAGCGTTCCCGGCGTCGTGAGCTTCATTCTGAACCGAACAGCTCCAGATTCTGAAACTGGTAAGTTTCTCGTCCCTAGCTGTTCGTTCGTATGAACATACAAACCAAGCCTTGGTTGCATGCAATCACCTTGTCTGAATCAATCTTGGTTCTGTAACTTGTTTTAGTTTGGAAGAGTTAAGTAATCTTGAGGGTAGAAGTTGTAGTTGGACGAACCAAGAACCTACGTTTAGGACGTTCACTCACGAATCCAGGTAAGGGAAGCTTATTAATTTAGTTCATATGACTATGTGTTGCATGAACGTTCGTTGAATTGAGTTGGATATGAAAATTGATGGTGTTATGTTATGATGCATGAAATGTATGAGATTTCTGTGATTTGATGATATAAGATATGATAAATTGAATATGGTATGAATGTAGATGGGTGAGACTATATGTTAAGCACTGAAATTTAATAATATTGACTATGATAAGAAATTCCCCTTATGAGTGTGTACGTACGTTGCTGGACGGTCCTCGACCGTTCGGTTTTCTAGTGAAATTGAATTGGTAGTGGATTCTTTCATTTGGGAAGGATTTTAGTTGAGGACGAACGTCCGCACTTCGGAGTACTGTGTATGAGCGTTCGGCCAAACACAGTTGGGTATTGCCGTTCGGTTATAAATCTAAGTATATAAGTAATTGTATATTTTGTTGTTCGTAATCACTACATCAATAGTATCGTATTATATTTATCAAACCTTTTATTATAAATTTATTAGTGCTCGGTCTTACACCAAGCGCTCGTGCTGAGTAGTGTTTGGTCGTACACCAGGCACTCGTCCTATCTCTCTAAGTTAAATTTCTTGATATGAGCGTTCGTTCAGACCCTCCAGGGTCGCTCACTGTAGTGTCCAGTATTAAACCCAATTAAACTAAGCATTCACAAACGTTCAGTTTCTTCATATGAGACAATTCTAAGTATTAACCTTCGTGTTTTGGAATATTCCTATTCATTGGTTTCACCCAAGAGTCCACGTCCTTGGTTTAGTCTTTTATTGTTCTGAGTGTGTTCTCAAGAGTCAGTTGATTTAAATTGACTCAACTTGAAATGTACGTTCGTCCCATTTGTCCTTGGAATATCTTATTTTGCTTGCTATCTTCCTTAAAATCCGATGTCAACCCTTGGTCTCAAACCATTCTCAACTTTGAAGATCCCCGGTCTCGCTCTATGTGTTCTGCCCAGTTTTAAGTTCGGGTTGAACGTTCGTCCTTTTAACGTTTGTTGAAATCGTTGTAAGATCACCGAGATTTTTAATTACGAATGATGAATGAAATGTGAATTTGAGATGTTATGGAATTTGGACGAGTGTTCCGGGGAGGAACGACTCATGTATGAATATTGGAATTGGTAAAGTATGATTGTGGGCATGCTAATGCTGGCTATTCATTCTGATGTTTCGTGGGTACTCGTCCTCACGTAGAGGAGGGTAGGTCATGTGTGGAAACGGCAGGAGGTCCCGTCCTTAGGGGTACTTTGGATGAATAGGACTAACCTCGGGTGGCAGCTGATGAGAGCATTCCAGTTACTACACCACCCGGGTGCACGAACTCATGTAGCTACGCGGATTTCATACAGTCTGGACAGTCAGTCTAGTAATAGGCTTTGTGTGATACATATGTTGAATTTCTCTTGTGTGTTGAATTGCTTAACTTATATGTTGAAGCATGAATTAAATTACATAAGCTTACCCTGTGTATTTCTTTATGTTGTCTTGTCCTTGTACGTCCGTCTTGTTATTGCAATGATCATCCATGTGGATGTGAGCAGATGGAAGCGCGCTACTGGAAGAGGCGCTGGAAGAAGACAATTTGGAAGATGCGAACCTCGTAGAAGTTGAAGTAAAGGCCGAACCGTAGGACGTTCGGTTTGTAGATAGTAGTTTTGTATGAAGTGACCGTTCGGTCACTTCCTTCTCCTTTTGTTATTTGACCGATCGGTACCTTGACTTTTGTAAGCCGTTCGGTCATGTTTCCCTTAATCTTGTACAGTTACTTTTGATTAGTATAAGACTGAACTGATATATTACCGATTGTAATTATTTCTAATGTATGGTTTATTACTGTATTTTTGGGATATTACAAATTACAATCTTTGTAAATCTTTTTTTTTTTTTTTCTGAAGATGTTAAAAAAAAAGTCTTACCTAACTTTTTTTATATATATTTTGAATTTTCGAAATTAATAATTTTAATAATAAAATTCATAAAAATGTAGAAGTTCAATGATAAAATATATAATTTAAAATATAATACATATTTTACTTTAGACTAAAAATTATCTCACACTAATCATGTTAAATGGTGAAGATTGACAATAGCTAAAAGATTTAAAATTTTATATGATAAAATTAATAAATATAATAAAATTAAAAGTTTAAAAGTTCAGTGATAACTAATAATTTCCCTTTATATAACTTACACTTTTGTTATTTGATCTATTTTTAATTTAAATGGATTACATTGAATATTATATATAATTTGTAATATAATATACTTGTAATAGTGTCTTTTATTATATTTAACTGTTAAAAATTCATAATCTTGTTTATGATATACGATAAATACATACAAAAAATAGCCCAAAAAGAAAAAATAAATGATATAACTTCATATCATCTATTGTTCCATTCAGCATTTGACATGTTTTGCAATTAGTTTTTCTTTTTCTTTTCTCATTAAACCAAAATCGGGAATAGTGCAAACAAAGAACACATAGATAAAGATGTTACCATAAGTAAATTGTTTTTCACAAAGAGATTTTTGTTATCTCCTAAACCAATACAATTTCAACCCAAAAAAGAAAAAGAAAAAAAAGATTAAAGTTCTGCTTTAGATTCATTTTCAGAGTCATGAGTTGTCTTCTTATGTTCTGTTGTTGTCTTACGAACTGCTGTTTCAACTGCTTTACCTGTTGATTTAGCACTTTCCTCAAATGTTTCTTTGCTTTTGTCTATACTCTTCTTAAATGCTTCTTTAAGAGTTTCTTTGGGGTCTTCTACTCCTACCCTTCCCCCACCACTCCTGAAACTGAGAACAAACATGGCATTACTACAATATGAAAACAAAATTATAACTTTTTTTTTTCTGTTTTGATCTCTAAAAGTTTTACTTAATCTATGTACTCAATAAAACTGTGTTTTTTTCATTCTCTTATTTCTGGTAATCAAGAATGTATAGGAAATGTAAAAAGACAATAGGTTAAATAAATATTTTTTTCTTTAAACTATATTATGAAAACATGTATTTGCTTCAAAATTAAGGCATAAAACATTTAGTCCAGCAAGTTATAAAAGTAAAGATTAAATTTATTTTTTATTTTTTGAATTATTATGAAAATTTGTGTTTAATCATAAATTAAATATAAGAAATTTAATCCCTATACAGGAAAGTTACTATGAAATTCTATATATGAAAAACATGTCATATGTTGTTTGTTGAAAAACAAATATTTTCTATTAATTTTTACAAAGTACAGGAAAAATATTTTATAATTTAGTTTACAGATAAAATATAGTTTCTCATTATGTGTAAAGTATTTCTTATATATATATATATATACTATAATATAATTTTTATATGTTTGGTTTGAGACTATGCTTCACATTATTTTCATATAAAGTGTTGGATCAGAATTATAATAATTTAGGAATGAAAAAGATATCCAATAAAAAAAATATAAGTAATAAATCCTAGGAAAAAAAGTTTGTAAAAGTAAGAACATATTATTAACTTACTCCAAACTTGGTGGAGAAAACTGCATTTGCAGATCTTTTATGACAGTTTTGATTTTGTCCCAGGAGCTTTTGTGGGACTTTCTGAGCAGAGACACAGTATCCATGAGTACCTTGGAAAATAGTGGTTTTTGAGCATCACTTTGGACACCAACTTCGTCAAGTGTTGCAGGTTGAAACTGAAAGAGGGCGCAGAAAAGAAGAAAGAGTAGAATGGTTATGCTGAAATTAACCATGCTAATGGAGCAGTAACAGATTGTTGCAGAAAGGTTAGAGAAGAATGAAAGGTATATTTGGTAGTTTGAAGCTTGAGATCTCTCTATGTTGAACGTGTTCTGTGCTACTACGTGGGGTTTCTATCTTGCATGTAGCAACTGCTCCACGTTCATACTTGAATATTTCAAAATTCAAACATTGTTAATATAAGACAAATTCAAAATCTAAAATTTGTGGACAAGTTTATTCATGACTGTTCAATGTTTTGACACCTAATCATTTTTGTCTTAGAAATATCCGGGTAAGGGTTTTGCTTCATCAAACAATTGAAATTGGAATATATTATAAATAGTATGTATAGTTTAATAAAAGTTTACTTATAACTAGTTCAATTTTAATATAATATCAATAAAAAATTCGGATACATAACTAATTGAAAATTATTTTAATCAAATGGCAATGTAAAATTACAGTTTCATTAAATTGTTTTGTTTACTGAAATCCCATTGCAAAGTTACCATAGAGGATTTCATCTAAACCTTTTTCTTGGTAGGATTTTAGAAAAATTAGGCTAAATGTTTCCCCATGCAAAAGATTTTGTTAATTTTAATTTTATTATAATAGTAAAAATGTCGTCTGATCTTTATAAAAATTGACACTTTAACTACTTATGTGGATGATTTGACGCAGATAATTAAAGTTAATTGACAATTATTTAATTCACATATTTAGTTGATTTTGAGAATTTTAATTTTTAGTGCAGATCTTATGTAATGTTTTATTTTTAGTTCACAAATCTTATATAATGTTTTATTTTTAGTATGCTAGTTAATTTTTATCAGTCTTATTAAATCACATCTTGATTTATCTATAATTTTGACGTACTTTTTGAATTATCGTAATTAAGTGATGATGTGAATTAGATTAGATAATATTTTATTATATTTAGTGACAACTAATTTTTAACAAGTTTTATCTTCTGAAATGAAAATTATTTGGTAAAATTCTTCATTGAAGAAAAAATAACGACCAAAACCACAAAAAGAATTAATTCTGAGGACAAATTTATTAAATTCATTTATTTTTATTAGTCTTTCTTATTTGCATTTTTTAAAATAATAAAAGTCAGGAAGAAAGGATATCATTCCATGGACCATATTCTTTTAACTAACTTTTAAATTCAAGCTTCTGATATAAAATATTATCAAATTCCATAAACTGACAAAAAATTACGATTAATCTAGACTGATAAAAATTTAGCAATGTACTAAAACCTAATATAATAATTTTTTCTTGAAAAGTATTCAGCTTGACTTTACCCTCACTCAAACTGCATTTTATAAGAAGAAAAGACAACTTACAGGATAAGATCATTCAACGGTTACGTGGAAGTGGAACACGTGGAATTTAGAGTGGTATTTTACCAATAATAATAGTGTTGATATTAAAGAATGGAGCATATATCATTTAAATTCTCCCAAAACATTGAACAATTAGCTCTTCTGTCGACTGAGAAAGCCTCTTGAAAACGAATGAATCAATTAAGAAGTTACAATGGGAACAAAGAATTTAAACATGTAATAACTTCGTTCCATGCAAGAATACATCCATGTATTAGCAATGACTAATTACCAAAAATACACAAATAAATCTTCAGACATTAATATCTGACCGCTTTGTTCTGGCCACAGCACTGATTTCTGAGATGCCTGACAAGGAATACCTAGGGAAACTATAGTTTTCCGACACCGAAACTGGCTGTTGAGGATAGAGTGTGGGTGGCGGTGTTAGATTGCGTTGTGCTGGAAGTGGGGGAAGCGTGTTGTATTTGTAAGAATCACCGCTTAGACTGCAATCAAGCAATGAACTTCGTAAGGAGTGGCCTAGACAAGCAAGGAAATGGGCAAACACACGTGAATTATATAATTCCATCACCAAACTACCTAGGATCTGTGCATAATCTTTCAACTACCATTGAACACAATGATCCGGAAATTTTCACCCCAAGGAGGCAAACCCAAAATTGCATTATTAGTCGTCTTTCCATGAATGAAAAATATGATCAAGAAGACATCTTCCAGCCAAAACTACTGCGGTCATGGTGGTGATGATAAAAGCACATCAGCATACCTTCTTCTATTGTAGGACAGATCATCTTCTGTGAAATTTTCATCTATACGCTGAGCTGGTCTCTGAACAGAAGGAACGGACCATGCTGGTGAAGGTATTTCATCTGAGAAATATCTTCTCCTGATCAACTGAAAGGAAATGTACCAGAAAACTCAGATGGCAACCCATAAATTATAATTTTTAGAGACAGAGATCAAAGACCGTACTCACCATGCGGAAAAATTTCACCACAGCCTCTTTGTCATACCTTGCTTCTTTTGCAGCCTGCAGACGTCCAACATAAAAATCACAACCATTACAAGAAGAATTAATTCGATAGCAACTATTCAACAGAATGCAAAATCTGGGCATGTCTTTGCATCAATTGTTAAAAGATATGATTTGGTACTTCAAAGGAACAACAACAAGTATTGCGATTAAGAATATCAACATGAGAAATAAAGATTCTCAGAAAACATAGCATCTCCAGTCTAACATTTTCCTAACACAGCACAGTGGGCAATGCCTGATCTAAATTCATTATTGTTAGTGAGTGGCTCAAAAAAATATACATGGATAACCTTTAAGATTAGTTAAAAAGATAAAATGTTTAATGATTAGCCTCTCAATTTGAAAATGGATGAAAACAGAAAAACCTATTTTTAATCCAGATGGTGGTACCAAAGTGAAATGTGATATTGTCACTCAATTAGCTAAATGAAAATACTCCTCCATCCATATGCAGTGCTATTGTCACAAAAAGTAAGTGTAAATTATTCATGCTTAAAACAAATTTAATATGTTCGAAAAACAGCAGTAGTTTAAAATATAAAACAACTAAAATTTTAAATTGCTACTTGCTAGTAGTTGAAATTCCCTGTAATTAGCATTAACATCAGATTTATTCAAATCTACCCGAATACAACATACTAATTAACATGAGGGTAGCATACTATCTCAAACATTGAAAGTGGAGCAAAACCAACTTGTAAAACTGACAAATTATTTAGTTGAGACACCTACAGCAACAAGGCCCCCACTACCAGGAAAGCTCTCAGTCAAAGGAAGCTCCTCGCTGGAAGGAAGCAAACCCTGCTTCTCAACCCATTGGCGTGCAACATCAACAAGATTCCCACTGCTTCCTCTTGTACCCTCTTGTGCAGCAATATCAGCTTTGTTACCAATAACAATAAATGGAACAGGAAGGCCACCAGGACCACCAGATCCCAAAGGAGCTGAAAATGTTCCAGTTGCAGCAATCTCAGCTGCCCACTTCTGCAAGCTAGTCTTTGTTCTTCTCTGTGAGAGATCGTGAACAAAAATTACACCTGCAAATGAAGTCCAAACAAGGTTTCAAAGTCTAAAATATCAGACAGCCAAGTTTCAAATATTCACAAACTGTTACTAAATTTATTTGTCAAGAGTTCCAGAATACCCGAATGCTATTAAGAGGCTAATGCAATTATCAGGATATTGGTAATTAGGGTATTTTGCAAATAAATGAAGTTTGGACTCTAGATAGACAGCTAAATCTGTAGGATTTCTTCTAGCAGATTTAGAACATTATTGCAAAATGTTCCATATCAAAATTCTATTATTTTCAGAATGCAAGGCTTGAAAAAGAGAAGTCAATGATACATAATGACTGAAATAAACACGGAAATCCTCTTCCTTATTTCCTTAACCCCTTGATCACAAATATTGATCCATCATTTTGTAGATTGCCACATAATTAGATTGCATCTATACAACTACTTCTGCAATGTAAGCAAGTATATGTTTTAGAAAACTAAAATAATGGGATTTATTTTACTCACCATTAACCTGTGAGTAAAAAAGGGACCGACAATCTTTGTACCGTTCATGTCCTGAGACATCCCACAGTTCAACAAAGAAATCTCTCTCAGAATCACCTTTTAGGCTACTAGAAGAGCTTCCTGAATTTCCATAAGTAGTATGCTGGAAAAAGAAACAGAAATTTGGTAAAGACTTTACTTTGTGTACATAAGTAATGTATTACTCATGTAATCATAGAAGAATCTGGGGTAATTACTTTCACATCAACTGCACAACCAATTGTTTGAGGAGGGCGAGCAATTGGAGAACCTTTTATAATCAAGTTCACTAACGAAGTCTTCCCAACACCTGCAAGGAGGATGAGAAAATATGACAAACGCGCAACTATGATATCTATGAAAAATGTACTCGGACTGAATCATATCAAGGGTGACTGGTACAAGTAATCAGAAGCTCAGACAATTCTAACTTTTTTACTCATCATTTACCTAAGGTTAACTAATGCACATTCAGGCTCATGATGTTTAGAGATAAGAAGTACCACCAATTGTGTCCAAAGACTGGCAACTAATGGGCCTCTGTGGTTTAAGGAAATGTTTTCTACTTCTGTTCTATATTTTTCTTTAACTAACAATTACAAAGCATAGCTTGGTTTCATTTTGTATCCTTCCATACTAGAAATGGCGAAAATAACATTTAGTATAAGGTGAAAACAAGAAACAAAGTGAAAAGTGTAAACATTTGATAATTATTATTAAAAACATAATATAGAAACTTAAAACATTTCATCAAACAAAGTGGGCCCTAAAGAGAGATTTTGATGTGCTTGACGTTGTAATATTGACTGATGCAAACAATAATTTTTCCAAAAAGCTTAAGAAAGGCATCATATGCTAGGATATCTTTCAGCAGTATCACCAATAAGAAAGTCTATGTTAGGCTTGCTAGGGATGGGAATTAGGCATAACTACCTAACTGATCTAGTTACAGGAAGAGGGAATTGAATAATTGAGGAGAAGGCAGGGAGAGAGGGCACATTTTGGTGAAGTTGATTAAAAGGGGAAAATCAGGACTCTCCTTCCGATTGATTTCCACCCGTCAATGTAATCTTCTCCTTCAATAAAAATTTCAATTCCTACCTCTAGATTCTGAATCTGAACCAGATCTTACAGAATACTAAAGCAAGAATTATTTCCTCAACCTATTAAGCAATATTAGATTATTATTTCTGTCTAGATGGGACTTCCAACAATTTCCCTCTGCCCAGAGTTGACTTATACAAAATGATTTTTATTTCCTCAACCACAATCTTTCAAGTTGACTCTCTTACATTAAGAACCCAGATCTCTTAAAGCAAGCGTACTTGAATGGATTCTCTAAACCACATACCAAAACGAAATATTAACCATCCAACCCATTTCAAATTGAAATCTACAACTTTGCAGCATCAAGGTATTCAGCATCTCCATGACCACAATTGCAATTACAAAATCAAAGATCCAACGAAACAAGAACCCACAGCCAAAACTTAAAACCTTGACAGCTAAAATCATTAACATAACTCGTCAACTTCCCATTGAGTGTTACAATAACTATACCACCGCCATCATGATAACATTTCTCCCTCCCCTGATTCAATGTTTCCAACAGAAATATCAAAAATCCAAACGGATCCTAACAGTGCACCCTCCCACACTCAATCAACTTGCCTTATGCGCACACTACACAATCACAAAACTCCTCATCATAATTTATTTTTCCAAAAAAACGGCACTTATCCTAAAACCTTAAATTCCAGTGCAATAATAAGATTACCACATACACTTGTAAACGAAATAATAAAAAAAAGTGGACACGGCCTAGTAGTGTACTTTAGAGTATAAACAAGTTTTATTCTACAAAATTAGAAGGAAACAAAATTGGTAACAGAAAAGGGTGGATTTTAAAGAAAGACGAACCTGAATCACCAACAACCAGCACTCTGACCTGGCCACATAGGACCCCACCGTTCAACTCTGTGTTCTCCCTCTCACGGTCCCTCCAGAACATGATTCCCTCTTCACCGACGATAATCTCAAAACACGCCTTCACCACCACACGCACGTGAGCTCATCAAGTTCCAAAACCCATGTCACATGACAATCACGCCGGGATCGGAGCGAGAAGTTGACGCTCCGGCGTCGCGCATCTCGCGAGAAAACGAAATGGAAAGCGCGAAACGCGAATCGACGACAGATCTGAGGAGTTTGGGATGCGGTGAATGGGAAAGGGATTAGGGCGAAGATGATGGATTTGTGGTGCGTATCTGTGTTGTGCAGTATCTTCAAAATGGCTTTGTTTTTTGACGCGATGGTGGCGGAAAGTTGAAAGAGATGAACAATTCATCGTAATCATACAATCTCGCTACTCATTCGTGTAAACCACGCGATGCAAGAGCACGTCATCTCCGTAGTTAAAATGTTTTGTACTTTAAACCCATCAAAAAAATTGATTAAACTGCTATTTCTTTTTTAATTTATAAACTTTAGGAAAAGTTAATGATGTACTCGATCTAATTGTTATATGATGAAAGTAATGCTAAACTTGGTTTCTTAAGCAAGTATTGAGTTTTGTGCATAAGAAAATTGTGAATAAGAAAAAACCTTTATTAAGGATGATCTAGGTTAGTTATGAATATTAATTATCAATATAATCAAATGGAATTAAACTATGATTTTTTTAATAAAATAATTATGGAGACAAATGTTATTTGGGGATGGCAAAAAAATATTATCCTAAATATATATGTATATAGACTCTATAATACATGTCAAAAGATTACTTTCAATGATTACAAAAAAATATCTATATCATGATACTTGTAAAAATGTTAAAGTTATTATTATTAGCTTTTCTCTTAACATAATTTAATCAAATGTTAGTTAATTTAAAAAAATGTCTAAATCGTTTTTTATGTTCAAAAAATCTTTCATTAATTAAAAAGAATAAAGGTTAATAATATATATATATATATATATATAGATATATATAATTTCACAAATATATACAAATAATATATATATATATATATATATATATATTTGTAAAATTAATTATTTTTGTGATTTTTCCATGTATATTTTTTTATTTGCAAATAGTTAACTATAACTTTTTTTTTACAAAATTTAAAGAATAAAATAATAAAATAAAATATATGTAAGAGCCTAGAAAATAAAATATTAAAAGTGATAATGTATTTTAAATAATGGAACTTGTTTATTTTAATACTAAAAGTTTAATCATATAAATAGAATTTCAATTAATGAGTTTTATTATGTAAAATAATAGGCTTAAATGTTTATTTCGTCCCCGTTTTAAGAGGTGAATTTCTGTTTAGTATCCGGTTTTAAAATAAAGTCTCTTCTGTTAAATTAGCATAAACAGAGTTAAGTCCATGCTGACCTGGCTGCACTTTTTTCTCTTTCTTCTGTTGTTGTTGTCATCCTTTTCTCTCTCTTTTTCTCTCCCCAATCAAGGTTTTTTTTATTCTCCTTCGTATCTTTATCACCTAAAGAGCCTTCCTGAAAAATTCAACCTCAGCCATTAATTCAATCAATTCATCACAATTTTTCAATTCCAATACCCATGCCCATATTGCAATCCCTACTAAATCACAATTCTAGACCCTCCACAAACTACACATTACTTTTGACTCAACTACTTCCATCATCAGCACCCAAAGTCCCTCAATCCCTGGATCAAAGTTAAAAGGGAGAAAGGGTTTCTCCTCGGCTGTCATGAAGGCATGACTTGTTTGCTTTGCTGTGGAGATGATTCGCGTTTTTGATGGTTGTGTGATTTTGGATCTAGATTGTTTGGTTTCTCTTCTTGCAGGTGTGAGGTGCACGATTTTGATGATGCATCTGGTTCGCGCAGAAGACTGGGGGTGGTGCGTTTGGATTGAACAACGACGCGATTTAGGTTGGTGAAGGTTTCGCAATGGAGGTTGTTTTGGAGAATGATGGAGAAGGGGGTGGGTTGGTGGCGTCCTGGTTACGCGAAGCTATGGAGGTTTTTGGTGAAGAAGATGAGTGTGAAGGCTTCGTAGTGGCTTCGCGATTGGGGCTTTTCTGATTTTAGGTTTGTGTTGATGGTGGTGAGGCGAAATAGGATTTGAAGGCGATGAAGATGATCAGTGGTGGTGCTAGGTTGCGGTGATGGCTTGTGGTGGTCCACTTCCTACAACACACCTCTCTCTATTCCCATCCTCTCCCTATTCCTCCTCCTCCACTTCTACATCCTCATCACCATCGCCCATGACCACTTCTCCCTCGTCACCACCAAACTGCAAAAAGAGAAAAAGAAAAAAATGTTCGTTTATGAAAATTATGAAAATCATTAATATAGAAAGAGAAAAAAAGTTGAATGTTGTAGAAAGAACAAATGAGAGAGAAGAAAAAAAGTCAAATTTTATAGCTACGTCAAAACGAACTTAACTCCGTTTATGCTAATTTAACGGAGGGGACTTTATTTATACAATTTTTACAACTTTGAGACTCAATAGATTCAATTTTAAAATTGGAAACTAAACAGAAATTCACCTCTTAACATGAGAATGAAGTAAGCATTTAAGCCAAAATAATACTTTCTTTATAAAATCTTTCTACCCTCTCTCTAAATCTTCTGATTCATAGTTCATCAATTTGAAGATAAAAGGATGTTTGAGTGATCACTAGGGTGAGGTCTTCAAGATTGTCGGATAAGTTATTGCAAAAGAGTAATTTAGTTTATGCTCTTTTCTTTAGTTTGTGTGCATTTCCATACATGTGAGTTGTGACCTCTTGCATGTGTCATTTGAGTTCTGTATAGTACTCTTTGTTGATTAGTGGTACTAACAGTGTGTTCTGATAATGTTTTTCTTGTTTGTAGAAGCAGATAGAATTCCTTAAGCTAAGGGAGTTGTTCTAGGTTCCTTAGAGTAGTTTGAGCTTCTAACAGGTAAGATAAGCTAACCAACACATTTTTAAGTCATTGATACATTTATAGTATGTGATGCATGTTGAGTTTGATCTAAATGTGTAATTGGTATGGAAATTCTGTTTGGATAACTTGTTGAGTGTAACTGGTTTTTTGTTTTATGAAATTGATGAAATTTTTGTTTGGAAATGGGTTAAAATTGTGTGCTAAAGTTTGTTTGTTCAATATGATTGTGTGTTGTTGAATTGATTGGTTTGGTGTTGAGTTGATAAACTAAGTCTATGGTAATTTGAGCAAATTGATATTCGATCGAACATTAAAACTTATTTTTGGACCAATCATTAAGTTAGGAATATCAATTTGGTCATTTGAATAGGCTTTTAGTTCATCATATCAAAGTTGTGTTGTTGCAGTTTTTTGGTATAGCGTTCAACACCAGTTTCCCCCATTGAGCGACCAAAATGCGAATAATTTGGCACTAAGCGATGACATGATATCGTTGAGCATTAGTGACCACTACACATCTGAGGCTATTTTCACTCTTTTCGTTGATCAACGAGTAGGGATCGCTAAGTGAGAGCTTTGGCACTGAGTGCTCTCTCTTGCAAAAGCTTTTGTGTTGAGCCTTAATCTGAGCGCTAGTGTGTTTGTTATGTGATTTTTTTTATCTTTGCTTATTTGAAGGGGTTTTCTATGAATGCCATGTATGCTTAATGTGAAATGTATGACTCCTTATGATTTGTATCATGACTATATGAAAGTACTAAGTATATTGTGAAAGAAATTTCAATGAGAAGTTTCTTGTGTGGTTTCAAGTTGTGTATGCATTGATGTAAGGATTTTGTATTGGGGTTATCTTAATACTCTAATAACCATCTAATTTCAAGTAGAGAAGGGTAGGATATGTGGTGAGAGAAGCATGAAGTCCTAGTCTAGGTGCTTTACCTAAGCCTAAGTCATTAATGGATGAACATTGTGTGTAGAAAGATAAAACTCATTAGCAATGACTCCACAGAACATTAGAAGCCACCACAAGTGCATAAAATGCTAGAGTTTGACATTCATACATGTATTTGGATGATCAAGTCTAGAGTTGATGATTGTATGTTTTATGATTGTTTGATATACTTGTGTTTAAGTGTTAATATTCATAATGCAGTTATGTTTCTTTGGTAAATTAGCTTACTCTTTTGTATTTGCGGTATATTTATTTGCTTTCTTATTTGTCATGATCACTTCAATGATGTGAGAAGATGATGGTAAAGCAAGTATAGGATGGTGATGTTGCAAGGAACATAGAGTAGGAATTTTGGTTTATGTATATATGTATAGATATATAGATCAACTTTTTGTAAAACTCTAGTTTTACACTTTAGTTTCCAGTGTAATAGAACTCTTAGTAACATAAGATCTTGTACATATATTTTAGTGTTATAGTCATGTTTTTGGATAATTGTAATAATATCTTATATTTTTTCTTGAGGTAACTATTCTTCATATTATATGTTTGATGATTTTTTTGTAGTTAAACACTTATTAAAATAAAATATTACAATATATTGGTAATGAATTTTGTAGATTCAAATAATTGTTACATACAGTTATAAAAATGAATTATCTTTATTAATAGTTATAGACGAAAAAATTATTATTCTTCTTGTTTTACCTAAATATTTTTTTTAAAGTAAGTAATTATTAGAATCTAAACTAATTTAATCATAAGTATTATCTTATTATTAATAATAAATTACATTGTAAAAATAATTAATACTTAAAATTAGAAAATGAAAAGTTAACTGCAAAAGATTACTTCAATAGGACATCCTTATGTTATTCAGTATTAATAAAATGTTGGTAGTAATAAATAAAATTATTGATTCATGTCCTCCAACATGTGATAAATGAAAAAAGAAAAACGAAGTCCTCTTTTTCCACCCCATCAGCCTTTTCCCACTAAACGCATTAGGTAATAAGGCCAAGGTAAGCCCAAAACATATACAGGGAAGGCCTCTTCGACCATTGCCATTGGCACTCCCCAAATCACTATTAAACTCATTTAACTTTTTAAAAAATTATATTTTAACAAAAAATCTAGTGTGTTTCACTCCTCTCACAACAGAATTAAAATAAATTTTAATTATGCATCTCATCAAATATACTTCCTAATGGTGCAATGAACATGTTTTCATCATTATTTAACAAAATGTTGTTAAAGTACTTGTCAAATATTACCCAAATACATATAAAAACATATTTCGCTATATGTTTCCACAGGCTTTATTGAAATGAAAAATGAAAAATAATTTCATTATATTATGAAACACTTTTAAAAACACCAAGTTACATTAAAAAAAAATAGGCATAGTTTATTGACTAAATAGGAAAGATGAAAAAAAAATCTAAAATATTGTAAAACTTGGTTTTAATCAATTCATTTTGACTCTTACTTAATGATAACAAAAAATCATTGAATAATAAAAATACTAAAACCATACACAAATGCAATGAAGCGGTGGAAGATAATATACATTTAAAAACTAATTTCTTTGAAAAATATAAATAACCCAACCTAATTAGAACAATAATATATTGATTTTTGTTCTCTCGTTTCACCCATCGAAATGTTGTATCAATGGTCTAAAGTATCATTAAAACAAAAAATTAGAAAATTTATGTAAAACATATATATCTTTTATTAAACAGTGATCAATGTAATGTGTTAATCAACGATGAGTATTATACTAAAAACTAATAAATCCATTTATATTAATAATAGTAGCAAGAGTAAATGACAAAAAAATTGGATTTTTTTAATTTTACATAAACTTGTTCTTTCTTTAAACTCATTGCATCGTCACAATTTTGATTACATAGTAAAACTATTATAGTAATAAAAATAATAAAAAATGTAAGTATAGTTTGAAAAATATAAGATTGTAATTTGTAACCAACAAGAAGTTTCTCTTATGTTGTGTCAAAGTCAAGCCAACCAACATGAAATTACAAAATGCCAGCACCATTAACTTGAATGGCTATGCACTTGTGAACCATCCCATCATATGCACTTGTCAACTATATCTTAAACAATTCTTAATTTATTAGGCGTAACAAAATAAACTATGAACTTTGATTCATACTTTTCCCAGTACTTTCTTCTTTCCTTATTTAAAGTTAATATGTTATGAAATTTATTTTTCCCTATATTATGAACTTTGAGTGTTATATTTATAGACTTCATCTAATCTAATAAACTCTTATGAGAGGATCATTTTTCATACATTTTATTAAGTATTAGTTATTCTTTATCCCAATTTATACACGAATTTACAAAAAGTTATTGATACTTTGTACTTAAATCTTAAGGCCTACTTACTAAGTAAGCCTATTCAATAAGTCATTTACAAAACCTAATAGAAACTAATGTCTAAAGAGATTCTAACTATTAAGATTTATTGAAAACAAATGTAAAGGATAATACACAAAATTAAATCCAAATTATATAAAAATAAATTAAAAATCTAAAATATTTTAAATTTGTTGTTGACTCCTTCGTACTATTATCACCTATTAAACCAACATAAAACTAAATGAATGAAAATACTTTTAACCAGTTGAATATTTTAAATTTGTTGTTGACTCCTTCGTACTATTATCAACATTAAACCAACATTTTTTTAAATAAGAAAAAACTTTGTTATGAAACAGAGTTGAAGAGATACTAATCCTAATACAAGATATATGTTGGTTTTGAACGAAGTTACATATGTTGGTTTTGAAATTAAGTGAGAAATGAAAGTCCTATGAAACGAAGTGCAAAAAAAGTTATAGAATTGATAAAAAGGTTCCATGATCTGAGTACAGACTCTCTTCAATCTATTACATAATGAAAAAAACTATGATTGATTAAACCTTGGTATGATACACAGCTCCTTCCCCTGCATGAAGGGATCTTGAAAACCTCTTCTTAGTCGGTGTCATTTGGAAGATGTAGAATGATCAGAATGTAGAAAAGAGATAGGGCTGTAGTATGTGGTAAAAGGGCTCTCATGATTGTGTACACCTTCATACGTTGTTATCACATAGCTGGAATCCTCTCTGTCCCTTTCCACCCTTTTCTTCACTGGGCATCCTCCACTTGAACATTTGTAATAGTTCCTACCATCATTAATCAAATCACCCACTTAGCACAAAAACCTCACAATGTCAAGTCTTAGTATAATATTTTTAGCTCTACCATGTGCAATTCTTTAGCTTCGTTATCAGGCACTATACTGTTTCATAGCCTAGGTCAAATTAATGTTCATTTTATCTTAATTTTGTTATCTTGTACTAGGTTTTTTGTCTCTGTTAATCAACACCTTCGTAGGTTTTTACCTTAAATTTGGACTGCTCTTCACGGACTTCTTACCATACTTCCTCCACTTGTATCCATCATCCATGATCTCAAGCTCTGATTTTGTTCTGAATGCCACTCTCGGACCCAACCTTGCTTTGCTTCCACCATTCGCGTTCTTGCACTTTCTGCATAAAATCATTCACCACTAAAACTGTCATGTTATGTAAAAAGTATAATTTCTGTTTACTTGAAAGTATGAGAAGGAAAGAGAGAGAAAAAGACACTTGCATGTTGATGTTGCTGTTCTTAGAGGTTGCACCGGTGGTGAATCCGTGAGTGGTGTCACAGGTTGGTTTTTCCGACGACTCCGTGCTTTGAGATGATAGAGAGTCTCCGTGATGATGATGAAGAAAATCATCGAGAAGGAGGAAATCAGAGAGTGCGATCTCAGGGGATGATGGAGACATGTTATGGAGATGAGTATGAGAAGGGTTTGGGTTTCCAAAGTAGAAGAAATCCATTGCTATAGATGAATGTGTAGTAGTAGTAGTAGTAGTTGAATGCAGGGAATGAGCATTTTATAAGAGTGAGAGTTAAAGTAGAGAATGGTTTTTATATGATTAAAAAATGATATCTAGAAGGATGATAATCATAGTTTTCCATTTCCATGTTATGGTTTTCCAGGAACCACCTTTCTGTACTCTTTCCTAGATGATGCAATGAAGCTTCCTCTATCATCCATGTACACCAATCTCATGTCATTCCATGACGTCACTGTCTAAAGGCCACTATGTTGTTTAATTCTTTTATTTAGTATTCAGCTCTTATCTCTTTAATTCATCCAAATAATAATAATAATTATAATATAAATGGATTTTACCCTAATTATTGATTAATTAATTAATTAATTTTCACTTTGGTCGTGAGGTTTCATTGTCTCATCATTAAATCCAACGTAATTGGCTGGTTAGGTTAATTAACCACGACAGCATGTATAGAAAGTTGTGGGCTTGTGGCGGCTGGAGAAAGATCCTTTCACTGAAAACAACAAAACTGATGATCTTAGATTAATTAACAGAAAAGAAACTACATTTGTATCAACCAAATTATGCTTAGTTCATGATATCGGATGCTTTTAGGTTTAAATGCTTTCAATACAATCAATTAAAGACTTAATTAAATTTTCACTACTTTATAAATTTAAATATTTAATTTTATAGAGTATTTTGTTATTTTTTCAAATAAATCATGAAATTATTATTTTTCTCTTTTCGTTTCTAACTTAATAATTCATTTTCTCGTTTCTTAGTCTTTTCAAACTCCTTCATTTCAGTTTCCAAAAACGAGTTAGAAGAAACTAAAAATAACAAATATTAATTGATTGATGAATTAGAAATAAAAATAAATAAATAAATAAAGTAACAACCACATCGTCTCGTCTCGTGGACAATAAAATTCAAATGATAGAGCATTAGTGAAGACAAAAAATATTTTGAGCATTTAATAAAACAAAACAAAAATTATTAAAAATTCAATTGAGAATACCTTGTAAGATTTTTAAAAGTTAATTAAACCATGAATTAATGCATTTTGTTTTTTCTAATTTTTGTTTTAAAATATTGTTTTGGTGCTTATATTAGCATAACCTGATTCTTTAGATCTAGGTACTGTTATTTCTCAATGTAAAAATATAATCTCCCACAATCCAAATTATTTCGATAAGATAGTATTAAAAAGTGGATTTAAGCCTAACTCAATCTCATAAAACCGGCTTGTAAGTGAGATTTACACCTCACTTATATATTATATTTTGGTCTTATCTCTAGTCGATGGGACTTCCAACAGATAGACAATATTCAAATGTTATCTACCATTTTTTTTTCAATATTTTCATTACAATAATGATGAGGAAATGCAGTTTCGGTTCAAAACTAGAGTTCTTAATTAAAAATCATAATTTTTTATTTATAATATATGAAGCTTATGTTGAGGATTTTGGAAAATATTTGGAAAATATAAATCAAATAGCATATAACAACTAAGCTACATTTTATATATATATATATATATATATATATATATATATATATATATAATGTAACTTTATGAAATGATATGATTTGTAATATTAAATACAAACATTCATCATTAAAAGAATATATCTTTAATTTATATAAATTAAATAATTAAGTGGTAAGCATCCAATGGAGAGTTATTGTATCTTTGAGACACATGCCTAAATACAAATATAAAAAATAACTCTTATCTTGTATCCATTTAATACTTAGATTTGAGTGTAATTAATTAAAATGATTTAAAATGAACTAGATAAAGCATATTAAATGTTGTTTTGTGATGTATTTGCATTTTACGATTGCCTGTATTATAATAACTGTGTATCAGAACATCTTACTAAGTTCTTATCTGATATGTAGAGACAATTGCATTTGCTTTATACATACATTTTTTTTCCTCTTCCTTTTATTGATTTATTTCTTTTCTTATCTTAAAAAAATAGATTTTAATGTAAAGTTTGTATTAGTTTATACATTTTAAATTAATCATATTTTTAATAGATGTGAAACTTATAATATATTCCTTTCATGTTTGATATTATTTTGAAAAATAAACTTTAAATCTAATTTAACTCTAAAAAAACCAACAAAAATGAAATTTATATTGATTTATATATATTATAAATTAATTTTATTTCTAATTAGTTTCCACTTCCAACCTCTTACAAAAACACATCATTAAAGAGGAACAGAGTTGTAAAAGTCTATAATACAAATCAATATTTTATGACATTCTAAGTCAATCAATTTTGAAATGATTCAATTATGTTTTCAATTATGTTTGTTGTGATTGGAGGAATTAATGTGAGTAGCAGTGTTGAATACGCCTTGACTGTGAAGAGATACTGCTATGTAGTGGAGACCATTACTCTCGCATTTTTCTTTGGTGAGAACAAAATGTTTAATAAGAAAATAAAAAGAATTATTAATTGTTTTTGTTGATTTATTTCTTTATGTTAATATTATCATATGGATTCGAAAACGAATATTTCATATGGTCCTTGCTATAACAATTTAAAATATAATTTGCATGCCACTAAAAATAATTTAGTTGATTTTTTTTTTTAAAAATTACTTATTATTAATCTTTTAAAAAAAAATCTTATTATTCATTAAGGTAAAATACAAATTTCATAATTCTTAATAGAGATAAATATGGAAAAAAATATAATTTATATAAATTATAAAGTATGTTATTAAAAAAAGCCAAAAATTTATCCAAAATATGTTTCATAATAAGAATATAAGAGATTAATTTACAAAGGCCTACATACTTTAGACACATTTTTCTTTAAAAAAATGTGACGGAATATTAATTTTAAATGGACCAGGATACATTTATTATGTCAATGGACTTAAAGTTAGAATGTTATGTTTTTGAAAAAGAAAAAAGGCCTAGGTCAATCTACTTACGAGCTAACCATACGTGAGTTAATTTGAATTAAAGAGAAAATAAAAAATGTAAGAAAAGGAGAGTCAAAGGTGAGATTTCTTTTTGGAATTGAGATGAGGGTGTGAAAATTTTATAATAGAAATAATTGAAGCAATGCAATAATTTTTTTTATATATATAAAATATAATTTTAAAAATATTTTTTAAAATATAAATTTGAATTAAAATAAATTTAAAATAAAAAATTATTATCAAATCTTAAAAATTAAAAAAAATATATATATTTCAAAATAATAATGCATCAAAAATAAATTATTCTATAAATATAAAATTTAAATTCATTTATTTTATTTATTATTTCAATATTTTTTTGCGTAATTATTTATTTTATTACATTTTTGCCTTGGAAAAAGTTTATAAATATTTAATATATAATGTCATAATATATTAACAATATAGTTATTATAAAAGCTTTGTTTTGGTATTAAATTAAACGATAATAAAATATTCTACACATAATCGAATATGTTAGTATTATGTTATGATTGATTATCTTGAGTATATAACACGAGAAGAGAAGAAAATCTCTAATATAAAATTTATCTTTTTTAGTGTTTTAACACTCATCATTTAGACTTTCCACGTCTTTTTTCTTTTAGTATGTTTCCATTGTTAGAAACAAACATATATTATTTATCCTTAAAGATAATTTAGAGCATATTTAGTAATACGTTTTTAAATCAACAGCGATATTTTTATTTTTATTTTACATATTATCCAGTTTTATTATTTTATATATGAATTTTCTTAATTAATTATTCACTAGTGTTAGATTAAAGGGAATGTTGCGTAGTACAACAAGTAATAAGAGGGAAAGTACAAGGAAATAGGTGAGATGATAAGAACATTGACTTGACATAGCAATTTTAGGTCTTTGATTCCCACCCAACACAACGACGCCGTCTTCATATTTCTATTCAATTTAGTGACATTACTTTTTGTCATCAAAACTTTTACTCATGTGCTTCAAAATCAAACGTGGGGATTTTGAAGAAAAAGGAGACTTAGCAACAAAGAATGAAATTACCTGGAATGGACTACACTGAATAAATGAATAAATAAATAAATAAGTTAGTCAACAATAAATAAATAAATAAATAAATATTTGGGAAATGATTGATTCATGTTTGGTTAAAATTGAAAATAGCACTTTGTTGGTTGGTGAACGGATAGATGTTGGTCATGAGAATGATAGCCCTCACTGACTATTTAGTTAATAAGAATATAATTTTTAAGTGTATACAAGATATTTTCTAATATATAATGCATTTTTATAGACAGAAGTTGTTTGTGAATAACTTGAGACTACCCACACAAAGAAAGTTGAACAAAAGATTAATAAAAGTCAATAATAATATTTACATAATAATAAGAATTTAGCATAAATCACTCAATTTAACATGTTGTCACAAAATGACATTAACAACACTAATTGCTTTTGGATGATTATAGAAACATTATCCATAAACAAGAGTAAGTAATAGAATCTTTAAAATAAAAGTTATCTCTACTTTAAACTTTTGATTTTGTTGGTATATCTCCTTTTTCTGAAACTTAATTTTTCATTTCAATTAAATTTGTAATATATTCGATTCATAAATATTTACAGAAAAATCTATAAAACCAAAACATATAACAGTCTTAAAAGTAAAAATATCTAGAAGCAATATTAACTTCAAGAACAAATAAATATGAATTCAAGTCCCACAAACACTAAGTCTTAAATCATAAACTTTTTCTGACCTAAGCCTTTAAGCCCTATTGAGCTCTCTTTATGTTCGGTGTCCTATATATTGTTGGGTATCCAAGTGTGAGTCTAAGTCTCACCTTGGATAGAAATAAGAAAGTAGAGCATATATAAAGATGAAAGACTCATTAACCCATTGCCTTAAGATTTTGGGTAAAGAGTGGTGTTGATCTCTTATATAGTTGTCTCCAATGTTATTGATGTTTGTGTAACTCACTGGAAACTTTTCTCCTCAATAGACGCAATGGTAGTATCAGAGCTGACATGTCTTATATATTATGTCTAATGCCCCTTATACATTATGTCTTGTGGAATATGCCATATTTTTTAAGTAAATTTTCAATCATCTCAGCATAAATCTCAAATTATATTTTATTGATGTTAATTACAATTCTTTTGACCAATGTTAAATACTATTGTATAATGAGTTTATAACAACAGTTAAGGTTAATCAAAGTTTTCTATCAGTCAAACACTTTTCGTCAATATTTGGTAAATGTTTAATCCTTTACTACATCCCTATTTATGTACGAATGTCTCAATTGGGTCCTCGTTTTTTAAAGTGTATCAAAATGGTCCTTAATTTTGAAAATTGATATCAATTGAGTCCTTTCCGTTAAGTTGGCTGGACGGCGTTAAAAAAATGGATGAGTGGATGCTGAGATGACGAACGAACGCTCATCCACCAGGGAACGAACGCTCGTCCACCAGCGAACGAACGCTCGTCCACCAGAGAACGAACGCTCGTCGACCTCTTACTGCTGGACGATCGTTCGTTCCACACTGGACGACCGTTCGTTCGGTGGTCGACGAGCGTTCGTTCGCTGATGGACGAGCGTTCGTTCGCTGGTGGACGAGCGTCCGTTCGTCATCTCAGCATCCACTCATCAATTTTTTTAACGTCGTCCAGCCAATTTAACGGAAATGACTCAATTGATATCAATTTTCAAAATTAAGGACCATTTTGATACACCTTAAAAAACGAGGACCCAATTGAGACATTCGTACATAAATAGGGATGTAGTAAAGGATTAAACCTTTGGTAAAAGCAATTCTTTTATTAACAGTTTTGAAATTACCTTTGGATCAAGAGTTATTTATCAATCAATTTTAATCATGATTTTTCTTAATGGTTTTAAATAAACTAACTCGTTTTTTTCGTCAATATTAATCATGATTTTTCTATTAAAGTATGTTATATTTTAGTCAATTTTTATAGAAATTTGTTTCAATTGACATTGTTATGTAGTAAGGATATTTATGTAATAACATAAATATCTTAGATATTTTAGACAGTTAAGATATTTGTCAAAGCCACTAGCCACATTTTTAGGTAAGGTGGTTATTTTTTATTTTGCTTATAAATACAGTGACAGGACCAAAGTCTAGGTACGTTCTCTTTATGCTCTAGAGATCCTGAATAATATTTCAGAGTAATATCCAATTACTCTCTTGAGAGCTGAAGCTCCATAACTGACATCTGACTTGAGCGTCGGAGTATCTTTGCAGGTACCTCCCCGTCCTTTGGCGAGTATGAACAACAACAATTGGAGAAGAGCAAGCGTCCCAGACAGCATCCCAGACAGCCAGAAGCAATAAAGACACACCGGACAAATGTACACCGAAACAGACATCATTCTTTTTTTTAAGTAAATAAGAATTTTTTTTTCTAATATATATTAACACCAATAAGTGATGGAACGGGATAAAATATCGAAGATAGATGTTCTCAAAAGTGACACCTACCTGCTGCCCTTTAATTCAAGGTAATGTTTTAAAACAGTATAATAGATTTAACACAGAATAAAAAACTATCTACGCAAATCGTGAATTAAAAAAAAATGGAAATATGAGAATCGAAAGACGCTTAAAGTAAAACAGAAAAAAAAAAAAAAAAAAAATATATATATATATATATATATATATATATATATATATATATATATATATATATAAAATCAAATCATGATTTTAAGACTTGGTGAGAAGAAATTCCTTCAAAATTAAGAAACTGAGTAAAAAATCTCAAAGTTTGCAATTTTCTTTAAAACATATACCTCACAACAAATATAAGTAAAGAAAAACAAAGAACAACTAAGGAATTTAATGGGAAAAATTGAAATCAGAGCTACAGATTAAGTAAATGAATTACAATGGTAAGAAATCAAGACAAGTAAAATCCAGAAAAGGAAAATTGAATAATTTCTTTTATTAACCACAACTTTTTTTTATCAACCACCGTGCCAGCAATTTAAGTAAGTTTACACAGCAGAACCAACTCCAAATGCGTTAAGGTCAACACCAAGAACAAGACCAACACTATGATATGTGCATCAAGATCTACACTTGGGTTGAATTTTCAATGAGTTAGACACTTGAGTCAACACACGTGTACTAAAGTGAACTCCACAATTTGCACGCATAAGCATCATCACTAACTATTCGAAAAGGTGCTATTTTAATCAATATGTAATATTCAATATTTAGATTGGTAGAGCATGGCTATGGATTACTCTACATTTAATAAAATAGATTGGAGGTGTATAATTTAGATTATTTTAACTAAATCCACTGTACTTAAATTTCTATCAATATAATACAATTAAATTTAGATTGAATCTACTTTAACAATTAGATTAAATATAAAAGATCAATTTAATCGATTTTATTATAAGGTTTATCATATATGACTAAGTTTGATATGGTTCGACTTAGATCTCGTAACTCGGCTTAATTTGAGTTTTAATTGTCTTATCTAAACATTGGTCAGAGCTAACTTGAATCGTTCAAACTGACTTGACTCGATTTAGACCTATGTTGACTCAACTTCACTTGGGCTAACTCGTTTTAGTTTGGGCCTAAGTCAACTCGACTTGATTTGAGTCCAGGTCAACTCGACGTGACTTAATTTTAAGTCAGCTTGACTAGTTTGACCACAGGCTCGAAATAACTCAATTGGACCTTGAGATCATGGTAAATCGGCTTAGCCTTTCGACTTAGGATGACTCAGGTTGACAGTTCGAACTACCTTAACTCAACTTTTAGCACATGCTGACTCACTTTGAACTTCAGTCAGAGTTGACTTGTCTCAATCTTTGGTCAGATCGACTCAACTCAACCATTAGTTCGAGCTAACTCAAATTCATTCTTCATCTTGGATAAAGTCGTATCAATTCTTCGATCTGAATAGACTCTTATTCACCTTCATATTAGGCAAACTTGACTCAATTCTTTAGCCTAGGACAACTAGGCTCGACCTTTGACCTGGGTTGAGTTGACTTGATTCTTCGACCCATGCAAAATCGACTAAATTCTTTGGCCCGAGTTGACTAGTATTGATGGTTTAGCCTGGGCCGACTTGACTTGACTTTTAGCATAGGTTCACTCAGCTCAAATTTTCAACCTTGGCTACATTGGTTTAATTTGTTGGCTTGGGATAACTTGGCTTGACCTTTCGGTCTGACTAACTTATCTCAATCTTTAGTATGGGCCAAAACATTTCGACCTTCAACCCTAATCAACTCGACTCAATTCTTTAGTTTGGGCTAACTCATCTTGATTTTTCGGCCTAAGTTGACTCAATTCATTCTTCGACCATTCCAACTTGACTATGTCTTTTGGCTTGGGTCAATTTCTCATTCACCTTAAACCTAGGTCGACTTGTCTCAACCTTTAGCTTGGAAATTCGTGTCACGACCTTTTGTTCGGACATACTCGTCTTAATCTTCAACCTAGATTAACTCAATTGAACCCTTTAACTTGGATCAACTAGGTTCTACCTATGTTAATTTGGCTGGACTTTCATCTTGAGTCATCTCAACTCAACATTTGACCTGAATTGGCTATATGGACTACACCAACTTGAATAGACTAATCCTCAACCACCTTGACTCGACTTAGATGAACATTAATTTTAGATTTTCAAAATTCAAAAAATAATTCAATCCAATTAATTAAGTAATTGAACTTAAAATCCAAAAATATAGATTTAAATTAAGGATAAATCTATTTAAATGGTCTTAAAGTAATATTGATTTAGATTATTATAAATTAGATTTTAGAATTGGATTTTTTTTTTCTATTCTTAACAGGTGATTTAATAACATCCAATAACATTATTAGGATATAAATTTGGTATTATATTAAGAAGTACGTTAAAATTTCGTTTTTAAATTGAAAATTGTTGATCTTATCTTTAATAAACACAAGATCTCGAATAGTAAGTAAAGAAAAATAAGGTAGATTTGGATAGCACGTTATCATTGAAATATGCTTGTCTCACGTGTGTCTTAAATAATCTTTCCAAAATATAACGGACAAAACTGCATTGGCCTATAATGTATCAATATAAATATCAAATTTACATTGGACAGGAGCTATCCTTAATTATCAAATGTTATAAAATAATAAAGAATGTACGAACAAAGTGTGTTAACAATTTTTTTATGATTATGATCTTGAAAGAACTTTTATTATGATTCTAAACTGATGCAGTTAAAATACAAAGAAGTGACTGTTAGTAATAAATTCTCTTAACATTTTTAACGCAAAATTGTTTAAATTCAGAAAGCACCCGAGTCTATTCTTTCGTCAATAAACCTCATTCTTAATTTTGTACTTCATCCTTTTTAAATTGATTTATATTTATAATTATTTGACATTGATAGAGAAAAAAAATTTGAACATAATTATTATTAGATGTCAATTATATTAAAATATATTTTTTATTTTCTATAAACATATGTCAGGAGAAAAAAATGTTTAACAGGAGTAAATTTGGAATATGTTATTGAAAATAATATATATATATATATATATATATATATATATATATATATATATATATATATATATATATATCAATCAGAATATATTTTTAAAGTCAACGACAATAAATTGAAATAGAAAGGTCTCTTTTAAATAACTGATCCATTTATCCTAGGAAAAAGAAAAGGAGAGAATGAAAAAAAATCCAAAGAAACTTGTGTGTTATTTATCTCACTGTAATTTGAGGAGAGAAATAAAAATAAGTTTAAAAAAATAAAAGTGAATGTTTAAATAAGTAAAACTAGGTGATAAAAGTTAAAAACGCAGTCAACATGTTACATTAAAATAAAATAAGAAAAGTAAATGTAATGTTATTTAAAAAATAAGTATTACATATTAAAATACAGTTGAGTGAATATTTATTTAAAGATAAAAAAATGATAATATTATTTTATTAGAGATTTAATGAGGTGGGAACGTTCAATTTTATCTGTTGTTTAATTTCTGTTGACATTGTTTTGTTAAAAAATTAAGTATGTTAAAGCATAAACTGAATACATTGGTATTAATATTAGTGGCATTATCCGAAGAGTTTTGACAGACTCACGGAGACATTGGTAAATCTTAAATGCTAGTTTTGAGAAAAGACAATATCAGTGCTGTAAATTAAATGCAAGCATGATCGGTTTGTTCAAAGTGTGTGTCAGATGAGACTAGATTGCAACATAACCGAACTGTCTCAACTGTCAAAAGCAGAGTAAAACCTCCTTTATACAGATTTTGGTGTTAGATCCAACAATTAGAGGCAACCACGTATGTTTCAAAGTCAACTAAGCAAAAAGGAAAAACATTGGTGTGATTTGTGACAGAACACCCTTTTTATATGTTAAAAAACAATCATGCTCCGCTGTCACTGGAACGTTGGTTTTGATTTGCAAATCACATGATACTCACTTGCCTCGTTCAAATGCAGAAATGAAGAGAAAAAGAGAGAGAAAAAAGCAATTCCCCTCAGAGAAGGATAGCACCAACAACCATTAAGAGAAATCCAGAACTTCCCTTTTCTCTCATGACACCCTTTATTTTCTTTTTTTCTCTTTTCATTTAATTTCCCATTCTTCACAAAAAGAGAAACCTCTTCTTTCTGCCCACACCCTTTTGAGTTTCCCACATGGATGTTTCACAGAGAAAGAGAACTTTGCTTAAGGTCATTGTTCTTGGTGATAGTGGGTATGTATGGTAACTCTTTTCTGCATTCCAAGTTTTCCTTTTTTGCTGTTATTACCTCATGTAAGCTTCTTTATTGATGATGTGAATGCTGCTGATTAATCCCTTTTTCTTGATCTTCTTTTCAGGGTGGGAAAGACTTCTTTGATGAATCAGTATCCATTTGGCACTTACATTTACAGTTTAAGAGCAAAAAGTAAATAAACAAGTGAAAGTTTGGTAGTTTTTCTGATGCCAATGATTCGCTGTACTTGCATTATTCATTCCAAAATCATGAATGCTTTTGAGCTTTTCACTGTTTTGAATTTGTTTTCTTTCGTTTTTCCAACGAGTCTCTGTAAAGTGTACATGAGTTGGCACTAGCTTTTGTAAGTGCATATCCTGCTGGAAAAATATTATTGGCTGCATAACACCAGATTTAGTTAAAAACTGAATATGTTTTGCATATTCAAAATAGTTTTTCTTAGCAATTAGTATCTTGATCGGAACTGACTTAAAACAAAGGCTGAAATTGGGTTTTTGAGTTTTTTATTACTGAAATTGTGTTTGATTCAAAGAATGAAACCAGAAAGTAGTGTATATCATATCATTGTGGAACATTAACTTTGAATTCAGATACGTTTATAGAAAATTCAGCCTGCAGTATAAAGCCACAATTGGTGCTGATTTTGTCACAAAGGAGATACAAGTTGATGACAAACTGGTAACATTGCAGGTGAGCACTTTAAAATGTGATCAAAGTTTTACCTTTGTGTGAGTACACTACAAAGGTATCAATTTGAGTACCTTTTCAACTTTTGGTTGACACAATGAAAAATGAAACACTATTTTGGCAGATTTGGGATACGGCAGGGCAAGAAAGGTTCCATAGTCTTGGGGCTGCATTTTATAGAGGGGCAGATTGCTGTGTGCTGGTGTATGATGTAAATATACACAAGACATTTGATACACTAAACAATTGGCATGACGAGTTTCTTAAGCAGGTATGTTGTTACTTCTTCATACCATCTTTCAATTCTTCCTCTTTTTGTATTTCTTTATTGCTGATTTCTATCTTCTGTTTGAATCATTTTGTCCTTGAGTTGAATATATATATATATATGATCGGTTGAAGATGGTCTTTCACCATGTTTACCCGTCTGATCTGTTCTGCATATTGGTGTTTGATGTCAGGGTGATATGAATGATCCTGAAGCATTTCCCTTTGTATTACTTGGGAACAAGGTTGATGTAGACGGTGGAAACAGTAGAAGGGTATGGAATATATGAAATTTTGCAGCAATTATTTTTTCATACACTGTTATCATTGGCAGTGATTTTCAATATATTTGAATGTCTTGGTGTAAAGTGTCTGCCATTTGTTGCAGGTGACTGAAAAAAAAGCTAGAGACTGGTGTGCTTCCAGGGGAAACATACCATACTTTGAGACCTCTGCAAAAGAAGGCTACAATGTTGAGGAGGCTTTTTTATGCGTTGCCAAAATTGCACTAGAAAATGAACACGAACAAGACATGTGAGAATGAACAATTTTTACCTTGTATTTGGTTGTAGTGATTATTCTTAATCAAATGTTGTAATGTTGGTTGCAGCTATTTTCGAGGAATCTCTGATGCAGTGTCAGAAGCAGAACAACGAACTGGTTGTGCATGCTGAAGTCATGTATTTTACTCAACATATTTGGTTTCGCACTTTGGCACAATATCATTCAATTTATTAAGCTGTATTTATCTTTAAATTCCAAAATTAGCCTCTCAGTATGCGTGGAACCCCCTTTGGCGCAATATCATTCAAGTTTTAATTTTCACTATCCAGCCAAATCTAAGTTTTGTTATTTATTTAATTTATAACTAGGTATTTTTCAATGAATTTTTTGACAAATTTTAAACAAGAAAAGTATAAAAAAAATATAAATTGTTTGTTTTTTAAGTTTAGAAACTCTATGAGTTTAGATACTAAAATTGAAGTAAAATAACTAACCATAATATTAATATCTACATATAAACATATAAAATTAAAATTTTTATAAACAATATAATAATTGAAAAATTACTAAAAAAAACTCTAGTAAACTCGACCTGTCCTGCGTTTTATCTAGTAGGCTAATAAGTTAATTCGTATGCGCCTCACATTGGTATTTTTACATGTACAAGTAAACAATATAATTGAACAAATTAAAAAAAAAAGTTAATGAGGAAATACTTAATTAAAAACTATAAAAATTTCAACACTTAATAAATAAAAAATTAACTAAAAATGCAAAAGACTTCAAGGCTAACTAAATATGAAATAAAGTAAAATTTCTGAACTTATTTTTATTTTTTTTTTGGAAATTTTTCCGGCTGACATTAGTCTATGAGCTGAACATATGAATTACGTAGAAATATCAAATTCGAAAATCCCAACCAAACACGTCACACACATACAAACACGATGGTTGAAGTTTGAGGCAAACAACACGTGTTGTGGGTGCAGTTCTCTCTCTCTTTCTAAACTCCAATGGCTTTCTCTGCAATCTCAGCTATGCACTCTCCTCAATTTGTTCGTCTTCCTATCTCCTCCCCGCAATATTCTTCACCCATAGTCAAATTTTCATCGCCAAATCTAAAACGCCGTAAACCACTCTCCATTCGATCAGTTTCAATCCCCGGTACGCCTTGCATCCTTATATTTCCTTGTTTGTTAATTTTCTCTTAATTAGCAACATCAATGACAAATATGATTATTAGATTATAATTTTGTGGTTTGGAAAAAAATTATACATCTTTCTAGTTTATAGGAATTGGGACGCACTTTCTTCAATTTGAAGATTTTGTTCTCAGACTTTTGCGAATGATTTCGTCTCCATTTAATAAGAGGTTCGATTGTTTGCCAGAGTTTATTGGCTTTGAATTCATGGTTGGTATTGGTGTGCATGATTTGGGTCTGCCTACCCTAATTTCGAGGAAGGTGTATTGGCCAGGGTAAAGGATGAATGTTAACCAGTGGATGTATGCATGCCGGAACTCTTCTGTTATAATTTTTGCTTCTTTATCATGGGATTTCAACATAGTAGTCAACTTTCTTACCCTTTCATTTAGGGTTTGTCTGGGTAAAAAACTTGGGGCTTATTAGAAAAACTTCTTAATAAACACATTTAGGAAAGGAAAATAAGAAGGAAATTTGAAGTTAGTTTCTCCAAAAATCTTAAGCTTATGTTGACTGCTTTATGGACAACTTATAAGTTGTTTTTTTAGAATCTCATAAATATTTACAAAAGTGTTTGTCATAAGATAAATTTTATAAAACTCTTACAAATGTGCCCTTAATACCTTTTCCTTCTCTATCTGTTTGCTTTATACTGCAATGAAAGGGATATCAGTAAATAGTCAAAAAGGCTTGTGGACGATATGATATCAGTCATGTTTGCCTCTGTATAATCAATTATACTTTCATGTGATGAATTGGCACATCATTAGAAGAACTTGACTTCTTAGATGGCTGAGGGGATGATAAAATTTCTGAATCTTTTAATGATTTGGCATTACATAATCTATAATGATGTATTTCACTGATGCTTAGTTGATCTCAATTAGGCATTATATTAATATATGAAAATTTAAATGACGCGTTCCATGCCATCAATCACAATGTTGGTAATTGCATTGTCATCAGAGATTTCACGCATTGCCACATGCCTCCACCAGTATCTGTGTGTGTAGCACACACACCTGGCTCTAGCAAAGCCCACTCATCTTGCGAACACTAACAATGTCGTTGGGACCTCTTGATGAAACTAACTTTGATACTAGTTTTCTTGTATGATTGGCTCATGACCTAGTTCTTGAATATGCCTCCATTTGTGGTTCTTCTTTGTGCACAACAAACAACTAACTACCGAAGCTAGTAGTTCAGTTAAATATAGTGAAAACTATATATAAGATTAATCTCCCTTGTGTTGAATATACACATAAGGTCCTTTATTTATAATAGAAGAAATATAGACTAAGCCCAAAATACAAATAAGAAATAATAACAAACTAACTAGAAGATAAAAGATAAATATAAAATAAAGATAATATATCTAACAATGTCCGACTCAGACGTACAATATGGAGTGGTTGATGGATCCCGAGTTTGTGCATCCACTCACCGCTAAGGTAGTTGTGTGCTTTCGATGGAGGGTAAACATATACCAATGTAGAAGAAACACACTTAGGAAGAGATTGTTGGAGTCAAGTGAGAGTTGGAGTCACACATTGGATAAAATTGGACAAGATGAGCAATTTATAAGAGAGACTCGCAAACCTTTTGCCGTCAGATTTTGGGTTAAGAGTAATGTCAAATTTCTCTTTTATGATTAACTCATGACATGACCCATTTGCGAAATATCTCCCTGTTTGTGGTTCCTCCTCGTGCACAACAAAATGTTGAATATCATATTTCTCAATCTGAGACGAAAGGGTTGTAGGGTGCAAAAAAATATTTACAGTAAAATACAAGACAAATAGGACAATAGGAAAGTATAAAGGCTGATTGGTTGCAAAGGGATACACTCAAACTTGTAGAATTGATTATGAAGAGACATTTGCTTCAATAGCAAAGATAAAGACAGTTTGATTAGTTCTTGCTCTAACATTTTGTTAGGGACTTGCACCAATTAGATGTGAAGAATGTCTTTCTTCATGGAGATTTAGAAGAAGTGTACGTGTAGATTCCTTAAGGATTTGAAACTCATTGTGGAAGGAATAAAACGTGTCTCCTAATGAAGGGCTTATATGATCTTAAGCAATCTCCAAGAACATTGATTGGGAGATTTATGAAAACAATGTTTTCTTTCAGATACAAGTAAAGTCAGGGAGATTATACTTTATTCATAAAGCACTCAACTACAAGTAAATTCACTATATCATTGGTTTATGTGGATGATTTGATTATTGCATAAGATGATGAAACAAAGAAATTAACTTAAAAGAAAAATCTGGCTGTCAATATGAGTGACAGGTTTGGAAAATCTCAAGTAGTTTTTTTTGGAATAGAGGTTGCTTATTCCAAACAGGGGATTATCATCTCCCAAATAAAATATGTATTTGATCTTCTCAAATAAGCATTTAAGCTGGGTTTGGAACCCCCCGATAATTTCTATTGAACAAAATTATAAAATTGGAAGTGAATAGAGTTCTCTTATAGAAAAAAAATCCAATATTAGAGATTGGTAGGAAAACTTAAACATCTATCATATGTATGCCAAATATTGTTTATGCAATTAGTGCGGTAAACTGGTTTATGCATGGTCAAAGAGGAACACGCATGCAAGTAGTTGACAAAAAAATTTCAGTTCTTGAAGTCACACTCAAAAGGAGCTACGGTTTAGGAAAGAGACTTTAACCCTAAAGATATATACTGATGCAAACTATGTATGTTTTGTTACTGATAAAAAATCTACTTTTGGATATTGTATATTTTTTAAAAAAGTACGGTACCAAAGAGAAACAAAAAAAGCAAGGTGTGTGTGATGAACTTTGGATGAAAATCATAGTAGAAGACCTTAAAGCGAAGTTTGACATTCCTACATAATTATACCATGATAACAAGTTAGCCATGAGCATTGCCAATAGTCTAGGAAACCATGTCAAAACCAAATATATCAAAATTAACTGCCACTTCATCAAAGATAACTTTAAGAGAGGTGTTGTGATTGTAACCCATGTCCTTGCAGGACTTCAAATAGCATAAGATTTTTGTAGGCAAGTTTGGTATTTATTTATCAACTTGAGGAGGAGTGTTGTAAATGATGGATTATTAGGAATAAGATATCTTCAGTATCATAGTAGTTATGAGAGGATATCTTTAGAATCTTTTCATTTATTTCAGCATATTTTTATTCTCTTATTTTGAAGACTTTGATTGTTACAACGTGTAAAGGTAATGAGAATAATTGGTGTAGTTGTTATCAATACTGTAATTATTTGGAGAACTATCTTATAAATTAATTTAGATTAGTACTCTAAGTAAAAAAAATAAAAATTAGAGTAGTCTCTTATCAACATTCGCTCCAGTTTTAATATCATAATATTATTAACTATATTGCAACCGTGTACTTTGAATTTTCTTATATACCAGTGTGTGCTTTGCGAAATGCTTTTTCCACCTTATTCAGCACTTATTTAATCTTTTTTCACTCTTTCCACGTACCTTTCAGCTGCACCAGCTTCTGGGTCTGTGGCCCCTGCAATTTCTCTTACGGATAACGCACTGAAGCACTTGAGTAAGATGAGGTCTGAACGAAATGAAAATTTATGTTTAAGAATAGGTGTCAGGCAAGGTGGGTGCTCTGGTATGTCATACACAATGGATTTTGAGGACAGGGCTAATAAAAGGCCAGATGACTCCATCATCGAGTATGAAGGCTTTGAAATTGGTATGATTCATATCTTGTTTCTTATAATTGACATTTATAATTCACAAGGAAGGATTAATCTCGTGGTTTACTCGGGGAAGGGTTAACTATTTGACGTGCTTTAGCCACATTCCCTACAGGTTTATTTGTCAACGTGCCAATGCACTTATCTTTACAAACTGTAACACCGCAACTTCTGTTTAAGATTATTCTCCTAATTAAGCTATATGACCCAGACAAAGTGCGTACTGGTTGGCACTTTGCAAATATGTGGAGGATACTAAGTGCGTTGCAGTACTGATGTTAATCTTAGTTATATTTTTGTGTGGTAGGAGGTTTTGTTTCTATGTTTATATATCTGACTAATTTTAGCCTTCTATCATGTAAAATATCTTGGCACAGCAAAAACATTATTATTGGATGGATTCTCCGAAGTAGACATGCTCTGAAACTTAAAAGGAGTATTATTTATTTCCTTAGTCAATGATAATAGTGTCTAATTTAGAATATAACATTTTTTTTCCTGTACAATGTCCTTGGATTCTATTTCCAACTATCATTACTTATCACATGTGTCACATTCTCTCTCTACCTTTTCTTCTTTCTTCCTATTTTTCTTCTTTCCACTTCCCAAAATTGGGTGGATATTTATCTCTACTATTCAGGAAGTGCAAGTCAATCCCGTACTAGTTCTATGGCGTTTCAATGGGAAGCAAAACAATTCGAAACTAAGTTGAATTGAAAGCTTGATCCGCTCAACATGAACTCTTGTAATTCTTTTTCAGCTTGGATGGTCAAAGTTATGCATGGAGCAACAGTTAAAAATGATGCTGTTATTTTTATTATTATTGTTGTTTTTAAGACTGCATTTGGATTGATTCCAGTACTGAGCATACTGCAATAGGTAAATAAAAGAATAAAACAGTGAGCAAACTGTCTCCCACCTTACGACAGAGCAAAAATGATGCATGTATATGGTGATTATGGTATTGGAGACTTTCTTGTATATTTTTGTTTCTTTGATCCTCAATCCATTTTAAATTTCTATGATCAATGTAACGACTGCATCACTGCACTGCATGTTTAAAATTTTTGTTTAAGCCTTAAAACCATAAGCCATTTTATGATATATTTTGACTTCTCTGTTTATTTCTGCAGTTTGTGATCCTAAAAGCCTACTCTTCATATTTGGCATGCAATTAGATTACAGTGATGCTCTGATTGGGGGAGGCTTCTCTTTCAAGAATCCTAACGCGACACAGACTTGTGGATGTGGTAAATCCTTTGCCGCCGAAATGTAAAACCATGTTTATAGACAGTAGTTGCAATACTAAGGTGATTGTTTCTAGCAACACTCTGTACCAAACATAGATTTTTATCACTAACACGAATAAATTTGTGCATTGTCAGAAAAGAACTACTAAACATTTGTTGCAGCTGATTCATAAAAAATAAGTATGTTTCTCATGAAAAACATTTCAGTTTCGGGAACATTTCAGTTTTCAGGATACTTGTTAAGAAAGAAAAAAAAATATTGAAAAATGTTAATACTATATTTTCATCAAATTTTGTTCAATATAATCTAATCGTGACTTCTAGAAACTTATTTATTAATCTCTTAGCTAATAATTTTCGTAAGGTACATGTTTGTTGGATCTGTATCTTAACATGGGATGTTTTGTCACAATTATCTGAAGGTATTATGATAAAATACAATTTTCAGAGGAACCGCCCTTTGGATATCGTAGTTGGTCATTACACAGGTTTATTTACAGCAATCAACATCTTTTATTTATCACAAATGCATCAGTTCAATAATTATATTCGTAAATTCTTGTTAGTGGATTTGGGACTCCCTAATGGTTTTAATAATATAAAAATTAATCTGATAACATGATCTAAAGGAACTGCTTTCTAACCATTCAAATGCTGAGTTAGAAAGAATTTGATTAGTATATTGCCATTCGATTTATATAATTATGGCTATGAAACTTGTTAGGCAATATGTTTTTATTTTTCTGAATTTTGAATATCTGAGTTAGAACCAAAGACTAATTCCTCGACATCACATCTGCTTAAGGAATTAATTAATTTTTTTCTAGAAAATATGTTTTCAATGTTGTAACATCCCAATACAGTTTAAAACTATATAATAGAATAATCACATTCAATAATAATTCAGATCAGTCTTACACTAAGGAGAACGTACAGTTATAGTCGAACGGTCTTACAAAGCAGTACGAGAAAATTTAACTATACAAGGGTACACTTCTGACCGAACAGTTTACAAAAGTCAAGTACCGGACGGTCATACAAATCAAAAGGGGAAGGTGATCGAACGACCACCTCACTATAAAACTAAATTGCTGACCTAATGTTCTACTATTCGATCTTAACTTCAACCTCAACTAGGTTTTCTTCCTCCAGCGTCTCTTCCAGCAGCTCGTCTACTTCTGCTCACATCCACACGGATGATCATTGCAATGACAAGGACGAACGTACAAGACAAGACAGGAAACACAGGGTAAACTTATGTAATTTAATTCATGTATAAGCATACATTTCACACAATCAAACAAACAAGATAATTCATCATACGTTTCATACAAAGCCTAATACTAGACTGACTGTCCGGACTGTATGAAATTTGTGTAGCTACGACGTTCGTGCACCCGGGTGATGTAGTAACTGGGATACCCTCAACAGCTGCCACCCGAGGTTAGTCCTATCTGTCCAAATTAACCATAAGGACTAGGACCTCCTACCATTCTCACACATGACCTACCCTCCTCTACGTGAGGACGAGTACTCACAGAACATCAGGATGAACCGCCAGCTTAGCATGCCCACATTCATACTTTACAAATCTCAATATTCATTCATGAGTCATTCCTCCCCGGAACGCTCGTCCATAATCCACAACATTTCAATCCATATCACATTCTCTTCATCTTTCATTATAAATCATCTTAATTAAACCATTCGTTCAAAAAATCATAAAGGTACCAAATACCGAACGTTAAACTTTAACTCAGAACGAGACCGAACGCTTGGAGCGTGACCGAGGGGTCTCCTGTTCCAGAACAGATTAAGGCTGGGAGGGTACTATCAAATTGAGAAAGAAACCGTGTGCAATGGATATCGCAAGAAACGAATGGAACGAATGTTAATTACAAAGTGGGCCAATTAAATGAATTGACCCTTATGAGCTCAAACCGAACACTGAAAAGATCATACCAAGTGTTAATACTCTAGGCCGAAACCAATGGATACAGACTCTTCACGACATCCAAGGAATAATACTTAGAAGAATTCATAGGAAAAGATCGAACGCTTATAAATACTTAACTCATTTGACTTTAACCTCAAGAAAACCGAATGCCAGTCAATGACCGAGCACGGTAGAGAGAAAACTCTATTGAAGTTGGACAAACACTATTTTCATCAAGATAGATTATAAAAGAAACTAGAACGAGCCCTTGGTGTAAGACCGAGCACTACTCAGTACGAGCGCTTGGTGTAAGACCGAACACTACTCAGTGCGAGCGCTTGGTGTAAAACCGAGCACTACTAAACTTATATTAGAAGGTTTGATAAATATAATAAAATGCCATTTGGAGTAGTGTTTAAGAACAAACGAAATATGTATATGTATATATATATATGTATATGTATATGTATACATATATATATATATATATGTATATGTATATATATATATATATATATATATATATATATATATATATATGGTTAAGTTTCTAACCGAAACTCCAAGAATCAACTATGCTTGGCCGAACGCTCATGCACAGTATTTCAAAACTCAGACGCTCGTCCTCAACTAGGATTCTTCCCAAATGAAAGAATCTCCTTCTACTCAAGTTTACTACAAAAACTGAACGGTCAATGACTGTTCAGTGACGAACGTACACTTTCATAGGGGAAATTTATACTAGAATCATTTATATTCAACTCATTTCTCAACATATATTTTCATAATTTCATACATTCATATCATAGTAAATTTTTATACTTCATACAATCCAAGCATATCAACCATCATATATATCATATTAATTCAGTCAATTCAGCGAACGTTTATGCAATACAAATAATCATACAAATTAAATTAATAAGCTTCCCTTACCTTTGAGCGTGAACGAACGTTCCTAGAGGCAGAATTAAGGTTCGTCTAACTAAAATTCCTTCTACCCTCACGTTCAACAATTCTTCAAACTAAACCAAACAACAGAATACCAACAATGGCTCAGACAAGATGACATCATGCAACCCGAACTTGGTTTACATGTATCAAAGAACGAATGACTAAAGGGGAAGAAAAACTTACCAGTTCAGAACTCGAAACCGATCGGTTCAAACTGAAGCCCTTGACGTCGGAAGTGTTTTTACAGTGCCTGAATGATGATCAGAGAAGAGAAAGGGTGAGATTTGGTAGAGAGAAGGGAGAGTTTTTAGAGAGAGAAAGGAGAAATGAAAATTTCAGAGTTTGGAGAAGAATGTTGCATGCAAAGAGTGTGATGTGAATTTTCAGAAAAATCAGTTTTGCTTCCCACGTCAAAACGAACGTCCGCTCATCTGCCGACACCTGCCTTCCACTATCTGATTTTCAGATCCTCGTCGCTTGACACCTGACATCCGTTCAGAGGAGTTTTTTGGATGCGTTTTTAATGATTCTGACAAATGTCACAGTAAATGAGAAAGTTATCTTCAAATGTTGTTTAACTTAGCCATATGTTCGTGATAATAAAAATTAATAAAATTATAATTATAAAAATAAATATAAATATTTTTTATAATTTAATTATAGATAGTTTTTATTTATTTTGTATATGATTTTTATTTATTTAATTTTAAAAAATGACTAAATTAAAAAAAAAGTTACTTGAAAAGTAAAATTGGATAAAATGTGGCATAAAAAAATTAATCCTCTTTCTATAGATAAATAATTGGTATAATTTTTGTGTTATATAAATAATTATTTAAATAAATAATAATAATTAAAAGAAACAAATTAAAATATTTTTTGTTATAATAATTATTTGAATTTTAAAAAGTGATTATTAAAAATAAATTGTAAAGAAAATGTGGGCAATGACATACAAATCCAAGACCGACAAAATGTATTAGTTGATTTTTTTATATAACAACTTTTATATTGAAAATTAGTTTTTCAATTGACGTTTATTTGAAAGTTAATAAAAATAAAAATGGAGATATGGGGTGATTGTCACGTGTCTCATTACAATTTATCGTTATTTTTATTTTAGTGTCATCATTTTCGTTATATTATAAAATAATATGAGAAATAATTTTAATAACATTCGACAAGTGAAACATAGTTAATAAATTTTTGATGTTAAATTTCAAACAAATATGAAATTTTGCTAAATAAAGTTAAAGTAATTGAGAGATCTCTTATCGAAAGGAATCATTATATTTTAACTTAATTGAATGAATAAACTTTTGTTTTTAAAAAAAGTATTTTCCAAGTAAGATCTTTTTAATTTAATATAATTAGATTCAAAACTTTCTTCTTCTTTTTTTCGTGAGGCATTTTTTGCATGGAAAATATTTATTTTAACATGACATAAGTTAACAAAAACGTCATTTTTCACGTTTATCTTTTGGAAGGGATATTTGTATTTTAACTTAAGACTTTGTTTTGTTTTTTTAAGTCGAGATGAAAATTTCAAGACGTAAAACTAGATTAAAAACACTTTAGACTCAAATATAAAATCAATATATAATGTCAAATTTAAGACACTTTAAAGAGAGAAAAAAAAAATTAAACACATTATGGTACAATTACACTATGTGTGAGGTGTCTATAGAAAAAAAGAGAGTCATTGCGGGAAGGAAATCATGAAGCCATATATTTTAAAATATTATAATCACTATATTTTAAAGACAGATAAATAACATAAAAAACAAACATTGGTAATAAACAATAATAGGATAAAACTATATCATCCACAATTTAATCTTACAAATAGCACTGAGCATATTATAATAATATTTTCTTAAATTTTTAAGCTTTTTTTACTGTTTTTTTAATATCTTTTCACTGAAAAATATATAAGTGTCATTTTAAAACAAATGTAAGATAAAAAAGTGTTTAAAATAAATAAAAAAATTCTATAAAATATTAAAAATATGCCATTTATGTAAACCAGGAGAAGAGCGAAGGACATAGGATTATTTTCCACGTGGCAGAGTATCCAACGGCTGAGAATTAATGAGATGCCCTGCATCGTGGATCGACATAGGGTGTAGTGTACCCTAGCAGATTAGTAGAGTCAGTGTGATTCGCTTGAACCGGTCTCATTAGAGAGAGAGAGAGGCATCAAAGTGAAAAACGAAGAAAAGACCTAACTTACGCATTTCTCAGAAAGCTGAACGAACAACATTCTTCACTCATGGCACTCTCTTCTCGTCTCTTTTCCAAATCCAAATTGGTATTTCTCATTTTCTCTCTGCAATTCCTTCTCCATGCATTACCGTACCAATTTTCTTCACATTCTTGGTTCTGACTTTCTCGTTGAATCTCGGGATCTGTATTGCTTTCCATACATCAGGCGCTATCTGATTGTCTATCTCCATAATTTTAAATCCAATTTAGGTGAAAAGGGACAATTCACGCTATGTTTCGAGGGTTAACATGCTGTTTATCCATTTCTTTTGGTCGATTAGGTTTTTCTGTCGTCGCTGATTCTGTTGATTGGGGGAAATAACTTGCTTGCAGCCTAGGAGTTGTCGATGCATTGGGGAGTGTTTTTTATTTGTCATATTGAGTTGCGTAATAGTGTGTGGAAATGAACGGTATGGTACTTGTGTTTGAATGATGGTTTATACGCCTAAATTTTGTTGGTTAATGTAAAAGTGACTGTGCTGGTGATTTATCTCATTGAGTTTCAGAATTGTGGGGTGAAATGAATTATATGAAACTGGTGTTTCCTGGATGATTAATATGCATTAATTTTGTTTATTAATTTAAAAGGGATCATGTTTGTGGTTTATCTACTATTTTTTGCAATTTTCTCATTTTGCGCCGTTTCTTACAGATCTATGGCAGTCAAATGCTTTTGCAAAAGGACTATGCTTTTCCAGTTCGCCACTATGCTAAAGCGTCTGATCCTCCTGCCCTGAAGGGAGACCGTGAGTTCTCTTGTGCAGTTGTTTATTTTTTACATAATAAAAATAAAAAGTGATAGGAATTACATAATAAATAGTTGTGATTGTGTTGTCCCGTAGGAGGATGAGTGATTTAGAAAGTATAAATAAGATTGTGAGAGATAAAATATGACATACAAAATGTGTACGTGTATACCAAGATAATGTATCCCCTTCTTGTATAATTATAGATTATAGATGTTGCCTTTTAGTAATATACTGTTTGATTGAATGGAAACAGAAATGCTGAAGAACATTTTTGTGGAAGTGAAGAAGAAATTTGAGACCGCCATTGGAATATTAAAGAATGAGAAGATTACCATTGATCCGGAAGATCCAGCTGCTGTTGCTCACTATGCAAAGGTCATGAAAACAGTTAGAGAGAAGTGAGTTTCTGCCTTTCCTTTGTTGTTTTTGTCATACTATTCTGCTCAATACTTTTTTGGTTGTAACTTGTAATCTCTGAAGCAGTCTATTTAACCGTTTTGATTATGTTATCCTACAATCTATTGTGCATTCTACAGGGCAAGCTTGTTGTCAGAGTCCCAAGATATCCGAGCCACCATTGAAATGGAAACACAGGATATTCCAGATGCTCGGACCTATCTTTTGACTTTGAAGGAGATAAGAATCAAGTGTGTGGTGATATCTATTCTGCTCCCTTCAATTTTTACGTAGATGTGATTATTGTATGTATTGTGTGCCATTCAGCTTTTTCATTCATACAAGGTTCTCGTTATTTTTTTTGTATGTAAAACGGTTCTTTGAATCCCATGTGCCTTCTTGAATTCATTATGAAAAAATATTGTTATTTGTTTTCAGCCTCTGGTTCTAAAAATTGCCTGTTGGCTTTGTTTTTTTCTTCTGCAAATTATGACAAGCCTACATTATCATTCGGGTTTACCTTATTATATAATTGAAATAAAAGCCAACATATGGCACGAGCATCACTTGCTTCAAGATGCGTTAGGTTCTTGTTACATAAGCTCATATTTACGTGTTCAAATTTCTTACAGGAGAGGTCTTACAGATGATCTTGGTGCAGAAGCTCAGATGATAGATGCACTGGACAAAGTTGAAAAGGAGCTAAAGAAACCTTTACTGAGAAATGATAAGAAAGGAATGGATCTTCTATTGGCAGAGTTTGATAAGATTAATAAGAAGTAAGTTCATGACGCTGGATATCTTTTTGATGTTAGGTTGGATAATACTATGCTTTGAAATTTTCATCTGCGTTTATTTTTTTCACTTACAATTCATGGAATTGTTAATGATTTTATAAATATTTTTATTTTGATATTGTTGAGTGGGCATATGCACCCTCATTATGTGAAAGTTCTCATTACATTAGATGGCAGAGGGTACAAGGAGTTTTGTAATAAGATGTAGAGGAGGAAATTTTACTAAGTAGAAGCAAGATTCCAGTTAACACATTCAATTTTCAAAGTTTTACAGGTTTTGTTCCTTTTCGTAGACATTGGAACTTGCGTCGCATTGTTTACTTGTAGGGAAATGTACAGTCCATTCTTTGTCGGTTGTGTATTGACCTACTTTTATTGGCTGAGTATTCCATTTCGTTGTTTTAATCCTCATTTGCTAGTGAGGATTCTTCGGCTTTTTATTCCCTTCAGTTGAGTACAATAAATTGATGGGCTGTAATTACTTTCTCTTTCTTTTCTGTTCCTCCTTTGGTGGTGCCACCTTAGACTTGGATTTCGAAGGGAAGATCTACCAAAGTATGAAGATGAGCTTGAAATTAAATTAGCCAAAGCACAGCTGGAGGAGCTGAAGAAGGATGCTCTTGAGGCAATGGAAACTCAAAAGAAAAGGTATTTATGATGACTTCATTTATTGTCCTTATATTTTCCCCCTTCTTCCCAATTCTCTTTAATTCTTTTGGACAAGGAACACCATTAATAAGTACATATTTTCTGCTTAATTTTAACGCCCAAGTCCAGATGGAATGATGATGCTTGGGCTTTCCTAGTTTTGCAGGTGTATTATGGCTTTTTAACTTTGAATTTAAGATGAAAATAATTGATGCGATGGAAATTTGGCTTCTGTTTTCTCCTTTACTGTTAGAAATGCTTTTTTACTCGTATCATTAGGTGCAGTAGGATGATAGAAGTTCTAGACCTTATGATTTATTTTGCTGTCTGTTTTCCATTTCAGGGAGGAATTCAAGGATGAACCTGAATCAGTTGATGTGAAAACTTTGGACATCAGAAACTTCCTTTAAAATGTCTTAAAGATGTTTGCATACATTAGAAATTATTGCATTTGGATAATGATGAAGCTGTGTTTCTTCAATAAGTAGACACCACTGGTTTTGAAGTGTAACGTTGATGCCAGTTTGAAGATTGAGTTTCTTCAAGGTCATTGTATTTAAATTCCTTGTTAAACTGAAAGTTGAGGCGATCAATTTTTTTCTTGAATTTTCTTGTCATGTTTCTTGAGTTTTTATTCCTATTGATATTATGCTCGTTCCCAATTTCGATTCCATCGATTTCATTAATTGAAATTCCGCGACCAAGTCAAGCAATCTTGCAACATTTAAAATGAAGTTTACGGTATCAATTGTAAGATTCTGTGGCATGATTTTTTTGGACAGAACATGCCAGTTTACAGATTCACCTTTGAACTAAAGTGAGTACATTCAACATAGACACTCAGGACTGCACTTGTAGGAAATGGCTCATCACAGTCATCATTGGTTCAGACTATCCACATGTGAAGAAACATATATGACCATCATCTTTCCAATAAATCGCCAGCTTCTGTGGGATGGAACTTTCTTCCTCGACGTTAAAGAAGAATGACACACCCAACTGAGAAAAGGTGACCACCTTAAAAAATATAGCACATATCCTCATTTTAGCCATAACAAAAGTAATTATCTGGTACTCCCTCAACAGCCAACTAAGGCACCACTGCAACCAAGTCAACAGTCCTCAACCAACTAAGCCACCACCTCAACTAAGTCAACAGTCTTCACAACCAATCCAAACACCACAACAATGAACTGAATAGTCAAGGCCATCAACCACAACAGTTAGGAGGTAGAAATTTCAATTTAGGAGAGGAATTTAATGTCTATTCAATTTTATTTTGGGCTATTTGCTGAACTTTTGTAATGTACATTGTCAGCATTTATTTTGTGGAATCTGATGAACAAAATTATTGGCTTGTTTGGAAAACTATAATTATTTTTGTAATTGGTGGTCAAATACATTAAGTACTTTGTATTATTTTGGCCAAATATTAATTTTATTATACATTTCAAAAACATATATGTATTGTTATTAGGCATCAATTCACATGTTAGTCATTACATATTTGTATTGTTAACTACATAAACAACATTACTACGAAGGATTATAGTGACAAGATTTTACGAAAGTTGGGACTTAGTTGAACAAAATATAATGAAAATTATGATTTATTTGAACTAAATATCAACATTCATAACTTCATTCATTGATTCATTTCTTAACATTAAACAATAGAATAATACAATCTTAGTATCACATAACTTACAATTGAGTCATCTTAGCAACACACTAAACCAAAACACATTAATTTTTCAACATTAGTGTCACCATCACTATGATCATTACACCAATAATAGAAATCACTTCTAATTATTAGATTATTATTTTCATAAACCTTCATGAATTATCTAGATCATATATCTTCCTCATTTTGTCTTGCGATAATAAATATTTCATCAATATTTTCTTTTAAACACTATTTGAAATAGTTACTCCACACCACATTAGTGGAACCACTCCCTTATCCAACACAAAAATAACAAACTCAATATTAATTACCAACAAATAATTTTATTAAAAAATATTATAATGACTCTAACCTTGTAAATAAGACAAACTCCAAAATTATTTACTAATATTCTTTGAAGTTTTTTTCATTCTCAGAATTACAAACTATTCACAATTGTAAACGAGGGTTAAGTTCATTCTCCTTGAACCACAACCATAAAAGGAACTATAACTTTGTTGTCCCCAACTATTAGAACAAGAAAAAGAAAATTAACAATGAGACATACCTTTATGAGCAATGCACACATTAGGAAAAGGAATTTGCATAATCTCTTTTCTCAAGCCACAATAACAACCATTCACAATTCATTTCATACCCTTCAAACCCTAAATTAGTATTTATCCCCAATTTTTTATTTAAAAAAATCACATTACATAAACTCAATAAAAACACAAACAAAATTAATATTTAAGCCTAAATCTAAAATTGGTTACAATTTACAATACGTCACACTTAGAATATAACATAAAATCACGGTTAAACTTGTATACTTTTGTATTGTTTCATTTCAAAAATGGTAAACACAGATTTTAATTTGATTTTTTAAAACATTCTAAATACGAATTTGATAAAGATCGTGTTAATTAGTATCATGGTAGGTGTTGTACAATAACATTATGGAGATCAGTCAAAATGTCATGTTTTAAGACATTTAATCAGAAATTTTTGGTTAAGACCCTAATTTTTTGTCTCATGGAGTTTTCACTCACAAATAAATTACTTATAATTTTCAGTATTAACTTCAGTGATTAAAATTGTTTTATACATTTTCCTATTTATCCATTTACTTTTTACTACAGTTCACTGTAGTTCTGTAATTCATTGAGGCCAATGTGAGAGGAGAATGAATGAGTGAGGACTATGGGCTCGAGGGCTTTATTGTAAGTTCATAATTTAAAAGAAAAAAGAAAATATTTATAAAGAAGAATATCAAATGATGATTTTCAGTGTGTTATTTGCAAGACAGAGAGAAAATCCCAAATGTCTCTGAATTTGCAACTAAAATATGTTGAAAAATTCAGTTTTAAGTTTCTTCAGAATGCATTATCTGTTAATGCTTTCACTTTTCCTTTTCACCTTCATACCCATTCCTTTCTTTCTTTCCCATCACTGCCACGTACTCACACTCACCCTCGCTTTCGCCCACGCACAACCGTATTCTCCGCCGTCACGGCGGAGAAGTCATCCGCGCCGCCGGTGAGGATGGTAGCTGTCGCTGGTCACGGAGCTGCCAGTCCTCTTAAGCCCGCATCCTGGGAAGAAGTCATGCTTCACACTGTTACGTACCTTCTCTCTCCTCTTTCATTGAGCTTTAGTTGTTCAGAAGTGTTTTTTTATTAATAATTGGTTTAATGTTTCAACATGTCGCTGTCCAGTCGCTGTCCAGAATCTCAGAACCCTTTTTTTTTAACACTGTTATTTTTAACACGCGTGTCATTAAAAAACGTGGATAAATTCTGTTATTTTAAATTTTGAATTAAAAAATTAAATTAAAATAGGGAAAATTCAATTAGAGCAAAGTTGGCAATTCAATCACAGAACCCCGTTCTCTCTGGAAGTTATGATAATGTATTCCGCCGGCTCCTCCTTGGACCCCATGTTATCCGGCACATTCTACAGCCACTCCTCTCTCAACCCTTCCCTTTTTCGCGGACCGACGACCCAACCCTAATTCCGCAAACCGCAGAGCCTTCAAAAATCCTTGTCCCTAAAACCGAACCCTCTCAACCTTTCAAATTCTTCCCCCAATACCATCCCACCCCCCTTTCTCCGCCTCCCGCAGCTCCGCTCCCCGGAGCAGCCCCAGCAGAAACGGCAGCGTTTGGAGTCCCCGGTGATCCCGCAGAGCAACCTGGCTCGACAACGCAGACAGAAGATGAGCGAGAAAACCCGGTGCCTGCAGAAACTGATGTCGTGGGACAAGAAAATGGACCAAGGCACGCTCCTGGAGGAAGCGTACAGGTACGTGAGGTTTCTTCAGGCGCAGATCCGCTTGCTACAGTCGATGCCCTCCCATTCATCTTCTTCCTCGCCTTCCTTCCGCCAAAACTCAGCAGTATTCGTGGATCTGGAGAAACTGAATCGCTCCCAGCTACTGCAGGTCCTGGTTAACTCACCCGTGGCACAGACCATGCTATATTCTCAAGGTTTTTGTGTCTTCTCTTTCGAACAATTTTCTCTCCTCAAAAGAATTATCAGATAGGAGGCACCACTACCGTAACCACGTTTCCCCCAAATCTATTTTTAACTAAGCTTAGATTCTGCGTTCATTTCTGCACGTTTCCCCCAAATCTATTGCCAACTTTGCCCTGATTGAAGTTTTTAAATTAATTTTTTAATTTAAAATAATATAATTCATCCACGTTTGTTTCTAATGATACTTCTGTTAAAACAACACTGTCCAAATGCCCGTGACACAATACTTAACGAAAAGATCTATTTAATTCAATTTTATAAAAATAAAAACCCAATTAAAACTTAAAAAAACGGAAGATCCTAGAGATTCTAAACTAAAACAGGAATTTATTGTTAGTAATTCTGTATCCTCTGAGGTTCTGAATTTTCAAGACTTTAAAATATTTTTTTTTTCACAGAAAGAATAAGACTTTATTCATTATTTATTGTACCTGCAATACAACATCCTATATTGAAAAATGTTAGGTTACTTTTTCTCTTTTGTTTTTAATTTCCTTTTTAGTTTTTATAGTTATGCAAATATTACTTTTTAATCTTGTATGCGAAACTTTTAGTTGTACTGCATATTTTAATTCGTGTACGTATACGAGTGAAAACGCATGCATTAAGATATATCGACAAATAAAAGGAGAGCTTGCAAGAGTTAATAGTTATATAACTTGTATATAAGGAAAATAATTATACTTAAAAGTAATATTGAAAAAAATTGTGTACACTAAAAGAAGGATATATAACATATTTATCATATTTAATCCCTTTTTGTTCTTATTGTTTAAACTTGTAGAAATAAAAAAATTAAAATAATATCTAAGGGTTCAATATTTGTAGAGGAGGGGAAAGGGTAGGAATTATGTGTAGTTTTTGTGATGTTATTCTTATGTTATGTTATTCTTTTATATTTTGGAGTGATGTTTCTAATTATACGTGTGGTACGTTTCTTTGTCACAATATTCTGCTATGAATATAGTGTGGTTATTTTTTTGGTTGGGTCCAGTACCATTAATATTCCCTTTTATCAGGCAAAGAGACTGAAATGGGTTGATGAAGGGTATGAGCTTCTTGTATTTACTGATGAATGTATTGTATCTGGCGGAGAAATGTCCACGAGACTTCAGAAAGAATTACGGGATGCGGATATATTGGTGATTATTGCTGTTACAAAACAGGAATCTGTTGAGTGGATTAATAACAACAGCAAAACTATTGAAAATGTAATATGCCTTGACTCTTCATCGGATTTGAAGAACAGATTAGGAGGCTATGATGTTCCCAGTGGAGTGAGAGGTAATATTTTTGGAACTTCTCAATCTGATAAAGCTAAAGAATCTTATGAAGTAGTGCAGACGGTTTCTGAAGCATGGGATCGACATAATTCTGATGATATAAGGTTCTGTTTGCTGGTAATAATCAATGCATATATAAGACCCGTTCCAGTATTGAATAATTTGAGAGCTAAAGGTTTTTCTACCCTAAACTGTATGTTGAGGAACTGTGGTCGCCAGGTACTTAATTGCTTGTTGGATCCCAATTGTAGAAAAGCTCTTCAATGCATGAATCAGTGTAGCCCTGTTGATCAAGTATGTAACTACCGGTGTATTGCTTCAAATGAAAGTGCAAATCTAGAATCCTTTTCGCAATGTGTATTACAGAAAAATAACTGTCTTGGGTTGGAAGCAGAAATCCCTGAAAAACCATGTGTGCCTCCAATGGTGAAGTTTCGGGGGCAGAACTTAAGTTATGAAATGGCAGAAGATCTGTTTGTGGGATGGTTGGGGAGTTTGCAATGGAGCTGGCGTGTGGTAGCAGGGCAGAATCCAGCATATGATCAATTTCCATGCCAATATCAACTATTCTATAGGGGAAAGGAAAAAGGGTCGTTCTGGTGTGAACCAGTATTCCAGGTAAAAACATTGGAAGGTCAAATGGTCTGGAGGAGGAGAAAATATAGGGTGAGAAGGGGCAAGGTACCTGGCACATTCTATTTCAGTGTATTAGACAACGGAGTTGCTTCAAATGAGTTTTGGACAATTGTGGATGTAGCTGAAAATCTTAGTTGGGGATTGTTCCATTATCATGGGGCTGCTAGAGTTGCAGGGCAGTCTTATACTGGAGCAGTACTTGTTAGTCCAGATGGAGCATTTCCAACTGACAACAGAGAGAGGACAAATATTGTTGCTGCACTAGACAAGTGTGAAATTAAAGAGTGGGAGCTATATAATGTTGATAATTGTTCATGCATAGATCCTCCCCTGGGAATTCCAGAGGGTTCTAGTTTACACACTGTAGTCCAAATTGAAGATCCAAAGCAATTGTCTGTTTGATTGTTGTGCCAAATCAATAGGAATGCTAATCTTCTCAATCCAGTTATGTTTTGCATATCTCCAGATCCTATATTCAAAGGAAGTCGATTGGTTCTGTCGCTTGTCTATATCAATGTATAAATTTCTTAAGGTTCTATCATGTTGAGTTACAGAATATGTATATTTGAAAATAATATCTGGAAAAACGTTAAAAAGCAAAAGAATAAAAGGCCAGAGGTTAGTGGGTTAATTCAAACCTATCTGAAATGTCATTCGTCTTAACACTACATAATTATCTAAAATGCGTCATTTTGAACACAGGACCGTGAAATCAGTCACCTGTAAGATAAAATTTTCTTGGAAAGTTGCATGGTGCACACAGGACGTAGTTAACCAAACAAAATAAGACAAAACTGGAGATTGTGACTAATCCTCTTAAGCCGTCAAAAACTAAGGCCACTAAAACTATATCATGAATACATTTCTCTGCAGCCGTCGAATTTATAGTAATGCAGTAGTGATACCCACTAATTCCCATGAAAACATAAAATAAAAACAAACTGAAGATTAGTTCCACTATAAATAATCCTGCACTTGAAATTTATGAAGATCTCCACAGCAAACCATGCACAGGGGAGTCCATTACATGAACTGAGCTTCTTGTCAGTGGATTCTCATCCCCATGATTTGGACGTTCACTTTGACCTTGTATGCCGTTCTGACTCAAGGACGGACAATTCCCTGAAATCGTCAGTTTTTTCTTGGATGGTTTTTATTATCATATTTAACTCAAGATCTTCTCTTTTTGCTTGATTTATGGTTGTGATTATCTTTACTGCGCTTTTTGTCACTCTTGCCACTTTCCTTCACCTTTTCAGGCCTCACTGCGCTCCTACTGGATTTTACGCTAATAAGACCACCGGTGGGTATTTTTCCATCATTATTTTGTAAAACAGTCTGAAAGCCAGAGTCTCCATCGTCAATGGCATACTGCTGGAACAATTCAGGAGTAAAGAGTGATTCTGCTTTTGATTTCATGTCATCCTGTCCAATGACAAACATGTAACATGATTTGAGCCACCAAAACTGGAGGTGAAAAAGCAAAGATTGGATTTGGAATAGTGATCTACAACAAAAGAAAACAAAAAAGATGAACACATACCTCGACTTGTTTAGCTGCATTGTTGAGATCTTCGTCCAGAGAGACACTGTGAGGTTCCATGACAATCTATGGACAAAACAGAACATAAACCAAAAAAGAAGTGGTGCAAGATTAGTGAATGTTAAAAAGGAGGCACAAACTAGAATTTGTTGTCCTAAACACAGCAGCAGAATTATAAAGTCACTAACCAAAATCTTGTGTGGATTTTAGTGAAAGCACCATGTCATGGAATACAACATTTAAATTGTCATCAAGAAACTTACTTCTTTCAGTCTTGGCAAGGTTGATTCAATCTCCTTGGATGCACGGCCATCTAGATATTTGTAGAACTTCTTCATAACCTTTATAAATAGAGACAATATTGTTTGCCTTTCCAAATTTGTTTGTCCCTGTTAAACAAAAGAGATATATATTTGAGAATGTGATTCCATCTTATTGAGAAGCGCCCCAGTGAGGGTAGACCCCGAAACAGGAAAACTCAAACCTCAAAACAAAATCGAACAATAAATTTTAGATTGACTCGTTGATTTTGTATCATGATAAACTGACAACGTACGCTCAATTTCAAAAGATGACTTAGCATACTTCAGAAAAATTCAACACATGATCCATGTCACCGACCTTACCCGGTGAGATAAGGTTTTTGTTGGGTAAATTTCACAGTAGAATTTGAATTTAATTTATACGAACATTGTTAAACCTTTTTGCATAGACATTCAACAATAATTCATCCTATTCATTAATACAACGTGGCAGCAAAAGATATCATACTTGATGCCTATAAAAAAAATTACACCAACACTGCATATAAATTAACTAATTAGGATTCAACTTTTAGATTGTCCTTTATTGCTTTGACGTACAAGACATCAAGTGATAACCAGTCATCCGAGTGCGTAATATTTTCAACTGAACAACTTATTAAGTCGATAAACAGACCTCAATGTATGAAATGTTCTGATTCTGCAGACCAATGCAGAGTAACACAGAAGCTTGAGCATAGGACAATGTAACTGGGAACTTTTGTTGGAAGTACAGACGTGTAAGGGTTGGCACCAAATCTAGGATCTGTCAAAGAGAAAAGGGGTCGAGATCAAACTTAAAAACGATCCAAATTTATTAAACAGATATTCAAATTATGTTATTTCAATGATCTAGGTTTGGAATAGTTATATCACAACTTCAGCATTTGGGTTTACATCAGTCACCACACTGAACCATTTTGAATATCATTTAATTTGGTCATCACAATTCTCACATATTGATGATCTTACATATCATGCAAGCTCACATTAATCCAGTTTCTCCAATAAAAAAATCATACTCACTTCACTCAACAACCATTAAACCACAATAACAATTGGTAAAAATATATTTATTTGTACTTAGCATTTTAAGTACACATTGAACCTTTATGCAGGCAAAAAAAACTAGGGCTTTTTTTGGTGGAGGTGGGTAGGAGAAAGATGGACTTTTGCTTTGAAAAATGAAAAAAAGCAATGAATAACCGTTTAGGATTTTACCAAATGAACCATAAGGAGTTGAAGAACAACAGTTTTCAATAACCAGAAAAGCATTAGACATGTCATCATCAAGAAACCATTCAGAAAACTGATCAGAGTATCATTATCCAACACTCGAGCTCTTACCAGATGAAAGTCAGCAAGGTTGTCAACATAAGCCTCCAAACGCTTCATATCATGTGGTGATAAATGTTCTCCGATTGACTGCAGATATTTTTCAGATGCGATTTCCTTAGGGTCTTGGTCCTTGAAATTGATTTTTGGATCTATTATGCTGGATAAATTATCGTTATAATAAGTATTTAGAAAATTAAATAGATAAATCAGGGAGGCATATCCTACAGTGTTCAAGAAAGTCTAATGGCCGAGAGTTTTAAAATTCTCTCAAAGAATCCAAGTGACGTAGATGTATTCATCAATGGACTCCCAATAAAAAGATTCCAAAAACTTAATAACAACTTTGGAAACAATTGATATTCATTTAACAATTTGAAAGGGAATGTCGTGAAAAAAAAATAAATTCATTGTATCTTTGATAATTTTTTCCTATTACCTTTTCGTTTTAATTTCCCTTAATACTATTTTCCGCTTAACCTTTATAAAGGTAAGAGCTTGTGTGCAAAAGACGTTGACATATCAAGTTCCTTTTCCTTTCAAGTGTTTTTTTTGTCTAAGATAATATTTTTCTTTTCATTTACCAATACTTCTTTTATCAAAATGAACAAATAAGGTTGTCGAAAATCTTATTCCTCATATGATCTAATTAATTATCAATAATACATAGCCTTAGTTCGTTAGAATTCAATGAACAGCAAAATATCAACATACATCTAAGAATTTAGAACAGTGAACCACTAAACTCTTGATCCTAACCTCAAAGCAAGCTTGTATTCCATGCCACGAAAGGTCGAAGCAAGAAGTTTAGTAAATCTTTGTCTAAAATCTGCAAGTGGCAAACTAAATTGTCAATCATTAACAAAAATGGATTATAATATCAAAGACATACATCATAACAGCAAAGGAAGAGAAACCCACCTTGGTAAAATGGACTAAAGAAACCCAACGGATTTGATCCATCAGCTTCAATTTCATCATTGTTCAAGGGTCTTAGGATCATGCACGAGTGCTCACCAGTAATAGTATTCTATGAAATTGAACAAACACGTTAATAACTTATAAAATTCAGTATTATTTACAAATTCAGAAAAAGTAAAGCTTAACTGGAATCTGGCCAATGTAGAAAGGAGCAAATTTATGTTTCCTCCAAAAGCGAAAAAGGTCCAAAGTTAGCCCAAAGGAGACACCAATGTAATGGAGCTTTTCTGGCCGCCTTTCACGCAGATGTACAAGCAAATGAGGTAGATCTGTTCTAGGTTTTATATTTTCTTCAAGTAGTGAAACCTGAATCAATATTCCATAATGGTATCATGAAAAAGCTAAAGTGTATTTGAAAAAGATAAGCATAAAAATGGAGTTAAAAGGCACATAAAATAACAAATCAAATATAGTCTTGCTCAAACTGCACTATGACTGTATTCAAATTATTCAATCAATAATATCTAAGAGCTAAAAGAAACTAGTTAATAAAGTGCTAACATTTGACGGTAAGGGACTGTCAAAATAATGTCTTTATTTATGAAATCAAAATGTAGCAACTGAAAGAAGCAAGAAAATTTATGCCTTTCTTTGGAAAAAAACAATAGCATGTACAATCGAAATATACATTCCAAGAGAGACATCATAAATGGTAGTAATATAGTAAAAATATGGTTACACAGGTGCTACAATGCCTGTATTTCTACTAGTGTAATTAATACCAATGACATTTTTCTAAAATTTTCATCTTTTCTAGTTGAATCACGATCCTGCCAGAGCCAATCAGCTAGACAGTAAAAGGAATCCTAGATAGTTCCAATACCACTGGCATACTTAATCTTCAGAGACTTCAATGAAGACAACTAATTCAACCAATTGAATAAGGGATTTTCAGTGGTAACATACTTTCTCTGCAGCTTCTGTAACTCTAACGCTTGGAGTCTTCCCTTCATCTTCAACATCAATCTCAGAAATAGAAGTGAGTTGTCCTTCATAGTAACTGCAGACAGTGACAAAATGATTAATTGATGATGTTCTGCAAATTACATCTTGACACACATAAAAGACTAAAGACAAAAATACAATGTATCATGAAGCAAAGTTTTAATTTTGATATATCATCTTAAAACTAGAACGAGAAAATACAAGATGCATTGAGAGAATATGCTGAATCACTATTATTATAAAAACTGATTACACGACGGTTTGTACAGTCACTAACTAAGCAAGTGCTCCACTAACTCAGCTGTTGTAACAGACTGAACAGCTGTCATAACTAACTAGAGCGTAGGTAAAGCTATCTGCAGGTCTATGATACACGTGTAAACTATAAAATAGAACCATTCACAAACAAGCCAAAACATTTCCTTGCCAGCCCTGTGCATGATGCTCTCCCACCACCTTCGTGGGGGTGGGGTCTCAGGGAAGTGCACAGACTTTACCCATAAGCACAAAGGCTGTTTCTCAGTCTAGAACTTAAGATCACCAGGTCCAAGGCATCATTCTTAGACTAGTAAACAGAGTGAGATGGAAACTTTTTGAGTAATCAGATCAAAACACACAGGAATATATTTACACCAATACTGTATTAATTACAAAAATTAAAATCCTAAGAAAAAGATAAAGCAACTCCTATACTAGAACCTAGTTTAGAGAAATAATTGACTATACACATAAATATCAGAGATATTTTCTATCAAACCGTTGAACCGTGACTCCACCCAAACAAAATAAGATACTAAATTAAAAACTTTTGACAAATTGAATGTTCACAGAAACTTCAGTAAAAAATAAAAGCATAAAATGAACATTACTCCAATTTAAACAAGAAATCAGCCATGCACTCACCGAACTAAAAGTTCAACTGCTTGTGAACCATATCCAAGCTGAAATTAAGGAAAGATGTTACAACTTTGGAGGAATCTGGATTAAACATATGGCAGAACAGAGTATAAAATTTACCCTCATGGCACTTGGGTGTGTCGCTATGCGTACAATACGAGCACCTGAAAGTGAGGGGAAAACTGTGTCTCGGAATTGCTCACAGAATTTCCATGGTATTTGATCTCCAAAAGGTTGATGACCATCACTCAAACTTTGGATAGCTGACTTACGAGAAATCTGTCCCTCAAGGGAAACCTGTAAATCAAATTTATGGAAAATTCAAGTCACAGAAAAGACAAGCAGAAGAGGGATAATAAGTGCAACCCTCTATAGTATAACCATAATTAATAACAAATTTAAAGCAAACAAAGTAAAATTTAGTTGAACAAAGAAATCTTGCAATCAACAGAAAGTTGAAATACAGCAGCCAATATTTTGAGTGTAATGATAAAGCATGAAGGTGAAAAGGAAAAAACAGAAGATGCATATACAGAAACTTCACATATATGATTAAAAAACTGATACATTCTACCAAACATCAATATTTAAACAAAGAACCCAAAGCTTCAAGCATATAAACCAATACAAGCTAGTGTCCCCGCTGAAGATTATATCAGTATCAAAATAACAGTTTCTACAGTGATAAATGCTTGTAGCTCCATAATTGGACATATAACAAGAAAGAAATCAACAATTTTACTTATCATAATCAAGCAGCAGGAAAAGATAAGGTGAACTGGTATCAGAACTGATAGGATGTTGAGAGTGTATGTAAGGAGGAAGAGAGGTTAGCCAACTGTTAGTTAACAGTTAGAGGGAGTTAGTTGCCTAACTGTGTTAACAGTTAGGAAGAGCGGGAATATATTTTTGTATAAATTGTTGAGATGGGGAGAGGAGAGGGACTTTTTGGCGATTCCAGTGTATAAACAGACTGTTTAGTCTTGTTGGGGGAAGATTAGGCTCCCTTATTGCTTCATTCTTGTATTCTTTCTTGGAGGTCAATAAAATCAGAGGTTATTCAGAACTTTTGCTCTGTTTGCGTGTGTTAGTTGGGTGAAAGATAAGGTTTCTTTATCAGAAACCTATCAATTTGGTCCGACCTGCCAGATCCAAATTTTTTGGACGCTGGGGTGAAGAGATGGAGACGACGACGGAGGCAAGATTAGAAGCGATTGAGATAACGGTGGAGGGAATGAAGGCGGAGTCGACGGCGGTACATTGCGATTTACAACAAATTATGAAAATTCTTACAAAACAGGGAAATCACGCGGAGAGCAGTTCGGAGGATAGCTCCGTGAATGATAACTGACACAGAGGGAATGAGGAGACCGGAGGCGGTGGAAGCGGCAACAGAAGTGGAGCGCAAAGGCCTTGGAGGAAGAGGGTGGTGTTACCCACCTTTGACGGAGACAAGCCACTTAGTTGGCTCAATCGGGCAGAAAGGTTTTTCGATATACAAAGAGTGACGAACGATGAAGAAAAGGTGGAGGTCGCCTACGTAAGCATGGAGGCAGCGCGGCGTACTGGTTCACTTTCTGGAAAGAGAAAGCGAGAAACCGAACGTGGAACGGGTTGAAAGAAGCCGTGATTAATCGCTTCGGTGGTGGATCCAGGGGAACCGTATTCGAGCGACTGGCTACTATGCGTCAGGAAGGAACAGTCGAGGAATTCGTGCGTCAGTTCGAAGTTTTGATGGGGCAGACAACGGGGATTCCAGAGGAACAGGTGATGGGCTACTTCTTAGCCGGTTCACGTGAGGACGTGAAGGGTCAGGTGCGGATCCAGAACCCATCGGAGTTGATGGAGGCGCTGAGGATTGCGCGCAACGTAGAAGATGCGATGATGAAAGCGCAGGGAAGCCAGGCTAGTGGATTAAAGATGAACCCATTCGGTGCGCGATCAATGGGTATCGTGACGCGATCGGAATCGACTAAACCATCGACGAACCCGTTTGGAAGAACAGAGGGTGGAGGAACCGCGAGGAGAGAGGGAGCGGCGGCTAACACTATAGCGAGGGGGAGCGCTGCGATTGGGAGTAAAGGTCGAGGTCGAATGGTTCGAAACTTACCCTACCCCGAGTTTCTTAAGAGAAAGGAGGAGGGGCGTTGTTTCCGATGTGGCAGCCCATTTGCACGGCCATCGATGCGCCGAGAGAAGTTTACGGGTGTTATTGCGGCAGAGGACGAAGACGAAGGGGAAGAGGGCGAGGTAAACGACGACCAGGAGGAGAAAGAGATGGAGTTGTCCGCATGTTCGGCAGAAGGCTGGACCAACCCGGGAACCTTGAAGTTGATGGGGAAAATTGGTGAATGGAGGGTGGTGGTGCTCATACACAGCGGAGCAAGCCACAACTATATAAGTAAGAGGACCACGGAGGAGCTGAGCTTGCCGGTGATCGATACTATACCATACCCAGTGAGTTTGGGCGACGGGTGTCGACGGATTACCCAAGGACGATGTGAAGGGGTGATTATCCGACTGGAGGAGGTGGATGTGGAGGAAGAGTTCCATGTCTTTGAGTTGGGGGGCGTCGACGTTATTCTGGGGGTTGCATGGTTGGCTAAATTGGGCGAAGTTCGGACGAATTGGGGTAGCATGACAATGGAATATAATGTGGGGGATAAAAAGATCACGATCAAGGGTGATCCAGCCCTATCGCGCCAGCTGGTGAAAGCGAGATCTTTGTGGAAGCTGGGAGATAACGCTGAGTCAGGAGCATTAGTGTGGGGTCTAAGTGCACTAGAGACAGCTGAAGACGGTGAGTGGGGGACAGATGTGACAGGCCAGCAGCAGGCTGAACTAGAAAAGCTGCTGCAAACCCACCATCGCTTATTCCAAGTTGTGCACGGGCTACCTCCAACACGTCACATACAACACCGAATAAAATTGAAAGTGGGTGTAGACCCTATAAATGTGAGGCCATACCGCTATCCTCACATTCTGAAAGGTGAGATCGAAAAACAGGTGGATGATATGTTGAAGGCCGGGATCATACGCCACAACACGAGTCCGTTTTCCAGCCCGGTCATCCTCGTGAAGAAGAAGGGTGGGAGTTGGCGTTTTTGTGTAGATTACAGAGCCCTGAACAAGGCCACTGTATTGGACAAATTCCCTATTCCGATGTAGAGGAGCTGCTGGACGAATTAAGAGGGGCCAGGTACTTCTCAAAGATCGATTTGAAATCTGGGTACCACCAGATCAGGATGGAGGAAGAGGACGTAGCCAAGACAGCCTTCCGCACCCACCTGGGACACTTCGAGTTTTTCGTGATGCCGTTCGGACTTACGAACGCGCCGGCCACTTTTTAGAGTACCATGAACCAGTTGTTACAACCGTATCTTAGGAAATGGGTGCTGGTGTTTTTCGACGATATTCTCATCTATAGTCCAAACTGGGTGGATCATTTAAAGCAGCTGGGTATGGTGATGCTGCTGGAACGAAATGGGTGGGTGGCCAACCGGAAAAAGTGTGACTTTGGAAGAAGGAAGATACGTTACTTGGGCCATCAAATTTCCAAACAAGGGGTGGAAATGGACGGTGATAAAATTAGAGCGGTGGTTGAATGGGAAGAACCCAGAAACTTAAAAGCGTTGAGAGGGTTCCTGGGGCTCACCAGTTACTATCGGAGGTTCTTAACGGGCTATGGAAAAATAGCAAAATCATTGAAGGAGTTACTCAAAAAGGGAAGATTCACGTGGAATGAACAGGCGAAGCAAGCTATGGATGAATTAAAGGCAGCTATCACGCCGGGCATTTCAATCAGGAGTTCCATGTTGAGTGTAATGCCTCAGGAGGAGGAGTAGGTGTCGTGCTGACCCAAAACAGGAGACCCATTGCCTTCTACACTAAGGCCTTGTCGGAGAACACCTTTAGTAAATCGATCTACGAGAAGGAGTTAATGGCTTTGGTGTTAGCCATCCAACACTGGAGACCGTACTTGGTGGGAAGAAAATTCATGGTGCACACAGACCAGCGTAGCTTGAAATATTTGTTGGAGCAGAGGATAACTACCCAGAGTCAGCAAAACTGGTTAGCGAAGTTGATGGGTTATGAATTTGAGATTGTGTATAGGAAGGGTAGTATGAACCAGGCTGCCGACGCTCTTTCGAGGAAGCATGAAGGAGAACGGGGAGAAAGGGAATTGCAAGCTATCTCTAAGCCGTTTTGGCCAGACTTCCAAGAGATCTTGAAGGAGGTAGAGGAGGATTCCGAGCTACAAAAGGTGATTGCTGGTCTGAAAAGTGATCCCAACTCGCATGGGGCGTACACTTTAGAGAACGAAAGACTGCATTATAAAGGCCGACTGGTAATATCTGCAAACGCAACTTGGATCCCTAAGTTACTTGAGGAATTTCATGTGACAAAGACCGGGGGCATTCGGGGGTCTACAGAACTTATAGAAGGATAGCCCAATCTTTGTATTGGGTGGGTATGAAGAAGGAGATTACAGAATTTGTGGCGAGTTGTGCAGTGTGCCAACAACACAAATACGTAACAGCATCACCTCAAGGCTTGTTACAGCCTTTACCAATTCCTCAGGCAGTGTGGGAGGAAATTAGCCTAGACTTCATCGTGAGACTACCTAAGTCACAAGGATATGATGCTATTATGGTGGTGGTTGACCGGCTGACTAAATATGCTCATTTTTTGGGATTAAAGCACCCATATTCTGCAAAAACAGTCGCTGATGTATTTGCTAAGGAGGTAATCAGGTTGCATGGGATCCCAGTTTAGGTGGTAAGTGACAGAGATCCCTTGTTCTTGAGATTTTTTGGAGAGAGCTGTTTAAAATGCAAGGGACTCAGCTCAAAATGAGTACATCTTACCATCTGGAAACGAATGGGCAAACGGAGGTTGTGAACCGCATAGTTGAAGGTTACCTGCGGTGTTTTTGTTCTGAACAGCCCAAGAGCTAGTATTCAATGTTACCCTGGGCATAATTTTGATACAACACAAGCTACCAAGGGGCAGCAAGATGCACGCCATTTGAGACTGTATATGGAAGGCCCCCTCCCTCTTTCAGTCGGTTTATCCCAGGAGAAACACAGGTTGAAGCTGTAGCACAAGATCTCATGACGAGAGATGAGGCCCTCAAGCAGTTGAAATATCATTTAAGCCGTGCCCAGGATTTGATGACACAACAAGCTAATAAAAAGAGAAGAGAAGTGGATATAAAGGTGGGGAATTGGGTATATTTGAAGATAAGGCCCCACAGACAGTCTTCCATGCCGGTGCGACTACACCTAAAGTTGTCAGCTATATTTTGGGCCATTCGAAGTATTACAGTAGGTTGGCAATGTGGCTTTCAGGCTGGAGCTTCCAAAGGCAGCGCGAATTCACTCGGTGTTCCATGCCTCTCAATTAAAAAAAGCGGTGGGAGATCAAATAGTAGAAAAAGGTTTACCCGAGGAGTTGCAGGCAGAGGGACCTGCTTTTTGGCCAACCAAGATTCTGAAGCGCAGACAAATACAGCAGGGAGATGAGGTGTTTCAACATGTGCTGGTAGAGTGGCAGACCGGGGGTGTAGAAGGGGCGACTTGGGAAGATTTAGCAACAATCAAGGACCAATTTCCGGAGTTCAACCTTGAGGACAAGGTTGAAAATGGAGGGGAGGGTAATGATAGGAAGTTGAGAGTGTATGTAAGGAGGAAGAGAGGTTAGCCAACTGTTAGTTAACAGTTAGAGGGAGTTAGTTGCCTAACTGTGTTAACCAACTGTTAGTTAACAGTTAGAGGGAGTTAGTTGCCTAACTGTGTTAATAGTTAGGAAGAGCGGGAATATATTTTTGTATAAATTATTGAGATGGGGAGAGGAGAGGAACTTTTTGGCAATTCCAGTGTATAAACAGACTGTTTAGTCTTGTTGGGGGAAGATTAGGCTCCCTTATTGCTTCATTCTTGTATTCTTTCTTGGAGGTCAATAAAATCAGAAACCTATCAAGAACACATTATAATGACCAGGTGAAAAGAAAAATGGAAATAAGAGGTTCTGTCAAAACACAGAAGGGAAGCCAAGCCATGAGAGCCAATGAGACAGGCCCAATGCAAAAATAGAGCAGAAAAATTGGTTGATCAAATATGCAAACCTGAATGACACACAGAATATCAGGAAGTTGATTCTTTGATTCATCAACAGGCCCTGTCATACAAATACTATTATAAGACTAATTCAAGTCATGTTAATTAAGACGAGGAACAAAAGAATAATACATAGAAAGAAAATCAAGTTTACCAAGTAGTACAAATAAGTGGTGTGCTGGAGCATCTGCCATTAGTTGCAAATCATTGGGAGAATTCTTGTAATGAGATGCAACATATAAAGCCATCATTCGCTGCAATAATAAAATATTTTTAGAACAGAATTTAAACACATGAAAATATCAACCACAAGCCACCCTACAAAATCAGATATCTGATTTTACCTGCAAAAATAATTCACTATCTCTGTGGTAAGAGAAAAGAGTATCCCGATTAACATAGTATAAATCACACTCACTGGGTGGTGGTAACCTGTTTTCAAGAGAAAAACAATAAATGGAGATTGAAAAAATGGTCTCACTTTCAAGGGAAATATGAAATGTGCTTTGATCTAACCTGCTAAGATTAGGGATGGCATTTGAAACATCTAAGCAAAGTAGATTGTTAAGCCAGCTTTCAATGGGATCCCCAGAAGCATATCTGATGGATTCACTCAATTCTATTTTCTTAAAAAGACGACCTGATGCATCAAGTCAACATTAATGCACACATACCTTGAAAAAGATATTAATCAGTGAAAACCAATTATCTCTATTCCACAATCAACTTAGATTGTTTTCATTAAAAAAACTAATGACATGCACGATATTTATTTACATTTAAATTGAATTCTAAAAGTCTGAGGTGTAAGTACCAGTGTCCTTTGTGCTCTTAGCAGACACGTGACTTCGCTCTTCCAATTGCTGCAAAAGTTTGAGCGATAAAGAGCGTCCAGTACCTTCATAACTTCCAATGAATTACCAAAAAGAGTCAGCAATTAAGCCATGTTATAAGTTAAGGTCCATTAACTGAGACATAAAATTGACTAACGAATGGATTGATAATTGTTTAGAAAAAAATTGCATTTGATGGAATATTTCACCAAAAACAAACATTATTCATACCCATTAACAGTAGAAGACAGAAAGACCAGATAAGGGCCCAACAAAGACTTCACCACTGGAAGTGGAATAGCGGCTGCTTCATCAACAACCAACAACTCAACTTGTGAAAGCTTTTCATGCTCATTTGGCAGTATATACTGAATGAAAAAAAAAATGAAGATGAAAAATAAGTCCAGAATTACATTTGATTGTAACTACACGGCAACAGAAAGTTCCATTAACAGTATTAATACAGAGGGATCAACGACCTGACCTGAATTGTCTGTCTGTGGTGCTTATAAATATTGATCCTTACAGTAGCTTTCTTGAACTCGGGATTCACACTTTTCACCACATCAAAATCTATATGTTCCTATTGTCAGTGGAAACAGTAGCCCTCTTAGAGTATATTTTGGAAAAGATTAAATTCTGATTAAAAAACATTATTTAAGAATAAAAGCTGGTATGTTTAGTAAGGCAACTTTAGTGTACTTCACTTTTTAAGCTCGTGTACTGGGTGACCATTTTTTAAAATCAATTTTGTTCAGATAAATCAATCCAAATATGCACTATAGGTAATGATTTAGATGGGAAATGAACCACAGAAATAAAAATAAATAAATGCTAGTGATCACTTAATTACCAAAACTAACAGCCCAGTTGCCATCTTTGGAACTTATGCTTACTTAATAACCAAGTTGCCATCTTTAGAACTTTTGCAACTAAAAGTCATACTAATTAACCAATAATAGTTGTAGCCATCAACAAGGGAGAAAACCAGTACCTTGTAGTCAAGAGCATCAAAACCTTTGCATACAAAATCAAACAAGGTTTTCAAATTTTCAGGGCTAGGCGCAGTCACAAAGATATTTGAATACCTACAGATAATTTTCTTGTAAGTTACTCAAAAATTTGTTGTAACTATCCAAATAAATATATCTATGTCTGATGGAACAGTACCCCACAGCTACAGCTCCAGCAATTGATAAACCAAGAGCAGCTGATTTCCCACGGCCACGAGCAGCCAATAAAGCAACAGTACTACGTAGTGTCTTGTCTAAAATTGCATCCAGAAATGTCACAACAGCCTTTCCCTATATACAAAAATCATATATAAACTTGCTGACATCCACCACCCAAAAACTAATTTCTTTGGTAAGAAGAAAATGAGTTAAGGTAAAACATTCGACCTGGTCCATCGTGCAACACTTCCTAATCAATGGACCAACAGGGAAATCTTCATTTAGTTGTTCTTTAAGGTTTTTCAGCTCCAGTTCTGCTTCTGAGAGTTCTTCAGAGTCCTACAGCACCAATTCAGAGACTTACATATTAGCTATTGAAACCCATCAAAATTTAAAGAAACAACCATCAAGCTTGGATGCCAAGAAATATAGAAGAATAAAAATCCTACAATATAGTTTAAATAGCTTTGGTAATATTACTTAAAAAATTGCGTTCATACACTACAATTAGAAAAATATAGGATATTTCAGATATCAAGACAACAAGACAAAAGTTTGGAAAATGTAAAAAAGTATGCAAAACTACACTACATAATACAAAATAATAACTCCAAAATTTATTAGAATAGTATTTTCAACAAGTAAGAATGTTATAGCATTCCAGTGCAAAATTTACTATAAATAATTTTCATGATATTTGATATGCAAAAGGTTGTCAATAACAACTGATGCACTCCGGAAATTATGACGATAATGTTTTAAAAATAACACGAACCAAAATTTACTAAATGCAAAACTACAAACCATCATTACAAATGAGGAATACTGCATCCCGAAGGAAGATCAATAATAAAAATTAATTAGTATTGTTGAAAGTATGTGCGGCCTAGATGTACTTTATACAGTATTGCACTGTATCCTTATCCTATAACTAGTAGTATATTAGTATTTATATATCACACACACACACATATGTACACACACATAGGGAGGCTGTGCTATACAGATCACCCTATTATATAATCGCTCTCCCTAGTCTCTTCCATGTTCCATCTTCCTCCATGTACTATCACTCTCCACCACGTTTACAAGTACAAATATCTTCAATATTCACAGTTATCAAATGCTTCAAAACTATCACTAAGTCTCTATCATATATTAAAAAGCAAAACTTATATGAACTCTATCAGACAGATTCTTGAGGAAGAGAAGGACCTGTTTGCACCATAATCTTCACACAAAAAATCGATCAAGAAGCATTGCAAGTTTAAACTAAGAATTAAAACATGTGAGAATATTTAAAGAAAATAATTATTTGTTTTGCACTTATGCTAACATTAAAAGAAAGTCCTTCATGCAATATATTGGATACCCCACATTAACAGGAGATATGGTCATATTAGAGTATATAAGTATATGCAAATTAGAGTATACAAGTATATGCAAACCTTACTCTACATGTTGGTTTTATAAGGTTAAGTTACACTTAAAAGTTCACTTTTTAAAATAGTATCTGAGTTTATCAAGGACCTATCTTGATGAGGTTTGTTGAAACCAACTATGTTACCCAATATCAGGGCTCTATTGGACCACCCACAAATATCTAGTCTCATGCTCATCTAGTCCTTGGCATGAGGGGTGTGTTAGAGGATCTAACTTGGAGTAGAAATATGGGATCTCCAACACATCAAAACCCAAACAATCCACAAACCCCAATGAAAAAAAAAGTGCAAGGAAATATTTTGTTTAATACATAATAATAGAAGTACCTCTTTAGCGGGAACCGGGGAAATAGACCTTATGTGAGATGAAATTGGTAAAACATTTAGTTCATCATCCATGACTACGCATGCCTTGCAAGATGCTAGAGACAATAAGAACCGTTCATTAAAGCGCCCAGCAGCCTCAGAGTGGGATTCAGTTCGAAATCTATCATGGACATCCTGCAAGCAGTGATCCACAAGAAAGCTGAATTTAATGAGACTTCTAACAGAAAAGCAGCATGGTAAGTACCAGCCTTGCCTCCTTAACATACACTATATTTATTTTAGTAAAGCCCCAATCAAACATATAGGATTATGCTATCTTTTTTTATCAGAAAATATTAGTTGTAAATATATTACTTTTTGTTAACAAGTGCACCAACCCACGACCTATAATTGATTGATGTATTTTGGTTTGTTGCCGTCAAAAAATACTTCCTTGCCAATTGAGAAGGTTGCAGATATATCAAGAAAATTATTACTAATCAGATATAAGAATAGCATCAAATAATGACCGATATCCTTCTTTTAGTAAAAGGATAGGCATGAAGAGAGTGTAATGATTCATGAAAGCATATGAACTCCAATAAATGAAAATGCAGACAAGAACAAACAAAAATGAATATCCCAGATCTAAAGCCCTGGACAGGAATATCAGCAAAAGAAGGGAGTACAACTATATCTTGAAAGAACACATATACTTAACCAAATGAATTGGAAATTTAAAAGGAAAAACTAGAATATCAATTCTTATGAATCTACTTTCATACCATGACCATGGTGTACAGACTTGTCAGCGAGGATAGAGAGCGTAGCAGCAGAACAACCAACCCGCCTCCCTGCACTGTCTCCATTGTTCTTGCTAGAAGATTAGGTGTCAATGCCTCAAAATCCTAAAGAGAAAGATGATGCAAAAAAAAAAAAATCATTGTAGAGAAAGGAAAGAAAAAGACAGCTCAGAAAGAAAAAAAGCAAAAGAAAATGAGCTACAAGGAAATATATGATACCTGAAGTACACACATTCCAAAGGTGTTACCAAGAATTCTTTCCGACTCCTTATATAAACAATATGTTAATCCCCCACTTGCCACAAACAATTCAAATGAATCACCTTTATCTGGATCATAAAGACCCCTCTGCATCAACTTTTTAATCTGCTTGCTGCGCTTTTTCTTGTGACTGCATTAGGACATTTATGATCAATCATCTTAATCAAGCTCAAACAAACCTCATTCAGAAGCAACTCTAACCAACCAAGACAACAGCATATCAAAGTTTATTCACAGAAGACAGTTTTATTGATTGTATCCAGAACCTGCTCAGTTCTAGTTTGTCCTTGTAGCACCACAATACGGTTGGCCTGGACTTAATCTGCGCCTTGCTAAGCATGTAATGAAGATTAACAATCTGCACGCAGAAGAGTCACTGCAGTTAGCATTCAAATACAGTTTCCAAAGGGTTCCAATCCTAGGAAGCATATCACTATAAGGCTACAACAAAAAGACCTGGTCACGAGACTTGTCACCAATGATGACGAACATGGACCTATGCCTTGTTCTAACGCCATTTTCAATTAGAGTTCTGATTCGCTCGTCCACTTTCTTCCTCATTTCCTTGCTACGAAATTTAAGTGCTCACAAGTAACCACTTCTTCGCAACGTACACAACAAAAATGACCAATAATAAATAATTGGTTAAACTAAAGATTTTCCTGAACTTCAAATTCCTTCTTTCGTAATTGAAATTCGTAAGTGCTAAATCGCAACAGTGTCAATACAAATAAAACACACTAAAGGCCTCGACTGAAAAAGAGAAGGAAATGTTGACGAATGAATTAATGAACAAAAATTGGGGGAAAGTGGAACCTGGAGTAGAAGGACGGCTGCAAACTGAGGATTTTGAATTTGAATAAACCAAAAGAAAGAGAAGGAAGAAAGAGAAAAAAAAAAACTACAAGTTATATATACTAGGGTTTACGGAGGGCTTAAGCATATACCCCCTCAAACTATTCTATGTAGTAAGAGAATTTATAACTGATGTTATATCAACACTTTTTTTTACAATAATATTCAAATATTAATTATTAAAATAAATAATATTAATATTATGGTTATAAAAAAATTGTATTAATTGAATTTTTAATATTATAATTATAGAATAAAAAAGTTGTAACTTTTTGTCAGAATAACAACCATTTATTATAATGAATATATTTTATAAATGAATGAGATTGAGTAATATATAAGAATGAAAAAATGAAAAATACATAAAAAACTTATAAAAGGCAATATGTTATTATCTATATTATAATTTACATATTTCTAAAAAATATATCTGTAAATACATTTATAAAGATATTATTTTATATTAATGTTTACATATATCTTTTAACAATACAATGTTTCTTTTCTATTTTCTCTATAATTTGAGATTTTATTTTTAGTTTTCAACATATTAATAAAAATAAAACTTTTATTTTGAAAATTAGATCAGCCAATCAAATTAATGAATCAATTACCTAATTGATTTAAATAAAAAATATGTATGCATAAATGATATAATATTTTAAAAAATCATGAAGATAACAAATATTGTTTCTTAAAATATTTGATTGTTTATTATAATACAGTAATTTTATTATTTTGGTCCTTAAATATATATATATATATATATATATATATATATATATATGTGTGTGTGTGTGTGTGTGTTTAGTCCATATAAAGTAAATTTTACTATTTTTATTACTGTAACATATAACACGGCAAGAGGTGAGTGTAATGTTTTATTTATCATATAATCGCTCAAAGGCAAGTGATTAAACTAATAATAGCCAAAAAAGTTTAGCAAGAAAAACAATAAAATAGGTATATTAGAGAAAGTATAGTCATATTTAAGCTTTTTTAAAGTATTTGAGATAAAATTATAATTAATTCACACTGTAAAGATTACTAGTACATACTTAAAAATTAACATCATATTTTAAAATTTGGCTTAAATATAACTTTTGTCCTCTATTTTGTTTTGTTGAATCCATAATTTTGGTATTTCTAAGTCTAAAATATTTAATATTGGCAATGCAGTTGGATTTTTTAGTAAAAAACCAAACTTTTATAATATCATCTCCCTCTGAACTTGTTCAGCAATAATGTCAATGTGGTAACCATGGTAAGAATGATGACCAATATAAGAATTTTGTATACAGTGTAAAGCAAATTGTAGACAGCACATTGATTATTGTATTTGGTTCAGTGAACAGATAACTCAATTTTATTTGTTCTATTTTATCTACAGAAAAAAAATTCATAAACTTATGGTAGATCACTATGGCATCTACAAATAGAAAGTTAGTTAAAGAAGTAACTTAAGAGCCAGTACTTTCAGAATGCTTTATTTAGACATAATAGCTAATAAAACACACAAAACAGTCACTTTTTTCTCAGATGTAGTTAATTATTCAATCCCAGGACATGTTTTTGCCTGCTAATGAACCTTTATTGACTAGTATGAACTCATCATTTATGTGGGCGTTTTGTATGGTTTTGGTTATGGCTCTCTCCCACTTTCAAGCTGGTCAAGGAGAAGCTCTATCAGATATTGGTGTCAATTGGGGTGCAATGGCTTCTCAACCTTTGTATCCTCCTGTTGTGGTGAATTTGTTGAAAGAAAATGGAATTAGTAGAATAAAGCTTTTTGATGCAGATCCTTGGACTGTTAGTGCTTTTTCTGGCTCAAACATCGAAGTCATGGTTGGAATTCCTAATGAAATGTTGAAGAAACTGTCTAAAGATAAAGATAATGCAGAAGATTGGGTTAAACATAATGTTAGCAAACAAATTAAGGGAGGGGTTGACATCAGGTGTGTGCTTATATTATATAACTCCTTCACACAAAAACTCTCATTCTTTATTTTCCTCAGTTAATTAATCATGTTTCGTTAATCATCTCAATCTTTACACTTCCATCAGATTACTCACAGAAACATGTTATTTCTAAGTGCATAGACTAAAACATAATGATATATCAAGCATTTTAATTACCAAGAACAACACATCACAACTTTAAGGGAATGTGTTTGATGCAGATATATATCTGTAGGAAATGAGCCATTCTTGAAAAGTTACAATGGTTCGTATGTGGGGATTACACTTCCAGCTATGAAGAATGTTCAAAGGGCAATTAATAAGGCTGGTCTTGGAGACAAAATCAAGGTAACATCAGCTTTAAATGCTGATGTTTATGAGTCTGCTACAGATAAACCATCTGATGGAAAATTTCGCAAAGACATTTACGATACTATGGAACAAATAGTGTCATTTCTTGATGAAAACAAGTCACCCTTTCTTGTTAACATATATCCATTCCTTAGTCTATATCAGAATGAGGATTTTCCAAAGGATTATGCATTCTTCGATGGTAATGCTAAGGGAACTGATGACAAAAATGTGCATTACAGCAACATGTTTGATGCAAACTTAGATACTCTTGTTTGGTCGCTGAAGAAAACTGGTCACCCTAACGTGTCAATCGTTATAGGTGAAGTTGGATGGCCAACAGATGGTGATAAAAATGCCAATGGAGAAAATGCAAAAAGGTTCTACCGAGGGTTTCTTAAGAAAATGGCAAACAAAAAAGGGTCACCACTTCATCCAAAATCTATGATTACTTATCTGTTTTCTCTTACTGATGAGAACCAGAAAAGCATTGCACCAGGTGACTTTGAACGCCACTGGGGCATTTTTACATACGATGGGAAGCCAAAGTTTTCTATTGATTTTTCTGGCAAAGGACAAGATAAAATGCCTATAGCAGCAAAAGGGGTTAGTTACCAAGAGCAAAAATGGTGTGTCCTTAAACAGGGAACAAAAGCTGATAAGCAGGCTGTGCAAGATGCATTAGCTTATGCTTGTTCGATGGGTGATTGCTCGAGCTTGGGTTCTTCTCGTTCTTGTGCAGATTTGACTTTAGCTGGTAATGTTTCATATGCTTTCAATCAGTACTTTCAAATAAACGATCAAAGTGTTGAGGCATGTGATTTCAATGGATTAGCAGAGATTGTACAAAATGACCCATCTAAAGGAAGTTGTCGCTTTCCTTTAGCACTTATGAGCAGTGCAAACATTCTTACAGCAATGCAACATGTCAGGCGATATTTAATTGGATTTATCATCATTTTCACATTTTGTCTGTAGAAATTTTTTGGACTGGTAGTTGAAATGTTAAAGTTTATAGTAATGTTTACTATGATGTTATTTAGACAAGAGATTAGTGATATTAGATTAAATGATGTAGATGTTTAGGTATATTTAGTATGCATACTGTTGTCATGATTGAGAAAATGTAATGAATGTTTACATTTTTATGCAAAATTTTGACAGGTCGTATCAAAATATCAAAAAGTGTATTTGCTTCAACAAGTTAAGAGTGTGATGTAAACTAAATAAGAAATTTGACATCAAAATAATTTAAAAAATTGTAATGAAATATTAAACAGCTGACATTCATTTTTGTCTTGAGTTTGTTTTACCCTTCATTTTTTCTATATTTTATTGGGTTAAGATGATGTAACTCTAAAGGAATACTCTAGAGTTATTTTGTTGTAAATTTGTGATCTTTCTACTATTGTATTTGGGTTTTTTTATTAAATTAATATGAATTTTAGATATTTTTATTGCAATAGTATAAATTGAAAACAACTTATCAGATTTATAATTTAAGAGATTTGTTTCAATGTAACTGGAAAATAGCTATTTGTCTTATAACAAGAAATTAGGTGTGAAAAATGAGTTTAAATTCGTGAAAATAGGTTTAAGTTGGGTTTAATTGAAAAAAAAAATTAATGAATTAAAATGAATTTGGTATACTTGATTAAATGAGTTTGAATCAAACTAAATTTCACGGATCCTTTTTATAATAAATTTTGAATATTTCTCTTTAACTTAATTACACTTTTCAACTGCAATAAATAATTAAGTTGAGCAAACTCACTTTAATTACTAAGTTAAGAAACAAAAATATACTAATTTAATATTATGTAATGGGTCAAGTAAAATTGTAAAGAATTTTACTTAAATTAAGTTCAGTCAAAAAATCAATTGTTTTTACCTTATTTTATAGTGAGCCCACATATCTAGAAGACATTAACTCACTTTTAAATTTTTCAATCGTTTATTATTTTTATTTTCCATTACTAAATTCAACTTCCTCCACCATTTTTAACTTGTCAACCCTCCAAATTTTATTATATTTTCATCACATCTTCAAGTTTCACCTAAGTTATTTTCTTTTTATATTTTTATTATTATTCTAATTCTTACAGTTACAAAGAAAAAGTATATCATATTTGAATTTTTATCCATTCTAGATATTTCTTAACAAAGAATAAACAAGTTATGAATATATATTTTTTCAATTTCAACCTCACTTTTTTATATGCTTAGGAATCGAAACATGAGTCTAAATTTTTTTATAATAAAAAAATGTTGAACAAGATCTGTTTTAAGGTTTTGGATGCGTTTTGATTACTAATATATACAATTTTTAATATTTTAAATATATTAAAAAATTAATATATCAAATTAGTTGTATTTGGAAGACTTTATAAAATAATATAAAAATTAACAAAAAGTTTAAATTTATTTTAATTGAAAATAATATTAAATTTTTATATAACTTCAGCTCATATTGTATTATTGTTAATCTCTTTACATAAAACATCACTAATATTTTTTAACATTATTGTAATCATATACCAATTTTGTTTTTGACTCATTGATTTTGTATAACCAACCATTGGTCATCTCCATTGCATAACAATAATTTATATTTCTATTACATGCGTTTGATGAAGTCGTTATCAAATAAAAATACAATACTATTTAAGAAGTCTTAAATTGTGTTTCAGAAAAAAAAATTACGGTTTTAACTTTTATGTTTGTTGGTGGTTATAAGTGATAAAATAAGTTAATCTAATTCATTTAAATTCGACTCAATTTTGATTCGTCAAAATAAAGTACATATCACGACTAGAGGAGCAAAAAAGGTTGACGAGACATAACTAGTCTCATATTGATAATTTAACAACATTGAAAAAATTATATAAAAACTCGTTATAAAAAAACTTAATAGCGCAAAACCAACTTGTAATTTTTTTTTAATTTTTTTAAAAATATATTATTAAACTTTTGGTTTAAGAAGATTATCTTAACCTTCTACCTAAATCGATGATCTGAATTTCAGTCTAGGTCGCCCTGAGTCGATCTTTGGACTAAGTCGGGATGACCAATCTTGATCATCAACCTTGGTTGTACCACTCTCAACCTTTGACATGAGCCAATCGTCTTGAATTGTGACTCGTGTCGATTTGTCTTAACTTGTGACTTGTGTCGATTTCTCTCAACCATTGATTTGAATCTATCTATATTGTCATTTGACTTAGGAAAACTCATACTAACTATTGGAAGTCCCACATCGACTAGAGATAAGGCCAAATTATAATATATAAGTGAGGTGCAAACCTCACTTTACAAGCCGATTTTGTAGGGATGAGTTAGGCTTAAAACCACTTTCTAATATGGTATCAAAGTCAAGTTTAGAACCTATCCTAGCATGTCTATACCTCGGCGTGAAGGGGGTGTGTTGAAAGTCCCAAATCGCTTATAGATAAAACCAAGTTATAGACTAAGCTAAATTTACTAATATTTGACCAACAACAACTTAATCAAATTTGATTAATTTTTGACTAAGGTTATATCACCATAACCCTGATTTTAATACTGATTTTAATGTATTTTATATGAAACATTGACCACTATAACTTTTTTTAACTCCCTCAAATAACTCTCCTAAAAAATTTCAAAAAAGATTGTGATTGAATTGTAGACTATATATAAGTTGACAACTCTATCACGTAAATAGAAGATACGTTATAAGAAAAAATTAACGTAGTTCCTATCTTGCTGAAACCCGTCTATATTTTGTGGGATGAGTATCTGAACAATATAAAGTTTCTGTTTGAGCAATATTGTTTTGTGTCTACACTAATAGTTATCACTTAGAAACAACTTAAGGATATATACAAAATAACAATAGTGCATGTTTTCACTAAATATATATTTTCAACCCTAATCTAACTATTTTTTTATTCTATTAAGTTTGAAATGTATTTTTCACACATTTGGCACACAATTTACTTACTACAACTAGTATAACTCAATTTAACCATCTAAATACAAAAAGTATAAAAAAAAAATCAGCAACCAAATCACTTCAAACATTTAAAATGAAAGGAATCCAATATTCATCAAATATCCAATACAAAGAACCAAATTCATCTATAATTTAAAATAGATTCTCTTACATATACTTATCTCCTAAGCAATAATAAATGAAAAGTTAATTTCATTCCAAAATTTAGGGAAACACGGCAAAAACAAATCAAAACACTTTATATAAAAAGATGAACTAGTTAAGAAAAATAAGATTTAATGCATCATTTGGTCCCTATTTTGAAGTGTTGTGTTCAAAATCGTCCTACCTTTTAAAAAGTTCACTAATGTCCCATATTTCGTTAAAAACTGTTCAAGTTGGTTCTTTTGGCTTACGGCGTTAAAAACATAAGGGTGCAATGATGTGACAATAATGACCTGTCAATTTTTTATGACATGACAACTATAACCCAATTGACGTGGTCAGAAACCCTAATTTCCTTAAGGCTAGAAACCCTTGTGCCACCACCGTGAAACCCTAGCCGCCGCTGCTGTAGAACGAAACGTGCCACCACCAAACCCTCAGGCCACCATCCCGCCGTCACCACCATCAACACAGACCTACAATTCGAAGCAGAGAAACTGTGACATGTGCAATGTTTATGCGAGAGAGCCTTCATGATTTTGCACCTTGACTCACGACAGCCCATGGTTGCGTAATACATTTGATCAGTGATGAACGAAGAAGAAGCTCTCTCTAAGCTTTTGCTCTTTGCAAAGAAGATGAAGATGGATGACGCATGAAGAGACTTCTTGCACGATGCATGGAGGCACATTGTTTCTGCGTTTCTGGCTTGTGCAATTTGCAGGTTGGTGTCCATGGATGTTGCTCGAGTTTCTGCGATTTGGGTAACGATTATGTGTATTTATGGTTTGCTGTAAGTGTGAATTGGGTTTCTAAGTGTCCCGATTGCGATTTTCTTATTCATATTTGGGTTGGATTTTCTAGTTTGCAAGTTAGGAATTTCAATTCAGTTCTTGCTTAATGGTGGTGAGGCGCGACACATGGTGGAGATTTTGCCTTGATTACTGGCGACGTGGTTTAAGTTTCATGGTGGCTATGGTTTGGTTGGAATTAGGCGATTTGGGTTTGATTCCTGGGTTTTCTGTTGCTTTTCTCTGCTTCGAATTGTAGGTCTGTGTTGATGGTGGTGACAACGACATGGTGGCAGAGGGTTTGGTGGTGGCGCGTTTCGTTCTACGACAGCTAAGGTTTCACGGTGGTGGCACAAGGGTTTCTGGCCTTAGAGAAATTAGGGTCTCTGGCCTTAGGAAAATTAGGGTTTCTGGCCTTAGGGAAATTAGAGTTTCTGGCCACGTCAATTGGGTCACAGTTGCCGCGTCACAAAAAATTGGACAGGTCACAGTTGTCATATCATTGTACAGTTATGTTTTTAACGCTGTCAGTCAAAAGGACCCACTTGAACCGTTTTTAACGAAATATGAGACATTAGTGAACTTTTTTAAAAGGTAGGACGACTTTGAACACAACGCCCCAAACTAAGGACTAAATGACGTATTAAACCGAAAAATAACTTTTCCAACTCAGAAGTAAAATATCGAAACTCTAACTAATGAATTTAAATTGGCAAGGATACAAAAAATTTAAAATAAGAGAGAAACCTAATCTATATCATATTATGATAAAATGAAAATGATTTATACTTAATCACCTTCCGATGACAGGTAGACTTTGATTGGAAAAATGATAAGAAATAATTCTCATAAACTAAAGAGATGGTAAAAGATAAAATAAGTTAGAGAAAGTGACTAGGATGAAAATGGACAATGAAAAAAAGAGAAAATAAAAAAGAAGTCAATAAACACGTATTGTGTTTTTTTTTTCCAAATTAACTTATTCTAAAACCTAAATTCTTTTATTTATAATGAAAGTAGTTGCATATAAAACGTGAGTATTTATTCTATTTTAAATTTTAAGTAAAGTTTATCATTTGAATTTTTTTATTGATAATTTCAGGTATGCATCAAGAAATAACTGATAGGGTAATATAGGACGATAAAAGAGAAGATAACTTGTACCTGCACATTTCTTCCTCTTCTTTTATCCGTGACTGTTATCTCTTCACTTTTCTTGTATTAGTTCCAGCAACTTTCTCACTTTTGCGGTAAACATTTGCTTTTTCTTCACGCTATATTGAAAAAAACTTCTGTGGTTGCTTTTTTATTTTTTCCTGTTTCAAAATTTGATGCTTTCTTTGTTAAATAATACTGTCTAATTCAGTTAGTTTGTTATTTGGTTAGTGGAGCAGTCATGGGTCCCTTTACACTCTCCGTTATGTTTAATGACCCTGCCATTTCATTACCAGGTAGCTAACCCTATTGCATTTTCTGTGTGTAAGTGTGAATTTGAGACATTTGGGTTCATATATATATTTTTTATATTAAGCCATTGTTTATATGAAAAATTACAAATGTAAGGTTTTTCACTCCTTAATATTTAGGTTAGAGCATGGGTGGAGGTTGAACTTGTGAATGCCAATTACTTGAGATTGGTGTAAGAGTTGATTGTGCTTCTCTCATTTTTCCTTTTAGTTAGGATTGTTGTTCTCTTGGTGTGAATACTGGGAACTCATTGATCTCACAATTATAGGATATACAAATTATATGTGGACACGGAGAAATTGTACTTTAGTAATTTTGATTGAGTTGATTTTTTGCTGCTCATAGTTTGTAGTTGAAGGATTTATGATATTGATTCAAGCAGCACCATTGGAAACAGGAGGTTTTCTTAATTAAGTATATGCTAGTTAGGATTTAGGATTGCATGCGGTGAGAAAAAGAAATTACATATTTTAGCATATTATTGCTGGTATGGTCAGTGAAAAAGGAATATGAAAACTAATATTGCATATTACATATTCCGGGAATAACAATAGTGAAAGGTATCATGCCATTTTCATGACAATTTGAGCACTCTATTTGTTGCTGGTTTGTGCCATCTGCTTCTCATTTTAGCAGGATATATGGTTTCACAGATGCTTGTTCGAAGAGAAAACAGAACTTTCTTCTGAAAAATTCTTTTGCATCGGTTAGCATGGGAGATGAAAAGCCTTTTGACTTCTTACGCACTTTATTTGGTAGGCATAAGATCTTCTTTGGTGTTGTTCACATTGAATATATTTGTTACTGTTGGTGTTTTAGCAAGTGTTTTACTGTCAGTTTGTTTAATTTACTGAGTTCTGTAATCTCAACACAACATAAAATACTCACTTCCTCTATAAGAGATTTAGCAATTAAGCCCTGTTTGAAAGATGACCAGCAAGGAAATGCAATCCCCCAGTTCTTCATATATGAAGTGAAGAACTGAATTTTGGCTCCTCTTAAGTAGTATTTTACTTTGTTAATTAGTTGGTAGACGATACTATCATACTATAATTGATGGGTTTATTGCATTTTAATCTTTCTGATGAGCAAGATGGAATTTGCAGAGGGCGTTATTGCAGGAGGTACAGCTGGAGTTGTTGTTGAAACAGCTTTATACCCAATCGACACTATTAAAACACGTCTGCAGGCAGGTTCTTATGACAAATATTTAATGAAGATTAAGGGTTGTGCTTTGCTGTATATTATACTGATTACTGTTTGATGCTTGATAAGGCTCTGCATCAGTGCCATCTAGGCATGATTCTTGATAGACAGTATTTTATTTTGGCAAGACCCAAGTGTTAAGATGTCCCACGTTGGCATTCCGGACATCTCTTATAAGACATTGAAAATCATCCTTCTTTGAGCAGTCTTTTGAAAGTGAATTAAACCCAATTTATTTATTAGATAGTTGCTAGAGATATTTGGATGGAATCTACACCACATATATAGTATTCAACTATAACGTGGCATTTGTCTGTGTGTGGTGTGTTGGAAAGTTCTGCACAAATTGCTTCCATTGTTGGGTGTGACTTATATACTTATTAATCAACTTATCTTAATGCCAATTGGTTTTAAGATAAAATCTACTATTAGAAAATAGGAATGCTATACAATTTTTTCTTGGACTCTTAGTTAATTGATTTACACTATAAAACTTTTTTCATTATGCTAAATTTCGGTCATGGAATTTTGTTTGTGCTCTTTCACAACATTTTTTTGGTGTACCTTCGTTAGTGGCTACTGACTGACAACACAATCGTATGGCCCTTTTATGCCTGTTTTTGTGTATTTATGCTGACTTGATATAGAATGTGCTGATGATATTTTTTTTCCCTAGGCTGCTCGCGGGGGAGAAAAACTAATATTGAAAGGCTTGTATTCCGGATTGGCAGGGAACCTTGCTGGTGTCTTACCGTGAGAATCTCATGGATGACATGATGTTTCAAACATTATAGGTTTTTAAGTTAATTAGAAATTTTGAAATCCCAATCACTTTTTAAAAGACCGAGAAAGTTTTTGGCATGATTAATAATTTTATTTCCACGAGTGGTGATTCATTGAATTTCTGCTCTGTGAGCTAACTCAAGAGACTTACATTTTTGTATGAAGGTTCTTTTATTTTGAAAAAAAGAGAGGAAACATGTAAATTTCTAAATGCTAATTGCAAAATTGCACTGTCATTGGTTTCTATATATCATTTTCCAGATTCAGTGGTAAAAACATTTGAGAAATAACATATCCTTATGTAGTAGTACATATGACAAAGAAAGAAAATTTATTTGGCTAGTTAATATTGCATATCCTAAAAAGAGGTGGCTTAGATATTGTAATTCTTAGGCTGGCATCCAGCAACAATCCTTTTTGAAGCTGGTTCTGGCACTATGTCTTGAAAGGGGAGACTTTGTAGAGACATGGAGTCAAACAATTAGAGTCTGTTTGGATGAATTTTTCCATAAGCCCTTCTAAATGAGAAAAATAACAAAAAATAAATAAATTAATTGAACTTCTCCATAAGGTACAATTAACTTATGCACAAGTTAAAAAGAAAATAATTAAATAAGTGAGACGAGAGAGCTTCTATAAATTAACTTACAGAAAGACTAATTTTAATTTTTCTCTCCTAAAGGTGCTGTCTAGAAACTCATCCAAGCAACCCATAGTGTTGATAGTAAAATGTGACTTTACTCCATTTTCCCAATATTTTAAAATACGAGATTGTTAGATCCTTCCAAGATTCGATGTCAAGTTTGCCAATCAAGGTTTTCTTTTACTATTAAATTAAATAAGCTATACAAGTATGTATAGTATTATTGGCTGGTGTATGTGCTTAAGCTGCAGTTAAGCCACTAAGCCGTATTATCTGGAATTTTCCTTCAGTTTAATTATTTGTTGTCGGACCATGGACATAGGCAAAGGGCAAACCACAGTATTTCCTGTGTGCCTTGTTTACTTGTGTATTTTTCTGGATCCTGCTGTTGGCATGTATCCATAAAATGCAAAACACTCGAGGCTGCTTCCGCAGCAGAATTTCTGCTAGTTTCTTTTTGTAAAAATGATATGATTGATGGCATCCACGAAAGTAAGAGTGACTTAACCAGGTTCTCGGAGTTCCTTTGATAGAGAAGTTTGGGATCACAACTATATTATTGCTGCTAAGAATTGAGATACCATAAATATAGTGAGCTTGTGTATTCAAATAAATCATAAGAATTTGGTAGAACTATTTGATAATTCTTTAATCTATTCTCACAACATCAGCAGGTTATGAATTTTGATTCACCTAAATATTGGTCGTGGTTGGAAACTGTTATGCAGATCAACACGTCATTTATTTGTTGAAATAGCTGGACTTTAGGATACTTGGAATTATGCAGATAACATTGATGTAGGAGAGCAGGAGATTGAAAACTCCATGTTGGGGATTTATGTACTCCTAGGCGCCATTGTTTTACTCTACTTCAATGATGTGCTCTCCCGATATAGTTTCTTTTCTAGTTTCCACTTGTGGGTTCTTGGTAGCTCATTTGGTATTGTGCAAGGCCTAAACCCTATTATGATCTTGGTTCTTGCATTAGGGTGTGCACCAGGGAAGAAATATTTGCATTTATACCTCTAATTGGATAAAGTGATTGTTATTTTTTATTTGTGGATGTCATATTTTTACATCCTATTTACATAAATCATGCCTACTTGGCTTTTAATTGAAAATTGTGAAGAAGGAAGACAAAATTATTCCCAAAATTGAATTAATTTCGGCTCTGGTTGTTATTATGCATATTGGAGTAGAATAATTTGGAGCAAAGTAACTATTTATTTATTATTATGCATATTGAAAGCCAAAGGAGAGTTTCCCCCCATCAAATCTATGAAAGTTATTTTCACAAATTTTGTATTTCAGGCTTATGAAGTTATGAAATCATGAATGAATCTAGATTCTTTCCTTCACACCTTTTTGTTGCTTTAAATGTGCAGGGCGTCTGCTTTATTTGTGGGAGTTTATGAACCTATAAAGCAGAAATTGCTGAGGATATTTCCTGAAAATCTTAGTGCCTTTAGCCATTTAGTAAGATACTTCTTATATTAGCATTAATATGTAGATATTGGTTTAAATGCTTGTTTGGAATTGAAAGTTAGGAAGATAAGTTAGAATTATTATACGATCTAAATTATCCAATTCAGATCAGAATTAAGTATCAGTTTTTCATCCCCTATTTTTCTCCTGTTTTCTCTTAAATTATTGCGGACTTGTTGATATTTCCAAACCAAATTCCCACTTCAGATTCTAGCATTGTATGGCTCCACATATGAGTAATAGAAAAAAATCTGTCTTTTCTCCAAATATTACAATGGGCACACTGAAATTTAAGTAAATTAAAGACCTGTTACTACTTTAAAAAAGTGTGAATTTTGGTCAATTAGTCTTCTGAAGCCTCTGGCATTTATTTTGCTTCTACTGGAGTTGATGCTTTGTCTATTTTATCATTCTTTTGTTGCTGGCACCCATTCCTTTTGTTGTAAAACTTTACTAATTTTATGGGGACAAAAATCTCAGTCTTTTTCAATCTCATTAGACTGCAGGTGCCATTGGAGGCATTGCTGCTTCATTGATTCGTGTTCCAACAGAGGTAATTAATTTCTTTTATTTGTAAAAGAGACAATTTCATGGTTGAAATATATTTCACCGGACAACTTCATATTTTTCCTAAGGTTATCAAGCAACGAATGCAAACTGGGCAGTTTACTTCAGCTTCTGGTGCCGTTCGCTTTATTGCTTCTAAGGAAGGCTTCAAAGGATTTTATGCTGTATGAAGTTCACCATTTTTTCCTTCCAAACTTTTTTGATAAATTATATTCCCCAAGTTTTTACAATGATATGTTCAAAATTTTCTCTAATATTGATCTTTGATCACAGGGATATGGATCTTTTTTGTTGCGAGATTTACCCTTTGATGCTATTCAATTTTGCATCTATGAGCAGATTCGAATAGGTTATATGGTTGCGGTAAATTCCTTAAGTTCTATTTTCGTGTGTTTTAGAAGCATCCATATTGTTTTTTTGTTCCTTTTCTCGTTATAGTTTTGAGCCTGAAAAGATTTCCGTCCTAACTGTAATTAATATTTAGTGAAATAAGTGAACAGCCTTATTGCACTAGTGTGGGTCGAGTTAATCCATTTTAATTGTACTGTAATAAATATAAAAAACAAGATGAGAGAGCAAAATATGCTTAGTGAACCAACTCACTTAACTTACCAATCTGTGGTAGGTCGAGTTACAAAATTTTGTTTACCAAAAAGTAAATTGGGTTGAATTGACTATTTTTAGGGCACTCATTGATGAGTCAACCCCTTGGCACTCACCTTTAGCTAGAGCTCGAAATATGTGTGCACAATGTTTTCATTTTTTTCGGCTCAATTTGAATATTTGTTTGCAATAAATTGGTATAAGAGCTAGTTCGATCTCTTACCACATGTGACAATTAGATTCTTGCAAGAAGATAAGGATCACTTCCAAGATAGAGAAATTTATTGAAAAGAACAATTTCAACTTGAGGATTGAGATGAGGGCTTTGCTTAAGGAGTAAGGTGGACACTCTCTCAAGGAGTATGCCACACGGAGAGACATGTTTTGTAGATGCAAGAAGAAATTATGCATTTGATGATTCTTTTTTCTGTGTTTGAAGATGTTCTTTATGAGGTTGTTATAGAGAAGACTACGATTGTGTTTTGGCCAAAGTTGGAGAAGTTGGCTAAACAAAACTCTTTAACTTCGAAGATATACATTGATGCAGACTGTATTGGTTCTATTATTGATTGAAAATTACACCTGAGTACTTTACGTTTCTTGGAGAAAGTCTAGTAACCCAAAGAAGCAACAAGACAAAGTATCTTGTTCTAGTGCAGAAGCTGTATTTTGAGATTTTGCTTAATGTAAGTGTGAAGAAAAACTCTAGATGAAAATCATACAGATGACCTTAAAATAAAGGTTGATATTTCTTCCTTTGCAATTGTACTTTAATAACAAGTCAACCATGAACGTTGCCCATAATCTAGTTCAACATGATAGGATCAAATATGTTGAAATTGACTGACATGTTATCAAAAGTAATATTGACAAAGGTCTTGTGGTTACAACTCATCTCTACATACTTTAGATACCGAACATTTCCACTAAGGGGCTTCCTTAAGACGTATTCCAGGATTTTGTGAATAAGTTGAGAATGATTGATATCCATTTACTAACTTGGGGAAAAGTGTTGTAAGTAGCATATTATTAGGATAAAAATATCCATCCATGTTGATCAAGAGAAAATATTCTTAGGATCTTCATATACATTTCAATATGCTTTTATTTTCTTATTTTAGAGTTTGGTTATGAGAATAAAATTTGTAGGATTGTTATAAATAAAATAAATTTTTATTTCCTTATATAGTTTAAATCTTACATTCTATTTGTTAGGCACGAAGAAATCTGAATGATCCAGAAAATGCAATTATTGGTGCTTTTGCAGGTAAATGCATGCCATTATACGCATATCTTTATAAAGGTATTATAGAGTAATATGTGGAAATAGGTACATGTTAGGTTTCATTTCTAGTAGCTTATGATGGGTTTAAGTTCTAGGCTGGCATTTTTCTGGACGAGGGATTTAAAAGCTTTTGGTTTTTTATCCTCATCATTGAATTAATCTTGTAAGGTGTATGGTCGTTTGGCACAAATAGCCGTTACTGTTTACAATTAATGTCATGTATCTTGTGAATTTTCTTTGCAAGGTGACAAGTTACATTCGTACCCCATATGGTGCTTTGGTTATCAGTTAAAAATGAAAAAAGATAGAGGATTAGGGAGAGAACCTGAATCGTTTTTCTTTTGGTTTCCTGATCTACATCATGCTTTCATGGCAAAGTATTGTATCACTTATTCATGACCCCACTCCATGCTATGAAGAACAAGTATAAATGATGTTATAACATATGTTCAGAATCCCACATAGGGTTAGATAAGCTTCTTGATGTGGTACTTAGGCCTTGAGGTTTTCTCACTTAATGAACTAGTTTTTTGGGTTTGACTCTCCTCTTGTGCTTATGTCCTAACATTTGGTGTTTTTGATTGAGAGTTGGACTACAAAAAGGGCTACCTTTAGATTGAAATTAGGCGCAAACAAAATACCTATCGCGAGTGAAGCCGTGTAAGAGAAAATGGCGTTATCCTGTTAGTGTCGATAAATGAATATTGTCATGTGCATTGGTTTTTAAAGGAGGTGATAATGTTAGTATTTAAGCCTTGAGATTTTCCCACCCGATGAACTGGTATTTTGGATTGGATTCTTCTTTTGTGCTTAAGTTCTAACAATATATATCTTAAACATGACTTTGATAAGCATTTTGATCTCATTGTTTCCATGCATATTTCAAAATTTTCTTTCGAATACTAGTCTTTATTGAATCAATATGCCTACAAACTTGTTTTAATAAACTCTTAAAGTAGTTATAAGAATAAAAAGTGGAAAAAACATCTCCAAAAATTGCTGTGTTTTAGTTTTCTTTATGTTTGATTTGTTGAGCTTTATTGGAAGTCCAACTAGACACCATTGTTTGTGTTGGGATGTGACTAAGTGCATTATTTCTTGTAGGTGCACTAACTGGAGCCATAACTACTCCCCTTGATGTCATCAAGACAAGACTAATGGTTCAAGTGAGCTATGATCCTGTTCCTTTTTTATAATATTCTTTTACACATAAATGCTACCTTGTGTGTGTGAGTAGTCTATAACTAAATCAATGAGAACATTCACAAGTTCCTATTTTCTTCCTCAAGGGATCTGCAAACCAATACAAAGGAATTGTTGACTGTGTTCAAACTATTATTAAGGAAGAAGGACCTCGTGCCTTTTTGAAGGTAAGGATTATGTGTTTTCATCCATACATTGTATAACTAGAGTGAAAAAATAGGGTGCAGCTAAATGGCAAAAAATCTATTTTGTTGCTTCTAAAGTATAATTTTATATTTACTGCAGGGTATTGGTCCCAGAGTACTATGGATAGGCATAGGTGGTTCAATATTCTTTGGTGTCCTTGAGAGTACAAAACGTTTTCTTGCTGAGAGGCGTCCTATAGAATCTCAGCACACATACTCAGACAAAAGTAAAGATAAATAGATTTTTTTCCTAGCCTATCTCACTGGCTTTTTCCAAGAGCAATATTTTCTTAAATACAGTGTACCCTCTTTAATTTTTTTTTCTTAAGCGTTCAGAGAAAAATAGTATTTGATTATTTTCCTTCCCGCTTGTCCGTCAGCTATACATTGTTCAATTGCTGAAATGATTTTGTGTTGAATTTTGAGAAGCATGAATTAATAAGAATTGAGATTACAAAATAGTCAACATCTCTTGAAAAGGAGGCGGAAGTGTTGACTCTGTGATGTCAAACTGCAACGAAATAGCATCACTCAGTAACATGTTCTGAATCAAAGCTAAAAGGAGGTCTATAGATCTTTATGACCTCCAGGTTAGAAGTTAATCGCTGATCTGAGAAGGTTTAGCAGACTGAAAATCGAAAATGAGCTTTTCACTACATAAACTATTTTGATAATGTATTAACATAAAATGTCAATCACTAGTAGAATCCACCGACCAAATCAGACAATTGCGCACAAGTATTTTGTGGAAAGAATTGGAGCCTGTAAAACATTATCAATGGAATTTTATATTTGATGTACAGGAGCTATACATTTTGGAGGCAAAAAAAACCAAATGTAACATTCTATTCTACTAGCCTCAAAAGCAACAAGAATCTACTCTCTCCTCCCTGCAAAAAAATGGAGAAAACAAAACTAGAATAGTGTTTTACAAGAATGAGCTATAGATACAGTTGGCATAATATACAACCATCAAGCATTTGCTCAACCAAAAAAATATACATCGCACTTTATATAAACTTTCCATCCGAATTTCATTTGATCAAGACTTCAGGTCTCTGCTCCCCCCATCTTTAATGTTTGCGCAATAATCCCCGATTGTTTATAATCCATCAATGGTTAAACGTCAAGAACCAACTTCCTATCTATCGTGAACTTCAGATCATTTTGATGATCTAAAGTAGAAAGTTTCACATTAAAGGGAGGTAAGCTCCACCATGACCCTTCCTCAGCACTAGTGGCGCTGCGTTGTCAGGGACCTTATCCATTTCTTCTGCGCATGCATCAATGACATCCCCAAATCCAGTTGCCACTGTAGCCAACTGCATCCGTAATTTCAAATCCCTTGTTCGCTTCAATAAGCATCTGAATGATCGTCCTAAATATTTAGCCCATTCAGCTGGCAATCCCCCCCCTGTGAGCCAGACAGAGAAATGGGATTGGTCCCCTCTGGCCGCAATTTCAGCTCTATAGAATCTAGCTAAATCAATCAGCATTGAAGGCTGAAGAGGTAAAACTGCAACAAATTCAGCTACAAACTCCTCCATTACCTCCGGTTTAAGCATCTGGTTCCAGAGTACTAAAGCCCATTCACTTGGCTGGTTCAGGTTATAAGCTTCGGCTACAATCAGAGCTTCCTGAAATCGAGATTGCTCAACTAACGCTCGTCTAGCATTGGTTTCTGATCTATAAAGCCATTGGAAATCTGGCATTCGTATTTGAAGGGACAGAAGGGAAGCCTGTGCACAATCTCTACGTGTTTTGTTGCCAGCATCGATAGAAGAGTGAACTTCAGCAGCTTCAATGTAGTAGCGCATGGAATCCAGTAAGTCTTCATTCTGGTCCTTGTTGTAGCGGCGAAACCACTGCTCACATGATTGCTCTGCACGTGACTCTAAAAGAGCTGCTGTCTCGTGCTTCATATCAAAATGATTGTAGACCTGTACAGAACACAATTACAATCAATAAATTATCATATTTTTGTTTAGTTTCTTTGATTTATGTTGAGAGAAATTTAGCTTCATTGATTTGGAGAAAAGGAGAACCGAGAAAATGAAAAGAAAAACTTTCTGAGCACACAAAAAAGAGCAATTTGTCCACTTTTAAAGTGACCGCTCGAAGAAGTTATTAACATAACAAAGAATATGTAGTGCCATACTATTGACATATTATGTAGTGGGTTAAAAGGACTCTATTTCAGTGATCCCTGAATCATTTAAAAATAAAAATGTTACTGAATGGGTCAAAACGAAGTATACACTCCGACTAAATTATTGCGCAACGGAAGGTACTGGCTAATTCAATGTTAGCAGCATACAATCATTAATCTATATATTCATTTACTGTAGCACGAAGAAAACACAAACCATGGCAAATGCATCAAGGTCATTAGGGTTGAAATGCTTCAAGGATGTAAGAACAGCCATTCGAAATCCCCTGACAGCCTCAGCAGTTCCAGTGTTTGTGTCTGCAGCAGCAGAGTACTTCTGAAGAAGTAGATCCAATTGACCATTCTCGATAAGAATGCCAAGAATGAAATTCAGAGCATAAAAATTTCCAACTCCAGTTATCAGGCGTGCCAAACATGGAAAATCACCCTCCAAGACATAAGCATCAACCCTAGTTGCAGCAAGGGCCACAAGAACATCAACTCCATCAAGGCAAGAAGATGATTTGTAGAAGTGGTGAGATAAAATGAGAAGCTCCACCTGAAAATGCCAAATTTACATGAAAGAATAGTGTCAGCTTCAGGAAAAGTAACTCACTCAGTCAGAATCGTTTAGATACCCAATAATGCAAAGGAAGAGGGGCATTGAAAACAACACCATCAGCTGTCAAGGTTTCATTGGATAAAGAGAAAATACTGAACATAGCATCTTATGTTTAGGGCCCTAAAAGTGTGTGTAGTGCTCATTTAATCCTTACAATTTATGAGATTTAAAGATTCCGATACACTTACCTCACTCTGATAGTGAACTAGTTCCATAACTCAATATGTCTTGTCTCTTTCTTTCTGTACACACACAAACAGGTCTTATTATTTCTACACCTAAAATTCTGCCACACACCAGCTAATGATGAGTCAATTATTGGCTACGGTATATGACTTGGTTATTGTTGAAATGACAACCTTTTTTGTTTAGGAAATGTGTGAATATTGTACCGAGCTAACTTTCAGTAAGTTCACCCAGCCAGCTTTAGCTGGCACGTGACAGCTGACTGTAGCTGCTTCTGTTGCTTGCACTCTCTCTCCTCTAAATTGGGGTTTCCTTTATGTAGTCTCTTGTTTCTGTTTCTTCTTCAGTACAAGTAAGTGAATAGAGAAACATTCCACCAAAAGAAACCCCTTTGGGAGTCTAAGGCTCTCTCTCAAAGACTATTATTTGAACAACTGATGTTAATAGAATTAATGCCAATGGCATATTTCAACTTTCAAGTGTGTAGAGACAAGGCAATTTATCCCAAAGTGTTATGATCTGACTCGCCTGCTCTAACATTGTTCTGCTGCCACTGTTATACTGATTTCTTTGTTTGAGTTTTTAATTATTTTTGGACCAGAGAAAGAAACATAAGTTCGGTAAATTGCAATGTTTGCAACATTTTGTCACAAAAAGGTGGCTTTGGTAAAGTTCTCAAGCACTTAGGGAATCCACCCTTAACAGGTAGCTATTAAGGAGGAGACTCAACACTTAAATGAGTATCACATTTTACTCAATGTAAGACTTAAACAATCCATGATACCCAAGTCCATCACAGCACCAACCCTAACAACCAAACGTAAGTTACACTTCACTCAATTTCCTATGCGAGACACCGACAGTCAACTTTTATTCAACTGATAAGTTACCAATTTGTTTCCAACGATGGAAACATAGGGAGCACATAAAAACAAAAAAAAAAAGAACTTTCCATGCAAATATGCAAAGAAAGTATTAAAAATCACCCATGATCAAATATCAAATAAATAATTGATTATATATAAATATAATCGATTATCAAATAAATAATAGATTATGTTTAATTAAATATAATAAATAATTAAAACAGATAATATTATAATAGTAAACAAATTAATTTCAATTTTAATATTTTATAAAATAAACTATTTTAATGTTTAATAATTAATTTTGTAAGAACCTAAAATCAAATTTAAAAACTTAAATTTCAAACTAATATTATATACTATTAATTGATATGTAGTATATAATAATGAAATAAAATAAAAATAAATTTAATATTTTGTTAATATATTTTATACTAAAATAATCAAAATAATTAATAAATAAAATAATTAAAATTTTGATACTTTATTTTAATATATTTTTATTATGAAATATAAGTTTTTATTATTACAATTTTGTAATAATTTTTTATTTTAATATACATTTGATTTTAACAATAATTTATATTTTCGAATTATTTAAATTTTTTTATAAATTATTTTCTAAATATATTAATATACAACCAAATTTATCCTATCAAATCAATTAAATCTGGTGCAAACTTTCTCCACACTTTTCACATACTTCCTCAATCCAAACAACCTCTCTTTTCAATGCCTTTCCTTATTTCTTTCCTTAAATATTTCATATTGCACCGAGTATCCAATACTGCTAATTGGGACTTAGGCACCCCTTGATACCCAAGTCCTATCAGGTTTTAAGGATATCTCTTCACTAGAGCAGTGACTCCGCGATAAGATTAGGTGCTTGACTTCCACATGGGCTAAAGTACATGGTCTTTTCAAAGGGTGTTCCTCACAGACATGTTGAGAGATTGACTAGGGCTTTTCTACATTCATGTCATCCTTTTCTTCATCATAATGAATTTCCTCCATAATCAAACAAAACAAATAACAAGGTGTATCACATCACAAAGGGCTTCATCTATCATCCAAAGATCAACATGAATTAGATTTTTTCTATCAGCAATATAATTTTAATTCACGATTTACTCATTTTGTGAACTATTAGTGAAAGAAATTGCTAGACTGACAACTATGAACACAATACCTCACACGCATGTGGTATTTCTTGCCCAGTAATCACCAAACGCATTAAAGAGTGCCCAATTTCTGGTTCAGAGGGACAAAGCTCTGCCCACTTCAAGAAGTCTGAAAATCTCCACAGCAAAGGAGCAGGCCCTTCCTCCTTCTGTGAATCCATATACCCTCCACGATGTGCAGCCAACACACCCTAGCAAAACAGAAATATAGTTATATGGACCTTATTAATGTCGAAAAATTGTACCTATGCAGTGGGTAACAGACACCTTCTTAACTACATGTTAAATAAATAAAAAAAGTCAAAATGACACCAGTTCACATATCCGGGTCAATATGAGTGAGACTATATCCAAATTTATGCAACATGCCCACAAAATTTATCTATGACCAGGAGTGACGAAATACATTTACAGATTACAACACACTGTTCCATCCAAAACCATTACGAAATAGAAATTGAAACAAATGATGAACCAAACCTTTAGAAAAGATTCTGCGAGTATTTGAGCAATGCTTGCTGCTGGCATTGGATGAGTCTGCACCAAAAAGTTGGCCTCCTCAAAGGAATCCTGTGCTTTAAGAGAAAGGAGATGTAGCAGTTCAATTGGTTGTTTGTTGAATGCCTCAGAAAATGAGAGGCCCAAGGTGTTTGCAGCTTTTATAACTGCTATTATTCTCTTACATAGCCCACGACCACTCCCTTCGGTAAAAATGGTCACCAAACTCTCCAAAACCTAGCATTGCATGTCCACAATATTATATTATACACATCTTATTGTCAGTAGAGAAAAGGAACTTGCAATTGCAGCATGAAGTAGGGTCTGGTTGGACAACTACCTGCAGTGGGTCAATATAGTGCTGTTTATTTAGTATACCATATGACTGCATAACTGAACGCACTTCCTCGTCAAGCATTGAAACTGATACATTGCTAGGAGGAGTGGAACTAGCAGCAAGCTTCAAGGCTGCATCAACAAGTGTAAACTCAGATGGTATTTGTCCAGGAGAGAATTTGTATTGTAGTTGCTTGGCGGCAGCAATTTGCCCAAATTCTAATAAAGAAAGTACAGCCCTTTCCAGCTCTGCTGTTCCAACCCTTTCCTCCCATCTAGAAAAGGACATTTCAACTTTAATGTTATCATCTTGCAACTGCGACTCATTTTTTAAATGAATAGTACTAGAGACATCATCAGTATCAGCACTTTTATCAGCTGACTCAAGAGGTGGGCGCCTTGGTGCCATGTATCCTTTGGCCCGTCTTTTTGTCTTTGTATTCCCACCAACAGTAGTTGAAAGACCAGCATCTATCACAAAATTCTTGTGAGGGATTTGGTTTTCCCTGGACTCATATTTTTCTACAGTTCTACTCTTCATTGTATTTATATGGTTGTCCATCTTTGCTATTATGCTTGCAGTTCGGTCAATAATACTAGAGTCATTCTTGATACCACTCTCCCTGGTAGAAAAGGTAAAATTGAAATCACCTTCACTCTTCACCTGAGCCTCAGACTCAACAGCTAAGAGCCATACTTTGGTTTCAATTTCACGCAGAAGTTGCAATGGACAGACACTGAAAAATTCAACAATTTTATAAGTAACGATAACTAAAATTGAAACAGAAAGTAGTTCACTAATGATTGAATATGTTCCATACGGATTGGAAAGACTTATCATCCCACTCAGCCATTGCAGCGATAGTAACAAAAGTTCATGAAGTTCCCTTGCAGGGAGATCTTTCTCAACAGCTTCAGCATGTTTAAGAAAAAATAAACCAGCCTGAAATAATTACAACAGATGAAATTTCAGCACAAAGCAATATAGAAGATATTGTTAGCAGAACGTTGACTGTAGTGTACTAGAAACCAAACACACTTGTCGAGAAGGGAAAGAGTATCTAATGAAGAGTGTGTGGCAGTGGTTCCATAATGCAACCCTCTCTTCTGGAACATCCCAAAGAAATTCCTTCCATTCAGCTACCATAGATTCAGCCTACAATTTATAAAAGGGGAAGACAAATGAGGGAAAAGTGTTGATGATAAATGCACAATCTATCATTTAAAGTTGATAAAAGGCATTAAAGAAAATTGTCAAAAAAAAAGAGGCAAATAGTAATTTCTACCCGAACTCAGATTTTCAGAAAAAATAAGATAATTCAATATTCAAGTGAATTTATAAATTTTCAGTAATGTCTAATGTTTAAAATATGAAATTTGTTCATAAAAACTCATTTTCAACACAATATTCTGCTAAAGTTCTTATATTTCTGCAAGTTGATTAGCTAATTGCCACATCAACATAGTTTGTCACAGGAATTTGTTAGGATTCTTGTAAGTTGATTGGCTAGCTAGCTGTTGGAGCCCAACAAGTTTATGGGTCGGTCCATGAAGGGCGTGAGACACCTAAGGTATGAAAGGTGTAAGTGTGCAAAAGAAAGAAGGCAAATTCTCACGATGAGGTGGCATGAGTAAGTGGAGAGGTTATTACAAAACGGAGCTGGCATGAGTAAATGGGAGCTTGTTAGATGTGGGAGAATATTTTTATTATTTAGTCTCATGAGGCAGAAGAGAGACGGGGCTATGATCTGATTTTCTGTTAGAGGAGCTATGCTCTAGGCAATTGGAGGTTTCCTCTTTTTGTAGTTTCCTTTTTATTGTAAATAACATACAATTCACCAGTACCTTTGAATTTTCTTCACTCTTTACTACTATAACTTTGGTACGTAACATTGGAAAATCAACATAATTTGTAGGGTCCTAACAAACTATGCCAATGTGACATTCAACTAATCAGCTTACAGAAAGCATTAGAGAAGAACTCTCTATTACTCTAATAGCCATCCATTTGATCAAAATAAATGATCATATATAGCAGAATTTATTAAAACAGATAGTTACAGTATGAGTCAAACCAATATGATAAATCATTTGCACAATTATGCACAAGTAACAGAACATAATTGCGTATAAAAGATGTACTGACAAAGAAAAATATATTTTATATGACAACATTACTCATGTTCAAAATACTAAGTTTACAATTGCCAACATATGCCTATATGAAAAGGAATATATAATGCCCATAGTAAAATTTAATTAATCTAATATTAAGTTTTACAGACCAAAACTAAACTTATTAAGAGACAATATAATTAAAAAGAATTGACTAAGGTTTTAATATAGGCTCAAGAAATTCCCTCAATAGACACTAACATCACAAACTGGTTTGCAACCTTTAAGTATTACCTGAGATTCAGTAACATGATGCGTAGCAGATTTCCAGGGTGCACCATTGGCCTCCAACTGCTTGGCCCAGTTCCTTGCCTGCTCCCAGTGACTATTATTCTCTAGTGCAGATAGGAGCGAAGCATCATCTAAAATTTCTTCATCACCCAAATGCAACTCATTATCTTTACGAAGTAAAGGCTCTGCTAAATTAATTTTCCAATAAACCCTTCGATAGTATGCTGCAGTATGTCCACCATCACCAAAGTCAGTCGCAGCAAGAAGTTGCAGTAGGCATCTTTTTTCATAAGGAGATGGACAGGTTGAAAGCACGGCATCAGCAGCTGTTGAAGCAGTAGAACTAATCCATGATGCCCCAATCTGCGCCTCTCTTCCTACATTTGGCTGTAAGTACATTGGTTCCTCCTTAATTCGTGCTGAAAAAGAACCCAAATGGGCAGAAGCTTCTGAGAGGCGCATTTGTGAAAATGCCTGAATAAACAAAAAAAATTCACATTAACAGACTACAAGGGGATAGATAAAGTGCAATTTACCTTAAAAAAAATAGCAAGTGAAAAAAAGTCAAGAAACACTTGTAAAAAATAACCAACCCTGACACTTGAACATAGTATCCACTATTCAGAAGTCTACAATAAATGAACAAATTTTGAATGAGTTGCCTTACTTGAAGAGCACGGATGAATGGTAGCAAGGGGCATGATGGAAGGAACATCTCAAATGCCCTGAGCAAAGGCAAAAACAATTGTTGTTCACAAAGCACTGCAACCATCTTTGAAAGGGATGCAGGTCCTTCAACAGAATCACTTGGAACATTAAGGCATCCAAAATGTTCTACTTTTCTATCATTCTCCACAGCTTTATCTTGGGAATCAAATACTTTTTCACTGGTAGAAGTGCGAGAGATATCAGATATTGCAGAAGCAGAGGAGTCAAGTGAAATAGGAGTTATCAACCGTCGTCGTTTAGGACTCTGCCTGTTGTAATGAAATGTAAGTACTCTGTTACCTACAGGTAGGGCATTAGTAGCATTTACAGCTGCTCCAACATTATCTGCAATCTGGGAAGCAATATCATTCACCTTAATGGATGAAGTTTCCCTGTCCACAAAAGAAAAGTAAAAAGTTTCAATCATTGAAGTTTACATACATGGTTGGGTCCATGTCTCAATGCTCAGAGCTTTATCAATTCATCATATTATCTGAATTTTCAGCCCAATTATTTAATTATACAAGCCTTATTCTACTAGTCGAGTTGGATAGAATATGTTGCTCTTGTCTTACCAATTCTTTTAAAAAAATTAGACACCAATAAACATGAAACTAAATATATTGAATTTGATGACAGTTTTAACATGTAATGAGGAAATATTAAAGATTTTAGATGAATGTAAAGTTTTATGAGTGTAATATTTATGATGAAAATTTCAATTCAGCAGTGTATTTTTCAATAAACCAGTCACGAAAATATTAATTCCTTCTGTGTAACATTTTCAATATCATTTAAGCAGTTACTTTATCCTAAAACATACATAGAGGACAGACAGATTTTGCCTACTGTAACTTAGACTACTTATACACTCAGCTCAATACAAATTAAATCACACAAAACTGCAAGCTCTTCACATCAGAAATGGCTAAATTAATTAAAATAAAAAGAACATATTTATGAAATTATCCTTTTACTTATAAACAGTCCCAGTCACCTTGCTGCAGTAATTTCCAACCAAACTGTCAGGCATGACAATGGAGAGACATCAAGGAAACATGAAGCAACCATAGCCAATATTGACCAGGACAACTCTTTTGCTTTCCTCAAGAGAGCCTCTCCAGGACATTTGTGCTTTTCACATTCTGCTAATATTTGGAAGAGTTCAACTGGAACACACATGTTTTCATAAGGAAAGGTTGTTTCACCGTCTTTCCCAAGTGTATCGAAGAAAAATGCAGAGCTTGCCTTTTTCTTTGACTGCATTCCCCTCAAAACTGTTAACATATGAAGTCGGAGACGTGGATCACTAAACTCCTTTGATGCCTACCATTCACAATCACAGAGTTTCAAAGTGGAACAATTTCATTTTAACATTATATACATGGTTTAAACATGATGTTGAGTAAAGGTAGGGAGCAAGACTCACCACTTGAACTACCGTATCAAATGAATATCCTCCAATCTGGGCTTCAGACAAAAATTCAATCTGACAGAAACCAAAAAATCATAAGATCCTAGTTTGAGTAGTCAATAAAAGAAACAAAAGTAGAAACATACCCAATCATTGTCTCTGGCTAATACAGCAAGGTACTTGGTACTTAATGGAAGCTGGTGCAATTTACAAAAATTTGTTACCAAAGTCCAGTGCTGACTAGCAGTCTTTTGTTGAGATCTTAACTCATTTCCATCACCATTTCCACTTAATAGCCACGAACCGTAACTTTTTCCATCAAACAACCGTGGAAGGCTAGCCTTTTCCAGATGGTGCAAGACAAGAATAAGAGCTCGTGAAGGTTGTTTACCAACAGATCCTGTCTCAGTAGCAATTACAGGAGAATCCTTGTGCACGTATTCCTCAGCTAAAGCTCGAGCAAGAGATTCTGTAACATCACCTTCATGGGATGTTGCATGAAACACAGAACCCTTAGGTGATAATTGCCTAAGATTTTCATTACTTTCAATTGATTTATAAAATGAAGATATCCTTTTTAGCACAGCAATATCAACGTGCAGTGTGTTGGCAGATAGACCACATAACTCCAAAAGAAAAGCACATGAAGCAACAAGCATGGAATCGTCAAAATGCATAATGGCAATTGGCAAAACCTGAAAATTTAGGAACAATTTTCAATATAGCATTCAAAACTTCAATGAGATTCATATTTTTTGTATTTTTCATGAATGTAAAATTACATATTAAGAAAGAATATGAGAATCTCCACCATCAAAATTAAAAGATATACTAAGATGTTTCTATCGAAAATCTAACTAAGTACAAAGATATAACCAAATTAAAATATTAAGTATGGAGCAACTCTCACTTACAATTTGGTTTTATAGAATTGAGTTATACCTAAACCTAAATTCTAAGATGGCATCAAAATCAATCATAAAATATGTTGCCTATCAAGATAGTCATTTTCCAATCACCCATAGATGTCATTCTTGCAAACTTTATGCTTCAAGATGTCTAATCCTTACTATGAGAAGAGTGTCTTACAGATCTCACATCAAATATAGATATAATCAAATTAAATTGTACAAGTATGAGTAACCCTTACTTAAAAGCCAATTTTGTAGAGTTGATTTAAGTTCATATCCAAATTCTGAGTAACATAAACCTGATAAAATACCGAATGAAGAGTTAAATAAAGGATCATTCATTAATGCCCTTAACCAAACCGCTTAAACATTTAGGTTCTTCGGTTCTTCATGAGGTCCCAAAGCCCCAATGACCAAGTGGCCAAAATTTGCCACCCATTTTTGTCATAATTCCATCAAGCAATAACATAAAATAAAATGGGACGGGGTATTTTTCATGCTTAAAGCTCAAAACACTCTTATAGGGCATGTTAAAGACAAACATTTTTAAACTTTTTGGTTGAATTGGTTCTTGACAAACATATTGCTAGATGAGCTTAGGAGTAATGCCATTGCCAATTATGAAATTTACCATCACCATTGTTAGATATATTAGATTATTTGATCCCTTAGATAGATATCTTATCTTTATCTTTTATCTTCAATTACTTTGTTATTATTCTTTATTCATATTTTGGACTTGGCCAATATTTCCTTCATTATAAATACAATACCCTATGTGTATTTTCTATTCAAAGAAGATTAATCCCATACATTTTTTCACTATATTTAATATTGTATCTAGAGCTCAAGGTTCTTTAGAAAAAAAAAACATCGCCTTTGCCACTATAACCACCGTAGTCGCCGTATGTTGTCATCAACACGGAGGTCCAGTTTCGATTGGCGACCATACGGATTTGATCGTCTAGGCTGGGGACCACCATGCAATCAACGATGTCCTCATCAGAGCTCTCATGTGCCTCTTGAAGTTACGGATCTGCTCCTTTTTTCCATCACGTGGCAGAGCGTCCTGACTCCTCTCTAGCAATGATTCAGAGCACCGAAGCCGCCTCTTTCTCGTCTTTCAGAATTTGTGCTTTGTACCTTGATTGGAGAACCTTGGATTTTTAGGGTTTATCTCTCTCTTGTTCATCTATGGCTTCTTATACTACTGTCTCTTCTGATATCTCTTCTGCCACCAATGCATCTGAATCGTCAATATATACTAACTATGCCAATATGCACTTGTCTATTGATAAGTTAGATGGCACTAATTATTCGACTTGGGCGTCAAACATTAAACTCCAAGATTTGTTGCTTAAGGGAAGTCTTTTGGGTTGTTATGTCATCTTTGCTAATCGTTATGTGGCCTAAAACAGTCTCCTAAGGCTTAGTTTGAAAATTTTAGCAACGTTGTTCAACAATTTGGTATGACTTGGTGATCATTTAGTCTTTTATGTTGGATGTGTCTACTTGAGTATATATTGATGACATCGTTCTTACGGCGCAATGACAACCATGGCATCTCCCAGATGAAACAACATCTTTACCACCATTTTCAGACCAAAAATCTTGGCAAACTTAGATATTTCTTGGAAATTGAGGTGGCACAATCCAATAATGGTATTGTTATATCTCAAAAAGAAGTATGCATTGGATATTTTGGAGAAAATTGGGTTGATGAATCCAAAATCAATTGATACACCCATGGGTCCTAATACTAAACTTCTACAAATCAGGGGGAGCCTATGTAAGATCCTGAACAATATAAAAGACTAATTGGGAAATTGAATTATCTTACTGTTACTCATCCTGACATTTCCTTTGTAGTCAGTGTGGTAAGCCAATTTCTTAATTCCCCATGTAAATATCATTGGAATACAATCATCCGTAAATTAAAATACATTAAAAAATCTCTTGGAAAAAAGTTGCAATATGGTTCCAATAACCATAGAAGAGTTGTTTGTTATTCAGATGTTGATTGGGCAATCTAGTGCAGAAGCAGAATATAAAGTTATCCCCTCAGCCACTTGTAAGCTTGTTTGGCTTAAGAAACTGCTTGGAGAGTTACAATTTGGAAATGTCAATTAAATGACACTTATATGTGACAATTAGACTGCTCTTCATATTAGTTCTAATATTGTCTTTCATGAGAGGACCAAACACATTGAGATTGACTGTCAGAGGAGATTGTATCTAGAGACATTAAGACTCAGTTTGTTAACTCAAGTGATCACTTAGCAAATATTTTCACTAAGTTTTTACCAGGACCAAAAATTGATTATATATGTAACAAGTTTAGTACATACATCCAGCTTGATGGGGAGTGTTAGATATATTAGATTATTAGATATCATAAATAAATATTTTATCTTTATATTTTATGTTCAGTTACTTATTATTCTTTATTTGTATTTTTGGCTTAACCCGTATTTTCTTTATTATAAAGACAATATCCTATGTGTATTTTCTACACAAGAGAGATTAATCCCATATAGTTTTTCACTATATTCAATGAGCACAAAGATTTTTATCTAGTGAAAAGGAACCTATTTTTTTAGCATTCTAGATGCTTTCATTTGTTTTAATTATAACTCTCGTTTCATGTTCATAATCAGAAATCTAGATAAACAGAAGAAAAAAAAACTCACACATGAAAGTAGAGTCTCTTCACTTTGTTCTAGTGGAGAAAGAAGTGTCTGGACATCTGATTGAATGTTGGTTTGTCCATGACCTGAAGTACTAGATTCCCTGTCTGACTTCAGATTTTGGATTCTGTGGCCAAGAATTTGGTTAAAAGCTGCCAGTGCTCGTCCACGATGCAAAAGATGCTCAAGCCCAAATCCATTTTCCTGAAAAATCAATTCAAATTACCAAGATATAATATCAAAATATAATTGGAATGGAACTCATCAAATAGCATATTTGCACTTGTACAAAAGAAGAACGACACGATGTCAAGCTTCTAAAATGGAAAAATAATAGATAGGCAGAATATTTTGTTGGAACAGTTACTGAATTTTGAATAGATAGGTGGTCCCTCACACTTTTGACTTATCCAACAACTATCGAATGATGAGAAATTCATGCAGATTTTTTGTTGTGTTTGTTTACTGCACAGCATTGCTTCCTACAATAACCTTTGATTAGGGGGAAAAACTGACTCTCAAGGAAATTTTCACATGCAGATTTAAGTCTTACAGCATGCCAGAAACTGCATGGAATTCAGTCACATGGGTGTACTCATTTAGTTTGTAGCCTAGCCACCATAAAGCAATTAGAAAGAACTGTAATTAGCTATTGAGGTCAAACATATGAAGCACGAAAAATATGTTTGGTGGAAAATACACAAGATCAAAGATACAAAGTCGTTCCTAATTGACAATTGTCATTTCTTCACAGTATAACAAACATAATGCATGACGTGCTCGTTAGAGAGCTTCACACAACTAAGACAAGGGAGAAACAAATATCAAATATAATGTTGTAGACTGACTTTCCAAAATCATAATAGATACAAGAAATGCAAACTAATGTAACCTGTAATCAGTCTAATATACGAAGAAAGTCATTGGATCACTGGTTCAACCACTTCATGCTAGTCCAACAGTCATACATGTTACTTTTTTATAAACATGGGAAGAAATAAAAATAAGATCGTGATCCTATGCAGTCAGGTAGTAAAACTCAACATGAAGTTTCTCAATTAACTTTCTGGTTTGTAAATAATAGAATTTGATGAGGATGATGAAAAGAATATATAGAGGATAGTAACAGGCAGTCGTGTGAAAGCAAAATATGTAGGCTGTATTATCAGTTTCAAAAGATAAAAATACAGGTATGTTCTGTAGCAAAACATGAATGACCAGGAGACATTACATAGCAGTTGAGGTTATAGACAGTTACAGAGCAGTGTATTATCTTATTTTAACAAATAATCTAGAAAATAAAATATACAAACACACCTGTAAAATAGTTAAAACAAACTACAGAAAAATAGAACACTATAGACAAATACATAACACTAATAGTAAAGGACACATTTTATCTTGTGATAAGAAAAGAACAGGACAGATCCATTCATCAGTGTTGTGAAGACCAATAATAAATATAATAATATGAAAGAAATAATAATCATAATAATAATAATAATTTAAAAAAGTACTAATACCCATTTCTTTACCCAACTAAACTCTAAACCCTAAATCAACCTTACAAGTTGGTTTTACAAGGTTGAGTTAAATTTAAAATCCACTTTTTAACATTCAGAATATTCAACAGTTGGATCATTTTGAAGGGTTTACTCAAATTTATATTGGTAATGGTATGGTTTGAAAGCTTATATTGGATGTTAGTTTTTTGTTTATATATCTAGGTGTGTATTCTCTGATTAGTATGTGAAATAATACTCAAGATTAGTATTACGTTTAAGCTTTTTCTTATCTTTTCTTCATATCCTATTCTAATACTTTGATTCACCACCAATTAGCTTATTTCATTATTTATTCACATGTAAAAAGTTATTTGACTACATTTCAAAATTGTCATGCAAACAAAACTACATCATGTCATGCTAAGATCTTAAGCTAAACATAAGTTGTTGGAAACAAATGTTCCCTTAAAATTGCACATAATCAGACAAGCTAGGTGGCTGGCTGAACCAAGTCAATTGAGTTTGTCATACTATGTTGCAATTGGAGTCCGTTGTACCAATAAAGCTGCAAATACTATATAGCTAAACAAGCTTTAGGCAGTGGAGCCTTTCTTGGCAATTTTCAGGAGTGAAAACATTATGGAAGAAGATTTGAGTACGAAAATGGCAAGGCACACAATAAATCCTTGTAAAAGAGGGAAGGAAAATAAGAGAGAAACAAACAATAAAATTAAAAGCCCATACCTCAAGTAAAGGACCATATAGTTCTTCAATGTGTCTTTGGATAGTGGCCTCCCAAGAGATTGCACTTATCTCAGCATGTACATCAGCATTTATGAATAAATCAATGTCTCTGTGTAGCAAAGTTTCCCCAGTAGGAAACTCTGAAAATGATTGGCATCCAAGAGGACCCTGTAATGTAATGAAAAACTTACATAACTTGAATTGCATAAATATACAAGAATTGTTTCTGCAACAGCATGCAAAGTACACAACTGCTGCGGTGTTTATAAACAAACAGAAGATAACAAAAGATTGGAGATGAAAGATATAATCACATTGAAAAGAATAATAAAACAGACCTGGACATAAAGCTGTATCAATCTTCGAATAGGCTTAGGAAACCAGCAAGGAAGCATTTGCAAAAGAGAAGTATCACGTCCGGTAGAGAAGAAGATCTCATCACGCCAATTAAGATAGTCTGATAAAGCTGCATTGCAAAATTGCGAAAGACAAAAATTGCCACCAGAAAATAGGGTTATTTTAAGTGCCCAAATATTAGTAGAATAGGGACAGTGAGTTACCAAAAAATTAGTTTAATGCTAACCGGTTCTTGCTTTAGGGACCAGCAAGGCCATTGTATCTTGCCCAAGACACGCCGCAACAAGTGTGCGCCACAATGTGGGAAACTTTTGCAAAGTCGGCCTGAGGTTCTCCAATGTGCATTGGGCAGAGGAATTACTCTGCCGATTTACACCACCACTATTTAAGCAGTTTTGAATTGGGACAGCAGCATGCATTAAGGTTGCCAAGGCAGCCATTTCTCCCCCTCCTTCAGCAATGTCATCCACAGTTCGAATTATTTCTAGCTCAAGAACACTGAGGTCACTTCTAGGAACTAAATTACGTGACATTATTGATCGAGAATTGGCAAGTGAGGCTTCATATTCACACCCCCTGACTCTCGATAACAGTAGCCATCTTGCCCATTCACAATCAACCTGTTAAGAGGCAATATGTATCAATGCCCAACGCTAAAACCTCTTAAAAGCAAAGATCATGTTAACATAAAGGTTTTGAAGAATATAAGTTGAATGAAATAATGAATGGGAAAAGGAATTTTGTACAACAATAAAGCTTCTTTATGTTCTCTGGGATTGAGCAGCTTTGCACTAATGATAATTTTTCTCTACTTCGTTTTCCTTTTTCCCTCTATAGAGGGGTCTCCTATTGTCCATATTCTGTTATGTTTTTTCACATAGTCTTATGAATTTTCTTCTTTTATCAAAGAGGTAACCTGAATTGGTAACTAAAATTGTATTATAATACAAAATATTTAATAAAGTTTGAAAAACACCAAAAAACATGGAACCTACAAATTTCAGTGCATCGGCCTCTTATGGAAGCATCTAAGCATAATTTGAAATAAAGACAAAAAAGCGATTGGAATAGAAAAACATACAAAACAATAACAAATAATGAACATAAAGAAGCTTACTGTAGATTCCTGTAAAGCATAAAGTGAATCGTTGTCAAGGACCAGATTGTGCTGGTCAAGGTAAAGGTCCAAAAGATTTGGCAAGTTATATTGTGCACAGTGATGTACAAATATTTTATGCAAAGCTTGTATAGATCCATCTCGAACAGATGAAGTCTCAGTAAGATCATCCTCTATGCTTAACTTATCTATGCCAGATATGAAACCTGAACGAGCCAAGAGAGCTATCATCTCCAAACTCCCTTCCCAATATTCTTTCAGAAATATAAACTTTTTTGCAAGGTTTTCCTCCATAAGCATCCTCATCCACCCAGAACATATGTCTGGTGAAAACCTAAACATTTGTACATCTGGAACTTCCATGCATACAGAATCCAATTCTTCAAAAGAGCACAAGAAACTTCCATAATTAGAAGACTTCACATTTATATTGCCTCCATAAGATGAGGTAGGCTGTAAGACATCCAAATTGAGTTGAAGGCTTCCAACTGATAGGACATATGGAGGTATCAAGTTTAGCAGTCTAAAGACTTCCTTCCAGTTGTTACGGCAAACATAGTATTCAAGTTGTGAATCCCACAATATAGAATTGCTTGAATGAAAAGGTTGATCCAATATCATCTGTACACACAAAGATGAATGAATAATAAAAAATAATGTTACCATAGTTAAACAACGGAAGTAAATTTTCATTTCAGCTGTAATTTTAATCCTAAGTATAGAAATATTTGGTTTCATATTCAAACCAAAACAAGTAGAGAATCAAGAAAATAGATCTAATAAAGGTGTCTGTTGAAGTTGGTAAACTAAAGGACCTCAAAAAATAAATAGGCACATGCAATCATATCCAAATCTCTAAGAAAACAAGCCCTTTTGCTTCCAACCTGATCCAAGAGAAATGTTGCACTCAAAATAAACCCAAATTTCAAGAATTCTCACGGAAACCTCTTTTGGTCTTTATATAATTTAGTAAACAAATATAAAATCAATTTAAAATTCATGATCTAGACTGTTCTAAAGGTGGAGAGAGTTGCTAATCATCATTGGCTTCATCAGAAATCAGTAATAGAAATTAACATCTATACAAACATGCAGACATGGAACAGAGAAGGAACTTACACGATCAACAGTTCTTTGATCCCAGGCATCAAACCAGACAGCGGCAGAAGCCCAATATCCAGCAGGAGCATCATCTTCATCAACTTCCAGGGCAGATGAGCTTTCACTAATATTAATCCATGTGTCGAACACAATTCCATCTATCTCACCACATTCAATGACATGACTATCAAATGAATGGTTATGCAAGAGCCTCAATTGACTTTCCACTGTTAAAACAGAGCCTGATGGATTGCTGATATCTTTCAGTCGGTGATTATATGTTTTCCAGAAGCTACTGCTAGGATAGAGACTCTTCTCATATACATGCACAGACAAATAAGATTACAAGCCTCAGCTCAGAAATTTCTCTTCACTCTACTTGAACTGCACAACATTTACCACAAAAATTAAGAAAACTAAATTCCACTTACCTCAATTAGTGACATATCATCCAATATCTTCCACTCATATGGTCCTAGGTAACCATATCTTTTCATTTCCTCAGCAATCTGTGTGCGCAGGGATCTTCTTACCGTGCCAAACAGCAGTTGTTTAAGACAAGATTCAATGTTCTCTCCAAGTCTTTGAAGTGTAGCAACAGCAAGTTCAGTTTCACCCTATATAATTGCATTGGGTTTGTTATTTTTAATGTAATTTGTAAGAGCTAATGAGAATGTTATATGCATTACCTTCAGAAATAATTCATAAGCAACAGCTCTGCCAATGTCACGAATTTCAGTAAATGTGTCATGAGGCTCTTCGTCAGCAACGAAATCATTCAATTGATGAAAAAGATGCAGTTGCAGAACTGCCAAAGGAAGACGACCAGAGAGCAAAGCATCTTTAACCACAGTTTTAAGGTCCAGGTTATCGACCTTCCAGCGTGCCATCATCTCTTTAGGATTTTCCACAGGCAACACTTTCTTGTGTAAAATTCCTCCTGATGAGGTTAAATGAGATATGTTGCCAAATTCATCTGAGACCAGATGAGAATCAGAATCAACAGGCACCAGTGCAAGATTTTCATTATTGGCACTGCCTGGTACAGGAAACGACGATTCACGTTGGTTCAACACATCCAATGACTCTAAATCTGATGGAAGAATTGGAAGTTGGGGATCTTCCTGTAACATGTGTGTACTTGTTAAAGATGACTCTTTTCCACTGTCAGCCTGTGTATAAGAAATAAGGAATCACTTAATTTTCTGGAAAAACAATCCAACCAATTTAAGCAGAATGTAAGTAGCATAGCAATGGAGCACCATACCAGTCCTTGACTGGCCCTTTGAAATATTGATCTATGCCTACATTGCAGATTTCGGATTATCTCCAAGAAATGAGATATCTCACAAAGTTTACGAGTAAAATCCACATCAGTTTGTAGTTTAACTGGTTCAATTGGTGGAAGAGGAAGTAATTTGGTGTTATTACAGCTCTCTGCTAAGCATGTATCCTTTTTATGTTGTAGCATCCCATATTTATGAAGCATCCTTGTTGCAAAGCAAGTGGCCAGTGCAAGAAGCCTAAAGATGTTGAACAAAAAACATAATATCACAAGTCAGAATTAAAAAAAAAATACTAGCTTGTTAAATGGAAATTTCAGCAGTACATTTTTCTCGTTAAGAATGTAAAGCCACTTGAGCTAGGACTAGTAGAGCATAATACATTGTTTAAACCTTTGTCCTGCTTGTTTTTATTTATTTTTTCTCTTTTACCAAACATATTACATTTTTGGGGGTTTTATGTATTAGAATTGCTTAACTCAAGTGAAGGGATTAACTTGCTAGAATAGGTTAACTCATTTTGTATTACCTTATCTGACACCTATCCATAGATCATCATATCATTTTGTATTTTACTAACGTAAGAATCCATATAAATGAATTATTCGGCTAAGAGATGAATGTGCTCTCTTAGACGTTTTTTCATATTTTCTATTCTTGAGATGGTTTCAAAGTCCATCTTACTTAACAAAGTTTGTTTAGCCCATAGTGACACCTTCTATTAGACCAACCACAAATATTTAGTCTCACATTTGACATGTCCAATTCTCAACCTAAGAATGTGTTGGAGATTTCACATAGACTACAGTAATGATCAAATTATAATATTTATAAACATACACATGTACATATAAGTGGTACAAACCAAACCTTACCACAGGTTTTATGGTTAAGTTAAACCTAAATCCACTTTCTAAGAGTATGGCAGAGACATTTTCGGATGGAATTAGGGCATAATTGGTGAATGCCAAAATAAGCACACTTACTGTTAGTATACACACTACAATTAACCTGTATAGTTTACAAAAGTATCGTACAACTTCCTATTTTCCTTGTACAGTTGTAGGTTTACCTGTAAACTGTTTTACTGCTTTGTACAGCTGTCAGGTCTTACAATAGCTAATAGTAAACTACAGTTATAAATACATCTTTTACTCATGATTCTAAGCGTGATACAGTAATAAATATATTCAATTCATGTTCAATTCTCTCTCTTTTCTCTTCAGTTTCTCTAAGATGGTATCCAGAGCTTCTTCAATGATCCCACTTCCTCAAGTTCTTCAATGTTCTATAAGTTGTTCAAATTGCAATTGCTTCCGCTTCATCCTCTTGTGATTTCATTCGGTGCATTGTTTCAGATTGATTCACTTCATCAATGTACATCTTTAATTGGTGATATGTTCTCATTTCAACTCGATGTTGATTCAGCTTCATCAATTTGAGATTTTAATTGGTGAATTCTTCCAGATCTAGCTCATGATTGCTTCTTCTCAAGCGTTTTGTATTTCAATCAGTGAATTGTTCTTCGTTCCAAATTCTTAGTTCAATAGTATTTGGCACTGATGATTTGAGCGTTCTGCCACTAATTTGTTCTTTACTTGTTCAGAATCTCTTTGTTCTATTCAAATTGAGCTTTGCTCCAAAATGCAAGTTCCAGTTCATGCGTTGTTCTTCATTCTCCAGATTGCTTGATGTTGGATTTCAAGTTTTGGAACAGTGAATTGTTCTTTGTTTCATCTTTCGTCTCTGAATTTGTGCTTTGCAAAGGTTTATCTGGCTTTGCTCAAGGTGAATTAATTGTGCACATAGTGAATTGCTATTTTCTCTGGTTCTTTTCTCTAAGCATTTTTGTTTTTCTGCTTTCTGCTCTTCATAATTCTGCTTGCTATGGCTTCTGCTTCGTTTCCTTCATCTATTGCTGAGAAATTGATGATTCTAACTACTTACGCTGATGTCAATATGTTGAACCAGTAAATAAGTCACATAAACTCCAACGATTAGTTGTTAATCCAGTGGTTCCATCTAGATATCTCAATGAACATGACTTTGTTACTAACATTGTTAATCCTGAGTCTGAAGAATGGGGAGTTTAGGATCAAAAATTGTCTGTGTGGCTTCAATCTACTCTCTCAAAATATGTTTTGTCTCGTGTTCTTGGATGCCCTCATTCCTATGAAGTATGGGAGAAAATTCATGAGTACTTTAGTCTCCAAACTAAATCTCGTGCAAGACAGCTACGTATTGCTATGCATGCCATCAAACTTGACTCAAAATCAATGGAAGGATATTTGCTCAAAATTAAGAACTATGTTGAAGTTGCTGGAGTTGGTGTTCCTGTTAGGCATGTAGAACATGTTGATTAGAAGGACTTCCATCTGATTATGCTCCTGTTGTTTCTATCATTTAGAGTAAGAAATGCACTTCTTCCATTGCTGAGGTTAATGCTCTTTTGTATGGTCATGAAACACAACTTACTCGTTATGTTCAAGAGACTCAAAGTTTAGGCACACCATATCTGAACTACACTCAAGGTTCTCATTCTCATTGTGCTAACAAATAGGAGGTTTCCAAGGTCCTCTCTTGGTGGAGATCCTGCTAGAGGTTCTGCCACAGACGTCGTGGTGGAAAGTTTGTTAATTTACAATGGCAAAATTGTCTAAAATTTGGTCATACAACCAATGTCTGTCACTTCAGATCTTATGTCTCTTGTCAGCAGCATGAGTCATTATTTTTTATTGATCCGACTACACAATAGTCTATTCCCTATTTAGTTGGTTCATACAAGACTTCAAACACTTGGGTGAATCCAAACACTAAGTCGAATAGCTATAATCAACCTAGTGCTACGTTGATGAAGTTTGACTCTCAAGGTAATGCCAATACTTAACGGATACCAGATTCTGTGGCCCATTTTCATGTCACTGGTGAACCTCTAAATATTAAACAACTCCAACAATTTGAAGGTCCAAATCAAATATTCATTGGAAATGGTGCAAGTTTGAGTACTTATGTTGTTGGTTCATCTTCTTTTGTCTCACCTTATGATTCTAGAGTCTTATTCTAGTTACAAAATTTGTTGCATGTTCCCCATTACTAAAAATTTCTTAAGCGTTAATCAGTTTGCAAAGGATAACTCTGTTTTCTGAGTTTCATTTTGATAAATGTCTTGTCAAGTCTCATGGGACGAAAAAAGTTCTCCATGGAGCGGTTATGGCTGATGGATTGTATTCATTCAACAATGTTCAACTTTTCAATCAGTCCTCAGCTGCAGTCCTCTCCTAAGTTCACTACATATTCTACTCAAGCATCCTTTGTAATAAAGGATGTTTCTAGCAATGTCAATAAGCCTACCTCTGTAACGTGGCATAACCAATTAGGTCATCCAAGTAGTCATGTTATGCAAATCGTACTTAGACATTGCAAAATTCCTATGTCCAATAATGCTAATTATGGTTTATGAAAATTTCATAGGTTGCCTTCTCATGATTCTAGTCATGTATATTCTCCATTAGAACTTATTTTATTGATCTATGGGGGCCTGCACATATTACTTCTCATGTAGGATATAGATACTATGTTTTTTTGGTAGATGCTTATTCCAGATCCGCATGGATATTTCCACTAAGAAAATGGTTGAGTTACTGCAACATGGTAGCTAAAACTTTAACAGTTTCTCAAACTTCTAAGAAAATGGTTGAGTTACAACTGAATTTAAAAATTGAGTGTTTAGTCAGAATGGGGAGGTGAATAGTGCCCTTTTACCACCTTCTTAGCTCATAATGGTATTGTTCATAAACTCATTTGTCCTCAAACTTATCATCAGAATGATGTCATTGAACGCAAACATAGACACATTGTTGATTTAGGCCTTATATTATTGCATCATGCCTCTTTCCGTTTACAGTTTTGGGATTATGCTTTTGTTATTGTTGTGTATCTTATCAATAGATTATCAAGACCTACAACGTCCTTAAACTTTCTGATTCCCTATTCGGTTTTGTTCAATAAAGACCCATATTTTTATTTTCTCAACTTTGGCATGCTCTTGCTTTCCTCTTTTACGACCATATAAGTCACAAACTTGATTTCAAGTCTAAAGAATGTCTTTTCTTAGAATATTCTCAATTACACAATGGTTATATCTTGTTAGATATATTATCTTTATTTTTAATTAGTTTGTTATTATTTCTTATTTGTAACATATCTCTAACAAGAAAAAAGATAAAGATAATATATCTAACATATCTCTAGCAAGATTTTCTTATTGTATTTTATTCTATTTAACTAATTTTCTTTTAGTGTGGGCCTGATATTGTTGTGCCCATGCTTTGAATAGGCACTTTTTGTGCTAGGTTAACTATTTTGAACGTAGGTAAGAGTGACAGACTGCCTTATCATCTTCTATTCGGACCTCTTGTTTTTTATGGGATAACTTATAGCCATATGTGAGTAGTTCTTTTTATTTGGGTATTGGGGCCTAGCCCTTGATGACTTTTGATTTTAATTGATTTCTCTTCTATTGTATTCCTTTATATGAAACTTTTAACTATTGATTTAAACCTTCATAATTGCTTAGGAAAGGGATTGAGAGGTGAACTTAAATGTTGAACCTAGAGGAGAGATACTTAGGTTTTAAATCACAAGATTAGATTTGATCCTTGAATCTATGAATTAACAATGAACTTAATGGGTTTAATTGGAAATTGCTACCACGAGAGTAAGGGTCAATTCAAATAGACACATCTACGTATCCTAATTGGAATTTTAATTGGAAATTGATACCACGAGAGTAAGGGTCAATTGAAATAGATACATCTTAGTATCCTAAATGGAATATATGGTTTAATTGGAAATTGCTACTACGAGAGTAAGGGTCAGTTCAAATAGACACATCTTAGTTTCCTAAATGGAATTTTAATTGGAAATTGATACCACGAGAGTAAGGGTCAATTGAAATAGATACATCTTAGTATCCTAAATGGAATATATGGTTTAATTGGAAATTGCTACCACGAGAGTAAGGGTCAATTCAAATAGATACATCACGGCATTATAGTAAGCATCATTCAATTCAATCGTACAATACAATACAAGTGAGCTCCTCCGCGATACGAATTTTGTGAAGACTCAATTTAGCTCCTGAATCATGTTCGAATATACAATTGCAAAATCAAACACGTGGTCTTTGCTTTTGCCTCTAATTGCCTCTATAATGTGATAATTACAAAGTTACTTCTCTACTAGTACACTATACTTCAACTACTTGCCTTTATGTTCTCGTATATGTTGAGAGTATTATCAGTATGGGAACTTCCTCCACGGTAATTCAAACTCTTACCAATATACTCCACCATTTTTACCATAAAACAGCTTGACCAACTGGACCATTTCTTGTTTATTTAAGTAAAATACCTTTATAATGGTTCTTTGTTACTTTCTCAAAGGAAATATATTCATGATTTACAAAATCAGGCCACCATAAGCACAGTGCTACTGCTGTACATGGAAGACTCAAACTCACTCTCGGTCCATTGTTGGTGGGCTGCAGTCATCATCACTCATCCCGAAATCAACTACAGTGTCAACAAAGTTTGCCAATTTATGGGACAACCTTTAAATTCTCATAGGTAAGTTGTAAAGAAAACCCTAAGATAACAAGAAATAACTTCTGACCCTGGTCTTCTCCTTCAAACAAGACTGCAGAAGCACTAATTTCCCCTCTATGCCCACTGTGATGTTGGATCTGATGTGGATTATTGCAGATCCACCTTTGGTGCCTGCTTGTTTCAAGAACAACCTCATTTACTGGTAGTCTAAGAGGCAGACTATTGCTGCAAAATCTAGTGTTGGGGAAGAGCATTGAAGTTTAGCTGCTGCTGCATCTGACACTCCGCGGGTTCAGTCCCTGCTCAGGGAATTACAAGTTCCCTTTACTACTCCAACTATCTATAGGGACAATCAAAGCACAGTGGCGTTGAATAACAATACTGTTCTTCTCCATGACAAAACACATGGAGTATAATGTATTTTGTTGGAGAAAAGTTTCTGGATGGCTCCCTCCATGTCCATCTTGTTCAAATTTTGGATATCCTCACCAAGCCACTCTCCAAACTACAGTTTACTACACTCAGTCACCAACATCCTGGGTTAGTAGGGGAGCAATGTTAGAGCATAGTCTTGACAGCTGCAACTATTCAGTGATCCAGTTGTCATTCTGTTATTCAGTGAACTGAATGCTGCTACTGTTTAATAATCCAACTGCATTCTGTTAGTTACTAGTCTGTTATTCAGTTAGATCTATAACAGATCCTATCACTTTGTACATTGTTTTATACCCTAGGGCCACTCCGTGTTCTTTATAAAATCATACAACAGCTTTCCTTTTCTCAATTTCTCTCTCTATATACTACTATAACATTCTAAACTCAATGAACAATTATATCGCTATCCTAAAGTAACAAGCCATTATAGGGCCAGTGTGATGTCATGTTACATCTTTGGAGGACAAAACTGGAAATTGGCTCCATATATTCTACTCAGATGACATTATCAAGTAGTAAATTGGTTTGAGAATGATAAAGGACAAAAATATATGGATGTCCGCAATGACAAATAAATTTACCTTGAAGCAGCAGAAGTTTCACTATCGTTACCGCTTTTATTAAGCATAAGACACACTGCAGCAAAAAGCAATCTCAGAATCCCCTCTTCTGCTAGATCAACATCCACAAGCATTTCCAAAGATCTGTTCATCAATAAAACTGGAAAGTGAATTTCATTAGATAATATTTGCCATATAAAAACCTAAAGAGTGCTAGCAACACTTTCTAACACTTTTCTAACACATTCTCTAGTATGGCTGAAATATATTCAAAATTGACTCAATGAGAAAATTTTCAGCCAATAATCAAGAATGTTGAAAAGAATGTCTTACAGAGTATATGTTGCTAACATGTCTCAAAACCTACAGAAAAAACACATCATTATAATACATCTCATTTACAACTTCACTTCCTCTTAACCATCGTAACACACATGATAACTTAATTTGTGTAGTCTACACTATATCAAAATGTAAAATCAAGAATGGATATCTGTTGATAAAGGAGTGCCAGATCTAGTGTGGCCTGTCACAAATGCTAAAAGTTTCTTGAAAGAATATATTTGATAAATAAGAAAAGTAGTAGAACAAAGAAGGAAGCTCCCAACCATTTAATAAAAAATAAGATCACAATAGTAAAGTGAGTCATACCATCCCCTTTTCCCAACCCTAAACATTTTACTGTTGCATCCATATTTCGAAATCTCTGACTATTAGAAGATCTAGACTGATTTGACTCACATTGCTTGGTTTTCATTTCATGACAAACTTATCTCCAAGAGTCCCAAGCTGCCCACAATTCAACGTACACAATCCAAGAATTGGCAATAAACCCATTGGAGAAACCCTATGATGACTGTCATCATCAATGAACCTTCTCCCTCATATATTCAAATTATCCTTGATTGTGCATTTCACATGAAATTGCAAGAAGGTGAATTTATTGTGTTGAACATTCAACAATAATATCTCATTAAATGCTAAAGAAGTTCCTCCCCCAAGCAGCCAAACCCATTTTCCCACTGTTATTGACTTAAACTTCCTTACCCCTGGCATTTTTATTTTTGGTTATAGTACCTTGTAAATCAGTTTTATGAGGTTGAAGTAAGCTTAATATCTACTTTATAAGATGGTACCATAGTCTATTATAACAAGGTTTGTTAGACCTACCATGTCACCCATTATCGCACCATCCACAAATATTTAGTCTCATCTTCGAGTCACTCCTCAGCACAAGAGGATATGTTGGAGACCTCATATGACTAGAGATATGGTTAAATTATAAACCTATTAATTTGTGAGGTTTACTTAAACTCAAAATCCACTTTCTCCAAGAGTGGCATACCCAGATATATGCTAGATAGAGACAACACACAATTCAGCCCTAATTCAAACAACATGCAGCAAAATGTCAAAAGTTGAAATATAGCAATCACAAATTATTCAAAAGAGCTGACAAAAGTCATATGACCAAACAATCAGGTGGTCTAATTCCACCTATTAATTTTGATATAAGGCCTACGAGACTCCTCTCATTAAAAAATAGCCCTCATGAAACACAAATATTTGTGATTGCATAAACAAATGAGTATGGCAGACTGACATCAAGTTCTTGCACCAACTTCTTACAATTGATTTCATCTTCATCCAATGAAAATCTTCTCACATGATATCCTTTAATTTAGTTTTCCTTTCTATTGACTGTTTTTAATTATCCTATTGTAGCACTTTCTCTTCTTATCCTGTCTGTGCATACTCTCCACTTAATGATAGTTTCATTTTCACACAAGTTTTTCAAACACATTCCTCAAGTTTTTAATTATCCTATTGTAGCACTTTCTCTTCTTATCCTGTCTGTGCATACTCTCCACTTAATGATAGTTTCATTTTCACACAAGTTTTTCAAACACATTCCTCAAATCTTGTTCTTGTTCATATCACATCCTACTCCTCTATATTCCTTCCCAAAAAAAAAAAAATACAGATGCACGTGACTGAACTGAACCAGTTAAATTGTTTTATCCAGTATTATCCAAAGCTAGGCATAAAAGTATTCCCCATAAGGCCAATAATTGCTCAGAAATCAGAACATACCCCAAGTTTCCTCATTGTTAATGCTGGCAATAATGATGACACCTACTACAGTCTCAGAGTGGTCAGTTCAATTATAATTTATAATAATGCAAACAATTTAAACCTTCAAATCTCGTTCAAACAATATCCATATAAAAATGCTTAGTTAGAAATCCTTTTATGGGTATCCAGTAGTCTACAAAAGGGAGAGAAGTTTCTCAAATAGTGGCAGCAGTGAAATCAATACCAGAGATGTTAAAAAAACCCCAAACAAAATGGGTAAAGAAAATGAAAGATTTTATTCAATTAACAGAACAAGTTCAATCTACAACTGATACAATCTTAATGCCTACTTCCTTCTTTATTCATTTATACAAAAAAAAATACCTCTCTAACGAACTAATCAACCCCTACACTAACTGCAATAACTTTCCCAAAATACCATCCTAATTCTTTAGAGGTGATCTGCAACAGTTCAGGTTTAAGCTCTTTCATAACTACCTCATGTGATGCTCACTTTTTGGCCAAGGATATTTGTGTTTCTAGAGTTAGAGGAAAATAGGATTTTGATAAATGATGGGGGACTTAATGAAGGCGACAGAATACAGTTCACACTATGTAGGCGAAAGAAAAAATGGATTGTGCTAAAGGAGATGGAAATTAGAAAATGGCACATGATAAAATTTTCATTAATAAAATAGAAAATGGAAAATGATAAGATTTTAAAATAAGCAAGCAGCTGCGTAAGCAAAGTTAGCATGAGCACAAAAATTGTACACATTAATCCCTCTCCCTTCCTTTTTCTTTTGGCTTAATAAAGTTTTAAGTCTCTAACAAATTTGGAAACTTTCAATTGAAATCCTATTAAATTTTTGTAATCTATTGAGTTCTCAAAAATTTAAAAATTTTCAGTTGACCTATGCGGTTAGATTTTTTGTTAACTAGGTGATATGGTTATTAACTAGGTGATATGACTGTTATCTTGTCCTGTTTATCGGAAAATTCTCTGCCCACCCCTCCTTTGGAAACCCAAGCTTCACGCTTTGCAGGTGCACGTTACAGAAACTGAGGTGGAGACTAAACTAGAAAGGTGGTTCTTGCAAAACGTGAAGCTCAGTTCCAATTCTCTGCCAACAGAGAGTTGGTCAAAGAATTTTCTCGTGAAAAAATTGCAAAATTGTAAAATTACAAAATTTTTAGATTATAAGATTATAAGATTACAATATTACAAAACAAAATTACAAAATTAAAAAATTGTAAAGTTATAAACTTATAAAATTACATGTAGCGAAAACTAAAGAAGGTAATGGGACAAGATAACGGTCACATAACCCAATTAACAGTCATATCACTTAGTCAACAGAAAAATCTATCAGCTCAAATGAAGTTTTACATTTTGTAGGACTCATTAAACCACAAAAATTTAATAGGAACTCAATTGAAAGTTCCCAAAGTTATCAGGGACTCAAAACTTAATTAAGCCTTTTTTTATCAGCCTCTCCCTTCCTCTCCTATCCTCTCTCTACACACAAATGTTTGTGTGCATGTATTGCATAGTTCAATGATCAGACTGTGGACCAGCAACTTTTACATGTTTGAATGACCAGTCTGATAGAATTAGAACCTTGTATGTGCCACAATAAACCTCCTAGATGATAAGAAGATCCCTGTTCCTATCTCCCACCCCAGACCAAAGGAATACCTACTGATTATCTGCTATCACAGTGAAGATAACAACAAAAAAAGCCTTCTTTCACTAGGTATCAATTAATACAATCAAGTCATATGTTCATGTCAACGGCCACCAGAGATAAGATATTAAATTACAACACTAAACCAATTGTATTGAATAGGAATAAATATCAACTAAAAAAATGCTGATAACTGCCCAATATTTCCACTTTGCATGGTGAGTATCCCTTTGCAAACTCTACAGTTTCTGCCACATGCCTCCTAGGTTGTTTGCTAGATGGAGAACTAACACTCAGGGTTTTCCAGGTTCTTTTCAGTGATATCAATGTTATAAAACCCAAATAAGACAACAAGTTTGACCGGTGAGCAGAATTTTGCTAGCTTATCCAAGCCCAAACGGCTGCAAAAACCACTGATTTTATAAGCGATATTGATAACTATATATTTTATTTGAATAATCATCTGGTGCCTCAGTCCAAAACTGTATGGGACTTGTCTCTTCAAATTTGTTTAATATTATATTTTGAATAGTGTAAATGATACATTTTAGAATTAGTGATTTCATGTTACTTCGTAATGTTGAAGTTTGAAAGAAACCAGAAATATAAATATATTACACAGAATAACGTTGAAAAAAATTATGTGCAATTGAATTAAATTTATATTTTAAGTTTATCCTGTGACTCACTAGTTGAATTACTGGCCCACTAATCCAACTCCTCAATCATGTTGATACACGATCTAAGGATAATATCATTGATATTGCCCCTCCCCCCATACGTCCTTGCTTTCTTCTTTAAACAAAACACTACGAACATGACCACAGATTATGGCACAAAATTGACACTACAAAGCAAATGTATAAATCAAGCATGCATTGACTAAATTTTGGCTTACCTTTCTATTTCATAAAACTTCAAGTGGTCCAATGCTATTTGTAACTGACGAATACGAGATACTTTGATGTCCCATCCTGACAAAGAATAAATAAATAAATAACCACGCACCTAAAATAGTTGCACTGAATTCTAAAGAACACCACCCCCATTATACAAACACATCAAATTCTAAAACCAAAAATTAAATTAATAGACAATTTTCTGGTTTCTATAATAACAACAACAACTATAATTATTATTATTATCATCATCATCATCTTGAAATAGAGGTAATTTTGTCAACAAAAGGCAAGGAAAAAACCAAATCAGCAAATCAGGACAAGTGGATTGGTTCTTACACTGCAAAATATCCAAAGGTACTTATGTACAGAAGTTGGACTAGAACGAATGTATTTTCAAAAAATAGAAATTATTTAATGAAGTGTAATATTTTATTCAAATGAAGCAATTAATGCAATGAAACAAAGAGTCCTTTACAGAAAAAAGGAACCATCACTTTGAATAGGAGAGACATTAATTATGACATCCCCATTACAGAAACTTGTGAAAAAAAAATTGTTTATATACCTTTCCGGTGAATGAATATTATAAATAAATGCAAAATGATGTTTCTTGGTAAAACTTACCATTTTTCAAGCACAGCTGCTCTGCCACTTCAGTGCCTTCGTAAAGAAGAACTCTGTCCAAAACTTCAACTTTCCAAGGAGAAAACCTTTTCGTTGGTTCTTTTATTTCTAGATTGTCATTTAGTAGAACTGGAATCCCTATATCCTTACTTGATTGGCGATAACCAATGTACTCAACAGGAATAAAATTTGGTGAAATTGAAATAGAGGGAAGATGTACAGATAGACCACCTTCTCTCACAATATAAAAACAACCTTGGAATGTGCAACCAATTGCTTCTCCTGCGACATCTTTTCCATCAAAGTGGTATACATCATCACATACACTGCCTAAGAAGTTGTCATCATGGACTTCTAAATTCACTTGCAGATTAAAATGGATAAGTTGAGAACCATTCTGATCCTTTACACGCTTCTTTTTAGAAAAAATAGTAATTCCCAAAGGAGAGAAACAAATAGAATCATCCTCACATACTCTAAAATTGGGAATGAGTATCTTTCTCATAACAGGTGATTTGACATCAGAACCATGAAATTTGTGACTATTATTTACTTTAGAAGCAGCAGAAAAAACGCCTGAATGGAAGCTATACAAATCCCCCTTTTCTTTTAATGCACAACCATTAATATTCTGAAGTGCATTACCTGCCACAGCTTTGTCTGAGGAAGCAGCACTTCCATATTTTATGTTCAAATCACTTGAGTGCACTGCTTGGCAATCAAGATCCGAACCACCAACTCCCCAGCCAACTAATGTTCCCAACCCAAATTGCTGACAATGTGGAAGCAACTTTTCAGATGAGTACTTTTTGTCAAAAATATATTCCCCCAAAGATATCACATAGATCACACCATATTCATCAACCACAGCTAAAAGGGAGGTCTGTGAAGCTACAACTAACCTCTTGAATGATCTCCTAAAAGAATCACTCTTCTGATTAGACATGTTATCCCCAATGCCACACTCCTGTTTAGCAAATGTATCATCATTTGAATACAAATTTTCTAATCCTTGAAAATCAAAATGAGGGTTAAGTCCAGATGCCTGCGAAACATTTAAGTATGTCACATATTCACCAGACATTGCAGAATAGAGAACAATCAATCCAGAAGAATTAAGACAAACAAGAAGATTATCAGAAAATTGGAAATCCATCCACTCAACTGCCTGAGCAATGTTTATTCTTTCGTCAAGCTTCACCATTGAAACCCACTGAATACCCCAACTATCTAATTTGGCAACAAGAATTAAATTTCTGCTCCTGCACGTTTGATTTGCATCACTACTATTGACAGTAACGTGATGGATTAACGTAAAATAAAATCCTACCAAGCAACATGAAGCACTCGAGAACACTTTAGGGCATTCATAGAACCCATTAACCACAATACCAAATACAGTGGAAAAAATATCAAACTTATTATTTGAATCAACTGGTTCCTGTCCATTCTCCTTGCTTTGAACTGATTTTTCTCCAACGAGATGGTCCAAAGATAGGCTGCCATCAAATACGCTAAAAGAAACCACTTTTGTCGAGCAAGGAAATCCATTATTCTCGGGGAATTTGGTCCGTAGAATACCATCACATACAACAGTTTCAACTTTAGTTAAAAATGACTCCAAGTATCTCTTAGTAGCAGAGCCACTTAATGGTTCGACTCCGCCATCTCCACCAGTCAAATTTACATTCTCGCCTCCAGAGACTCCATGACTAATATTGGAAGATAAAGTAGCAATGGGTCCCCATTCCACCCACCTGCCTTGCCTAAAGTTACCCTCTAACATGACTTCATCCATTCCACTGGTTTTAGTTAGTTTGGGAAAAGCATGGACTGTTACCCCACATCGTCCAGAAACAAATAGAACTTCTCTAAATGAAGCATCATTGTGCTGGTCATAGCCATCCACACATCGTGCCCATGTCAATGAGTTCACATCACTAATGTATCGGTAACTATTGAACCTTGAACATTTTGTTCCAGTAAGACTAGTATCAACATCCGACCCTGAAGTGCAAGGTGATTCATTTACCAAAACTGAACAACTAGGCCTAGAGGATGCCTCCAAGGAAACATTAGATGACCCTGGATTGTGTTTATCGTAACCATCAACGTTCCCTTCAGCACCACCAGAATGGAACTCTCCTGCAAGTAACAAAGTAAATGCACGTATTGTAACATGTAATCAACTAATCCGAAACACAGACAATTGTAAATAAAATTGTGAATAAAGGAAAAGAGAAATCACCTTTACCCAAAGGAAGTAAAAGAGCTTCCCTTCCATGTGAGTGTAAAAGCAGTACCTCTCTTGTAGGAGAAATAAAAGCTTCACGAAAGTCCGACAGCCCAATTGGGGTCTCAGAAGGGTCCCAATTGTGCAATTGAAGTATAGCTGGATCCTCACTGCTCAAGGGAAAATCCATCTTGCCCCTGATTCAACCAAGCGCATATTCACCAAAACAAAATCCACTAAAATAAATAATAAAATAATTGCCAGTTATCCAAATTCCAAAAACCTATTCATCGCCAACTTCAACATTCAAAAGATCAACCTAAGCGATCTCACAAGGCTCACAAGGCTCGCAACACGTGAAACTTAACTATCCTTTTCTCCACAACAAACAAACACTAGCAATAACCGACTAATTTCATTTCCACAATTTTTATTTTCTTAATTGTTTAAACCAACCGTGAATCGGTGGTGGTGGAATCGAATGTTGCAATCGAAAACACGTCCAACCTCGAAACCTATCCGGATTCAACAGATTATTCTAAAAAATATTCGGCGAGTCCAAATAACATCAAGAAACGAAGAGAACTGAAAATTGGAATCCAGAAAAAAAATTGAAAAGGATAGAAGATGTGGAACCTGGAGTGAAGCGATTATAAAAGGGAATCGTTCCTTTGCATGGATATATAGAGAAGAAAAACAAGAGAAGAGAAGGGTGTGAGTGAGATATACGAATAGAGGTTTTGGTTTGGGTTGAGATGAGAATGGAGCGAATTTTAGAGCATTATGAATAGAACTAACACGAAGATGGTGTCTTTTGTCTACAGTGCGCTTCTCTTCTCTTCAGATCCAACTCGGTTTTCTTTCTTTTTTACTGTCAATAATACTCGAGTTATTTATTTATTTAAAATATATATATTTATGAGAAAAGGAAAAGCAACTACCTTTCTTTTACCCATTCATTAAAACATTAATAAAAACAAAATACTTTTATATATGTAATTTGGGGAATAAATATCTAATTTATAATAATAATATATTTCATATTTTAGAATATGATAAGCAATTTATATATTATAACTAGTTGAAACACATGTGTCAAGATTACGTGTGTTCAAGAGTACGTGTGTCCATTTTTTTTTATTATAGCAAAAAAGTTATTTTACAGTAATTATTGAAATATAAATGTTATCAAACTATAATAAAAATTTTATTAGAAAAAGTAATTATAAGGATAGATAACTTTTGTAAATTTATTACTAATTTTTTTTATTGTATAGATTATTTATTTTTATTTTAATTGAAATAAACAAGTATTGCAATAGTAAAATTGTAAAAAATTATGCATAACAAAAGCGAAAATTCTCTTTATTAATAGCTTTTATAAAAATAAACAGTTTCTAAAATTTATTAATAGACATTTTTTTTATTTGTGTAGGTGAATTTTATTGTTGTGACAAGTTATTTATTTTAGTTTAAAAATAGTTAATAAAATGGTAAAATTAAAAACAAAACTTAGTAAAACAAAAGGAATGATTTCTTTATTAATGGTATATTTTATAAATATGAGGTTTATTTTAGTTATTGACAACTTTTGAAATTTTAAAATTCAATCTAAAAATAAATATGAAGAAGATAAACTAAATAGATAAGACATTAAGAAAAATAGTTCAAAACACTTTCATTAAATAGTTTCTACAAGATCAGATTGTTCTTCTTTCACATTTTTTTTTATATCATTTTACATTTTTCTAGGTAAAAAGATAAATTGTAACTTGTTTTTATTTCTTCTACCAAACAATTTAATTCGGTTTCTCTTATATGAAACATCTTACTTAACACAATTATCTTTTTTTTTCTTAATTAAATTTTGAGTATCTCATAAATTTGGGTATTTATAATAATTTTTTTTTTGTTAAAGAGTTATTTTATTAGTATCTCATAATGGGTATTTATAATATTTTTTTATTGAACAGTTATTTTATTGAGTGTGTGAAACTTTTATGTTTCGATTAAATCTTTATTGTTTGATTTTGTTATCAACCGCACCAAGTAAAAGAAGAAAAATAATATCTTTCATTTATTGAATATTGTCACTTACAAAGAAGAAAAGAAAATCACTAAGCCAACTATTACTTCAAAACTTAACTATGCTATAATAATAAAATAATACATATTTACATTCATTTGATAAATATTATAAAAATAAAATTATCATAAAAAAATTAAATTTAAAAAAAAATAAAAAGTGAAAACAAATAATATACAATTAATGTAGAAAATTTATATGTGTTAAGGCATATTTTAAAAAAAAAAAGAAACATGAGAGATTAGACAAGTAATTAACATGATATATTTTAAGTAAATGGATTTGTGAAGCAGTATATTAGGTTTTCATGAAAAAAAAAAGTTATTTTAAAACAATATTTACAACTCCGTATCCTTTAGTTATTAAACTATTTCACTTAATAAATCAATTTGATGTAAAACTCAATTTTCAGTTTAGTATGTATAATTTTCAAAATATACTAAAGCATTTATGTAATATTATAAAATATTTTATATTATGTACAGGTCCTTTTTTGGTTATATTATATGTTTTATATTTTGTTTAAGGATGATAAAGACTTCCACATTTGAGATATGAATAAATTTTATTTCTTACACACCCTTACTTATCAAATTCATTTTTATTTATGTAAATGTTTATCAACCTTAATATTTTTTTTTGAGTTTTCTTCATATTCCTCTTTTATGTTTTTTCCAGCTCCTCTTCGTTCACTTCTTTTATTTCTCTTTTATAATAATTAGAGACAAACTAATTAAGTAGCTTCCAAAAAAAAATTATCTCCCTTTTTTGTAATAGAGATAATCAAAGGTTAATCACTAGAAATTTTTTGAAAAGTATTGTAACTTTTTCAAAAGTTACTTACAATAATTTTATTAGATGGTATTTTTTGAAACGATGAAAGGAATAAAATATACCTCAATCTTGTGTAGATGAAAGTTAAGATTTTGATTGAAATTTTTTTATAAAAAATTGAATCTAATATCTTTATAATGAAATTTACAAACATTTTATAAAAAAAAAAAGGATTGAGTGGAAATAATTTAGGATTTATGCATATTTTTAGATAAAAGGGTATATTTGGTAATATAAAAAATTAAAGAAGGGGAGGTGTAGATAGATATGTTGACGAGTGTAAGTAACAAAAACCGATTGTAGAAGAAGCCCATTTCCAAAAGCTCAAAGCTTCTTATCTCACTGGTTAATGACTTCAAAAGTTGAAACCATTTTGCATTTTCATTACCAAGAAACATCACGGTAACCCTTTTTTAGCTAAATTTAGCCGCTGTGGTTTTATATTATATATTAATAATTTATTAAGAAAAATGTAAAATTAATTATTTTATATAAAAAATCAAATGAAAGTTAAATTTGGTCAATACTTGGTACATCAACTCATTTAAATAAAATGTTTTTTTAATAAACAAAGTTTTATACAACTTTTAAAAATGAAGTAAATTTAATAAGTATTTAATCATTTAAAAAATAAATGTATAATTCCATAACAGTAAAGTCAAAAAAGTAAATTTTGTATATATAATAAAACTTTATGTAGTTATATTGTTTGTATTACTTTATTTCATTAATTAACTTTTACTAAACATTTATAATCCAATAAAATAGTTTATCAATTTCAAATTTATAAACTAAAGAGTTTATGAAACTGTCTTGCTAATACATAAATTAAAATAAGTTAAAACAAGAAATTCAAATAGAAGAGGTTATAAAAGCTTTTTTTTTATCACATTAAATCTGTCTTGCTTTACTTTTAATGTTCTTATCTTACCTCTTCTCAACCATTGACCCTCAACCTCTCACTTAAAAACCTAAAGAGGTTAAAAGTGTTTTTTAATATGTTAAATAGAAGATATTTAATCCTTAAATGATTATGAAATATTAAATAGAAGATATTTAATATTAAAAAATATTTTATAATTTTTATTAAATACTAAATTTTGTTTTCTTTCTTTATGTTTATAAAATATTATGGATACATGATTTCTGAAGTATCTAAAATTTAATTAATGTATGAGATTTGTATTTAAAGGTAGGAATTGAATATATGCTATAGTACATTTCTTTAATATTTGATGTAGTATTTTGTTAGTTTTATTATATGGATACTTTTGGAAGAATATTGGAGTATGAATGAAATTTGACATAATAAACTATTTCTTTTTTCTTTTTCTAAATTTAATGTTTGACTTATAGATAATTCTTTTTTAGTTGGGTAGGGTCTAGTAACCTAATATTCAATGTTATACAATAATTTTTCATAGAAAAAGTTATACGACTGTTTTTCATTTATACAGACATGGACTTGAAGGATTATTAGGAACAGTAAAACATAAAACATAGAAAATGAATAAAAAAAATGTTTTGATGGTAAAAGTACTTCTGATATAATTTACACAAAATTAAAATGAATAATATATTTAACTATAAAAAAGTAATGCACTAGAAAATACTTATTGAATGAAAATAAATTCAAAAATATTTTTATTTTAGAGTTCAGATTTGTATTTGTACTGCTGTAAAGAAAAACCTTAAAAATCCAACAATTTATTGATCTTTTAAATAAATAAATAAAAAGAACAGTTCTCCTGAAATCAATTTTTTTCACCTCAATTCTCATTCTGATATTTAATATAAAATACGTTTCAGAAAAACACATTCATTACATTACATGTAAGTAAGTTTATTTTTTTATAATAAAAAAATAATAATAATATTATTATTATTATAAAATTAAATATAAATAATTTTTATAATTTTATTGTAACTAGTTTTTATTTATTTTGGAAATATTGTATAATTAAAAAACTAATTAAGTTTAAAAACAGTCAAATACAAAAATTTGTTAAATTTAAAAAAAGCTTAAGTGAAATTGATAAAATAATTTTTTAATAAAAAAATATTTAAAAGATAAAATTGGAAAACAAATGTGAACATCAAAAAGAGAATCCACTTATATATAGGTATAGATAAAATGTTTATGATTTTTATGCATTTTTATTATTATTTTCACCAATATATTATTAGATTTGTGTTTCATATTAATAGATAAAAATGGATTTTAGATTTTGTTAAGAATGAAGGTAAATTTGAATTATTGCATATAGATGCAAAATTTGATTTGGAAGTTTGGTTTAATGTTATACTTAATCCTATATAGAATAGGTTTTTTATTATATTGATTTGTCCTAGTTGATTGGTTGTTATGAAATTTAGGTTGGTCTTTTCGTTCATTAATTATTTATATTTTTATAATTCGTCGTAAATGATTAATTGACTGTTTTTTTTTCTATAAGAAAGAGGTCATATTTTAACTAAGTTAATTGTTTTTGTTAATCCTTGAAATTGTGTTGTATTAAGTAAGGACAAAAAGAATATAACTTTTTGCTGGTCATAATTTTTTTTTTGCCAAAGTAACATCCGAAATATGGGAAATTACGGTGGTGAAGAAAGTCCGATTGACAAGAGAAAATATATTTAATAATAAGTGGTTTAATTTTTTATAATTTATTTATATTTCGTGAAACGTAATTTCCATCAATTTTTATCGTGAATTTATGTCATTTTCGTGTTTTATATATTTTTATTAATAAAATTTTATTTAATGATAAATAATTGATGAATTTTAAATCATTAACTAATAGGTCAAAGTTCATACTAAAATAATCTTACAAAATGTAAGGGCCTGAAATTATATGCCAGTTGGGCCTTATGTTGAGATAGTCAGGCCCATAAGACTAAGAGCACTATGACCTTAGTAAGGGATCTTTCAAAAGTCTGAGTCCAGTTAGCCCACTTTCCATTCTCTCTCTAAAAGTTCAGCTCTTCTTTTTCTCTGCCATCTCTCTACAACCTCTCATCCTTCTCTCTTCAATCTCTTTACACTGAACCACTGGATTTTTGTTTAGGTGACGCCGAAACATTCGCCGCGTAGAGAGCTTCGGAACCATCCGATCAGTTTCGGATTCTAAGTCGGTAAGCCCCTTCATGCAAGCTCTTCTTTGTCCTTGAACTAGCATATGTAATCTCTATAGTTGCATGTGGCTTGTGCTTTCATTTTCCTCCTGTTTTTCCACTCGGTCCAAGCTCTAAGAGCTGTTTCCATCACCATTTCGGTGGTTGTAGGGCACTGTTCGGGTTCTCGCTGTAAAGGGCACTGTTAGGACATTCTAGTGGACTGTACTGCTCAACTCCAATATTAGGGGAGCTAGGATTTGTTCTTTTATTTGGTTGCATAAATTGTATGTTGCGTTTTGTACTGCTGTGTTGTTGATGTTGTGTTTGGACTTGAAAAAAGTTTAGTTGCATGTGGTTGAACCTTGGGACAGTGGAAACTAGAGTGTGATGTTTGTGTACTATTTGGATGTATTTAATTGCTGAAATAACTATGTTGAAGTGCTTGTGGTGAGGGACCTGTTGTATCAGTGAATGAGTAGGAAATTTGGGTGTTCTGTAAGGGTTTTGGGTCACTTGAGAGGAAGTGAGGTAGTGATTTTGGGAAGTAGGGGTTATGGGCACATTTGGACTGTTAGGATAGCTTAGGCAAGTCAATTGTGACTTGTTAGGATCATAAAACTAATTTAGAACAGGCTAAAAATGGTAGAATTAGAATTGAGCCCCTAAGTTGAGGAAACTAGTGTTTTAAGAAGGAATTTGGGTCTTAATCACTTAATAATCACTATAGGAATCAGTAAAAAAAATCAGTTAGATAAGTTTAATCAGGTTCATATCAACCATTAGAGGCTTTAGAAGTTGGCCAAAAGGCCTAGAAATGGTAAGGGCTGGTGTGAGTGTGTGATTCTGCAGAATTCGCGTTCTGCAGATGATGCAGAGTCTCGCATAGCGAGACCCTATAGAGGGTGCTCACTGTCTGGGTAATTCGTTGTGCGAGCTGGTGCGTTGTGCGAATTACCAGAGGGTGTTGCTCTCTGTTTGTGGATTCGCCTTGTGAATCCTGTCGTATGCGACTGGTGGTAGTCTGGGACCACTGCCCATTTAATTCGAAGGGCGAGTAGGGCGCATAGCGAGAGCTTTAGGGGGGTTGGTCTCTGTCTGGACTCTCGCATAGCGACTTGGGTGCGTTATGCGAGAGGTTTGAAGTCTGATGCATGCTGCGAGTTAATTCGCCATGCGAATGCGCTGTGCGATATCCTCTTGTCTCGCCTTGCGAATAGGGTGCGCTGTGCGAACCCTTTTAGTCCAGTCTTCTCTTTTGCTCTCTTTTCGGTTGAATCAAGTGTGTGAGTTGCAATGCATAGTATGATGTGATTATATTAAAAGTATGTGAGTATGTGAAACATGTTTGGTGATTGAAAGTATATGGTTGTATTAGTATGGTTGATGAACGTAATTCCATGGATCTCAAAGGGAGGTCACATGGTGGTGCCCTATAGTGTTGGACGTAATTCCATGATCTTCAAGGAGAAGATTTATGGTGGTGCCCTTAACGTGTAGAATGATTCGCATGGTAACTTAGTCTTGGGGGTTTTCCTGACGCTCCAATGGTCTTTCATTCTCAAGTAGAGATGATTGATCCATGTGGTGAGGAGTAGCAAGAGGTCCTAGCCTTGGGTGTTTCCAGTATGGCCCAAGGTGAGTGATAACGGACTAACCTCGTGAGTGTGGTAGGGTGAGACCCATTGGCAACGACTTTGCAAAGCAGTAGAGGCCACCACGAGTGCATAACCCGCCATAGTTCGACAATCATTCTAGTCCGGACGAGTCAAGTTTAACTGCAACAAGTCATGTGTGTAGTGTAGCGTATCTGTCTTTATATTGCATGTTGCCTGTAACTATTATAACATGATTTTTATATCTAGCTCACCCTTGCTTTTGTGTTGTGTTTTGTTTGGGTATGCTTTTCTTTTGCAATGATCATCCATTTGGATGTGAGCAGAGGCTGATGAGGTGCCTCTAGAGCAGGCTTTGGAGGAAGACAATGTTGCTGCTTAATTTCATTAGGAATTTAAATGTTTCCTTATCTTTCAAAACACTCTAGTATGTTAAGTTTTAAATTCTGACTCAATTTGGGATGACGGTAAGCTTATCAACTTCATTTACAGTCTACTCTAACTGTTCTATTTTATTTGAATGTGGACTTGTTATATTATGTACTTCTACATAATATGGGATGTTACACAAAACTTAACATTTTTACATATTTAAAAGTTAAAATAAATATTGTGTTTTTTCAATTATTAAGATAATAAAGTTTGTCACATGAGCAATAATTTATAACTTGTCTATTTTTTAATACTTTGTATTATTAGTGTACAAATTAAGATTTACATAAAATAAAATTGATTGTGGTAAAGAAATGAATGATGATTTTATTATTTGGGTGAACATTTTTCTCTTGCCTGGATATTAGTATCATGTAAAAGAGAAAATTTACGTTGAGTGAGTTTATTTGACGCAAATATTTCATTTTACATAAAACTTTTATCTAACTGATAACAAAATGTCTTTTACATTTTAAAAGTTACTTTTACTTTTGTTTCGTGTCCGTTTTTATTATTTTCATTTTCTTCGTCTTTTATTTTGATTGTCGATTATCTCATTCTTCTTTCACTTTTACTTTTGTTACTTTTTTTAATTATGCACTTTGAAGTTTTTTTACCATTGTTGTCAAAATTTGTGTTGACTATGAAACTATAACAAATTTTGTATTTAACAACAAAATTTTACAAATGAATAAAAAATTGTTACCTACATATTTTAGAATTTTTTTGGTGATAAATATTTTTAGTGATAATGAATTTATTATTAATTTAAAACTTTTAGTTTTATATATTATAATATTCTATCAAAATTATACATTTTGTTTTTGCAAATATTTCTGGGACGAGAGACTCGTTGCAAATATTTCTGGGACGAGAGACTCGGCGTTATAATATCTCTGACGCTCACGTTAGGCGTGTTGTTGAAGAGCCTCGGCTCTTGGTTGAATATTAAGTGAATGATTATCACTGTTTAGTATTTGAGAGTAACGTAGAGTGTATAATGCGTAAGTGAAAAGGTACCTAGCTTGTGGCTCTGGCTCTATATTTATAAGTTGTCTCATGGACTTTAAACTGACATAAGCCCAATAAAATATAAACAGAATAAAATATAAACAGATTTACCACTTATCAGTATCTTAACCTCTTATCTTCATTAGATCTTCAATCAAATATTCTTCATTATTTTATTGGGTGTTGCTCCCTCCACCACCACACCTTTCTTCCTCCACCTCCCCTTTACTATTTTGCCCTTAAATAAAATTTTATTTTTAGAGTTAATTTTTTTAATTTTACCCATTCACAACCTATTCCACTAATAACCTATTTTAGTTCCTCCTACATGAGTAAAATATTTTTCTTTTATTTTAACATTATTTTTGTTCATCTCTTTCTTTTGTCGCGGTGAGATACTACAAGTTGTAAAGGTTGGTGGTAGTGGAAAGAATTATCAAGTAGTCTCCCTCTCGTGGTGCAGTGCGTGTGTTGCTTCCTTAAGGTGTGTTTTCGAATAAACCTTCAAATAAAACCCTAAAATAAAAAACGTAACTTTTAAACGGTGACATCCTTCAACGGATGTCAACATCCGTTTAAGGAAAGAACGGATGTCAACATCCGTTTAAGGAAAAAAACGAATGTCAACATCCGTTTAAGGAAAAAACGGATGTTGACATCCGTTCTTTCCTTAAACGGATGTTGACATCCGTTCTTTCCATAAACGGATGTTGACATCAGTTCTTTCCTTAAACGGACTCCGAGTTACGTTTTTAATTTTAGGATTTATTTTATTAGTTTATTCTTTATTTTGGAAATATTTTAATAATTTAATTTAAATGTTTTGATTTATTATTTTTTAATATATTTTTAATGTATTTTAATAATGTAAGGAAAATAAAGAAGAAAGAATCGTGTATGAGGAGAAGTGAAACGGAGAAGACAAATGGAGTTGTAAAGTAAAACAGAAGACAAATTGTTAAACGAAATTGAGAGATGGAAAGATTGAGTGCAGGGAGTAAAGTAGGAGAACTAGGTTTGGAATAAATTAAAATAATAAAAATAAAAAATTTTAATTTGAGGATATAATTGGAATTAAAAAAAATTGGGGAGGTGGAGGGAGAAAGGTGTGGTGGTGGAGGGAGCAACACCCTATTTTATTATCTACTGGACCACTGGCCCAATAATAGCTTAAGCGCTGGCCCAATTGCGGATAGACCAGTCTGCTTTATTAATAACTGCTCGGTCTCTATTTCATACGATACACAATTTAAAATTTACTATTTCATAAAATAACAAAGCATGTTGAAACAAATGATATCATTTTTTTTCCTATCTTCCTATCATACTACAACTAATTTTTTTTTTAAATGCCCTTGGGAAAAACATAACTTTTGAGTCTATTCTTATAGGGTCACCAAGACACTTCTTTTTACATCATAATTTTTTTATTTAATATCATAATATCATATTTAATTTCATAATTAATGTGAGGAGTATAAAGATTGTTCTCCTGTAATCCAAGAATGAAAATTCATGTTCATCAAATTTCACATCTCTAAAGACAAAGTGTATTATGCACGTTATACTATCTCTTTCATGATGTTATTTGTAATTTGTAAAATATTTATTAATTTAAAGAAATATAGCCTCTGGTATCATTCCTAAACAGTAAACTTAAAAAAGCCTTTATTTGATCAACATAAACAATGTTAAAACCAAACTTAAACTTAAAAATGTGTTCAAATGTTATAACAAAACATTTTTCCAATACATTCAACAAACTCATAGTTTTTCCAACATGTCTCCTCACTTTATGTGTCCCCAACATTATTTGTAACATCTGCTCCTTTATAACTAAACGACTTATAGGATAATCGCAACAAACACAAACAAAACTAATCAGAAAATACATATGACAATATAATAACCATAATACTCACCCACACTATTCAAATCAACCATTCCAAATCCATGAAACAAAACCACATCCATGAAAATCACAAAGTCGTATTACCACAAAGTAATACTAAAGAATATGTTTTTCCGTGTAACATGGTGTCACCCTGCCTGCTCACTAAAGCTTTACGGTCAGATTCATCCTGCTTGCTCACCAAAGTCTTACAGTCAGGACATGTTTCCCCTACTTACATAAGCCTTATGAGTAATTTTGCATGCTCACTAAAGTTTTATGAACAAAGCACTATACTCAGTTTAAGCCTAAAGCATTACAGAGGAAATAATCTCTCCTTTTTCTTGACTCACCAAAGTCATTTGGGTGAAAAGAACCAAATCCAACTTTATAATTAAACGCAAAAAGACATAACACATAACCACGTCTTCCAACACCAACTGACATTACAAAAAAAAATATTTAGTGGAGGTTATAAAAATCACAAACTAACATGATTTAGATTGTTATGGTAAATTATTTAAAAACCAATAATAATAAGGGTTTTAATACTTTTTTTTAAGAGGTTTATACCCTACATAAATTATAATTCATGTTTCTTTTTTACTTTTTTTCTTTCCCTCAATTACCGACGAGTTATATCACACAATCATTTTAAAAACAACCAAGCAACCAACAAAAATAGCTCGACCAAAAATAAAACAACTCGATCAGATTCAAACATAGCCTAACAAACAACAAAAACAACTTGGCCAAAAACAAAACAACTTGGCCAAAGTCAAAAACCTCACAATCAACCTCCAAAACCTCTTACCGAGTTCTAAACCTTTTGGACGAGGTATAAAACAACTTAGTCCAAAAAACCCAATCCAGTCAAAACTAATCCAGTTCGGTCGAACCTCATATAACACGACTCAAAACAACACAACACAACAAAACTAACTCAACATAGCCCGGTCAAGACCAACCTAACCCGACACACAACAATATAACACGGTACAACTTAAAACATTCCGTTTACAACATCAACAACATGACTTCCACTTAAAACAACACATATTCGACCTATAAAATCACAAATTCAATCTTAAAATCAACACAGATTCAACTTAAAACATTAAAAAACACAGTTCAAACTATGAACAGCTCAGTACAACCATCAATATCGGTTAAAAATTTAACATAACGAATTAAACCAAAACAGCATTGTTCTAATTAACGACTCACTGTTTCCAACCTACACAACATTGATCAACATAAAACAATCCAGTTCAAACTATACACAGCTCGACACCCTTCAAATTTGGTTTAACTAACAAGTATGTTCTATTCCACTATATAGTTCACCATAACATCAGCCCATCAATTTAACAATTGAACATATATATCACTATAACCACAATTAGCCATATATTGAAATACCAAAACCATGATCTTTATTGCCAATAAAATTCTGCACAGTAATCATATAGGTAGATCCTATGCTCTAAAAAAATGATACAGATCATTCCAACTTAACAATTCCATAATCTCCACCAAAACAACTTGAAACTATACATGCTTATCAGAATTAATTCCCTAAACAAATTACAAACCTCAAAAAATTCCTTCACATGTAACAGATCATAATACTTAGTTAGACTTCCACCTTGACACGCAAATGTAAGATATAAAAAGAAAATTCACATATTCAGTACTTCAAAGTTGAGTTAGAAATAATATAATTTTCTTAATATTGATGTGTGGGAAAAACCTAACAGTGGGAGTAGATATAAGATGAAATGAGATGGCAGATAATGATAAGATTGGATTTGTTCACGCTGGCGCTAATACCACAGCAACATTCACCCCTTTCGAAGGCTTGACTTGAACAATCACTTTCAGAAACTTAAACCATCATCATTCGCTTCACTTCATTCTGCTTCAGGGATTCTGCAGGTCTGAACACAACTGCTTCTGTCCCTTTTAAACTACAAACACAACCACGCAGAAAGCTAATCGAAAAATGGACACTTATAGTTTATTATTCTTCAACAGAGTTCAGAGCGCGTGGGGATAAAACAACAGTGCATTCTTGACCAGGGACGGTATCAAAAGCTGTTTTTTTCACGGTTCGCATTCATGCAGTTTCATGCTCAGAATATAAAAGTCAGTGACTTTTAGAAAATCAATTTCTAAAAGAAAAGTTATACTTATTTATATACTATTTATATATACGTAATCTGATATTAGTTTTGTCTTGACATGCATCGATTGGTCTTCATATAAAGAAACAACAGGAACATGTTTTGCAGACACTTCTTTTGGTGTAGATATTTATAGAGGTGAATGTTTGATATGATTATAAGTGTAATAAAAGAGAACTTCATTAAATAAATGTTTTAATTATTAACACTCAAATACTCAAAGTTTTCTCTAATTTGGAGAGAATATTTGATTCATGTTAACTCTGGAATCAATCCATTCGAGTAACCTTTTATAAGTAATGGTTTCACGTTTTTGTATTGTTTTATGAAAGTCTTAGTTGAACCAGCATGAATTAATTAAGGTAATGGAGAGAATGATCAAGGACATATAATATAACTTATATTCCTTTTTCTTTAGAGTTAATATATGTGTATATATGAACAAGATATGGTTACACCTGTCTATATATATTTCAAAAGAAAAAATTAGCAAAATACATGGACATAACACTAATAAACTTAAGTCAGATAAAAAAAAAAATTAACATCATTTTAAACTCAAAATATTAAAATAATGAGTTAATAATTTTATTATAATATTACCTTTTCATTCAACGTGAGACTTTACTCACATTTAAATTCTTAACATAAAAGATATTACACACACTATATCCATAAAATTAAAAAATAAATAAAGCGAAAATGAAAGAAAAGTGAAATTGTTTAAATTAAAATAAAAAGTTGAAAGTGAAAGAAAACGATGAAAAATTTGTAAATAATTTAATTGTTATGATAAATTTTTTAAAAAATTATGAAATGACATATATACTAAATTATCCTTAATATTGTACATTAATTTTAATTAAATATTATATTATACTTTTATTATTATTTTATATATTTATTTTTTAGTGATATTATTTTTATTATTAATAATAATATTATTGTAATCTTATTAAAATTTTGTAATTTTATTTTTTATTAATACCTTTTCTTAATAATATTGCTCATATTCTTAATTTTATTATTTTATCATTTAATAAATATGTTATTTTTGTAATTATTATTTATAAATTTACTGTTATCATTTTAAAATTCTATTATTATTTTTATTATTATATAAATATATAATTTTTGTTATTAATATTTTTAGTATGATTAAGGATTTGTGATTTTAATTTTATTATTTTATATTAATATATTAAATATAATTATGTTACGTAACATAATTGATTATTGTAATTATATAGCACAGCATATCACATTTTTTATTAAAAAGTAAAGAGTAAAATATTTTCATGTCAGTAAAAAGATAAATTTTTAAATTTAAGATTTTCATGCTGACTTTCTTCGCATTAACAAAAAGATATGAAAAATGACTTTCGTTGCAAATAATCTTCCCATTATCACTGATTAACAAACGTTATCTTTCTTCATTTTTCAATCTAAAACTACTATACATGACTAGAAACAAATACAAAACATTAGTGATTTCTTTAAACTGATTATATGATAATCTAATTTAGTTTTCAAAACAGAAGAAGAAAAAAGAAAACAAAGATTGTTTAGTTAAAAAAATGAAAAAAGAAGAAGTTATTTTTATTATAACACAGTTTTATTTATTTCAGTCTTAACATTATTGTATAGGATACATGCAGGATGATGTTATCCTTGTTGCAGACATCGTCTCGTCCCGTCATTAAAACTTTCATTAAAATAATTCAAAGATTAATATCGTAATTAACACATCTTAAAAATTTGTGAAAACAGTATAAAAATGAATAATGAATACAAGGTGAAATTGTTCATTTATTTATTGAGTAAAGATTCTTTAATACACCTAAATATTTTATATTTATTTGACACTACTTTATTTATTTTTTTATTCTCTTTTTTCTTGAAACAATATAAAAATTTACACTTTTTTGACCATTTTACCCTTGTAGCCTATGTTAAATGAATGTAACACTTTGTTCACTTGAATGGATTTGAGTGAGAGTGATTCAATGAATTTGAGAGGATTTAAAGATAAATTTATTGTTGTTTATTTGAGTGGATTTTTGACGTAAGTGAGAATGGATTTGAAAGTAAAATTTTTTAATCTATCACATCCATCAAATTCTGCATTAATTCTTACAAACTTTAGTTCCAAATTCATTCTCACTTACATCCAAAATCCACTTAAATAAACAACAAAAAATTTACATTTAAATTCATTTAATAACTCTTATCAAAATCCGTTCAAGTAAACAAAGTCTAAATTCATTCAATGACTCTTATCAAAATCCGTTCAAGTAAACAAAGCCTAAAAAATGTATAATGGTATCGTTACTTTTTATTTACCGCATCTAGTATGGTTGATGATACCGTTCGAGTGTGTTGCAAAGATTCATCTCAACTCGAAAAGAAAGAACAGGAATCAAAAGCATAAATATATATATCTTATGTTGTTTTTTTTCTGAGTTAAACGTTCAAATGTGTCACAGTTCACTTTCAACATCTTGATTGGGCAAAGAATGAATTATTGAGAATTTAAATGGGAATCCAAATTCAATAATATTATTAGATACAAATTCAATAATATTATTAGATAGAAATGAGAAAGGGAATCTTTAAGTGAAAAATCTATTAATTTAAGTTTTTAAATAGAAAATAATGTTGATTGTGTTATATAGTTAAATTCAAATTTTATTAATGAAAAAAATTGTTTTAAGTTTTTAAGTAGAAAAAAAATGATCAACTCGTTGCTTTCTTTATACAGTTATTCCTAGAAAAACGTTAAAGAGGCATAGTTTGTGGGCTAAAGTTTAGGAAAGAATTGATATGTGAAGAGTGAGTGAGTGAGAGAGAGAGAGAGAGAGAGAGAGAGAGAGAGCAGTGTGTTGTCACAGCAAGCTTTGTTACTGTGAGGCATGGGTTGTCTGTGTGTGGCAGACGAAGGAAGATGTTAATTAGAGTGAGAAGAAAGACAGAATATGGACAAAAATGGCACACACATAATAGCAGCAGTAATCATTTCATACTACACTTTCAGATCATTCACTTTTTAATTTCTTCCTCTCCTCATCAATTTTTGCTTTTTTTAACATAGTATAAATCATTGTTCCTTAATTTTTGCACTTCACCAACGATGCTCAATCACGGAAAACAAATACACGTTGCATAGGGAATACCACACCCGACAAGTGCCGTTTGGTGTGCGCCTTTGGTAGTGTACACTTTAAGAAATTAATACGCATTCCACAAAAATTAAATTAGGTTTAATGTCTCGACAGGTCCTTATTTTTGGCGTGAATCTCAAATAGGTTCTTTTTCTTTTCGGCGTCTCAATTGGATCCTTATTTTTGTAAAATTGAAGCAATTAGGGGTCTCCCGTCAAATTGAACAACGCCGTTAAGGAAAGTATTACGTGGCATGCTGACAGTGTAGTTTTAATTTACGTGGCATTAAAAACGTGTGTCAATTATTTTTTATTTTTTTTTTGAATTAAAAAATTAAATGTACATAGTCGAGTTTCTACGCTCCGTTCCCAATTCCTTCACTCAGTCCTTCTGGCCGCACCCTTTCAACGCCGATTTCGTGACCTCTTTTTTCGTCGATTTCACCGGCTACGTCTCCAAGGCCGCGCAAGTGTCGCTGGATTTTGCCGAGGAGCTCACTGCCTTCGCTGGCGAAGTAATCATTTCCGCGATCGGCGAACCTCGCTCCAGCATTGCTAGGGCTTTCTTGGTCGGTGTGTCGCAGAACTATATCCCAATTTCGTCGTCCGATGCCAACAGATTGGTCCAGTGCTGATCTATTGGCTTTGAATTTGGGTTTAAATGATGGTAATCTTGGACCAATCTCGTCTACCCAGCAAGTTATTTCCTTCGAGGAAGAGTCTGTGGAGTTCTTGGAGAGGCAGGAGACATCTTTTAACTTGATTGCTCACGTGCTGAAAAATGTCCACATTGAGTCCGGACTTTTGGAGCAGGTTAGGTTAATTGGGAAGAAGCAGCCCTATTCTGCGTTTCGTGGCAAGGGTTTTCATTTGGGGTTTTTGAGTTCTCTGTTTTCGTGTGTGGCCCGCGAATTGGGGGTGGTAGTTTTTGATTCCCTTTCTGCAGATTGTAAAATGATTTGGAATTCAACTATTGCAATTTTGGGGTTAGGTTATGAAATTGGATTTGGAAATTTCTTTGAAGGGCTTGAATTGGGAAATTATTGGGGTTTCTTTTTCTCTCCCACGAACCCTAATTTGGAGTCCAATTTTTTTCCCCAATCTGATTTCGATTTCTTAGTTGCAGCTGCACATAATTTTTTTTCCCAGTTTGTCCTTAAGTTACATGATTTAACATATGTGTAATCCATTTTTTAATAAAAAAATCAATTCATACTCGTTTTTTTAATGTCACGTGTGATTAATCAATACAGTCATCATGCCACCAAACCCAAACTTAACGGCCGTTTGTTCAATTTGACGGCAGACCCCTAATTGTTATAATTTTACACAAAAAAGGACCCAATTGAGACGCCGAAAAGAAAAGAGACCTATTTGAGATTCACGCCGAAAATAAAGACCTACCGAGACATTAAACCATTAAATTACTTTTAACAACCTAAATCCTAATCTTTAATTAACATAACTTTACCAAAACTATAAAATTCTTTAGGATGTATTCACTTGAGTAAAAGATTTGAGAGAAAGTGAATAAATAGGTTTAAGAGTAAAATATGTGTTATTTTTAAAAAACAAATTAAAGATAATTGAAAGTAAATTTAGAAGTTAATTTTATGAAAATTTACGTAAGATTTAATTGATGTCATAAAAAATATATTTTAATAAATAAAAAATAAGATTAGCATAATATTGATATAAAATAATATTTGTGAATAAGATATTTTCTGATAAAAAATTAATAAATAATTAAAATAATATATTTATTATTATTATTATTATTATTATATATAGTGCTTTCATTTTTAGAAACAAAGAAAAACAATACTTTTTTGTCATGGAGAAACATAACCTTTCAAAGCTACAAGGCTAATATGATAAAATTATTCAATTTCCTTCAAATCTTTCCTAATACTAGAGATGAAAGTAAGTGAGTAATCTGTTATTCCTTTCACGACATCACCCACAAATAATGTCAAACGAACACAAAATCCTTTATTTCTATCTTTTCAGATATGTATTTATAGAAGAATTCGCTCACACGAACATAGCATAAGAGACATGTGATAATCGATGTTATCCAACTTTTATTTAAAAGTATTGGGTTTGATTTTTAATTAGGTATTTAAAAAGTTTAAATTAGTTAAATTTATTTTATCTCGCTTAAGATAATGTTATTTTTTTTAAGTTTTAAAAAAGAGAAAAAAAATTATTGGTATATTTTTTGAACAATTTTAGTAAAATTATTATTCACAATTGAATTAGAATGAAATTTTGACGTCGGTTCGTGGTAAATGGGGACCAAGGTTTGTCAATCTTATATTATTGTTGTAATTTTAAATTTTCCTTTTGTTTTTTATATTCTACGAGAACTATATTGCTTTGATGTATTGACGAGTTATAAATATTTGTTTGTTTTTTTATCTCACTCTTTTGTATTCATAATTTGATTTTAATGAAGCTTAATTGAGGAACTTGTGTGGATGAGTTTTTACTTCTTACATTAAAAAGATTTAACAATATTAAAATATATTGATATTATTTATTGTGATTATTGTTATGTTTTATTTTTTTATTCTTAAAAGTTTGGAAGAACTTTTTTGTGTTGTATAGATATTTTTTATTCTTGTGATGTTGATATTTTTGGTTGTTGTGTTGTTGGAAGTTTGAGAGAGTGTTTGTTTTTTTTAATGAAACTTAATTGTATAATAAGATTTGAGAGACATATGATAATTGTTGTGACCAAATTGTTGATTAGAAAACTATGGTAGTTGGAATGAAATGAAATTTAGAAAGAAAATAATGTGATTGATCAGATTGTGAAGTGACTGAGCTTTGAGAAATAGTAATAATGAAAGTTTGGATGTTTTTGGAATGCGAAAACCCTTTTGTGAAATTTTGGTGCCCTTGTTTCCCAAAATCCGTACTCAATTAAATTCTTCAACTTTTTTATTTAATTTTGGATTATATTAACCAAACACACGATCCCTGTAGATGATTTATAACTTCATCGTTGTCAGAATGAATTATGAATCACACCTTCAAGCTGTTTTTGTCGTACTATTTGATAGAGAGAAAAGTAACAAGAGATATAAAAAAGAAAAGAAAAAGAAAAAGAAATAAGAAATAAAATAAAATGAAGTTATTCAATTAAATATATATATATATATATATATATATATATATATATATATTAAATAACAATTAATTTTAGAGAAAAAAATAATTAATCACTGAGCAGTTTAAATATTAAACTATAAACTAAAAATTATTGATATCTAAAATAGTACTTATTATTATGAATAAAATAATATAATTTATTTATGAATTAATTATTAGATTGGTTTCTAACTTTAGCTACAAAAAAGATTAGTGTCTATATTGGTTACTAATTAATTATGAAACAATTTAGACATTAATTATTAATTATTTTGATCATAAAAAACATTGATATTTAATGTTAGAGACCAATTTGTAAACAAATTATAATTTTTTATTCAAAATAAAAATTATTTTATATACTAATAATATTTATTTTATAAACTAGTATTTACATTGACCATAATTAGTCTTTAAAATAGATTACAACTTAGGTATTTTCTTTAATATGTGATAAATATTGTTTAATTAAAAAATTATTGCAACCATTTTATAAACAAAATAGAATAAAATATTTGAAGTTACTTATTTTAAATGTTTAAATTTGATTATGTTTGTGTTATTATTTTTGTTGAAACAAGTTAAATTTTTTAATAATTAAAATTTTAAAATTTGTCAAAAATATCTATTTTACTGACAGATTTATTTTGTCTGTAAAATTTCATTGGTAATTTAACTTTGTATCAGTGTAAAATAACACCAGTTAATGAGTTCTTCATATGAACATACCAGGAAGGCAGATGTAAACAAAATGGTACAATACAATCAAAAGCTTAATATTAATTTAATATGAAAAGGTTAAGACTTATTTGCCTTAATTGATTTGTTAAATCACTTTAATGTTGCTTTAAGTTATATATATTTTTAGTCTTGAATAGTCCTAAGTTTGATCTGATATATTAGAAAGCATATTTAAATTGATATTTGAAATTTGATATAAAAGTTAGAATTATTTATTTTGGATTTTAGATACGTTGGTTTATTCCAAAAAAAACAAATTGGTTATGCATAACGTTATTCAAACGAGAATTTGCTGAGTGAATAATCCAACAGTAAAAAAGTTAATTTTTGAATTATTTTTGTCTAATAAATAAAAAATTCATTCAAGAGAATTTTTTTCTTCGAATATTACGTACCCTTAGAATAGTTGAATAATTTTTCAATTTAATCAGTTAAGCAAATTTTGATTTGTCCAATAAGTCTATTCTAATGAAAGAAAGAAAATTAGTCCATATTAAGTATGTTTGATTCAAGTTTTATGGACCTAATTATTTTAACAAATTTTATTTGAAATTTAAATTATTTGGATGTGTGTAAATTGATTATGTTATTGATCATTTTTATAAAATGAAACGGAGTTGTTAATATTTTATGCATATGTATTAAGTTAGGACATTCAATTTCACGAACATGTTGAGTCATATTAACAAAGAAATAATATTTTGAGTCATATTAAGAAATAAATAATATTTTCTATTTTTGTAATTTTTCTTTTCCAATTGTAGTACATCTAGCTTAATATATGTGATATTTAAAGAAATTTAATTTATAATTGAGGAGTGATAGAGATATATTGGTAGTAGACAATAAAGTGATAAATTATGGGGTATGGTAACCTAGGATTAATATCAATTATTAAGTACTATTTATTAATTATCATGTGAATCAACAATGATATTTCAGAAAGTAAGCACTATAAATGATCCCAATGCAATATAAACCTTAAGTAAGTATAATCTACAGACATAAAGTGAATAAGATCAAATTACTCTAATCATTTTAGTAATCTCACTCACTCATTACACTTTTCCCTTTTAGGTGTCCACTAGAATCGAAGTTTAATTAGATAGAATTTAACGTCGGTGATTAATTAAACATAAAACAATATTTATAAATGGTCATTATATATGTATATGGTAACATAAAAACTTACATAAAAAACTGACATAGAGTTTTTATGTTTTTAATATATATATATTAAGTGAATATGTATTAAAGAGAAAAATGAAAAGTTTATAACTTTTCAATGTGTTGAGGTAATATTATTAAAATAAATTATTACACATTTTTTTTTATTTAAAATATTTCGAATGAATGATATACAGTGAAATTGTTAGCATCAATTATTATAATTTTGAGATATTAATTATTTTAGAGTCTTATCTATTGCAGTTTTGTTTTTATAAAATATTTTAAAAAGTAGAAAAAAGAATGAATTTTTAAACTCTTTTTTTATCTCATCTCAATTACTAAACTATATAAGACTCTTAATTAGGTGTGACAGAAACAATTTAAATATTTAAATTTTTTTTTTCATATTTTTACTCTTAAAAGATACTTTAAATAATTGAGAGAAAAATATATATTAAAATTATTTTTTATAAACACTTAAACAATATATATATAAAAGTGAGACGATGTACTATAGATTAATAATAGGGGTAATTTGAAGGGCATAATGGCAACCTATAAGCAGAGACAAAAAGAAATGATGTATGTTTGCCACCCCTATGCCTTTTCTCTACCTTACTTAGGGCTCAAACCAAACGAAAAAAAAAGCATCTTCATTTAAATCAATAATAAACTAAGCATTATATTATTCCCATAGTACGTATTCACTCTCACATCATCACTACGTTAGCCTAACGCCAGCAAAACCCATTTTACTTACCCCCTTTTTTTCTAATTATATTACAAAAATACTTAAATGCGCAGAGATAAAGTATTTATAGACTAAATTACTTTATATACCTTTATTTTAATTTGACTATTAAAGAATAATTATACGAGCTTATTAAATTAAGAAAAAACAAATAGTTACTTATTTGAAGTCCTTGGATTATGAAAAAGTATGAATGGCTTTTACTTTTAGAATTAAGTTAATAATTTTTCTAATTAAATTAATTATTAAACTTTTTTAATGTTATTTGGATTTAAATTACAACTGAAGGATGTATAATCCCAGCCACACATCATTGAAATATATTTCCCCACTGAATGCACTTTTTAAGTCACTCAACATTTAGTATATAACGATGTCAAAAAAGAAAGTATATATAGGTGGCCAATGTACATTTCTTTCTGGATCCAAAGTTTAATCCTTTAGGGTTTTCAAGTTTAATTAAAATTATGATCAGATGGTTAATTAAGGTTTTTTATATTTATACCACCAAACTGTAATATATAAGTGAGTATTAATATCTTACCAAGGTTAAAATTATAATTGTCTTAGAGTTATTAGTGAATTTTAATTAAATTAATTAAACTTATTATATCACCTGTTATGGATATTTTTTATTCCTACATTCATGACAAAGATCCTATACGAATTTATATATTATAATTTTAATTATATATTTAACAAGAGAATATTACAAAAATATAGATAAGAACCTTCTCTCTTATGTTTGTTCCACTGATCCTTATGATTTATTAATTATTTAACACGAACAAAAATATACAATACAAATGGAAAATATTTAATTTTAGTGTGAAACAAATACACACTATATTTTGATGAATAGTTACTATATGGTTTATATTTATTAATTGCATGGTAAACAGTTACTTTCTTAATATAATTTATCATGTTTAAAGAATCATTCCGAACAACAAAAACACTGACTGATTGATTAATTTCTACAAACGAAGTTGATGATATGAAGTACAAAGAAAACATAATTATTGAATTATGGCAAAATTGTGAAGAGGGTAGATGAACTATATGCTTTGAATGGGCATACAGGTCCACAGATTTTTAGGCATGGGAAAATATAAAGTTAATAATGATTGTGAGAGTAAATTAATCGAAGACATGATAACAATATTATAAGTTTGGTTTGGAAATTGAGAAAAAAGTTTGGTGTTGTGGGGTTGGTTGGAGTTTTAGAAAGTTAAAAGAGCAAAAGGGGTGTGAGAAAGGCAAGAGGCTTTTTTGGCCACATAAAGTCAAATAAGCAATCACCCATCATAATGATACTTCACCACAGTTGCAGAGATGAGTGTGATTGATAATGCATCCAATAATCATCATCACTTCCTCCCATTTTTTATTTTTTATTTTTCAAAATAATAATCTTTTTGTAAATAATCTAAAGAAAGTCTTGTTGTCTTAGATACTTTATGGTGAATTGATGAATATAATGATCGATAAATTTTCACTTACATTTGATTATGGCTAGGTATCTATTTCTATTATTGTGCACTCAACGGGTTTTGCTTTTGCACATATTATAATTATTATCTACAGCCAGGGGATGTTGCATGGAAGTTTCATAGACATTTTTTGAGGCAAAGATAGCAATGAACTTCTCTGTTGAGCTATTTGTCGTGTAATGTTGACCTCCATGCCACAGTAAAATCCCACTAACCATCAAGGACATGGAATTTCCAAGCTTTTTAGGCCCAACAGTACATCACTGTTTTCAGCAAACTGCCAACCGTTGAAAAGATAATGATATTTTGATAATATTTTTTTAACAACATTTTAACATTATCTGTGTATCATTCTGTGATTGATTTATTTCTGTGATTGATTTATGGTAATATTTATGATTATTATTATTGACTGTGGAATAATTTTGGATCAATCACAAAATAACACGTAAATAATATTAAAATATTATAAAAAAATATTGTCAAACATCATTATCATGTTGAAATGTTACTACGTACAACTATCTCTCTCACCTTAACCTTTACCATATTTCTCGCATACTTTTTCCACATTTTAGTTCCCTTCTACAGACTTATCTACCATAAAATCTCCGTTTTTTTATGCCACTATAAAATTCTCAATTTTGGCACATTTATCAGTTGTTAAAATCTACAAATTTTGGCACATTTTTAATAAAAAAACTTAAATGAATAAAAATGATATTTAATACTTTTTATTTATAGATTAAATATTTTTTGGAATTAATCCATCTTCAAAACTTTGGCCTAATTTAGTCCCCAAACTTTAGAAATGTGTGAATTTAGTCCTTTTAACTAAATTTTGTTAGGTTTATTTAATGTTTCAAGTGTGTTTCATGATAGTATTTGAGTTGTTTATATTGTTTGACACATTTTTGCTTCAATGTTAACTGAGAAATGCGTTCAAAACATCAAATAAAGTTAACAAAATTTGGTTAAAAGGACTAAATTCACACATTTCTAAAGTTTGGGGACTAAATTAGTCCAAAGTTTTGAAGAGGGACTAATTCCAATTTTCGCTGAAAGTTAAGGGATCAAAAACATATTTAACCCAATATTTTTTTATTTTGTAAATTTATATACGAAATTGAAATTTATTTATTTCAAATATAATTAGGTTTTCAAACTTTAGAAATAAATAAATAAAATTTTCATAACTTAATTATTAAATAACGTTTTATCCTAGTGCTTGAGAGTTACACTATTTAATACATTTTTGCTTAGATATTAGTTTAGAACACTTTTTAATACAAAAGAAAATTAACTTGTTAGATTAAAAATGATTATATCTATTCATTTTTAAAATTTTAAAACCAAAATATATCAAAATTTAAAATATTTATATTAAGAATAAAATATTTATTCCTTTTATTTATTTATTAGACTTATTTAACTAAAATTTCTGCTTATTCCACCTGTACTGAATGAATGTCCATCCATGTAGTTAGTTATTTCAACTTTCCACAGTTCACATGTTCCAAATACAAACAATATATGACAAACATTTTTGAAAATCATGGAAGAAAAGAAAGAAAGAGAGAGAGAGAGAGAGAAAGAGAAAAAGGGAAAGTTGGTTTGGCAACGTTATAAGTTTCTGCATTCCATTAGGGTGTAATTCTGACCTCTAAGGTTGGAGAGAAAGCATTTATTGAAGCCTGAGCAAAGCTCTTAGAAACATCATCAGGAATATCTATATAGAAAGAAGGAGAAAAGATCAGAAGAAGTGATGTCAACAACTTCACATACCATTGCTCACCACAGCTTATTTGAGGAGCAAGATCAGATTCCTACACAGATGGGGTTCTTTCCCTTTCCATCAAACCTTACTTTGCCTCCTTTGGGTTGCCATCAATCCTCTCTGAAAGCCTTCACCTCCATAACAACACCTTCTTCACTTGCCATATCTCAACAGGATTCTTCTACATCAAATCTAACAGAAACCCTATTTCACAACTCAACTTCTACCTTTGGAGGAGCTCAGTTCCTGTCCTTGCATAGATCCAGTCTAAATCCATGGTGAGACAATTCTCTCACTTTCTCTATTAACATCTTGTTAAATATATTAGTTAATCATCAAGATAGATACATCCATATATATTTAAGTGTTTTTTTTTTTCAGTATTAAATTATCATGTAAGTAAAGAGAGTTGGTGTTTGGTTACGATTGAATTTAGGGCACTGGGAGAAGTGAGTGACTGCTTCGGCAGTAAAAGAAGTGGATTTGATGATCATCATCATCTGGGAATTTCAGCCATGAAGATGAAGAAAATGAAGGCAAGAAGGAAGGTTAGAGAGCCTAGGTTTTGCTTCAAGACTATGAGCGATGTGGATGTATTGGACGATGGCTACAAGTGGAGGAAGTACGGACAGAAAGTTGTGAAGAACACGCAGCACCCCAGGTATTCACGAGTTCAAACCTCCTCTCTTTTTGCTTTAATTCAAAAGTTGATTCAAGAATATTCAATTCATCAAACACTTTCATGATCATTGTATTGCAAACATATCTATTCTCTCTCTCTCTCTCTCTCTCTCTCTCTCTCATTATTGTTTTGATCATGATTACATGTATATTCAGCTTTGTTACTGGTTTCGGCAAGATCTTAACTTTTTTTCTGAATAATGTGGTGGTGCCTACAAGAGTTAAAGATATATGTAAAAGCAAAAGTTCATCACTTTATACATCAAGTTCAAAATGTGTATATAAAATATATGTTCTAAGGTTAGAAAGAAAATTACATGTTAATTATGACCCCTCTGATGTTAATTATAGTATGTGAAAATTACATGTCTGAAAGAACTTTTTCCAGACACTCATGCTAAGACTTTTCCTCACAAACCCATTATAGCACTTTCCTGAATAAATGGTCCTTATATTATAGTGCCTTTATGATGGTGAATTGATGGCTCTTACATATTCCGATTATAATTAACATGAGGATGTTTTGTTATTAAATTGTCATTAATGTGTACATGAACAAAATTACTCTCTTACAATGTGATGATGATGATCGATCGAGAAACTCAAAAAAAGATTTCTTATACTGTGTTTGGTCTGCATTGCATGCAGAAGCTATTACCGTTGCACACAAGATAACTGTCGTGTAAAGAAACGCGTGGAGCGCTTAGCGGAGGATCCGAGAATGGTGATAACAACATATGAAGGGAGACATGTTCACTCTCCATCAAATGATCTTGAAGATTCTTCGTCTCCATCTCAACTTGGGAACTTCTTATGGTAGATTAGTATTATTAAGTGAACATAATATTTGTGTATAATGCTTGAGGGTGTGCTTTGTTGAGATGAGAATTGAATAAGTATAGAGAATGCTGATCATGTATTCATGAAATGCATCATCTTCTCTATCAACCAATCCATTGTTTTCATCACTTCCAAGCACACCATAAGAATGTTGTTGATTTTTTTCTTGTTCTGTATACCACGTTTTTTCCTTCTGTCATGTACTCATAAAAAACTGATTAAGATACTAGTTGCCTTACTTTTTGGCTCTTTATTAAAGTGTAATGCAAATTCTAGAAGAATGTAGAAGCTCCTTAGATAGAAGAATTGAAATGTAATACAAGTTCTAGAATATTCTAGAAAAACCTAAGATAGGAAGAAAAATCAAGAATATTCTACATAGGTAAAAATCTAGAACATTCCACATAAGTTGTGGCTAGTATGTTCTAGAATAATCTATGGGTCTATAAATACCCATGAACTCTACCATTTGATGTATGAAGCCAACATCTACCATTTGTATGAACCAACATCTACTACAACTAAAGACAACTACAACACTGCTTTCAACTACTACTTCTACATTCTACTATCTCTACATTTTCTCTACCACATCAACTACTCCTTTCACAACCTTAAAATACTAACAGTGGTACCAGAGCTACGTTCGGTCATCTACTGGGCGTAGATAAAATTTTCAACTACCTCAAACAAAACTATAACTCATTCTACTACTTCCAAATATATTCTCAACACATGGCTACTACTAATCAAACATCATCAATTCCAGTACCTATTTTCAAAGGAGAAAATTATGATTTTTGGAGTGTCAAAATGAAGACATTCTTCCGCTCTCAAGATTTATGGGATATCATAGAAGAGGGATTCAATATTCCAGAAGACACCTCTACTCTTACTGCAGCTCAAAAGAAGGAGTTGAAAGAAAACAAGCAGAAGGATTCAAGGGCTTTATTTGTTCTTCAACAAGCAGTTGATGAGACAATTTTTCCAAGGATAATTGGTGCCACAAGTGCAAAACAAGCTTGGAATACAATACAAGAGGAGTTTCAAGGAAGTGACGAGGTATGCAATATTAAACTTCATTCTCTAAGACGAGAGTTTGAATTATTAAGAATGAAAGAATCTGAGACCATTAAAGACTACTATTCTAGAATAAAAGAAATAGTTAGTCAGATGAGAGCCTATGGGGAAAATATTCTTGACAAAAAGATCGTTGAGAAAATTTTAATTTCTATTCCCCAAAAGTATGATGCAATCGCAACCGCGATTGAACAAACAAAAGATTTGGCTACATTGTCAGTCACACAACTAATGGGCTCTCTTGAAGCTTATGAACAAAGATTGAAAAGGCATGAAGAAGACTCGGTTGAAAATGCCTTTCAATCAAAATTAAAATTACGGTCTCAGAATAAAGAATATGAAGGAAATAAAAGTAGAGAAGAAATTTCTAGAAATAAAGAAAATCCTAGAAGCTTCTCGAAGACTCGTCAAGAAAAATATCCTCCATGTGGCATATGTAAAAAGACAAGTCACTTGGAAAAAGATTGTTGGCATCATGGAAAACCTCAATGCCACTATTGCAAGAAATTTGGTCACGTAGAAAAGTATTGTCGTAATAAAAATAAGTATCAAGCAAACTTTGCGGAAGAAGATAATCAAGAGAAACTCTTATTCTACGCCAATCAAGAATCTTCTGGTAGAGAAGGAAGTTGGTACTTGGATAGTGGATGCAGCAATCACATGGCGAAAGATCAAAGCATCTTCAAAGACATTGATAAATCTGTCAATGTCAAAGTTCGGCTAGGAAATGGCACCACAGTGGAGTCTCGAGGCAAAGGAACTGTCATGGTGGAGACAAAGAAAGGTACGAAATTCATCAAGGATGTTTTACTAGTTCCAAATCTTAAAGAAAATCTTTTAAGTATTGGCCAAATGATGGAGAATGGATATTCTCTTCATTTTGAGAAAGATACATGCAAAATTTATGACAATAAAATGATAGAAATTGGCCAAGTAAAAATGGAGAAGAGAAATAGAAGCTTTCCTATAAGCTTCAAACCTGGAACTAATATTGCCATGAAGGTAGAAGTTGATGACTCATGGCTTTGGCATAGGAGATTTGGCCACTTCAACACACATGCCTTAAAACTTCTATATACGAAAAACATGATGAGAGATCTTCCATGCTTGAAGGAGAATAATGAATCATGTGAAGGATGTCTCCTCGGAAAACAACATCGATTACCATTCTCGACAGACAAAGCATGGAGAGCAAAAGACTTATTGGAGTTGATTCATACCGATGTTTGCGGACCGATGAGAACACCTTCACATCATAACAACAGGTATTTCATCCTCTTCATTGATGACTTCTCTAGAATGACATGGGTCTATTTCTTAAAGGCAAAGTCAGAAGTTTTTGGAGTATTCAAGAAATTCAAGGCCCTTGTTGAGAAGCAAAGTGGAAAACAGCTAAAAGTACTTAGAAGTGATCGTGGCAAGGAGTACACATCTCACGAGTTTGACAAATTCTGTGAAGATGAAGGCATAGAGCGACAACTTACAGTCGCATATACTCCACAACAAAATGGCGTGTCAGAGAGAAAGAATCGCACAGTTATGGAGATGGCAAGATCAATGCTGAAAGAGAAAAGTATGCCTAACACTTTTTGGGCTGAAGCAGTTTACACTGCAGTTTATATTCTAAACAGATGTCCAACTAAAGCAGTCCAAGACAAGACTCCGATTGAAGCTTGGAGTGGGAGAAAGCCATCGGCTAAACACCTACGAGTATTTGGGTCTATTTGCTACATACATGTTCCTGATCAAAGGAGGCACAAGCTTGAAGACAAAACTATACGAGGAATATTTTTGGGATATAGCACACAGTCAAAAGGCTATCGAGTTTACAACCTACAAACAAAAAAGCTCATCATTAGTCGAGATGTTGAAGTTGATGAAAATGCTTCTTGGAATTGGGAAGAAGAAAAAGTTGTTAAAAGCAACATTTTACTTCCAGTGCAACAATCTCAAGAAGAAACTCAAGAAGAGGTAGAAAATTCAGGTATGCTTTCTCCACCTCCACAACAAGATTCTTCACCTGAATCTAGTCCAAGAAGAGTAAGATCTTTGGTAGACATATATGAAACTTGCAATATGGCTATGATTGAGCCTAACTGTTATGAAGAAACATCAAAGCAAGAAGTATGGTCAAGGAAATGGAGGAAGAAGATCAAATTGAAGATATGTTACCAAGACAAAGATTTGAACTACTGCACACAATGCTTGGAGTTACCGAATTTGCATTAAGGAGGAGTATTAAAGTGTAATGCAAATTCTAGAAGAATGTAGAAGCTCCTTAGATAGAAGAATTGAAATGTAATACAAGTTCTAGAATATTCTAGAAAAACCTAAGATAGGAAGAAAAATCAAGAATATTCTACATAGGTAAAAATCTAGAACATTCCACATAAGTTGTGGCTAGTATGTTCTAGAATAATCTATGGGTCTATAAATACCCATGAACTCTACCATTTGATGTATGAAGCCAACATCTACCATTTGTATGAACCAACATCTACTACAACTAAAGACAACTACAACACTGCTTTCAACTACTACTTCTACATTCTACTATCTCTACATTTTCTCTACCACATCAACTACTCCTTTCACAACCTTAAAATACTAACACTCTTTACTTTTCTTCTTCTTCTTCATCTCTCTCTATTTACTTTAGTGTAAACACTTTCTAATGAAAACTGCTACTTTTTTTTTTTTTTTTTTAATTTACACATTCAGTAAGATGTGTACTGATAATGTGATGTGTACTAGCTGATTGAGATGAGTTCGGAACAACCATGTTGGACCTTCCATTGAAGAACTTTTGTGGAGTTCTCAAACCTAAGTTTGTGTAGAAATGATTTTTTTTTCATAATCAATCAGAATACAAGTAAAGTTAGGTCTACTTTCTATTTTTACTATTTATTTACTCTTTTAAAAAAAAATCTCAATTTTTAATGTGCCAATGTTGTGGGAATTAAGTGAATTTCTAAAGAAGTTACTTATATCCATAGAATATATTTTTTTTATCAATAAAAACAAATATATTGAATAGGGATTTGTCCAAATATATTTGTCCAAACAAATATATAGTCTTAACTTTGAAGACTAATATATACTCCATAATAATTTTTCCAAATCACATAAAATATAGTTCTATTAAAGAGTAATGCAAATTCTAGAAGAATATAGAAGCTCCTTAGATAGAAGAATTGAAATGTAATACAAGTTCTAGAATATTCTAGAAAAACCTAAGATAGGAAGAAAAATCAAGAATATTCTACATAAGTAAAAATCTAGAACATTCCACATAAGTTGTGGCTAGTATGTTCTAGAATAATCTATGGGTCTATAAATACCCATGAACTCTACCATTTGAAGTATGTAGCCAACATCTATCATTTGTATGTAGCCAACATCTATCATTTGTATGAACCAACATCTACTACAACTAAAGACAACTACAACACTTCTTCCAACTACTACTTCTACATTCTACTATCTCTACATTTTCTCTACCACATCAACTACTCCTTTCACAACCTTCAAAATACTAACAGTGGTACCAGAGCTACGTTCGGTCATCTACTGGGCGTAGATAAAATTTTCAACTACCTCAAACAAAACTATAACTCATTCTACTACTTCCAAATATATTCTCAACACATGGCTACTACTAATCAAACATCATCAATTCCAGTACCTATTTTCAAAGGAGAAAATTATGATTTTTGGAGTGTCAAAATGAAGACATTCTTCCGCTCTCAAGATTTATGGGATATCATAGAAGAGGGATTCAATATTCCAGAAGACACCTCTACTCTTACTGCAGCTCAAAAGAAGGAGTTGAAAGAAAATAAGCAGAAGGATTCAAGGGCTTTATTTGTTCTTCAACAAGCAGTTGATGACACAATTTTTCCAAGGATAATTGGTGCTACAAGTGCAAAACAAGCTTGGAACACAATACAAGAGGAGTTTCAAGGAAGTGACGAGGTACGCAATATTAAACTTCATTCTCTAAGACGAGAGTTTGAATTATTAAGAATGAAAGAATCTGAGACCATTAAAGACTACTATTCTAGAATAAAAGAAATAGTTAGTCAGATGAGAGCCTATGGGGAAAATATTCTTGACAAAAAGATCGTTGAGAAAATTTTAATTTCTATTCCCCAAAAGTATGATGCAATCGCAACCGCGATTGAACAAACAAAAGATTTGGCTACATTATCAGTCACACAACTAATGGGCTCTCTTGAAGCATATGAACAAAGATTGAAAAGGCATGAAGAAGACTCGGTTGAAAATGCCTTTCAATCAAAACTAAAATTACGGTCTCAGAATAAAGAATATGAAGGAAATAAAAGTAGAGAAGAAATTTCTAGAAATAAAGAAAATCCTAGAAGCTTCTCTATGACTCGTCAAGAAAAATATCCTCCATGTGGCATATGTAAAAAGACAAGTCACTTGGAAAAAGATTGTTGGCATCATGGAAAACCTCAATGCCACTATTGCAAGAAATTTGGTCACGTAGAAAAGTATTGTCGTAATAAAAATAAGTATCAAGCAAACTTTGCGGAAGAAGATAATCAAGAGAAACTCTTATTCTACGCCAATCAAGAATCTTCTGGTAGAGAAGGAAGTTGGTACTTGGATAGTGGATGCAGCAATCACATGGCGAAAGATCAAAGCATCTTCAAAGACATTGATAAATCTGTCAATGTCAAAGTTCGGCTAGGAAATGGCACCACAGTGGAGTCTCGAGGCAAAGGAACTGTCATGGTGGAGACAAAGAAAGGTACGAAATTCATCAAGGATGTTTTACTAGTTCCAAATCTTAAAGAAAATCTTTTAAGTATTGGCCAAATGATGGAGAATGGATATTCTCTTCATTTTGAGAAAGATACATGCAAAATTTATGACAATAAAATGATAGAAATTGGCCAAGTAAAAATGGAGAAGAGAAATAGAAGCTTTCCTATAAGCTTCAAACCTGGAACTAATATTGCCATGAAGGTAGAAGTTGATGACTCATGGCTTTGGCATAGGAGATTTGGCCACTTCAACACACATGCCTTAAAACTTCTATATACGAAAAACATGATGAGAGATCTTCCATGCTTGAAGGAGAATAATGAATCATGTGAAGGATGTCTCCTCGGAAAACAACATCGATTACCATTCTCGACAGACAAAGCATGGAGAGCAAAAGACTTATTGGAGTTGATTCATACCGATGTTTGCGGACCGATGAGAACACCTTCACATCATAACAACAGGTATTTCATCCTCTTCATTGATGACTTCTCTAGAATGACATGGGTCTATTTCTTAAAAGCAAAGTCAGAAGTTTTTGGAGTATTCAAGAAATTCAAGGCCCTTGTTGAGAAGCAAAGTGGAAAACAGCTAAAAGTACTTAGAAGTGATCGTGGCAAGGAGTACACATCTCACGAGTTTGACAAATTCTGTGAAGATGAAGGCATAGAGCGACAACTTACAGTCGCATATACTCCACAACAAAATGGCGTGTCAGAGAGAAAGAATCGCACAGTTATGGAGATGGCAAGATCAATGCTGAAAGAGAAAAGTATGCCTAATACTTTTTGGGCTGAAGCAGTTTACACTGCAGTTTATATTCTAAACAGATGTCCAACTAAAGCAGTCCAAGATAAGACTCCTATTGAAGCTTGGAGTGGGAGAAAGCCATCGGCTAAACACCTACGAGTATTTGGGTCTATTTGCTACATACATGTTCCTGATCAAAGGAGGCACAAGCTTGAAGACAAAACTATACGAGGAATATTTTTGGGATATAGCACACAGTCAAAAGGCTATCGAGTTTACAACCTACAAACTAAAAAGCTCATCATCAGTCGAGATGTTGAAGTTGATGAAAATGCTTCTTGGAATTGGGAAGAAGAAAAAGTTGTTAAAAGCAACATTCTACTTCCAGTGCAACAATCTCAAGAAGAAACTCAAGAAGAGGAAGAAAATTTAGGTACGCTTTCTTCACCTCCACAACAAGATTCTTCACCTGAATCTAGTCCAAGAAGAGTAAGATCTTTGGTAGACATATATGAAACTTGCAATATGGCCGTGATTGAGCCTAACTGTTATGAAGAAGCATCAAAGCAAGAAGTATGGTCAAGGAAATGGAGGAAGAAGATCAAATTGAAGATATGTTACCACGACAAAGATTTGAACTACTATGCACAATGTTTGGAGTTACCGAATTTGCATTAAGGAGGAGTATTAAAGAGTAATGCAAATTCTAGAAGAATATAGAAGCTCCTTAGATAGAAGAATTGAAATGTAATACAAGTTCTAGAATATTCTAGAAAAACCTAAGATAGGAAGAAAAATCAAGAATATTCTACATAAGTAAAAATCTAGAACATTCCACATAAGTTGTGGCTAGTATGTTCTAGAATAATCTATGGGTCTATAAATACCCATGAACTCTACCATTTGAAGTATGTAGCCAACATCTATCATTTGTATGTAGCCAACATCTATCATTTGTATGAACCAACATCTACTACAACTAAAGACAACTACAACACTTCTTCCAACTACTACTTCTACATTCTACTATCTCTACATTTTCTCTACCACATCAACTACTCCTTTCACAACCTTCAAAATACTAACAGGAATAGTTTTTTTTTTTTGTAACGTTTTCTCTTGTTTTTTCTTCCTCGGCAGTGGTGGTATAATGCAGTGAAGAAAATGATTTTACTCTTATTTTTTAGTATCCTGTGCATTTAGTAATGATGGGTGGAGAAAGAAAAACCTTGAACCAAATGTAATGGATATTTGATGAAAATCGTCACTACAACAATATTAAAAAATAATTTTACAGACAAAAAATATAAATTAACTTAGATACAAGTTTATAAATAAAAAATTATTAATATCTAAAATAGTTTCTAATATAATTGATTTGTGAATTAGAGTTTAAATTTATCTTTAAAATTAGCTATCAAGATTTTAGTCATTAAAAAATTAACGTCTAAATTAGTTTCTAGGTGACTAAATATTTAAAATTAGAGACTAATTTGCTAAAATCTTGATAGAGTGACTAATTATTTAAAATTAGAGACTAATTTATTAAAATCTTGGTAGTTAATGTTAGAGAAATTAAATTCTAATTCATAAATCAATTATAATTTATATTCATAATATAGACTATTTTGGATACCAATAAGTTTTAATTTATAAATTGATATCTAAATTAGTCATTACAATAATTATTATTTTTTTTCAAATTGATTGTTATTTAATTAGTTCAACATCAGAATTTTTCACATGATCAATTCATCCTTGCCAATATCCCATATTTAAAAAGAAGGTCTAATTCATTTTCTTCTACTATTTATTTATTTTATTCGATTTCATCATACTAGTAACAAAAATATTAATTTAAATTTTGTTTTTTAAATTGATCTAATTTATTTATTTACTATAAATTTGCTTAAAATAGTGATATTAAATAGTAAAAACGAACTATCACTAAAAAGTCGTAGCTAATTAGTAACAATAGTCTTTTAGTGATATTATGACTCATAAAAAAAAATAATATATAATACCAATTTAGTTTAAGTAGATGGTACAAAAATGTATTGATTTTAAAAAGTAAAAATGTTTAAGTTGTACCGGTTCGATATTAACGAATGAACTAGACTATTTATATTAATACTAACATAACATTATATGTAATGAATAAATAATGAGGCTAAAATATAATGAAGAAAAAAAATAATGATTTGGTTATATATAAGTGGTATGACAAGGGTATGTAATGTATGGAACGAACATTTATGATAATATCAGAGCAAAAAAAGTGAATGTAAGGTTGAACATGGTTAATTTTTGTAATGATAATATGGAATAGTATTAAGTAAATAATTTAATAAAAAAATTCCAAAAACTTCCCTTTTTATAATATAGATACAAAAACGATAATTTTTTTTAATATATATTTAGAAAGTAATAACTTTATTACCCATAAATCAACTCTGAAATTTTAGATATCAAAATTACAAATTACATCATTTGTCATTTGAATGTGTAGAATAAGTGATATTCATTTAGGAAGTGACTAATTTTAGTTATACATGAAAAAAAATATTAAATTAAAAGTTAATATTAGCGTATGTATGATTATTGAATGCACAGCATATTAACAATTTATTTTCTAGCAATAACTAAAGTTTTACCATTTAAATAAGTTGCTTATTTTTTTTAGAATTGAATCAGTTTTATCTACTGTGTTTAACTGTTCTAAGATTATAAAAGGATGCTGGTTAAGGAGTATTTCTTTCTGCACCCCTTTTCTCTTTTTTCACACCAATAAAACTTTTAATTCCGAAACTAGTACCTCTCATATAATAAAAATCTTTTCACCTTTTTCCTTTTTTATTAATTTTTCTGGATTGGATATTCCGAAAGGTAATTTTAGACTCAAAAATATCTTTCACAACATCAATCCATAATATATTTTTTTATATTTTAGATTGAGTGTTGGAAAAAAATTTATGAATTTGAAAAATTTTCAAACTAGATGTTTCAAAAGTATTTTCAGATTTAAAAATGACTTTCGAACACTTATTTTTTTTTAAAAAATGATATAACATTGAATCCGAAATATAAAAATATTTTATTGATCAAGTGTTTCCAAAGTGACTAAGTTTGATATTTTTTTTATAAATTTGATACTTTCAAGGAAAAAGTAACAAAGTTATGGAATTTCTGTGAACTAAAATAGAAAATAGCTTAACATAAAATAATTAATATAGAGATTGAGTTGAAACATAGTACTAAAGATGTAGTAGATGTTTGAAAGTAAAAACAACATGGTTGAAACAAAGAAGAAAAGCGAAAATCAATCTATTGAGATTGATTTACAGAAAAATATGATAGCAAGAAAAGAACAAGTTTATTTTCACAAAGTGGCTCCTTCAATAGCTGAGAGAACAACCCTTCTTTCAAGCTGATTCAAAAAACAAGTTTTATAAGAACATCGTAAACTTTATACAACATCACTGCAATCAACCAAAAGAGTACTAAAGAGAATAAAAAAACGATTAATTAAATTTAAAAATTTCACAAATTTAGATATTTTTAATTAAGTTTTGATTAATTTAGATATATATACCTGAAGGCAAGCATGAAGTTTTTCTTGTAGAGCATTAAATTCACGCTGAGCTTGTTTCAGTGCCTTGAGACAACTGCAAAGAGATTTTTGTTAATTGATGATTAGATGTTAAATATAGGTTTAAGTTTATGTAATTAACATTGGATTAGGTTAATTACTCTTCTTTAGAGGCAGAATCAATGGCACGTTCAAAGGCAGTAAGTGCTGCTGCCATTGTACATGCTCCAAAACTGAGATACACATAAATAAATCAATAAAAGTTTGGAATGATAAGGAGATAGGCATGGAAATTAAATCAACTTCTTTAGATACTCTGTTGATAAATAATAATAATAATAAAAAAAAACTCCTGATAATTTATGTTTAATTTAATCTTATAACATTTCAATCGTATATTATAATTTGATTATACAAATATAGACAATATCTATATATAATAAATTCTATTTAACTTTTCCAAAAAAAAAAACACGCATTTCCATTTTGAAACCTAATTATCCCTTGTTGCGAAATTGCGACTATTAAAATGTAAATAAAATTTTATTTTCTTATTCTCATCTTTTATAACTAACAAAAAAAAATTAATTAATTGTATATAATATTAGTAGAAACACATACTTTATGTGTATCTATGTTTCTTTTTATTATGTTTTATTTTAAGTTATTAGTATAGTTTAAAAATGATTAAATTTAAATAAACTGTCACTTTAAAAGTAAAATGATAAAATAATCATTTTAGTTTAAAAAATAATTAAATTTAAAGAATAAAAATAATAAAACAATAACGTGAGAGAATTTTTTAATTAATAGTATAGATAATAAAAATAATAGTTAAATAACTTCTTTTGAAATAAGTGTATTTTCTAAAATTATGTTTATAATATTATAGTGTTAATTAATAAAGGTTGTTATTTTATTTTTAAGATTCTTGCCGTCTATTTTGTATCATTTGAATTAAAGGATAGATAGCAATATATAGTTTTATGTGAATAATTTAGTTAAAAAATGTTAAATGATTGCGAGTTTTCCTACTCTAGGAATTGGAATTGAATTTTATTTTTTATTTTCATTTCCATTTGTGTGTGAGCGTTTTAATTTTAAATCTTTTGAATTTTATTGGAGAAAATGATATACTTTTATATTTTGAGTTGAAATTTTATATTGTGGAAAAGTGTGAATATATAGAAAATATTAGAGACTTATCTCTCAGATTTAATGCAAATATTAAAGAACTACCTTGAAGAACTGCCTTTAACTTTATAAACGTACTCTTTCATCAGATCGTAGTTCCAAACCTCCTCATTCCTACATTAAACAAATTACCAAATTTCAAACTAAAGAAATAAAACACAAACAAATAATGTAATATGCATATTCTCATATTTTTCAAGAAAATATATAGAAGACATTCAACACTAATAAATCATTGAAACTTTTACGTTAATTAAAAATAAAACTAATTTAAATTATATAAATGAATGTAAATTTCATCTTTTAATTTTGTAAAATTAATTTAAATTTAAAATTTAATTTTTAACAAAAATTATAAGAAAATAAAATATACTTTCAATCTAAAACTTTAATATAATAAAATTAAATTAAACTTAAAATTCACTTTTTAATCAAATTTATATAAAAAACACTATTTTCTTTCACCATAAAATTTTAATATATTTGAACTGAAAAACAGGAAAGAAAAAGGTTTAATAACCAATTTAGTCCTCACTTTGGTTGAAAAATCTCAATTTAGTCCCTCGTTATAAAAGTGTTTTGAATTAGTCCTAACTTTTAAAATAGTGGGTCAGATTGGTCCTTTCTGTTAAATATAAGTTAACAAAATTAATGGATGATGATGTGACACAACTTAAAGCTAACGAGGAACCAATCTAACACATCAGCTTTAAGCTGTGTCACATTATCATCCATTAATTTCGTTAACTTATATTTAACGAAAGGGACCAATCTGACCCACTATTTTAAAAGTTAGGACTAATGTAAAACACTTTTATAACGAGGGACTAAATTGAGATTTTTCAACCAAAGTGGGGACTAAATTGGCTATTAAACCAAAGAAAAAACAGTAGATTATTGTATGAAGAAGGAAAAGTGAAAAGTACATTATCTGTGTTAAAAGTTTGAAGTCTTCTCTGGCACAAGTGCAAAATTCTGATATAATTTCGATGAAGAAATGATCTTCTACACTCGTTTTCAAGGAGTACACTAAAAAGAATTGATCATCTACCAGACCCTAACAAACATCAGACAACTTCTTCATTGCAGAAAATCTCACTTTCAACATCAAATTTCTGAGGAAATTAATAATCAAATAAAACCTGTTGCTTCATGGATTTCAATGTCTCTGAAAGTTGCAACTTCAACGACTTCATAATTTTCAACATTTTTCAAAACTACACACCAACTATATTTCTACAACACAACACAATCAAATATGTTAATCTATTAATTCAAATATTATTAAAATTTTAAAGATGCAAAACATTAATTATTCTCATTAACACCTTATTTTCTTTGGTATGTGCTGTTCCTATTACCTAATATATCCTGTATTTAATAATTTTTCAAAACCTAATAATTAATTTCATAATTATATATAACTAATAAGGTGAATCTTGGGTATGGAATGCACAATATATATGCACATATTTATTTATTTAAAGAAATGAATTTAAGTTAAATACAGACATGAAAAAAACTCACAAGTAATGGACATTTAAAATGTTATATTTGGAAGTCAACTTAATTTCCAAAATTTTATGATCCAAAATAAGAAAATTAGTTACAATGAGTTTGGTTATTTGTAACGATTCAAAGATATATCATCAAAACAACAATAACGTTCTAAAAATATCTTCAAAGCCTTTGAAAAATTCCAAAAGTAATATATTTACATGCTATAAAGTAGTAAGTGACACATTTATAGGAAAAAAAACTAATCTATGACTAATATTTATCAACTAAAAATTGACAACCAATCATCAACATTTAACGATTTAAATAAAATGTAAGAATTATTGTGCAAGGGACTTTATCAAAAAAGGAAGAGATTATTTTCTAATTATTTATTTATTAATTATTATAAGATTTTAGCAATTATATAAGTTATTATAGTTGAACGAAACGAAGAGTGTAAGGTGGTCAATAACTAGAATCAATATAGAAGAAATCTAACTAAAACATAAGATATAATTGGAAGTAATTTTTCAAGTTAAGTTCTCGTAATCTAATAATCTCCTAAAAGATTGACGATTTGTCATAGAAAAATCAATTGATGTTAATCAAATTTACCTCTCTTAAAGTAGTCATCAATCAATTTTTAGTTTAATGTTTAGCTTTTTTTCATAAATATGACGTTTTTTTTATTTTGAGTCATAAGTTTCTTTTTAATATATATATATATATATATATATATATATATATATATATATATATATATAAATGTATTATTCTTTTCAATATTGTAAATAAAATAAAATTTTCATATACTTATTAGGAGTCATTTCAATATATCTCAGAATCACATTTATCTTAAATAATAAGGGTGTTCAAGGAAATATTTCATCACTCGCAAACTTGGTTTAATTAAAACTAAAACAATACATATAGAATAAGAAAGCTGGCGTTTTTTTTTTACTTGTTTTGTATCTTAGAATTGAATGATCATGTCAAAATTGCTAGTATACATAAGATATGGAAGCATTTCTACCTTAATATCTTAAATTCCAAGTTTCATAATATTTTATTATAAACTTTAAAGTAAATTTAAATATTCCGATTCAAGTGATACAACATCCAAAATTGAGTTAAGTTTTGGGAATTGCTTCCTGCACCTCTTAAAAATATTTTCCTGCACCCATCATTGCTGTAAAATTCCAATTGTAACCTTATAGGTTATTTAATTTAACCCTAATTTTTTCACTCACCTTCTTCTTCACCCTGCTTTGGTTATTACTTGGCGGTGCATCAAAATTCCAAATTAACTCCATTTCTTCCATCATTGCATTTCTCCATTTCTTGCTTCTAGCGGCTTTTTCAAATGACAATGGATTAGTTACTGTCATCATAACATTTAAAGCATCTTCATCATTTCATAATCAAGCATCCAGCTAGGTTCTCGTCTATTTCTCCTTTCAACTGGATTGTTATTGACATGTGGTTCATCAGTACTTGCATCTGTTGGAATAACTAGGATGTGCAGCATTTCATGTAAAGCATTCCATATCATGTCAAGATTTCATATCAAAAATATTCTTTGGAAAGATTTCATATCAAAATACATTTCATGTAAAGCATTCCAGAAAATTCATCTCGAAAGGTATTATATACATTTTGGAAAGATTGTTTCACAAAACCTTGTTTAGAAAATTTCGTTACGGAATTAATAATCTGAAAGTCACTTTAACAAGGGTAAAATGGTTATAAATTATTGGGAACCAATAATACGAAAGTCACTTTAACAAGGTAAAATGGTTATTTTGAAAATTTGACTGAGTGCATGAAGTAATTGATGGGGTGCAGAAATAAATTGCCCAATTTTGATTGCGCTCAGTCTTATGAGTCTTACATTTAGTCAATTCTAACCCAACTTCTAAATGCCCTTACTAAATAAAAAGCAAATAAAAATTAAATTTAAGAGAAAATGATTTTTTTAGAACGAACTCTTTCATTTTTTAAAAATTATTTTAACCAATAAAAGACACTATTATTCATATTTTCTCTTTCTTTTAATCTATTTTTCAATGTTAAAACACATTGAATTATTTTTCTCAAAACAACCTCTTTCCACTAACTAATTTCAATTTTTACACCTTTTATAATCATAGGTTTCAATCTTTATACATTCTACTTATATGTTGAATTTGTTCAACCGTGATAAATTTTTTTAAAATAAAATTTGAAAATAAGTGGAAGAAAAAGGGGAGGTAAAGAGACTGCTGGGCACAATTTGCATAACCACAAGAGACTCCCAAAGTGGCTCTATTTTCTGTGTTTCTTAGTCATAGTTGGCACATCCATTTGATCTCTGATTAGAGTAGTGCAATTTACCTTCACAAAAACAATGGTCAAATAATGAGTGGCATATCCTTGAATCTATTGGTACCACTGCACTTTTTCTACCATTACAGATTCATTCACCAAAGTATCCAATGATATGCAAAGATGGGCAAAACTAGGTTTTTCTTTCTAAAAATGTTTAGCATGAAAGCTCTCACAAATCTATGGTTAATGGTATCGTGTGTGTGCTACTTACAATCCTGTACTTGAATTACTGACATCATCGTTTAGTAATACATGCATATACACTAGTACTAGTATTTTGTAATTTCAGTACAACCAGCCAAACTACTGCATATTTTCGCACATTCCTGCCTATAATAACATCTGCTGAAGTGCTATCAATCAGAAGAAAAATGAATTGACATGAGTTGCAATCGAACACTCATACAATGTAAGTTTGCTTCAAATTTTTGCGTCCACGCTTTCCTCTAGGATTGGCACTAATCAAAGCATTCACAAGCTCAGAATCCTCTTCAGTGATCAGTATTTTTGCTTTGCTTGGGTCTGCAAGCAGCAACTTTGCCACAAGGTATCCAGCAATGGACCATGTCTGATATAGTCGAGATTGCTTTCCAATGAGTCGAGATCTCTTCGTGTCATAATATTCTGGCCACCTGTCTCTTGCTATACGTCTCTCAGCCATCTCAACAGCCTTTGCAGCAATATGTGTTCGCTTCATCTTTATGCATGCAACTGTGAGCTGCAATAGGAATGTTTCATGTTAAAGAATTGAACCTGATATTTCCAACTTGCAAAACTCGTATAAATATAAACAAACCAAAAACATTAAGAAAAGGATTTTATATGTAAATAAAATAAATGGGAAATCAGTGGCTGGACGAAGAGAACTAAACTGGTTCGGTTACATGTCTGGCTGAAAGAAAATACACATAGGACATATATAAAGGAGCTAAGGAGAAAATAGAAATAGAAGCTTTAAATCAGTATTGCTTCAACTAGAGAGATTCAATTCAAGTGTGTCAAACTTTGCCGCTGTAACAAACCTGCCAGAGCAGTGTCGGCCAGGAGCCTGCATTATGGTAGGACCAAGGCCTGCCAAAACAAAAAATCATTTAATGTAAAATTAAATAGAATAACAAAAAGGCACAAACACAGATAATTAGATGCAATACGTGTTCTTAGGATCACTGCCTGTGATTATCTGCCACTCCTGCCCCTCAAGAGCAGGATAACAGATCTTGAATGGCATCTCTGCCACTAAATCCGACCATTTGGCCTCAACAAGATCCAATATGGCATGCGATTGCTTCTCTGTGGCCAAACTGTTTACAACAGACCACAAGTTTCCCAGGGAAAAAAATCGGAAGTCCATGTGAGCTGGTTGTAGGTTACCAATTAAATATCCTCCTTTGTTTGGCATCCATTCCACTAACCAAGGAGAAATCTGATCTGGGTATATGTTGAACTTGTTAACTGCATCATAGGAGTACTCCTCTGTTGTGTAGCGGTAGATCTCATTTAATTTTTTCATATCAATCCAATAGTATTCTCTGATATGAAATGAAAGAGCTACCAGACGGTTGTTCAGTGCCCGGATAAGATCAGTTGATCCATCCTCTGGAGTAAGCATCTCACGTGCACAAAGTAAGGCAGAATAAAACAGTGCCTAGAAATAGAAAAAGACAATAAACATTAGAAAGATACAAGAACACTAACTTCATCTTTAATTATAAGTATCTCAGACTACAAATTTTTCTTAAAATATAGAAAGTTGTTTGACGAGATTACAAACAAAATTTAAAAGCAGAACAGGTAAACTGTAATAGTGAATTCAGTAAAATTGTATCAAAGATTCGTTTTTACCTTCTACGTGATATCATCAAGTAATTCCTTCAGTTTCCAAAAGGGAGAAACATGTATTAAGAGATTGTTGTATTTACAAAATGCAACAGAGAAACAAATTCAAATTATTCACGTTCGTGTGACTTAAACAAGGCATTTTAGAAAGACATAGGTAATTCCATATGATCAGAGCTAGTGGTATGATGTCTTAACTTTTGTCAGTCAATTAATTATTAGAAAGGAGAAACTACACAACTTTATTACAAGAATACACTTCTCTCAACTAACATAAGGGCAGTCGAAATAAAGAAAGAAAGAATGTGTCTAAGCATTATAAAAATAGGTATCAAGTAGTATCAATAGCTGCTATTGAAATGCAAATCCAAAATAATAAAAGCTATGGAGAACTTCTGTTGCCTTCTTAATCTAGGAAAGAGATGTGTCCTGTTTGTAATTTCATTCAATAACTTAATGGTTTAATTTTTAAGCCCAACAGCAATTGAATACATATCACTTCATATTGATCAACTCTTAATATTTTTTTTAGTTTATTTAACACCACTCCTTTCCAAAAATGATTAATTTATGAACTCTACTGTATCTCTGATAGTTTGACTGTTGCTTCTGCCTACAAGTATGAACTTAGCCAGCACTCCAACCTTGTCCTTCAATTATTACAACACTATCAGATAAAATTAACAAAAGATAATTGTTGAAGAGAAAAAACAGTAGGCAAAAAGATGTTGAAACCATCTGTGCAAATACACCCAAGATACTGGTTTATATAGGCTTTATTATATTAATTACACATGATTAGAGGACATTTCGTTTCCTCTAAATCAGATATTAGTTTCTTATAAACTGCTAAACAAAAAAATGCATAATATTTCATTCTAGTTTCAATAATAATATTTAACACTGAAATCACACAATTTTGCAATACACTTGCTGTCCCAGAAAAACAACTTGACACACCTGATGACACAACCTACTATCAGAAACTCCTAATACATAACTACCGCCAATTATTTTATACACAAAAACTTTCATCTTTCAGTTTCTAGTACAAAACTAACTAAAAGCAGACATTTTCTACACATAACTGCCATCTAGGGGTTTCTAATGAAGAATTGATTCTTCAAGCACTGATTTCCTACGCATAAAATGCCTTTACTGTCATTGACTATCGACTGGTATCATCAATCAATTCAAACTCTTAGGCCATAATCCCTTTATTCACGAAAATATAACTAATTTTTTCATCCCTATTAAAAAACTAAGATGAAGTTGAATCCTTCAAGCATAAAAATATGAAAATATTCACTACTTTCAAACGCATAAATACCTAATATCACCCCCCTCTTAAAAGTAAAAGAAGCTCAATCAATAAGAATAAGGTATAGGAATGATGAAGGTCCTCAATCTATCACAACAAAAATTCTTCTTACTTTTGGTCAAAATGGTGCACTTAAGTACAAATTGTCTCCTAATCTAAGCAAATGTATAATCAATCATAAATAAACAGCAAATTTTCATTCCTGACCTTATAAAATCCAAATTTCTAAATATCAAACAATTCAAGAAATAAAATCTTATTTACCTGAATCTCCAAAGGATGCCCATGAATTCCCATCCTCCGATCTATCATGCAAGAACCATCTGTTACTAATAAGGTGGGGAACATATCAAAGCCATCAGCAAGACATAACCTCAAAATCATCTTAATTCCTGTTTGCACATCAACTCTCTCTTGAACTGATAGATCACCAGAGCATTTTCCATATGCTCGTAATAAAATAATCCACCACAATCCTGAGATCACATGTGAAATACGTTCAGCAAACCAAGAAGAATTATAGAAAGCTTGTTCTGCAATGTAGCAAAAGTATTTCTATTTTACCAGAATCAACAGGAGCAACACGCCCAATGGCTGCCTCTCCAAAGTCAGGATCCAAAACTTCTTCCGTTGCAGAATCATCACCATCTAGAGGAACTGTCCGAACCTTAAAACTTGCAGGCATCAAACCTTGTCCTGGACTATGACAATCCATTGTTTTTTCCCAGCTCTGAAATATGGATCTTTTCGTTTAAAACGGTATGAGAAACAACAAAGTATTTCTTGATAAGAATTTAAGGACTCCCCCGTCCCCCAAATGATTGATTCCTCCCTTTCATTAATTATAATAAAGTTAGGACAATTGAAGTGCTAACAAAAGAATATTACTAATGAAAAGTATTATTTAATGTACTTTTCATTAATTGCATGCAGAAGATGGGACCAGTGGTGCTCTATCTGTAGCCAATTCACATCAATATTAATTGTCAAACACAAGCGTTTTCAGCGTGTTCATTAAAAGAAAATCAGTATTTTACTTCCTTCACCAAAAAAGTTCCAAGTCAATGGAGAAACAGCGAGGTAGATTTGTAGGATTAAAAACAGTAATGAATGATGAAATAGGAATAACTCTGTAAAGGAATAACACAAATCGCAATTGCATGACTCTGGAATAACCAATTAAAAATGAAAATACATGTCTAAGGCGTGCAAATGACCAAGTTGTATCAAATTTTGATGTTACAAGCGCACATTATATATTATACGACCAATATTCCAAGAATTACCTGCAACTGCAGTGTATAAAGGATAAAATTCCGAACAATATCATACTCCCCCTTCAATAGGAAGGCAATTCCTGAAGGAATGAAATCACGAATAAAGACCTGGTCATAATTCAAAGTATTGGAACTGGTCGGGTCCTTTGCAGCAATAGTTCCGATGGGATTGCCACAATAGTAAACTACAGACTCCCTAAGTAAGTCCCATGCTTCTTCCTCAATGGAGGTGTCAAAGCCGTCAGTAATAGCTCCATTTGAAACATTAGATGCCAAAACCTCTTCCTGTTTCAACTGATGGACTTGGACATCTTCAAACTCTAGGATATGCTTTGTACTCATCACATTGCTTGCTGAATTTGATGTTTCAACATCATTCAAAAGTCTTGATCCATTTCCATCTCCTGCTGTTACGCCACTCGCACTTTCAGCCCGTTGGCATTTGCATGTCTTTAACCATGGACGACTATAGGTTTTGTTGTGGTCATGCAAAGTGACACCCATCCATTGAAATTGATGAGTTCTTAACCGGCTTTGGAGCATGCTAGAACACACAATTAAATCCCTATGCCTTGAGGACCTTTTCTTCATACATTTTACTCCAAACCGGGAATGTAACGTTAAATCTGAAGAATTCATACGAGGCTCATTATACCCAGTTTGAGGCACGGTCCTGGACAGAACCTGAAAAACTACTTTAGAAGTACCCAGGGACATGCTGCTTTACAAAAAGGAAACTGTACCCACTTAAATTTGCTTCCTGTTAATGCCTTTAGATTACACCTGTGAGAAGGAAAAACTAAGTAAATCAGCATAAATGAATGACATGAACACAGCAATTTCAACTAAATAAAGATTGCAAGACATTATCAGCAGCTTGCAATTTAGAAGAAGGGAAGAAATAGTTTATTATGAAACCATATCTGAAATTTAACTCATTTGCTTTACCAAACCCAGAAATTCTAGAACAAAATAAAAGCAAGGATAACAAAACCAATGCTCAATTTGGCATCAGAACAAACAGCTTTCGGAAAGCACAACATTTGAGAATTAACATTCACTTAACCGAAACTAACCTAAAATCAGTCCAATATATTCATATACACATAATTCAATAACGGAAACAAAAAAAAAAACAAAAAACAAAATTATATTCCAAGTAATTATTTAACCAGTGCTCGGAGCTCAGAAAATTTAACAGGAAAAAATAAAAACAAATAAAGCATAGCAAACCAAAGCTTAGCAAATGCATAGCAAAGTTAACAAAAATATCAAACAAACTATGTGGATTCCCAGAAAACAAACCTATGACCGGAGAAGTACTGGGAGTGTCGCGGATCTTGAAATTAGTGGAACAGAGAACAACGTATCACTTCGCAAGTTTTATTTTATTATATTTTTATTTTTTTGTTCTGGTCCCAATGATATTTCAGTTTCTTCTTCTTATCTTATATTGCTCTTCTCTCGCGCAATTGCAATTATGAATTTTTCTTTTATGCCTTTGCTTTTTTATCGATGACACGTGATATTCGAACGCGACCTCTGCGCCTCCTCGCAAAGCAAATGAGAAAAACGGAGATTGTGTGCACCACAAAAAAACAAATTTTCGGCTGTCTTTTTTATTTTCCTTCACCAATAGAATCTTTTTTGAGAAACAATTTCTTAAGAAATAAAAAGAAAAAGGTTTTGTCAGATTATATAAATTTATTCTTTTATCATTTTTCATAGCATCTTATTGTAATAGAAATTTTTTCTTTTAATTTATTAATTAGTAGTCTAAAAATATTCGTCAACAAAGTTATTTATTTTTAGTTTTTCACTATATAAGTTTCCATGACAAATTAATCCCAACCGCGTTTAATTTAATTTTCGAAGCCATTTTCAATTAATCCAGAATCCAACCGTTTTAATTAAAATTGATTTTATTTATTTCAGATTGTGGAATCAGACCCACAAATAAATTGTTGCATTTTCTTTTCTTTTATTCTCACATATTATCTCTTTTCTATATAAAATCTGTTATTGCAAACTTAAAAATGTCGCTGTTCTTCAGTATTCCGGACACTAATTAGTTCGATTCCAGTCATTGATATTATTTTTTAATTAATATATATACATTTTTTCTACAACTACAAACTTTACAGCTTATTTATCTCTGAAAATGAAAGCTCCAAATAAAAGTGTTGGCCAAGTTGATTCAATGCGAAAATGACAATCTGATTACTGAGATAATTTGTTCGGTTTAAATTTAAAGTAAAATATAACAAAAGTAATGGAAAGATCCAGATAATAAAGCTCAAAAAGAAATCAAGTGACCAAGTTGATTCAAGTTGAAAGCCATAATTTGGTAATATATGATTCAATTATAATTTCATTCATTTAATTTTTAAATAAAATCAACCAACTAGCCATATTTTTTAAGTTACATGAGTTTGAATTATAATATTCTTTAAATTAATTCAATCCAATGCACAGCTACTCTCAGCCATTTAAGTATGGTTGGAATTTCATGCTAAGGGATGCTAACTTAAACAATATTCTAAAGGAAGAGGTGAGATAGAACATAAGCCACATTTTAAACAGCAGAGGCGCAGCAGCATTAATCATACGCTAAACCCTGTCCAACTCAGTCTTGTGTTTGTCTAACTGATCTTTCAACTCTTTTTTCCATTCCTGAATTAAATTTTCTTGTTTTTTTATCAGCTCGTCTTTTATGTTAAGTTCCTCTTCCATCAGAGCAATCTCCTGCGTAGAAGATAAGACATACAGCAGAAGTTTAGATGACAAATTACAGTATCCATGACTGGTAGAAAATCATTTCATAGTGTACGCCATACCTTTCTAAGCATTTCAACTTTTGTTGGCTTATCCTCACGTTGGAGGCTGATGAAATAAAGCTGGAGCTTCTTGGCAGCCTCCATAAAGTCTCTTGCATACCTATCCACATCAACTGAAAAAAAAAAATTCAAAACCAGGAAAGTTCAGTTGGATAATTGGTTAAACTTACTAAGCGTTGCAAAAGAAAGTCATTTTGCAAATATAGTTTCAAACAAAAGCAAGACTTCTGCTCTCACTGTAAGTCCAACGACATAAGTGAACCTAATTAGTCTTGCAACTGCCGTTAAACTTTATGCATGCCACGGTTACATGACCATTTTCCACTAACTTCAATAGCTATGTTTAACACTATGCTTGCAGATGTTACATATGAAAAGTTTCTAACTTTGCATTCAGACTAGAAGAGTGTCATAATCCATATGAACCTTACTTAAGTCTAAATAATGCAGACCTAATAACCTATCCCCTATATGGAATTAAGAAATATGACATGCATAAAAAATACACAAAGATAAGACATCAGTTTATGGCATTACCACTCATTACACACAAAGATTGCACATATTCATGGTTTTGATGAAAACATGGTTCTTTAAAAATTTAGTTAGCTACAAAATCATCCATGTGAACTTTTTTACCACCCTTCTTCACTCCCTGCCCCATCTTTCTGCCCTAGATGATCAATGCGTGCATACTTGAACATTGTACAATCTATCAACAACTAAATTGCAGATGGGAGAATTATTAACAGGACGTTCATTCAGATTTAAACGTCGGGCAAATTATTTTGACAGGTTAACCTAATAGCAAAATTTGACAAAAATATGCATCCCCTCATCATTACATGATACGCTTCGAGTTAATATTGCGTCAAGGCTAGACAGAATAGACAGTATGCTTCCTCTCAACTTGAGAGTATATGTAGCATCGTATAAGATACATGGTGCTTTAAGGTTCCATGTAACTGAAACTCAACAATTACTTCACAGGAAAATGACTCGAAAACTTCTGATAAAACAATAAACATACAACATTTTATATTTTCCTTTCAATGTAAAAAGTACATAATTTTGAAAAGAAAAATTGACACAATAAATTCAATTGAAAAGGGGGGAAAAGGATACATTGACCTTCCAAAACTTCTAGCATATATTAGAGATTACTGGTAATATTCAACCAAACAATCATTTCTACTTCGCACCACATCAATCCAAAGAACGAAGAGAAAGATGTATTGAGCGTTCAGAAATAACAGAAGAAATTTTAGATTGTACCATATCCTTTTTATACTGGAAGACATATATTTCTTTGATCTCCTAAGCAATGTTATTGTTAGTTTAAGCATTGTATATTAATGCAGAAAAATTAATAACTGCAATCCCTGATAACTTTAATTGAGATAGAAACCAGAAAGTAGGTAATTAAATAAAGTTTCAAAGGCCTTTTGGTGCCGATGGTTGATGCATAGTTATCCATCTCGGTTAGCATGGACATCAGCCAGTTAATAAAACAAAGCAAGAAATCTGAAAGACTTGCAGCTACTCACTTTGATGTGAAGGGTGGGGAGAACGGTCTATTGCTTGGAGTTCTCTGGCTGGCAAACAGGGAAGCAAAGCAGCTTCCAAAGCCATAACACAGGAAACCATATCATCCTTTGAGGGAGGAGAAGATGGCAGTTGGGGATCACCTATGTGCTGTTGCTCAATTCCTTGCCGATCACCCATATTCCTTTTCACCCTGCCAAGGAGAAAGATAGAATTAACGAAAATTCTCCCTAGCCACACTACATAAAAATTTCATGGAATAAGATAAAATATTAAGAGTAATTAATAACGGCTTCATTTCTAGGGGGTGGATTCAATTACCTTTTACCGAGAAAAGTCACGTAATTTCTCTTAATTTTCATGTGTTGAATGACCAACTTCAATTTTTCAAAATAAAAAATATAAAAGAAACCGATTGAAAAATAAATAAATATTTTGCTGGGTAAAGTTCAGATTTCAATAACATTTTTTCTAATTTCAATCAATTTTTATTAATAAAGAGAATAATCACGTTTCTGAGAAAACCCCCCATCGAATGAACAAGAAGAAAAATGCTACCCTCGACAAGCATCATTGGTGAAAAAGTCCAATCCACAAATTCGGTGACAAGAAACGAAGGAAATAAAATTCGTGGAGGAAAATCAACCCAAGCTAGATAAATAGCAATGAAACCTACGAAAATTTTAACTGCAGTTTCAGCAAAACTAAGAGTAACCATGGCAACACCACGTAGAGAGGAATTGAAACTAGGAAACTCACGTGGTAGCGACTGAGAAGATGACGCGCGTGAGTGAAGACTAGAGATGCATTTGGGTTTTCATATTTGATTCATAAACCTAATTTGGCTTCTTTTGGGAAAACCTAATAGTTTAATTCAAATTTTATTGATACAGCTTCAAATTTTCTACATCTTTCTAATAACTAATAAAAAGATTAATATTTGTATACTTAATTCATTTCGAATTATTTTATATTTTAAAATGAAAATATTATTTTTTGATGTTGAGTAGAAAATAAAATTATTTTATTACTTCTCTTTGTAAATTACTTTCTAAAAGAAGTATTTACCAGCAGAAAAATATGTACTATGCTGTATATAGTTTTTATTTATCTTATTAGTAATTTGTCTATTATAGATAATTATTTTAGTTTAAAAAATAGTCATGTTTAAAAGAATGATTAAATTTAAAAAATGGAAGGATAAAATTGATAAAAATATTACATTAATTTTAAAAAACATGCAAATTTTAAAATTAAAGAAAAAGTGTACAATAAAATTACAAATTTTCTCCGTATAATGATAATATGATGGTATAATGATATAGATAAAAAATAGTTGTCTATCGGAATTTGCAATTTAAATATCAAAATTTATATTACAAATAAATGTATTTTCAAATAATAAATTGAATTTATTCTTTTACATGTGAGTAATTTTAGAGATAAACATAATTTACTTGTATTAAAAATATATTCTCAAAATTCTTTTATTTTGTGTATCCTCCCCCAACATGCTAACACAGCAAGCACAGACTTTGAATCTTGAACTAAATGGGAAATAATTTGCTTCTAGTTTTTAAACAAGAACATGAATCATCTGACCCAAAAGGGAACCTGGTTTTACCATGCAAATGGTAACACCACTTTATTTACATAAACTTATGTCTATGTTTAATGATCCGTTTCAGAAGATACTGATAGTACATTATAGTCTTGTGTCTTGGGGGTAGAACTAACGGGCAAACTGACACGCTCCTTCCCTTCTGGCTTAGAAGATGCATTGCCATACCATATCATTCCCGCTATTGCAATGACCATGCCCAGAATCACTTGTGAATTCAGACCTTCTTTTCCAAAGAAAACAAATCCTAAGGCCAGTACCAGAATTGTCTTCATGTGGCCAAGCACTTGGAAGGATACGGCTGTGAACCTGCCAATGCAGATGAACTGGCTCAGGTTTGTCCCTACTGCGATGGTGCAAGAGATAACGATCAACAGCTGCACAAACATGGAGTAGATGTAGATTAGTTTAATACCACTTCGGTTTCGACATAATTGCAAACAAACAACAACTATGTTACTTGTTGAAACAATTTTAATGAAATAACGTTTTAAACTAATTTATCTGGAGCAAATTAGAAACTACATAGTTTTTCATTGAAAACATCCATCATGTCAGTGTCTTTTTTAGGCACTATGTGGTGGTGTATTGTTTGCAGGATCCTGATTTTTCAACTTGTTTTTATAACATATCTTTCAACTTAAACATTCTAGAAGAGAGCTGGAATTGATAGGTGCACAACATTTTTATATGGTGATACCAGAAGTGCTGGAAAGTTATGGTTGAACTAAAACATTGCTACAGAGAATCAAAAACATTCACGTAACAAAACAGAGATAAGATCCACAACATAGCAGTTAACACTAGATATGTATCAAGAATCAATAAAGCATGTAATTAGGTAGCAGATAGAAAGAGAAGCTTACAGTGGATGTCAAACCATAGTTGTAGGCATCCACTCGTTTGGTTGTCAACCAATAGTCCACAAAGGGACCTACTAGCAGTAAACTTGCGGCTTGTACTGGTGCAGTGTGACCTAACAAGTTAAACGATCCAAGAGAATACTTCCGCTGAAGAAAATGCACATACTGCAAAAAACAGAAGTGCAATATCAGCTACAAAATTTATAGTTCATGAAAGTCAAATAAAGCAGCAAGAGTTATAATTGGAATGATCTGATATAAGTTACATAATTCTGCCCAAAATATGCATCAAACCCATGATCAAAACCCAACTTTACAAAGAAAATTTTCTGCAGGCTTCCTATTTTGTCAGTTTTAGATATACAATAAGATAAGATTAATAAATTCTTATCTAGTACCATTTATAATCAAAATATTCCCTCGGTGTACCTATTGTACTTTTAATGAATATTAATATTACAGATATTATTCTCAACTATGGATTCTCTCCAAACTTAATACACTACATTAACATCAGCCCCTCTGTAGTATACATGAATGTTAATAACAATTTTCTTGCACCTATAAGTGCACATTCACCAATTCTATAACAACCTGTATGAAAAGGAATTCAATTTTGGTATACTGCAATGCCTCAATTAAGATTCAGGGTAAATATATATAGTGTTAGTAGTATGTTACTTACATACTGCTGCAGTGCGGTGCTCCAAACTGCAACTGCAGCAGCTATGAAACCCTTAGCATTGACGCTCACATCAGTGACAGTACATACGGCTACACCAAGGAGAACTAGAGAAATGCTAAGCTTTGTGTCCCTTGAATATCGTACGTTGTCCAAGATAACTTCCAGGAAACAAGATACCGGAATCATACTCAGCTTAGCAATCTGAAATTTTCATTTCATGGGAAGAAACACTGTCAACACCAAATGGCAGTATTAAATTTTGATAAGTAAATTGCAGACATTACCTGATAGAAACCGACAGAGTTCCACATTAAACTCACATTCATTCCGACGATAGAGAAATTTGCAAATAAGACAAATTTGATAAGATCGGGTAAGGGAAGATGAGAGCTTTGGATATATCCCAGCCACTTAAGAAAGAGAGTCAGCAAGGTAGTTGTGGCAAAATGCAAACCAGTTAACGTTGTTGCTGCATAATAGTATACCATATACAATGTCAAAGCTAACGGGTAGTAGGGAACCTCAAAAGTACTATATTACCATTATTCTCTCAATATACTAAATACTTTCATATCTACTGCACATGAGCATTAACTCAAAGCAAAGAACTATAGAGAAATTAAAATGAAAGAGGAGGGTAAATTATCTGGAGCTAGAGAAAGGTAGAGAAACGTTATACCAAAGCTGAAACCATATGTAGCCATGAGGGCTTTGTTCACAAGGATTATCCCCACAGATGTGACTATATTGAACATCCACGACGCCACATCAATTGCAGCCTTCCTATCACCCTTGGTTGCAGAAGACATACTCATTGTATCACAAAGTTTGAAATCCAATGACTTTGTCTGCATGCGAACACATATCATCAGAAGTGGCACAGATTCCAACGAAACAGGTTAAACTCTCTCATATCTTTCTTTACTACATTTAAAAACAGTTGGATCTGTTACATATGTTTTTTCTATAAATATCTCCCATAAACACTTTAACAGAACATTTAAAGAAGAGAACGACAAAATATTTCGTACTGTTTCTGTTTGTTGGCTTTCAAATTCAAAACACTTATTTATTTCGACAACAATCTTCGGAACTTGTTCCAGGAATTGATTGCCGAAAAGTGTCAAACCAAGTGTGTGAACAAACACATCTGGTTTCCAGGTGTCTTAGCATGTAAAACCAGCACAGAAAGAGAAAAACATAAATGAAAAAGCTGATGAAGATTGCTCTGTTCAATTACCAGAATGGCAGCAGGTACCTGACCACTACAAAGATGGAGCTCTTCCTGACGATCAACAAACCTAGAAAACAAAAAGACTAATTAAGCATGAATGTGAACCAAATCCAATACCCTTTTATATAATTTCATCTTTTATGAAAAAGAGGTAACAGATTACAAGATAAGTCTTGTGAGAATTTCGTCTTAGAATTTTCAATATAAAAAAAAATGTGATTTTTGAAAACGGCAAACAGAACCCTCATCTCACAACAGAGTTCAGTTCCGCGAAACAGAATCATGAAACTGCAATAATTTCAAAACACACAACTAACACATAACAATACCAATAACTTGAAAAAAAAATGTCACTCCAAACGGAATTCAAAAAGACGCGATTAGTTGTGAAGAAGTAAACCATGGGAACAGTGGCAGGAACCTTGGTTGTTCTTGAATTGAAAGAAGACCCTAAAACGACGACGTAGGTGGTGAGAGGAGGTTATGGAAGAAGAAAAATCACATATAGAGAGAGACAACAAGGTTCGGTTCGGGTTCGGTTTGATTCGGTTGTGTTTGGCGTTTCTGTACTTTGTTGTTTCTCTTCTCTCCTTGTACTCTGTTTGGTTCTTAAAACATGACTGTGGCGCGGGTGCTTTTTGTAACGTTCTGTTTCAGTGAGGTTGGGGAGGGAAGGAGCAACAGCGTAAACGCAATGTCATGAAGAACAATGGTCTATTTTGTCACAGTACCACAAAGTTTAATGCGTTGATTAATCATTTCTGTCGAAGAATGTGTATTTGCATGTTACATCTCCACCGTTGATAGTTTATTGTTACCATAAATTTAAGGTTAGTTTCATCCCAAAATTCGATGGCCTGTCACAAAAATAATTCTGCTTCTCTCACAAATAATGATTAAGGTAAAAATTGGTAGGAATAGGAACTATGTAGATCAATGCTCGATTATTTAAAATTATACCTTTTAAATATATATATATATATATATATATACATATATTATAAAATAGTCCAAAATGTTACCATATTTCTGTCATGTATTAATGAAAAATAGAAAATAAAAATTGTATTTATTCATTATTTGAAAAAATATTATTAGAACTCTTATCGACTAATGATAAATGTAAATATGTAGACGAATATAATATTTATCTTATATAAGTTATTTTTATGAGATTGTTATTTAAAGTTATTATATCATATCTTAGTTTACTAGTTTTTTTTATTATCTATGTAAACTTTTAGATTTTTGAAATTTTTTTAATATATTTTAGAACATAAAAATTATTTATAATAAATGTATTTTAAAAGTAAAAAGTAGAAAGAGTAGATCATCTTATAAACCAGTTTTGTAGGATTGAGTTAGATTCAAAGTTCACTCCTTATCATACTATTAGAGTTATGGTTAGAGTCTATCCAAACAATGTCTATTCTTTATTGGATATGTTTTTCCACTCCTTATCGAATCCTTATTGGACCACTCATTAATGTCTACTCTCATGTTTGTCATTCGACAAACTATGAATCAGAAGAATACTAAAGAATACTATAGAAGTTAAATGTATTCTTCATCTTATAATTAAGTTATAATTAAGTGTCGTTAAACATATACCTACCTATTAAGAAAAATCATTCCGTAAACAACATATTATTTTTTTTGTTGTTTTGTATAGTTGGGTAGGGACATGAGTTGTGGGTAATGGAGTAGAGAGAGAAGGAAGAAAAGAAATAAATGGTTGATCAAAACTTTTCTTTTCTATCTTGGGTTGTCTAATTATCTGTACTTAGTTTTGTATGTCTGTTAATGTTGAGAGCAAAACCAAAGAATATCAAAGGTGATAGAAACGCAAAGAAAAAGTCTAATTAAGCAGTTTAAATAGAAAACCTATTTGTCTGGTTTTGGTGTGAGGTTGGGGCGTTGGGCAGTGCCATAAAGGGAGTGATGACAGATTTTGAGTCATTTTCTTTGCATCCTTTTTAATTTGTCCATGGCGTCTTCATTAGCCACCGTGAATTCCTCTGTCCTTTTATTTCCCTTTTCTCAAATCAAACTGCGTTTTTCTCATGGTTGCAAAGAAATTTTCAGAAAGGTTAAAAAAAGAGTTACAATGTATCAATCATGCCATCATTTGCTTTTCTTTTTGCTTTTAATTAAATAATGTAGAGTTAAATGCACATAAGAATGAAAATTAATTTTGTTTCATAATCAAAAGTTTAATATGTTGAAATACAAATAAATTTCTTATCAAATAAAATAAAAAATTGATATATGTTTATATACACATAAAATATTTTCATTAATAAGAATTTTTTTTGAAATAATATGAAAAACAAATATGTGAAGGCGAATAATATCTTTTCTTAGATTATGTGTATTGTTCTCCTACTTAGATGATATACTTTTCTCAGTTTTTAGGTGATTTTTTATTTTTATTTTAAATATTGTATTTTTTTTTTTATTATCTTTGTCTAGTTCATTTTTATATTAATAACTTTTTGTTGTTATTAAGAACTTTATTTTGAATGTTAATGTAAATATATTTTTTTAATTTAAATAACTAAATCTACTAAAATCATAACATCTCGGACAAATATATAATATACCTTTTGTGCTTTTAATATATATTGGGTCAATCACGTTTATTAGTGATATAACTGTTTGATTAGGAATGAGAAAAGAATTTAAGCCACCACATATTGCTTGATAAAATCCGCAACAAAGTATTTTAATGGTTCACGATACAATGATAGTTATAGTAATGAATGTACATTGTCAATGATATTTATTTTGGTATTTCTTTTAGAAGATCAAAATAAAATTATCGGTAATGAATAATGAATAATGAATTATTAATTTTGGGTTGAATGATATAGGTATATGATATGTGAACACTTAAAATGATATTGTGATAAATTATAATATTGTGTGGCACTCTAAAAATACCATGACATATTAAATTCAAAAACTCATTAAGAAAAAGTATTTTGATTTCATTAATAATCTAAACTATATGGGTTAAGATAACACATAAACATTTAAGAAGTTAACATTGATAAGGTAAAAGAAATTCACGTGCATATAATGTTATATAGAATAAGTGCAATGAATCACCTCAACTTAGGGAGTTGAAATAAGTTTTAATTTTATTTTTTTATGAGTTGAGTGCTAGCATGTAGTGGGATATAATAATCTAGTGTGACAAATTATCTTAATTTCATAAAAAATATAATAAATGGTTTTGCAGTCTTAAATTATATATTGGCTGTAACTTAGTTGTTGTTTTCCCTAAAATGAGAATTTGTGATAATATGAATAACATATAGATATATGAATTTTGGTTGTATATCATTATAATGCAATTGTTGTAATTGACTCGTTTTTGCATTATAATCTTATTTGATACAAAATATGATGATATTAAATCACCCCAACCATCTCATTATACAAAATTGATTAACTCTTATTTAATAATTAGTAGATCAATTTTTATAATATTTTTTTCATTACTAGGAAGAAATTTCTAGAATAGTAATAAAAGTTTATTTGATTTAAGAAAATAATTTATAATCTTTCATTATTATTTTTAACTTATTTAAATACACTGTAAACATAGCTTATTTTTTCAGCTCACTTTAATGCTTTATGGTCTTATAGAAAAAATGGTTTAGGGTCAAATTTATAACACAAGTCTCATGTAATAAGAGCTTACTAAATAACTCTAAAATTTATTTTAAAAATTATTCCACATTTTTATATCTTATTAACATTAATTTTTGTTTCTGTTAACTTATTTTTATCTTCAATTTGAAATAGTAAAAACTATAGAAAATGAATAAATAGTATATTAAAATATAATTATATTTTTAAACTGTTTTGTATGCCATAATGCTTTGGAAATAGAAAAGGCGTAACCGATTTTATTAATTAAAATGTGTTTAAAACCTTGCAAAATGAAAAATATTATATAATTACAACATTTAATTTTTGTTATTTGTGTCCTAAACATTCCTAAACGTGTTTCATTAAGCCTATACATAAATTGACAATGAAATCTTCGTACGACAAACAATTATTCTACAGGTATTGCCAAGTGAATATATATCATTTATAGGAATACACGTTAAAAATTGAGATGAAACTAAACAGAATATCTCTTCTAGAATGGAAATTTTAGAACTTGAAGCAACCCAAGTACCTTATCAATGTTTCAACTTATTTATTAAGAAACTACACACCACTAGTACATATATTATAAAACACTATACAAATGTGAATTTTGTACGAGTGAAAAATAAAGTATAAATTTTCAATGATTGAGATTTATAATTTTACTAAAGTTAAAAAAAAAAGACACCTATTTTAGTTTCCACAACCTTAATAAAAACATTGTCAACAACACTAATGAAAATGTGTTGTATGTTAATGAAACTAAAATAAAATAACAGTTGAGAAACAGTTTTCATATAAAAAAAATGTTAACAATATTGTGAATGTGAAAAAATGCATAAAAAAAGTGTATATATATATATATACACACACACATACATATATGTGTGTGTATGTATAAATACGTATGAATCTATATTCACTTTGTATATCGATATAGATTAAATGAGCTGACAACCCTAATACAAGTTAATTTTCTTCTAAAATGAAATTGACTAAGTTCAACACAGCCAGCTGAAATCAACAAAAACTGTCATTTCTAAACTTGTTCCATAACTGTCATCAACCAGTTGCTTCTTAATTTTTGTTCTAAACAGTGCTTTTTCAAAACCATTTAACGAAACTATAGTTAGAAACAAACAAAAAATCTCCGCAGTTTCAAACAAGCCGCAATTTATCACTAACATTTCGAAACCAGCTTTGAGAGTTTTCCCGTAAAACTACTCTACCAATGTGCAACTGATACCATTTTGTAACAAGTTAAACTACTTTTGAAAGTTGCTCCATACCCCTTTTACAAATCTCTTCTACAAGCCAAGTAATACATAGTACCAGACACAAAACACTGGAGGTGATGAGAACAAGATTAAGTACCATCCATAAAGAGTAATCCGTAAACTTGATAGGCAATTTGTGTTCGAATTTCTTTCTCTCAACTTCTACAAAAGAATCTAAATATCATGTTCAGAGAGAATACAGACTATATGAATGGTGATCACCTCCTCACTGGTGGTACACCTCTTCCAGGTGCAGCTCCACGACCAGCAGCTTGAGCCTACACAAGCAATGAGGAGTTAGCATGTGTCACATGGTATGTCCTTAACTATGAAGATACCAAATAAACATTTTTCAATGCTAAATTTACCAACAAACTAATGATGAATAAAATAAAAGAAAAATGTACGAACCTTTGCTCGCATTGCAACTGCTCTGCCCCTACCAACACCGAGTGATGCACCCTTGCCCTTCAAGAGATTCAGAATGCATAAAACACTAAAGCAAACATAAAACAACCAGAGAGTACTTTATAGCTTGGAAATACGAAGATACCTTGATTCTTGCATCCAAACGCTTAAACATAGGAGCATTCTTCAGCATGTCTGGTATGACCATAAACCTGCAAATTCTCAACCTGTCAAAGCGCTATCCTTACAGAAAAAGCAATATACAATTTCAACCCTATTCATGATATAAAATTTTACTTGGTATATAAAATTTATGAAATCACTGAGCCCTATATGATTCATACCTGACTTTGCTTCCTCGAATAAACACGTGCTCAAGTTGCGATGTTTTTCCATCCTGAAAAACATTTAGCCAATATTAGCAACTAAAGTAAATTTATGGGTTTTGACAAATATACTTTAAATTAGTTGTATCACGCATCCCAAAAACATTGAAAAAAATAGCAAAAATGAAATTTCAAAAGCTCCTCCTGTATCAAGAATCATTGTACCCCACGAAATACATATTTCAAAATGGAATAGTATAAGGTGTACGGATCAAGGTTAATAGTCGGAAATTTTCCTAATTAATCCCACCTGAACCTTAAATTCAAGTAAGGGCCATAATAGAGACCCACGGACAGGCATATATAGCACAACATATCTAGAGAAAATGTTGCCTCCATAGGTCTCATGGATGCTTGTATACACAGGTAGTATAAACAATCCCTAAACCTATTATTCGTTCCCAACATACATGCCCCAATCTGCATTTGTCCATACTGAATGGAATTTCAAAGAAATTCAACAACCAATACATAAGACTGTCAAACTAAAGGATAACTGTCAAACAAAAGGAACCAGAGTCAATTATCCTTCTCCCTGGCCAGTTATGCTCCCCTTCCTCCAGGGTTATGAACTTCGTAATGGTTTACTACCCCCAAAAAGCTCAAAATTAGCTCTATAAATGTCCCTGTAATGTTCATAATTTTACTCAAAATACCCTCTTTTTTCTCGTTCCCACGATTACCACCTTTCCAAGGCTCACACATAATAGAACAAAGACAACTAAAAACCCTATTCAAACAATGATTTCTTAACCTCAATTGACATCATAACAAGTCTAACCCTAAATTAAACCATTTTTGGCATAAAAGCAAAATAGGAGAAAAAAACCTTGGCAGTGTAGGTGATGCTCTCGAGTTGACAGTTCCAATTGTCCTCGCATTCGATCATGCTCCCTCTGTAGAGTTCTCCGCTCTTGAGCTCCACCGTCACCACGTGTCCCGAAGCCTCGTGGAGAAGCTTCACCGGAATTCCCAAACTTCTGCTCATGATGGTTCTTGGCTTTCTCTCTCAAACAAACCAACTCAAAAACCCTACTTCACTGAAACACGAGATTTGAGATTTGTATTGCATCCACTGTCTATCACTATTCACTATACCCTAATTTTTTTCTCTACCCTCCACACTATTTTTTTATATACTAATTTATTTCACTCCAAGGGATCCAATAAAAAAATGGGTATTATCGGTACCCGCTACCCGAGCCCGTTTCTTATTTTTATCTTCTTTTTTTTTTACTTTCTAAATTTGTTAATTTGACTCTTGACTGATTACATTATTCAATTTCAAAAATTTGAAAGGATTATAATATTTTTAATTTTATAAACAATTTTTGTTTCCATTTTTTGCTTTTAGTTATCTAAATTGAGTGTTACTTTAAACAACTTTTTTACGTTTCATGATTCAATGAAATTTTTCATTGTTGTTATAAAATAAATTTAAAAGATTTTTCTTCTGGTAATTTGAAATTATTGTGATGGTAAGAAAATTCTTTTATAAATTTAAAATTAGATGAATTTATTCACTCTTATAAATAAATTTAATTCCTAATTTTTAAAACAAAAGTACAATTCTAAGTGTATTTTATATAAATATGTGTGTGCTTTTTTTCCTTCTAACTCATAGTTGGTAAATTTATATAAAATTAGTAACTATATGTATTAATTTAATGAATAATAATAATAAATTATATATATATATATATATATATATATATATATAATATTTTGTACTTACGGTAAATATTTTCATTACTTAAAAACGACTTTAACTTTTTAAAACTCTTGCTATTTAATTATGAATTTTTTATAATAAAAAAATTGTTTCATGATTAAATGTTTAAGATGGTGTAATTTATAATTATTTGTAAAAGTGTATAATACAGGTATATATTAGTTTTCATTTTGTAGAAGACTAAATTGTTCCTAATAAGTTTCTTAAAAAGCTTTGAAGAAAATAATAATTACGAGGGAGAATAATAGGTCACTAAAGCATGAGATATTCATGTCAACAAGCATCATTTTTGTTATAATTCATTGCAATCATGTTGTATGTTGAAATGGATTATATCGTTCTTTATGCAATCTTAAGTGCTTATGTATTTATCCATAAAAAAATCCAGCAATGGAAATAATTGTTATACTTTGTTCTAATCATATTTTTTATATGGTATGAGTAAATCCCCTAAATTAAAGTTAAAATAAAATTACATAGTTTTAACATGTATCATTATGTTAAGAGAAAAAAACTACCACGTTTTTTTTGTATATTTTATAATTATTTGACATTGTTTTTTTTATCTTGTATTGTAAAATACTGTATTGTAGATGGAAAGTTGAGGTAACGGTGAGATTATTTAAAGAAAAAAAAATTGAAAAGAAACCTAGAGTTTAACTTGAATATTGAAATGTTTAATTAAAATAGTTATTTTATAAAACTAACTAGATTAATTTTTTTTATTGTTATGAAATACATTGTGGTAAAGATGTTGAAAGTTTTAATTTTTAAATTATTATTTTAAAATTGAAATTTGTCTAGTTAAATTATTGTAAAGGGAGTTGTTTTTCTTTTTCGTTTTCTTATTTTTATAAGTATAAATATGATGAGTTGAAATTTTGCTTATTGAATATACTTCAGTTTTCGATCTCACATGAGTGAAGATTTAAAATTTTTAAAATCATATTATTATTATTATTATTATTATTATTATTGTAAAAAGCCAAATTCAATGCGTATTTACCATTCAAGAAAAATAATCAAAATTTTAATTTAATTATAAAATAAAACTCCATATAAAATAGTTTATTTAAACAACCATAAATTTTTCAACTCTCTCGATCCACTCGATGTGCTATACAACATCCGAACTAATTGCATGATCATTTGCATAGATGGTGTTGTTGTCCAAAACTTGCATTGAAAGGGGATTTAACTTTTTTTTTCTTGTGTGTAGAAATTAGAGTTGTCAAAACGGGTCACCCGGCCCGACCTAGCTTGGCCCACCACACGTTGGTTACTTAGTGAGTCAACCCAACCCAGCTCATTTATTAACGAGCCAAAAAAAATTCGAATCCGGTCCGATCCACCACGGGTTGGTGGATAAATGGGTTTGCTCACTGGCTCACTTAATTACAATTTTTTTTAAATAAAAAAAATTACAAACTTTCTATAATTCAAATCTAAACAAATTTCACTCCCAACATGGATGTTTAATTAATTTTGAAAATAAGGAATTTAAATAATTTTTTCAAGGAAAAAAAAAAGAATAAATATTTTTTTATAAAATTAAAATTAAATTTTAATAAAATAAAATTAGGTAGGTGGGTTGGTGGCCAACCCTGCCCACCATGGGTTCAACCCGCATGAGCCGGGTTTAAATGAGCTGGGTTGAAATTTGATCCACATAAAAAAATACAATTTTTTCAAACCCAACCCGGCTCGAAACCTTGGTGGGCCGGATTGGCCCGCGGGTTATGACCCATTTTGACAACTCTAGTAGAAACTGTTAGTTATCTTAAAATGTAATTATTTGTGAAAGGTTTTTGGAAGTTAGCATGCCTTTTTGTTTTTGTGATGTTAAAATGGTGTTTTCAAATAAGTTTGGGTAGATAGGTAATTGTATTGAGTTTTATTATATATTTGTGTGAGTTGTGTTGGTTTGTAATTTTGGTTGAATGCACATAGTAACTCCATGTGAATAATGTGTGATCCTTTCTTATAATTGAGTTGTTTGTAAGTGTCAATCTCTCTTGAGTGTTATTTGGGTTCTATTCAGAGAGTGTTCCTCGAGTGGGTAATCTGGAGAGGGTACCTTTTTTGCAGGTGGAATGGATGGTTCTTATAGTGTTAAATCTGGAGGATGTATGTTTAGACAGAAAACTCAATTAACTATGTTTGAGTGTGCTTGGTTGTGAAACGTCTTTAGAGTGTCAAAGTCAAAGGATATTTGTTTCGACAAAGAACTTTATTGACTATTGTTTGATACTTATACTTAGTTATTGAGTGTCAAGGTTAAAGGACGATGTCTTTGAGAACTCTATGAATTGAGACTTGTTTGTGAAAGTCCTTAAAGTGAATAGTTTTGATGATGTCTTTCAACTAGTAAGTCCTTGGATTAGTGTTTGGCTTTATATGTTGGGTTCTTATAGTGTTTAGTTTAAGGTCTTGTTCACTTGAATGGATTTGAGGAAGAGTAATTGAGGGGATTTGAAGATGAATTTTTTTGTTGTTTATTTGAGTGAATTTGGAGGTAAATGAAAGTGGATTTGAAAGTAAAATTTTTTAATTTGTCACGTCAATCAAATCCTACACTAATTCTCACAAACTTTACTTCCAAATTCATTCTCATTTACCTCCAAATTCACTTAAATAAACAACAACAAAATTTATCTTCAAATCCCCTCAATTACTTTTCCCAAAATCCATTCAAGTGAACAAGACCTAAAGGATGAATGTTTATGAACGGGTGACTCTTTGAATTTGGTGTTTAGTTTGCTTTAGTGTGGATATTGATTTGGTGTTTATTACTTGCTACATATGATTGTGTGTATTATTTTCAACACCCATTTTTATATCCGAACTAAATTTATTCCAACATATATTATTATTTTCCTAAATTTAGCCTAATGTAATACGTGGTATTTATCTTTTACCACATTTGTCAATTTCAATACACCAGAATCATAAATGAATGTATTACATCTACATAATGAAACATTTCTCATAATAATATGGAATTGAATTTCAATTTTTTTTTCACCACAACAAATTATTTACTATACAATCTGGGGTGATGGTAAAATATTCATTTTAGGTTTAGAATGCTTTAAGTTGATGCTAGTGTAGCTTTAACTTAGATATTGACATGTAGGGTTAACTTTTAATCATTTCTACGTTTATAGTTAGTTTGATCTAAAAAAAATAATTAAGATAATTATTGTAATGAAAATATTTAAATTTGCATTATATATATTCGACATATTTTAGACCAGTGAATTTGGATAATTTTGACATATATAATCGATATCAAAATCACTTTAAACTATTATAAGTACATGTCTGATGTCATCCTATATTGTATCATGTATGATCGAGATCTTTTCGGCAACATCACATCATGTTAGTCAAGATTAGCGAGAATAAGTTGTAATTATAAGAGGTTAAAAGTTAAAATGTATTAGCAAAACATTAAACAAATTAACCAAAATAATTACATGTGTAGCCATTGTTCACGAGGTAATTATTACTTACTCATTGGAACAACATTTATTATCATCTCATGTACACCTTTAACTTGAACATCAAAGTGTCTTTTACAAGCACACCTCTTATCGGTTGAGGACGATGTAAGGACTTGAGAGCATCTCGGGTTAGAGACAAAAGAGTGAATGAAAGAACTTCTTGTGGAGTATTTAAAATGTGTTTTCGGTCATGTAAAAATATTTGGCACCCATCGTGAGATCGAGATATACTCGATGAAGAAGCAGGATGACAAGTGACAAAAAAATTGATATACTTCAAATGAAATAGTCATGCTCTTAGAGATGCAAATACAACTTTTTAAGTTCAATATTAGAAGTGTTAAGAAGATGGATACACCAAGATAAGAATATACATCGTTAAATAGAAGAGTTAAGGAGATGGAACAAGAAAAAGGTCAACAAAACATTATCCAACATATAACACCACATGCAATAACTCTACTGTGTTGAGAAGGAGTCGAAAACATCTTTGTTAATGACATCATGAAAACTCCATTATCAAAGTAAATAAAATTTTTTAACCATAAAATTGATATGATGGTAACACTAATCCTGATGAGTACATCTATGTTTATGTCACCTGTATATTATAAATGATATCGATATGTTAAAATTCTTTTCCACCTCTTGAAATTAACCGCTCTAAATTGGTTTACTTGTTTTTTTTTTCTATAAATTATTTCAATACTTCAATAACACCATTCATTATGTCTTATTTTAAATTACATACTATTTCATCTTTCGCACGTTATCAAAATCATATAAAACATTTTATAAAACACACGACATTAACTTTTTTCTAATGAAGTTCTATAATAGATTATAATGTAACTTTTGTGTGTAATTTTCTATAACACGACTTTTATAAATATTACCACAAAATAGATATATAATTTAATTTTAAAAGAAATACAATTCTTAAAATACTTTATAGAAAAAAAATCATATTTAATCTTTTTATTTAATTTTTAATGTATAACCGCTTTCGTTAAAAAAAATCTATAATATAAAATGTATTAAAAAATAGTTTTATTCATAATACATTAAGCATATACAGTCAGTTTAATATAACAAATATTGTATATTTAATTTTTAGTACAGTAAAACAGCCTATAGTTTTAATATAAAAATTTGAGTTCCTTATACGAACTCTCTTAATAATTAAAATAGTTAAATACATATTAAATATGTGTAGCATCTTTAATAATTACCATGTGATTATTAAAAAAATATTATATTAAATTTATACAATGAAAAACAAATGGTCCTTCAATTTGAATAACTAAAACCAATGAGATTAATAACTTTGAAAGATATTTTGTTTTCTTTATCATGCAATAAATACTAAAAATTAAATAAATATTTAACTACGTCAATTATCAATAAAATTAATGAAATTAAAACTTTATAATAAAACTACAATATTTTTATACTAAATCAATGATGTATTAACTAAATATTTACCCATATATTAATTATATTTTTATTATTATTATTATCATCTTCACGTATAAAGTAACAAAAAAATGACATAATGACCTAATCTACATAATATTTTTCAAAACATTATACAGATTTTAGAATTTTTACCATTTAGTTAGTCTATTTAAAAGCAGGTTTCACATTTTACACGATGAGAAAATTGTCCATAAAAAAAAAAAAAAAAAAAAACAGAACCCAGACGTTCCAATTTTTTGACGGTGCCGCTGTGCAAGGGTGGTTTCGATTTTCACTGAAAAAGAAGAGAAAAACGCCACACGCGCCACGTATACGCCACTTGTACAATTCGTGTCGTGTACACCGTATTTTTCTTCTCTCTTTTATTTTTCTCATTCGTTCATATATCATATCATATCGCGTTCTGTTCCTTTTTTTTTTCTTAATTTCATTCTCTCCGTCTCTCTTTCTCTCTCAACACACCCACAGCACCAAATAAAACACACCACCAACTTCGCAGTGCTCCTTCTCCTTCGATGGCGAAGAAGCGAAAGTCGGTGGCCACGCGCCTCGACGAAGTGGATCGTACCATGTACTCCACCTTTTGCAGCACCGCCAACTCCCTCTCTCATCTCTACACCCACGCCATGAACCAACAGAAACTCTCTTTCCAGGCCGGTGAACGACACGCTCTCGTGAGACCCCTCCTCTCCTACTCCGACCTTTCGTGTTTTTTCCCCTAATTTTTTATTTTTTTTCGGTTTCGATTAAATGGGATTTGCGCACGCGCGCACCTTGAACGAAAGCACGGTCCTTTTGTTTTAATTATTGTTTATTGTGTTAGGGTTACCATGAACGATATCAGATTTTGATTTAATTCGTGATTTCTGTCTGAAGTTGTTTGAGCACTGGTCCGATTTCCAATTTGTTTGTTTCTCCGAGAAACTAGAGATTGCTGTTTGTTTTGTTTGGACTTTGGATGCGTTGATAGGAATCTGGTTCTTTGTTTCGTTCTTGTGTGATTAATGCTGCTTTCGTCTCGTCCTGACAGGAGAAATTGTACCAGTGGATTCTCAGGCAGCAGCAAGAAGGGTCTAGGGTGACCACGATTGATATTGTTACCCATTTGCAGGTTTTTATTTTTATGTTTATGCAATGTTTTTTGCTCTGTTGTGTGTTGTGTTTGCCTTTTGTTTCAATGGAAATACTCGTTTTATTAGTTTTTCTACCACCCGACTGGTTTTAAGGATATTTCGTGTACTCTATCTGTTCGTATAGCTTGTGGATCCCATGTCAATTGCCTCTAGTGTGAAATTTCCATCCACTGCATTTATGGATTCACATACAACTATTGACGGATTGACTTGACTTTAGGTATATATTTTCACATGTTTATTTCTACATTCAAGACTTGATTCTTGCTCCCCAGATTATGGACCGCAGGATATGGCAAAAGGCCAACATTCCACCATATAAACACACTATGGCTGCTTATCGCCCTCCCCTATGGTGGAGAGGTTTATGCCACATTATGTTATAACTTTTAGTTAACACCGTTGTTATCTCCAACATTGTATTTGAGTTCAAGTAACTCTTTAAGTGGCTATTGCATTTGATCAAGAATGTTGTAGGGAGTTTTACTAGTAGTCATTTGACCAAAAAATCCAAAATAATCCTCTTCAATTTGTAATTAATTTTGTAAAGCTAATTTCATTTAAGTTAACTTGCAAATGTTCACCTTAAAACTATTTTAAGGGACATGATCCCTGAAGTCTTGATTTTAGAATCTTAAAGCTCTTTTGATACCGGTCTCTAAGTAGAAATAGAGATTCACCTCAATAATCTATTGTAATCTTTAATAGAAAACTTTTGTTACAAGAATTACTTGTATTTAATTTTGTTATGATTGGAAAATAACATGCAACACTTAGAAACTACATCTTATAAGGACAATCCCTAAAAAGGACTCATGGATATATCAGAAAACGTTTATACTTATGATTTGTCTGGACAAGGAATACAATGACTGTCTGTCTGCCCTTTATACTGCCCCAATGTTTTGTTCGTGTAAGAGTTGGGTCTTTGGCTGTGTCTCAATCAGATCTTGCTTGTTGGATTACAGATAGAGCGTGAAAAGTAAAGTCTTTATCTTTTCCATTTCACTTGAACCGGAATTTCCTTCGTATTTTTTACAATGGTGTTATTTCAGGATATCCATCAAAATAGATGAGTCCATTTTTTGGATTTATCTGAATAAAGGAATATAGATATAATGATGTGCGTTGCGTGTGCTTGTAGAATGAGCTCGAATATGGGGGAGAGGAGGCACCAGTGTCCCCAAGGCAGCCAATGCATCAACAGAACTCCCAGACTGCAATGCACGCTAACTTTGGTGGCAGCACACCGTCTAATGCATTTGGAGCGACTGTGGCAGGGCAGGGGATACGAGCTGGGCAACCTGATCAACAAGCAAAGAACTCAGTGTTCTCAAATGCACTCTCTAGCCCTATTCGTCGCAGCCTTCAGCCATATCATCTGGCTCAGGGGAGCTTTCCTTCAGGTAATATCATGTCATCAGGAACTGGAAATGGAACCCGGAACAGTGAGATGACTTATCCTAATGGCCAGAACAGGGACTCAAATCCTTCTAACTCTAGTGATTGCATGGACATGCATTCAGATAGTCCTGGTCATGATTTTTCATACTAGTGCTGTCATAGTTAGAATAGGGAGAGAAAAAGAGGTCATTTATGAAATTGATGATCATAAATGTGTGGTGAAAAATGTCAAATTTATTGTGGATAGACTTCAATTTATTTGTGTAGCATTGTCGTCCAGGTTGAAGCTTGAACATCAGCTTACATGTTAAAACAGATCGTCTTGAAAAATGTTGGTTATTTCCCAAGCAATATATAGTCATACCAGTGTGTGATGTTTGCATGCGATTTTTGCTAAGTTTATTGATATGTGTATGTATAATGTTTGTGTTATGTAAATTATACTTGAAGATCTTGTGGGGTTCTTTTGTTGCATATGATAAATTAGATGTAAAAATAAGATAATATCGTGATAGGATAAAATAATATTTGGTGCACACACTGTATATAATAAGAACTAGATGATAACGGATTGTGGTAATTTTAATGGTAGTAATTGTGACCATACTACTAGCCATAGGAACAAGATGGTAATGATAACTAATGATAATGGTAATCAGGAAAAAATGATAGTGGTATTAACAATGATGACGAAGATAATTCTAAAATAGTAATATAAAAGTAATGAAGATGATAGTGCTTATGATGAAAATGTCGTCGAAATAATATTAAGATGAAAGTGATCATGATGACAGGAGATGTTATACTATGGAATGATATGGATGTAATGGAAGAGAAAGTGATGACACGATAATTAAAGGGAATTATACTTTGTCAACTTATCAAATGATTTTTTTCACAAAACAACCATTATATTTCATTATGATTTTAATTTAGTAGATTTTGGTAATCAAATGGGGTTTGTAAGTTAACCATAGAGGTTTGAAGTGATGTGTATCTAGTGAAGTTTTTATCAAAATCTTTCAAATAAGGTCAATTTTTTAAGGTGCACATTCATTATGCTTTGATTTTATTGTTTTTCTTTCTTTTAAAACGTTTTGATTTAAAAGTAAAACAAAAAATAATTACAATTTTGACTGGTTATCAATCCATTGCATATTATGAAATTAAGATCTCATATTAAAATACATTTCCACTAAATCCTAACGGTTAATTTTATCAAATCCTATTGTTTATAATAGTTCACGAAAAAATACCCCGCAAATTGATCTTAACCATTAGGTTTTATAAAATGAATTGTCAACATTTGATCAGTCTTTGGACTTATACCGTTAGGTTATGAGCAAATATTAATATTATTTCATCAATTCAAATATTAAATAAAATATCTATTATATAATAAAGCGTCAACAAACTCTTATTAACATAATATTTTATTTTGTTATATTCTTTAAAAAGGATAATGTGGGACAAGTCCATTTAGGATGATAATTGATATAATGTTTTATTTTGTTATATTGTTTAGGAATGATAATGTGGAATAAGTCCGTGTTTAAGGATGGTAATGTGGGACAAATTATGTTATATGGATTAATTCAAAAAGAAAAAAGTACGAGATAGATTAAGTATTTGGTCCAGGTCCATGTAACTTTCATATTTTTGTGAATTTGTATTTAAATGTGTCCATGGTTTATAATATGTTTACTTATACAAGTATTGTGTGGATTTGTTATTAATTTTATTTTCAAAAGGTTTTTTCATCTATTTTTAGTTATGTTTGACAACTTTAATTATTTGAAATTTAATTTTTGTTATTGTTTTAATTATATATATCTATTATAAAATTATAAAACTTTGAATGTTATTTACTTAAAAATTATGTTTACAAAATTTATTATCTTATTAAATTAATCAAATTAAAAATAAGGTTATCGAAATTCTACATCATAATATATTATATTACATGTTATAACTAAGACAAAAAAATATATATATATATATGAAGCGGGTATTTTCTTATGGAACGGCCCGATCCAGCCGAACCCGCCTTTGCGGACCAAATTTGGGGTGACACAAATCGAGATGGCGTAAACCATATTGTCATCCCTTTTATTGATATTCCCAAACAAGCTCCAACATTAAAATTTATAAATGTCATAAACCCAGGCTAATTTCCTACATTAAAATTTATAAATATGATACGAATGAATGTGATTATTTTTCTGATCTCGTAATTGATGCACATTATTTTTGTTGGAAATTGTTTTGAAGGGGTATAATATTGTTTGTTATTAAAGAGAGTTTTATTAAGAAGCATGCTATTATTTAAAAAAAAAAATTAAAATATTCTTTAGTTATCGTCCTCTATTCTCAGTCTTCCTGTGTGGAAGACAGTATCGGTGGTGTCCAACTTAAAAACAAAATCGAAAGAACTTAAAATATTAATAATATATATTGTTAACATATTATTTTAAACATATTTTTATTACTATTTAAATATTAGCAGAAAATGAAGAAAAATAAATAAATTTTACTTCTAAAAACGGTTCGTCTAATGTTTTCTTGAACCGGTTTGATAATAAACGGTTCAGGCAATTAAAAAATAGTTCCGTTAGAAGCTGTTATTTTGCAATAATATCCTTTACATACTTTCCTTTTCGCTTATAAGAAAACACTTTCTAATAAGTAATCAAATTTTATTTATTTTTATTTCATCTAACGAAATTTTTAATAAAATACCTTAATTACTTTTCATTACAGGACATTTTGTTTTATGATAAATATATTTTGAGAAAAATATTAACAGCTTAGTAAAATTTATTATAGATACTATTTTTTAATATATAGCAACTTACAACCTGAGTGATGTTCAACCAGGTTACCAAAATACACGAGAGAAAGTAAAAAAGAGAATGAGTAAGGAGGGCAACATATCTTAACTTCATAGAAAAATATATATAAGGTAAAATTAGTTTCAATGGTCATTATGTAGATTGCCAAAGTCACATAAATTATTTTCCTTTTTGATCTAATATAAAGTGTTGTTAGATATATAAAGTATGTCTTCATCTAACAATTGTTAGGTTGTGTGGCAAATCTCTTCTCCTTATTTTTGTCTTTTTGACATCTTTGATTTTTTCTAAGTTAAATGTAAGTTTTCTGAAGCAATATGGAACCCTGCTATAGCCATTCATAAGCTTTTCTTCTTACTACCCTTTTCTTCTTTTATGACTTAAAATGAATTCATTATCATCATTATCATTATCTTCTTCTTCTTCTTCTTCATCATCATCATCACTTTCGACAATTTTTTTCTTAGCTTTTATGTCACCATTCTTGGATGCCTGTTGTTGCTTCTGGGAAGTTTCAGTTTTAGTTTCTGGCTTTGATGGCTTAACTGGAGCTGCTGCCCGTAGCTCCTTTTGTTTCCTTTGCTTCTTCTCAAATGCTCTCTTAGCACTTTCTGGAGACAGCATACCATGTTCCATTAACCTGCACACATTCCAGGATATAAGCCTTAGTTTGTAATTTTTGAGAAGTTCTACTCTACACCTTGAAATAAATTATAATGCATAAATATTCAATGTTAATTGACCGCTTTGATTAAAGAAAATATTATCTATGGGAAACATTGATCAAAGGTTGCAACAAAACACTTCTTGACAACGATAGACAATAATTGAAACACAACAATTGTAGACTTGTTGTTACACAACTATTATGATAAGTTGGGTTTGTATTATTTGGATCATTATTAATCTATTTCTTGAATCTGCATTTGTAGCATATATGGTACCAGCATCAACTGGAGAATCTGACAAACCAAAAAGTACAAGGAATGTTGCTGAGGCAATAGAATTCTCTGACAAACCAGAAAACAGGACAGTATTCAGCTATAAGAAATGTAGCTTAACGAATTTAAAGCATATTTCAAGTTTTAAATTGGCAATATCATGCATCCGATGATGCTTCATGAAAATGAAAGTCAGATAAACAACTGTAAGATCGAAAGAATGCTCACCAAAATTCAGCCATTTCGCTTGTTGGAATCTGTTTTGACAATGATTCATAGAAAACCCGCAGCGGTTCTTTCTGTTAACAAAGGCAATAACAAATCACAAAGATGAGCTATAGTTTATTACAATGTTTTGACATTTGTTTTGTAATTCTAGAAATTCAATGTACGGGCTCAAACCTGTTCGGGAGGATCATGTTTCTGCCCGTGAAGAGTGTAGACTTTCTTCTGTCTCACTTTTATAGTTGTCTTCGTTCTTGTCTCTGAAGACGACGAAGTCGATTTGGATTTAACCTTCAAACATTTCCCAGAAAAGAAAAAATACAACTTAAACAAACAATCATCGTAATCAAATTGAATGTAATCAAATCATCGTAATCAAATTGAGCTCAACACCTTGAAAACCCACCTGACAAATTCAGAATTTCACACATATTGAAAGCATTTATCAATGCAATGCAACAACATCACAGGTACCCAGAATGTTCTTAAACCATAAAACAACTTAAAAGCTCAAACTTTCACATTGTAAATGTTGAAGAGTGATTGGAACCTCAGATTTTGTCGAGGCAGATTCTACTCTCTTCTTGACAGCTGAAGAATCCTTTTTTCCCTTGGAAGAACCATCTGGGGCACTCGATTTGGGCTTCACAGTGCTGTTTTTTATTTCTGTGGCCATGAACAATTATCTAAATTTAGATTAGACGAGATCGTTTCCTTTTTACCTTTCTCAATCTCATTCACTGTTACACAATTTCATCGCCATTTGTCTTTCTTCATGAGTATTTTTCTTCTCTTGAAACATGCCGAGGATGATAAAAAAAAAACATTTCAGGTTGTTTGTTTAACTGCCATGCTCCTACTGAGGAACAGAAGATGTCCCTTTCGCTAAGGTGGTGGAAGTAGAAGTATGTGATTGTATCCCTGAATGAAAAGACTTTTATACCCTTCCAATAGGGGTTTGGGAGTTATGTTATATCATCTTGGGAAAGGAACATTTTAATAATTTCAAATATTTGTTATAAAACTGCTATTTAATTTTGTTTTTTACTTTTTCTACTTGTGTTGATCCAAATTTTTGTAAACTAAAAAGTTATTATTTACCTAATTACACCGAAAAGTTTGTTTTACTCATCTCAAATGCATGATATGGTGGTACATTTGAGAAGTTAAATAACAATAAATAAAACTTAAAGAATTTACAAAAATATAGTAAATAATAAAAATAATTTATTTCATATCACTTCAAAATGTATACAAACTCATTCGTATCACCAGAGATTCCATTATTAGACAAATTACCATGAATTTGATTTATTTATTATGAATATTTTCTTATCTTAATACATAAAGAATATAAACATAACGGATAACGAGTATTTAGTTTCTTGTATAATTTACTTTTTTTATATAAACACAAAAAGCATAATTAGCATTAGGTAAACCTTTGGAATGAAGAAAATATTAATATCTTGAAATTTATGAATTATTTTATGTATATTAATATATGATGTGATATGAAAATATATTTAATAACTATATTCACAATGAAATTATCAGAGTTTATTATATATATTGATATGTTCAACTTTGCATTTTGAAACTAAATTTATTACAAAATAAAAAATTTAATTTATTATTGTTGTCTCTTAATATGAGATTATAAAATTAATTATTTATCTTTTGGTTGCTACTTTCTCATATCCAGAATAGTTAATTTAAATTATTTGTTTTGGAGAAAAATATTTGTTTCACAATGATTTCTTGTATAAGTATTTTTAAGAAAATAAGTGTTTAAGTTAAAATAGATTAATATATATGAACTAAACTGTATAAATTCTTTTATATAATTTATAATTAATACATAAACTATTTTTGACTTTTTGAAATAAATCTAAACCATTTTTACATAATAGTAATTTTGAAATGATAAAAAGTGATTTTGGATTCTACATTTTAGAGTTGTTTCTATCACTCTTGGAAATAGCAGAGAAAGAAAATATTGATATTTGGGGAGGTACAAAAAACAATTTATGGGGTGCAGCAAAGACTGACTTCATTTATTTGAGGCCTATACTTTTAGGCCTAGAAGAGAAAACGTAAACGGGAAGTAAACTATAGATATATCCAAAAAAAAAAAAAAATCTGTGTTTATTTTCTTTTGGTTCCCTCCCTTATCAATGTTTTAACATTGATTCATTCCCGCGCACACAGTTTCAGTTCTTGTTCCTTCCTTTTTCCTGTAATTTCCTTCAGTTATTCTTAGCTTCTTTGTTTGTTTCTTCTCGAAGGTTCTAAGCCCAAACCTTTCTTAGACTATTGAATTTAACTTCGCTGCATCAAATTTATCATTTAATCTGTTAATAGTGTTTTCTGTGTTCATTGCTGCATCTCTGCATGTATTCCTCTCCTTAACCTTTTTTTTCTCACTCAATTACTTTCTTTGATGATGGTTGTTTTCGCTGATCTGACAACCTTTTAATATGGTTTTCTTACATGCATGCTGGAATGCTTGTTATTTTTGTAATTTGTATTGCCTTGTAATTGAATTAGGGTTTGTTGATAGTATGAAGTTGCGATGATAGTGTGAGGGTTCTTATGGTTTTCTTTGTGATCCAAGGCTCAATTAGGACTGTGTGATTAACTCTTGGATCTTGTTTGTCTTGAAATTTTGTCTTCCTTAGCTTCTGTTGAGCGTGACAGGTCCGATGATTGGTTAGTTGGTTATGATGAATTTCATTTGCAATTCCTATTTTAGTGTCAGCCTGAATTTTGAATCTGTTTTATTAATTTGAAGGTGATACAATGTCTGCATAGTTAATTATACATGTACGTTATATTTGATTCTAACATGGAAAGTAAGAAATTTCTCTAGGGCGATTATGTATGTGAACTTTGGGTACAGGAGTGCAATCTGATAACATGTCAGGATCAGTATCCTCTGACTTAAATTAATGTTATCTGTTTGGTTTTGTGACGTCAGAATAGTGGGTACTGAAAGCAAGCCTGAATGATTTTTGTTTTATGAATTTTATGGTAATACTTGATTTCACTATTCTTGAGTCATTGAATCTCTTCATCTAAATTGTTGTTTCAGTGCCTTCTCTTTGTTTTTTGCCAATATTTGCTGTTTTGACAACGAGGATTATTTTCATTACCATCGGTTTTGGGAGGGTTCAGCTATGATGAAAAAGGGTAGGTCACAAGAAAGCAAAGTTGCAAAGGCTTCTGCAAAGTCCAATCTAAAGACAGGATCCATTCGAGTGAGAAATTCTCCTAAGAGAACAAATAAGTTGGACCTCAAAGCAAGAGGTGATGCATTTTTGTTTTGGTTTCATATTTTCGTCCCTCTTAATGCACTGGGTTTGCTGTGCTAGAAGAAATGAACATTTTATTTTCTTGGACGTGGGGACACTATTCAATTTCATAGAAATGTTCAGTTGTCACTATCTTGTTCATTTTGTTTAACAGTTAAATATTTTACTTTTTAGGATGCAGTGAAGAGTTGTTGAATGATAAAGAGAATCGACATTTTGTGTTTAAGGAACCTATGAGTACGTGCTCAGAACTTCTGAACAAAAATATCTTTATCACAGAAAATAGAGGGTCTATCGAACTTCATCCTGGAGGAATGCTCACTTCCTCAAAAATAAAGTTACAACTTTTCCCAATTAATGAAGGAACTCGCATAGGACTTGAAAAGGTCAATGGGTGATTTGTGTAACATTTTGGCAGATTTGGATATAATTTATGTCTGTCGTAGTCTACATGCAGCAGGTCTTGATGCTTCAATTATTTTTCTTTTTAGGATGGGCATAATCCTTATTTGGAACTCACACTTCGAGGTCGAAAGAAAATATCTTCAATATTAAAACACCTTGGAAAGAAGTGGGGAAGTTCAAGTATAGCCGAAGGGGAGCTTATACTTTTCCCATATGATGTTATGGAAACTCTATCTGACTGCAGAAGATGGACCATTTATGACAGTGGTACAACTGCCTCTGCTGTTTATGCTGCTGTAGGAAGCCCTGCAATTTTTCGGTTGAAGTATTATCTCTGATCATCTTCTATCTCATGTTTCCTATTTTTATGTGGGAATTAGGTTGTTTATAATTATTGTGTTACTTGTTCTCTCTCTAAGGTATGGCTGGTTCTATGCACACGAACCCAGATCTTCTGGTATACCTTCAACACCAACTCTCGATAAGCCTGTTGTAGCTGGAGGCGCCTCTGCTAAATTAGAGGAAACTTTATGTGGTGAACAGGACATGGTTGAGGTGAGCAAAGAATACAGAGAAACTGATGTGGGCATTGCGGTAAGTGAAACTGTGGCTCAGAAAGTAGGAAATGCAGCTGTTGATCCTATGAAAAGCTGAGTTCGATATTTTGCTGTGCATTATAATAACTTGTTGATAGTTATATACGTCGTACACAATTTTATTGCAGGAGATATGGGTTTTATGGTTGATCTGGTTTACAAATTTTCGTTTTATGTGTGATTCAAAGAGCATCAAAATGGTTTTTATGATAGTTTGCTTTATTCAATCATAAGTATTGGAAAAGTTTTGGAACGTGGTATAAAAATTTATAAAATCACTTGGTCACTTTTCGTGCATATGTAATTCCTAGTTTTGAAACTTGATAGGATGCTTTTGAAATCCATGGTTGGTTGGTCCTGAATTTAAAATGAATTTTGAAAGCCAATCATCTGACATTTTTAATATGTTCTTTTGTTCTAATAGAAGCCTATTTTCCATTGCATTTCACCATAAATATTTGTTTTCTAAAATATAAATGTTTGTTCTAAACTAGGATAATGAACCAAGAGTAAGTAGTGGTCTTCAACAGTCATCATCTCCATGGCTTGATAGTCTAAGCAATATAAGCATTGGGGCCTTCCTCTCTGAAACATCATTGTTTGGTGGGCTTGATCCAAAATCATTTGCTGGCATACAGCCGTGTGATGTAACTTCTGATTCATTGGATGCTTTTATTGCCGCCAAAATCAATAATCGTCCAGTTTCAAGACTATCCGCTGAAGACTTGCGCCCATCCATATTGGATGCTGAAGAAACATGTCATGCATTTCCTCTTCAGAAATTATCTTCCCCAACAGATGTGCTGACAAGTCGTAGAAAGGATTATTCAGTGGCATGCAGTCCGGATGTTGATTCAAACTTGTTAAAGTTGTCTAATGCAGAAAAGGTCAGTTATCCGTCACTGAAATGTGAAATAGTTTCATGTAGCTCTCGTGTCTGATGCAAAAGCTACCATTTTCGTAAGATAACCCACAAAACAAGTTGTTTAATTTTTTAAAATCTTTTTTTGGGAGACAGGTCACAAGATAGGTAATAGTTTTTTTATTTTTTGGGAGCTTTTGACCAATTTAAATAACTGACTTCGAAATAAAGGAATTTATAACAGCCCCTGAATTTTATGAGTAACTTTGAAATAAAAGATGCTTTTGAGGAGGCAATGTATATCATGATATATTTTATGGCAGCTTCATAAATACGTAGTATTAGCAGGGCTTATATGAACATAATTTGCAGTTTCAAGTGAACCTAAGGCTTCACAAAAACTTGTTTTGCTAATAAAGTAACTTCAAATGTTGCATTGGGTCTGGGATGGAAATTGAACTTCAAATTGACGTGGGAATGAGATTATGTTTCTATAGCAGACTATTTGGAGTCGTAAAGATGCTTCGTTGTCCATCATTACTCATTGTATCTCGTGGTTTTGTTAAGGTCAATGATCAAGATGAACCTTCACCAAATCCTCCATCTGGGAAGACTCAGACAGACTTGTTGCTTTCTTCACGCCCATATGACGATGAAAGAAGTCTTGGGTTAACAGACATCAACTGGGTATTTAATTTCCTCATTGAAGCATTATAATGTTTATAATGTTTATTATGTTTAATATCTTGATTTCTGATTTGAGTAATGTTCTATCTGAACACAGAATGAATCTATGGGACCGTTTGATCTTGGCATGCCCGCTCAAAAGCTTATTGGCGGAGACAGTGTCAGCATTGGCGGATTAGTTAAATAGTCAGCTTAGATGCAGAATTTGTTGACCAAATTATTCTAGTTTGAGGAAACGTTCTTAGGAAAAAGAAGAAAAAGGAGATTTTCTGTACATAATAGAAAAACTAGAAAAAGGAAAGAAAGATACAAGCCTGATAGAATACTAATACCGAGTTGTCAGGATTAAAAACCACAGCCGTTGGAGGAACTAATGTCCAGCTTTTTTGCAGTGGCTTCGCCGCAGTCCTATAATTTTGAAGTAGTTCATCAACGATTTGGTTATGTATTTCAACTATCCTAAGTGCTGATGTGCTGAAATGTAACTAAAATGGTCATGCTGTATTTTTGAACCTTTCATCTTACCCTTGAATAAACTATACCTTATTTGGTGCGAATTGAAAGAATCCAAGTGGGAAGAAAGTGATTGCTATTCAAAAGTAGATTTGGTTGCTTGGGTTTGCAAATCCAAACAAGAATTTCAGGTCTGATATTTTCGAGTAGCTTGCATTATAAGCTTCAGGTTTGTACATGACTAAGATAATATGTATGGTTTATTTTATTGTATTGTAGCTTTATTTATTTTTGTTTAATTTCTTTATTTTAAGTTTTGTTATGTGTTTCTTATCTCGTTAGAAAAATTAACACAATTGACATATATATACACACATACACACACACACACACACACACACATATATATATATATATATATATATATATATATATATATATATATATATATATATATATATATATATATAGGGGTTTGCTAACGCGCGTACGTCTGTTTTTCAGTTGGTACATTTTAGCAATGTGTACGGGGTTTTAGTAGACAAAAATATCCTTATATATCATGGATTCTAAGTTTTAAGGTTAAGGGTATTTTAATAATTTTCATTCTCAAAACTAAAAAAAAAAAAATAAACCCCCCAAACCCTTACTCACCTCTTTCATTCCTCTCAACCCTTTCTTTTTTCTCTTTCTCACCCCAATCTTTTCTCTGTCATCCCTACTGTAGCTCCAATTGAAAAAATCAGAAACACTTGCCCTTAAACAATCTTACGTTTTCATCTTATAATTCTTGTCTTATTTAATTTTATCCAATTTTCACAAGTATAAAGGAATTGGTAATTGACCTGGAAAAAATCAGAAATACTCTACTGTTAAACAATTTCTTACAAAAAAATGATTTTATAATGAGTTTTTATTTTATAATTTTTGTAAGGAATTGGTAATTGGCTTGGAAAAAAATCAGAAACACTGTTAAACAATTTCTTACAAAAAATAACTTTATAATGAGTTTTCATTTTATAATTTTTGTCGTATATAATTTTATCTAATTTTCACAAACATAATGACATCCGAAAGAATTAGTAATTGGCCTGAAGGGATTTTTTAGAGATGATGACATATAAAATTAGAGAGGTTAGTGGAGATGGTGAAATTGAAGAGATCTTGAAGGAACCTTTGCCTAAACGTGAATATGTCAATGACTCAACTCTTTACAAAGGCAATTTTTTTAAAGGCAAGTGTTTCTGATTTTTTCAATTGGGGTACAGTAGGGATGACAGAGAAAAGGTTGGAGTAAGAGAGATCTTTTTTAAGTTTTGAGAATGAAAATTATTAAAATACCCTTAACCTTAAAACTTAGAATCCATGATATAAGGGTATTTTTGTCTACTAAAATCCGGTACACATTGCTAAAATGTACCAACTGAAAAACAGGCGTACGCGCGTTAGCAAACCCCACATATATATATATATATATATATATATATATATATATATATATATATACACGCACACACACACACATATACATATATATACACACATATATATATACATATACACACATATATATACACATGTACATATACACACATTTATATACACATGTACATACACACACACACACACATATATATATATATACACACATGTACATACACACACACACACACACACACACACACACACACACATATATATATATATATATATATATATATATATATATATATATATATATATATATATATATATATATACACACACATATATGGGGTTTGTTAATGTGCGTACGCCTGTTTTTCAGTTGATACATTTTAGCAATGTGTATCGGATTTTAGTAGACAAAAATACCTTTATATATCATGGATTTTAAGTTTTAAAGTTGAGGGTATTTTAATAATTTTCATTCTCAAAACTAAAACAAAGAAACCCCAAACTCTTACTCACATCTCTCATTCCTCTCAACCCTTTCTCTTTCATCTCTCTCACTCCAACCTTTTCTCTGTGATCCCTACTCTAGTCACAATTGAAAAAATCATAAACATTTGCGGTTAAACAATTTGCCTTTGTAAAGAGTTAGTCATTGACATATTCACCTTTAGGCAAAGGTTAATTCAAGATTTCTTCAATTTCATCATCTTCACTATCCTCTTTAATTTTATCATCTCTAAAAAAAACTCTCCAGGCCAATTACTAATTCGTTCGGATGTCATTATGTTTGTGAAAATTAGATAAAATTATATACGACAAAAATTATAAAATGAAAACTCATTATAAAATAATTTTTTTTTGTAAGAAATTGTTTAACGAGTGTTTCTGATTTTTTCTAGGCCAATTACCATTTTCGTTGATGTCATTATGCTTGTGAAAATTAGATAAAATTAGATAGACAAAAATTATAAAATGAAAACTCATTATAAAATCATTTTATGTAAGAAATTGTTTAACATCGAGTATTTCTGATTTTTTTAGGTCAATTACTAATTCCTTCTTGTGAAAATTGGATAAAATTACATAAGACAAAAATTATAAAATAAAAACTCATTATATTAAAAAACCATTAACCTTAAAACTTAGAATCTATGATATACACATTACTAAAATTTACCAACTGAAATTACACGCACACAAGCACACGCACACAAGCACACACAAACACACACACCAGTCAAATAAATTGAGAAAGATAGCTACGTTAGCATTCATAGATAATACAGTTGTTCTTATTAAAATAACTGACACAAGGTTCACAATTATAAAATTGTGAAGTATTTTTTAACAACAGCTAAAAGATCTGTGGTTTTTTTATACAAGGAGCTTCAATGAAAAAGAGGTAGTTACACATGCAATAAATAAACGATGGATGGATAAAATCGAAAAAAGTTGTTAACTAGAAGACACATTACTTTATGCATAAATAATTTATTGTGGTATTAATCTTTTTTTCTTGTTTATGTTTTTTTAATTTATTGCATATATTCCAGAAGAATGACGATTTTTTAAAATAGAGAAATAGTGTGCATCATAAAAAGACGGAAAATAATGTAAAAATTGGTGTAGCTTTGGAGATGAAGGAGTAGTCTGAACCAAAATCATTGTTGACGGAGAAAACTATGGATCCCTCACCACCAACATAGTTACTTCCTATATTTCAATTCTCACTCTTGTGCCGGCCAAAAACTCTTTCCATGTAATTCTATCAACCATTTTTTCCCTTTATTCATTTAAATATTTAATTTCTTATATTTTATATCGTTCATTTCCTCATTTTTTTTAAAGTTTGATTTCTTTTTGAGTTTAGTGCTCAGGGATTTCACACCAATTAAAAAAAAACTAAAAACTTACTTTTTCAAAATTTAAAAGGCTAATTCTTTTTTTATTAAATTTAGGGGATATAAGGATATCTGCATAAAAGATTAATAATTTGGTTAGCATATACTTTTATAATTTTTTTATTATTATTGTGTTTAGTTAAGTTTGTACTTATATACTACTACATGGTATATTGTGATCTCTTGTTACGAGGGAAACAGAAATATTGCAGTTTGAGTTCATCGTTAGATATGGGATGCGTTAACTCCACATATTCTCCTGATGGGAACGCTAAGAGAAGGTTCAAACGAAACAAAGAAGATGCAACGAAATCACTGATCCACAACCACAACAAAGACCATTCATCAAACAGGTTGAAAGAAAAGATAGAAAGAGATAATAGTAATAGTGAGGCAAAGGGTGTTGCTAGAAACGATAACAAGAGTGATGAGGTTGGTGAGAATGTTCCTCAGAGATCTCAGGAAAAGAAGAATATTGGTGCACACTCTGAGTTTGTGGAGGGGTGGCCAAAATGGCTAGTTGATAATATCCCACCAAACGTGTTGGATAGCTTGGTTCCCAAGAGTGTTGATTCCTATGAAAAACTTGGAAAGGTAGATATACACTTCTAAATTATAATATCTCTTTTTTCTTCTTAAGTGTGGATTCTTTTGAAAAAGTTATCTATCATTTGCATTATTACATTAATTACACTTTTATCAACTATATATATGCATCAGTATATGATTTTTAAATATTTTACTATAGGATGGAAATAAGAAATTCTGCAACTATTTTATTAGAATAAACTTGATCGTATTTGTTACTTTCTACACAAAAAAGGTAAATAAAAGGTAACGTATCTACATTTCGTTTTCTAAACACAAGTTGCATGTAAGAATCATTGATTAATTAGCTGATAATATTAACAAATTCGTACTATAAGATGCAGCTATGTTTTATTCTAGTATTTATTCAAAACTTTCTTTAAGGCGTTTGATTTCTGTGTTTTGTTTTAATAGAGTTCACATTTCAAAAGCACGTTCGAGTAAATTCGTGTGTGGTTGGATTGAAAGCCAGATCATTATGTAAAGAGAATCTTCATTGTAGTAACTGAATTTTTCATGTTAATTTTAATTGCGATTATTGTAGTAAACTTATATTGGGAGTTATTCAACAACTTTTGTGAGTAGTAATATTTTAATGTTTTAGAAGAGTAAAAGTCAGGATGTTAATGTGATATGTTTTGGATATTAATGATCATTGTTGTATTTTTTTAATAATTGGAGACATTATGACTTGGAGAGGAAAAGAAAAATGTTTGTCCTATAAGTTGTATTGTGCAGTTGACATGAAATACATAGATGAAGTAAATCATTTTATACACAAGAGAGTGATTTTGCTAACAAATTGGTACCAGAGCTAGTTAGCCTGAGTGTCTGAGTGTTTGAGAAAAGATAAAGCTTGAGTGAGATGGCCAACCTTGTAAACAGTGTGTCCTTGTCCCGGTTGACAAAGAAAGCCAACCATGACAACCAGAGTATGCAAATGATGGCTCTTAGTTCCCAAGACATGTGGGATGTAATTAATAATGGGTACCAAGAGCCAACAAACAATGAATAACAGACGGTTGTCCAGGTTGTTAAGATGTGGATGAGTCCGACTTTGAAAAGATAACAAATGTTACATCTTCAAAAGAAGCGTGAGAGATATTGAAGAATGAATATAAAGGGGATGATTGAGTAAAGCAAGTCTGACTTCAAACTCTTAGAGGTGAGTTTGAGAGCTTGAGGATGAAGGAGATGGAGGGCATAGCCAAGTACATAACTCGGGTTAAGACTGTGGCAAATCAGCTTGGCCCATTGGTGTAAAATGAGTGTATAAGAAAAAGAACAACGTTGAAGGAGAAGTTAGCGATATAAAACTCAGCTCGTAGGGAAGGGATACAAGCAAAAGAAAGGAATTACTATGACGAGGTATTCGCCCCAATGACGAGGGTGGAAATAATTCGGCTGCTGATCTCCTTAGCAGCCCAACACAAATGAACGATCTTACATATGAATGTGAAGTTGGCATTTCTCAATGGAGTCCTGGAAGAGGAAATATATATTGAACAACCACTCGACTACATGCGAAAAGGAGAAGAAGAGAAAGTGTCGAGATTAAAGAAGGCATTTTATGGCTTGAAGCAGTCCCCCAAGCATGGAATGAAAGAATTGATACTTATTTTAAGAATAATGGGTATGAGTAATGTTCATATGAACATGCTCTATACATAAAAAAGAATATGAGATATGATGATTGTTGTTCTATACGTTGATGATCTAATCTTCATGGGAAGCAAAACTGAGCTAGTTGAAAAATTCAAAGAGGTGATGAAGAAGGAGTTTGATATGACCTATCTGGGTCTTATGAAGTACTTTCTCGGTCTAGAGGTCATTCAAGGAAATGAAGGCATCTTTGTGTCCTAGGAAAGGTATGCCGAGGAGATTTTGAAGAAATTCAAAATGACAAAATGTAACCTACTTTCCACTCTAATGGAACCCAGTATAAAATTGTCTAAGTATGAAGATGGAGACCGAGTTGATGCGGGAAAATATCAAAGTCTAATTGGAAATCTAAGGTATTTGACAAATACAAGACTAAATTTGATATTAAGTGTTGGGATAACAAGTATTTGGGAGAGGCGAGGTACTCTCACTAGAATGCTCTGAAACGAATACTAAGGCATGTGAGGGGAACAATGTCACTCAACCTATTGTATACCAAGTTGGATGATTGCTGACTTATTGGCTACTATGACAGCTGGTGTGGAGATGTTGATGATCGAAGAGCACGGTAGGATACATTTTTTTCATGGAAAACACGACATTATCTTGTATCACTGTCAACCTGCGAAGTTGAGTACATTGTAGCATCTTGGAGTGTATGTCATGTCGTTTGGCTCAGGAACCTTCTAAGCATGCTGAAGGTGAAGCAAGAGAAGGGGAATGTGATTCGAGTTGATAACATGTCGACCATAGAATTGGCGAAGAACCCGATTAATCATGAGAGCAACAAGCATATTGATGCATTTTGATGTCCGGTTTCACCTCATTCGAGAACAAGTAAAAGAAGGAAGTGTGGAATTAGAACACGTGGGAAGTGAATGCAAGTTGCTGATAAGTTCACAAAGCCATTGCCTATTGTGTTGTTCAATAATTAGGAAGATGGAGATGAAAGGATTTAAGTTTATGGAAGAGATTTGTTAGGATAAACTTAAATTTAGGGTTATTTAATAACTTTTATGAGCATTAATATTTTAATGTTTTACAAGAGTAAAAACCAAGAGGTTAGTGTGTTATGTTTTGGATATTAATGATCATTATAATGCCTGAGTTTTTGTAACAATTGGAGACATTATGGCTTGAAGATGAAAAGCCAAATGTTTGTTTGTAATGTCCAGTTTACATGAAATACACATTCGAAGTAAATCAATTTATTGTTTTTACTAACATTTTGTTTAACAAAAAAGAATTAATTAAGAAACATTATACCACCTCCAACCCAAAATTTCTTGTTGATTATTTTTTCTTCATTCCTGATCTCACTCTATTTATTCTGTGATTTCCAAATCAACGATAGAATTCTTCTGAGGAACAACATTGTTTCTTCATATTCATTGCATGGAAATCTAATGATGCTGTGTTGTATGCAATAGTTTGTGATCACGACCGTTCAAGGATTTGAGAGACTAAAGCAAATTTAAGAATAATGTATTTTGTTTCTTGGAGGCCTAATCAATTCGAATTAAAAAAAAATTGAGTCCTTTTTGTTCTGGAGACCTAAAACAATTAGTATTAAAGATATTGAGGTCTAAAACAAAGACTTTACGTGTTTTGGCCTTGAGTCGGCTCTGTTTGTGATTAGTTGTAGTTGTTTGAAGTTGTGATTTGCGGTTGCAGTTGGGGCATGGAACATATAGCAATGTATACAAAGCCAGAGATAAGGAGAGTGGAAAGATTGTTGCTTTGAAGAAGGTAAGGTTTGACACATCAGACCCTGAAAGCATAAAGTTTATGGCAAGAGAGATAATGATTCTGCAGAAGCTGGATCATCCCAATGTCATCAAACTCAAAGGACTTGCAACATCAAGGATGCAATATAGTCTTTATCTTGTTTTTCGTTACATGCACTCTGATCTTACAAGAATCATCTCTCGTCCTACGGATAAACTCACTGAAGAACAGGTTCCATTTCCATCCAAACTTTAACTTTGATGCATCATGCTATTGTAATTTATGTTGTTGGTATTGTGATTTTTATGCAGATCAAGTGTTATATGCAGCAACTGCTTCTGGGGCTACAGCACTGTCATGAGAGAGGAGTTATGCATAGAGACATTAAACCTTCCAACTTGTTAGTAGATAAAAACGGGGTGCTAAAAATTGCAGATTTTGGACTAGCAAATTCTTTTGCTATAAAACCTGAAGGGCCTTTCACTAATCGAGTGGTGACACTTTGGTATAGAGCTCCTGAACTTCTTTTGGGTTCGACTGATTATGGATATGAAATTGATCTCTGGAGTGCAGGATGCTTGTTGGCTGAGATGTTCCTTGGAAGGCCACTTATGCCTGGGAGAACAGAGGTAAGATTTCACTTGCATTGTAAGAAAATGGTGACATGTTTTAGCTCATATATTCAAGAAATCATAAATCACAATGTTGGATGCAGATTGGATGGTTAAAATATCATTTGCATATTCTAAGTCTGATTTATGGAATATGAATTGTTTGAATTAATGCATGAATGCATTTGGTAGATTCCCAATTAACTAAAGCAACTAATAATACTGGAGATCCTACATCGACTATAAGTGATTGCAAATTTCATCTTAATGGCTGGTTTTATAGGGTTGAGTATTAAACTCATTTTCTTATTATGGTATTAGAATCATAAGAGTCTATCTTGTTTGAGATTTGGACATATTGTGTCATTTACTATCAAACCTTCACGCATGATGTTTTCGATATAAGAGAGTGTGTTAGAAATTTCATATCAATTATAACTAAGACAAGTTTCACCTTTTAGTCGATTTTATAGGATTGAAATAGACTTAAACTTTTTGTGCATGTAGGTTGAACAACTTCACATGATCTTCAAACTTTGTGGTACACCTTCTGCGGATTATTGGTTGAGAAGGAAGCTAACGACGAGCTTATTTCCACCACTACATTACAAAGCTAATTATGATGAAAACTTTAAGGATTTTCCTTCCTCTGCTTCTGCTCTCTTGACTACACTTCTTCATTTAGACTCTCATGCACGTGCCACAGCTGCTTCTGCTCTTCAAAGCCAAGTCAGTTAGTTTTCTCTACCTTGCTTCTTGCATGTGCACTTTGATCAATTTTATTTCATCTACCTTTTTATACTGAATGACTTATACAATAACTCTTAAAAGATGTTAATGTATTTGTCAATTTTCTTAATATTTAAGATGTTAAAGGGAGTCTTTAAAAAATATCTCTAGCTTTTGTGATCATTATACTTTTAGTCAAATTTCAGATCTCTGGGTTTTGGCATTCCCAGAAATAGATAGAGAATAAACTAAATTCACAATTTCTTTTAAATTTGAAGACTAAGTATAAAGATCTTCATCATTAAATTTGCTGCATATATTATTGATTAACAAGATCAAGTCCTGAATTAGTCTCTTGATATTTGCAGTTAGCAAGGATTTTTTATTATATAAATTAATTTTCAAGTCTCATACCTGTATATACTTCAAATTTCCTTATCTAATAAGAACTAATATAATTTCCTATATATTACATCAATTTGTCCTAAAATCTTATTATCTGAAATTGCAATATAATAAGTGATTATCATTGTATATAGTTTTTCAAGTCAAGTCCATTAGCATGCGACGTTTCAGCTTTGACAGTAACATACAAAGACGAGGATGAATCCTCACAAACAAAAAGAAGAAAAAGGTACAATCTATCTATATATGAAATTAAGATGTTATCAGAATTTATGAGATTGGTTGGCCTTATGGTATCATTTATAATTCATTATCAATAGTGCTAGACAACAAGTGTAGAACTAATTATGTGCTCTTGAAATTGATAACTTGTTTTTTCATGACAAACTAAGGCGAAAGGGTCTGAAAAACAAAGGGCATGTAGTTCAAACATGTGCATGCAATATGAACCAATCACTTAACAACAATACTTCTGAACAAAGCAGGAGAGACTCAGAATCATTCAAAGAGGTAAACTTCACAACAGATCCCACTAAACACTTTGATCATGTTGCTAATATTTGTTTCATATACCTTTTTTAACATTTTCTAACAAAAATCATGCTTTAATTTGATTATTTAAGGGACTATTTTGTTATGTATAATGAAGATAGTAAGTCTGAACTCAACTTCAAATTATATCTGTCTTCCTTGTATATGGAAATTTTACAGATAGATATCAGTTACTTTTTTGTAGGTTTGTATATATTTTTTGTTGATCAGTTTTATTTAGTTCACAATCTTAGATTTGTTTCCTTCTTTTGCTTAATAATACTTAATCTAAGTATGCTGCAGATGATTAGTGATGTATAGTGTGATAAATGTGCATACTTACTTTGAAGAGTAAAAAAAAATCAGTGTTTTAGATATTGAGAAACTATTTCTTTCTCAAATCACAATGATAATGATGGTTGTACTATCCATTATAACTTTTATGTGGTTTTGGTTGTGACAACAGAAGAGTGTGGCACAAGACACGAAAGGTGAAGAAATTGGAAAAAGTGAAAGCAACACATGGTCAGTTTTTATGAAGGAGAGGAGTATGAGCATGAATGCATCTTTATCCCCAGTTTTTCTCTCAAGTGTGAGAAAATCCCCTAAAACAGAGGGCCATCCGAATGCTCTTAAGAACATAAGAAACTACACACTCTTACAAGCCTCAATAATTGATATGATCCATCGCAATGAAGGCAATGAAATTGGTCCGTTGCGTAAGTCCTTTTCTGCGTTGGATTTTCGCCTTCCTCCAGACAAGCTATCAAGCCTCTACTCCCAGTTCAGAAATTGAGCCACCACATGTGATTTTCTAATTTCTGTTATAATTCCTGTCGACTTAAGTCTGAATGTTTTCTTGTGTATTTATAATTATTTATATAATTTTTCCCATGATGAAGATAAGCGGACAATCTTTTTTTTCATTATCTGTCTGTCATCGTCTATCTTAAATTTCTCTTTCTCTTCCTACTTTACACTGTTTTTGTAAAAAAAATTAAGTAAATTATGTTGAACATATATACAATCACTACATAAAAAGGTACCTTTTTAAGAAGAAAAATACAGTAATAATAGATATAAAGACGCTCATTAAATGTTCATTTTTTATGACTAACTTCATTTTATCACCCGATAATAATCAGCACCATAACTTCATTAGTGATGAGAAAATGTGACATAATTTATCACAAATGTAAAATATTAATAATATATTTAAGTTTCTTGTACATGTAAAAATCAATTAAACATCTAAAAGGTTGACACGTTTCATATTCACATTATCTTAGAGAGAGTTAACATACAAGGGAAAGCTCTTCATCACTGACGTTCAAAGAAATCGGCACCATTCTCGACATCATCGGTTCTAATGGATCCACTTTGCGCCATTAGAATTCTGTATACCCTCTTTGAACAAACCTCACCTAGCCTTCGGTCACCACCAACCAAACCTTCTGTCATCAAGTCTTTAAGTAAAAACTCCTTCTCATGTTCCTGTGGCAATAAAAGCAGAATCTTATTTTTCCTTCTCATAACTTGTCATCCGTTCTTTCATCAGCAATTATTTGTAAATAAAGCAACTAAAAGATGTCAAACAGATGACATTTCTTAGTGGCCAAATTTACTGCAATCGAATCAAGAAGGTCAAAAGAAAACAAAGTAAATCTTAATAACGCATACCGATTTACTAGGATCCATATAAACACTTAAAAGGGACTTCATGGTTGGGTATTTCTTCCAGATAGCAATAGCAAATCGTGGCTGAACCTTGGGGATAGAAACCAAACCTTTTAACCTGATCATGGAAGTCAAGGTGAGGAATGTAAGGATTGGACAGCAAGAGCTGAGTGAGATATTTATTGCCCAGGCCACATTTACTCAACAATCAAAGAGACTGACTTATAAGTATCGATACTACATAAATGTTTTAGAGCATTGTTGACTGCGTACACTGAACAATAAAAAACCAAATATTTTAGGTCAACCGGATAATATACCAAAACATTTCTTCTACGAAAAATTCAGTATCAAATAAGTGAGTGGAAGAAATGACAAATATATCACATACAAAATAACACAGGCCACCAAGCAGTAATTTCCTTTGGTTTTCGTCTTCTTTTTCTATTTTGTAGATTTGGAAACAACATTTTGATAGAAAAGAGAAACGGATCGCAAAAGTGAGGAACATTTATACTTGATCTTGAATGAATGAAAAAGAAGCTGAAGAATCTCACTATCTAAGTAGGGTCTTCACCTTATATTTAATTTAAGTAATAAACCCCATACAATGCACAAGGCTCCCACCAAACCTATCCGGTGAGGCCATGAGGGTAGATGTACGCAACTTTACCTCCAATAACCTAACTATCGCACCAACGCTCATCCGCAAAGTAATAAAAGAACTCTCTCTCCCAAATTAAAATTAAATAACAAGCTAGTTCATATTCTCCTCTTACCAAAAACATCAAGTCATTAAACATATTAATAGGTTAAAAGACCGCCCTTTTCTAACTAGCTCATTAACCCTTAAAACAAATTTCATCAAACACTAAGCCCATCTGCATATACCCTGTTAGATATATTTTAAGTAACGAAAGATCCCAAGTGTTCCTTATAAAAAATTGTGAACGAGTAACATAATTAAAGAATTCCTTCAATTTGCCCTTCACCATTATCTGCACGGTTATTTAGCTAAACAATTACTTGCCTTTAATCTGACAGCATAGAGTCCAAATGTGAAGTTTGTTATGAAGTCATTTCAATTCAAACAATAGACGCCGTAGCACAAACTACAGGCGCTTAAATTATTACCAACTTGGAAGTCATATCACTTATTACCAATTTCAATCTGTGTCAATATTGTAAATAAATAAAAAAAGAAAACTGAGAAAGAAAGAACAGTGACCATTAATTTGGGTATCTAGACAATCTAACTCTTTAACAAACAAGTTGACAAGATATACAGATATCAAGTACATGAGTAGATAAAAACAAAATCAATCAACGAAAACAAGGTAAGAACTACTGGTAATGAGTATTGAGTAATAGAAATAATCAGGTATTGGTTTCGAAGAATATATGCAATAGAAAAAGATTATTAATCCTTTGAATGATTCAGCCAAATAAATTCTCCTAGTTACTAAAAAAAATTATTAAATTCAATTCACACTTTCTGTTTTAAGTAATTAAATGCTAGCTTTTTCTATGCAATATAACAACGTCAAAATCACTCACCACAAAGATTTCTTTATTAAATTCCGGTCAACACAGTCCTTTGGAATAAGGGCTCCATTTGCATATACAGATAACCGGGTTAACTTCTTTCTGCAGTTTAAACAGACAAAAATTGGTGTAACAGGAAAAACAGATAAATCATACAAGTAAGGAGCATATATTCAGTCTTAAAGAAAACGCAGGCAGGTATTATGTCTTCCAGACACCACCACTTCTTGTACATTTAAGTTGTTCTTGAAAACTGGAAAAGTAAATGCTTTAATGCAAATTTAAAGATAACAGTAAATATTTTAATAAGATAGAAACAGCAAATAATCAGTAGACATATCAAATTCTATCCTTCAATGAATTCTGCATAACTGGTTTTACGTGTAGAAGTATTGCATATAAACTGTTCTCCTTCCAAGATTGACAAGACACCAATTCGATATATGAAATACTGGCATCAAGTACCTGAACTGACATGATGCCAAACTGCATGTCAAACCAGCAACATGTTCAGCCAGTTCAGCCTCATCTACACACAGCCTGGAATGTACTTTGTTGAAATTAGTCGTTAGTTTTGCCAGAACCTACAAGACAATTTAAAATAAAAATGATAGACATGGTTAAAGAAGGTAAGAAATTTAAACATGAACTATTCCTTGTAATTTGATGATGAAAGGGCCAGTTATTCAACCTCCTCGATAGGTGGACGTCTCCAACAACTATTGTTTTCTGGGTTCTTATATTTTTCCTGTTCCCTGGCCAATCATAAAAAAACAAAGTTTCAATAAAATATGATGAAATAAAAAATGTTATACTGCAAGCAACTCAAGTCAATCTTGTATTTAAAATATACGTTGAGAATAGAAAATGAGGTACATTTTCAAGCTTCTCAGTTCACATGCAGGAAAGGCAGGTAAAACAAGTTTCAAATTCCAACTACACTATTTTATGGATAAAATTTCAATAGAAAAGTAACGGTTTACACGAATGTTATTTACAAGTTAAAAAAGTTCACAAGGGTGTAAGTGAATACAGATGGCTGCCTGACCATTTTCTTAATTAGGGCAATAAATGACTATGAATTAGGCAAAATTAAAGTAAATCTAAATGCATGTATACAGTAAAAAAGGAATTAAGTACTAATAACCTTTTTATTACATTATATTCCCTTAATTAGTTTCGGGAGTTTGATTAAAACCAATTAAGTTGTCTGGTCCTCGAGATGAATTAACATTATAATATGCACACACTATATCAACACAGCACACTAAGCAAAACAGAAATGTGACCTATTGATGGTAGAATTGAAGTATTAAGAAAATTGTAATATATCACTCACCTTTTATTAATGTAAGCCAACAACCTATTGGTAAGGTAACAAACTGTATAAGACGGATAAAGACTACGAATGCTAGAGAGTTGATCAAAAAGAGAATCATTCATGACGAGATTACAAAATTTGTCAGCCTCATAAATGAGCAGGACATATGGAATCTCAATTCTTTCAGTAGAAAGCTGCACATGATAAATGAAATTGATATCAGTAGAAAAAAAAATCCTCACAAATATATTCATCAAATTTGGATTTTGGAATATAAAGAAAAAAGTTTTAATCAGATAATAAATATAAGTCCTCACTACGCAGGATTAAAAGTTTATCTATTGAATACTGTAAGGACGTTCACCAACAAGGCAGGGTTGGTTAGATATGGACTTGCCACAACCTTCCCCGCATTAAAAAGGTAGCATATAAAAAAAAAAAAAACCTTAGAGGTGTTTACTTATTATGAGTAATTGAAGTTAAAATAACTTTAGGTAAAAGAGAAACCAACATGGTGCTCATGCCTAGTTTTTGGGCCAGTGTGATTTACTGACTTATGGTTATGTTATGGGAACTTTCAGTTCTTAGGTTGATTGATAATTAGAAAAGTACCTGCAATGGGCATTATGAAGTTGTAGACAAGTGAAAAGAAGCCATAATTCGTTGAGGATAGGAGTTTCAACTTCATCACTCAATTGCATACAACTGGTCATTATCTCCATTTCCAGTACACTTAGGGCAATCCTAGACTTGAAAATGATTGAGAAATGATGAAGGGCTACATAAGTGTATCAAGAGGCTATCTGCAAACAAGGATGACGAACACAGTGCAACAAGGAGGGCTACATAAGTGTATCAAAGCTGAATGGTGAAATAATTAGGGATCACATAGTCCATATTTATAAAAATAGCCATTAAAGACTTGAATTCAACTTGTTCATCTTATTGTGAGAGGAATTGGAATATCTTTGAGCATGTAAGTAATTGTCAATTATCAAATTACTTCATTTTACAGAATTTCATGTAAGAATGTCAAACTAACAATCTTTTTTACAAAATATATGTATTCTAAAGAGAGATGCAGACATGAGCATCAAAAGTTGCAAGAGTTGGTTTATATAAAATACACCCAAGCAATTAAAGAGAGCATTGATAACCATGATCTGACAGATGCCATGGTCTAATGATGTTGATGAAAAAAATTAATGGCTATCAGGAGAAATGGTTAATGAAGATGAGGAAACTGTCCAAGAAGATAAGTTGATGTTCAAAGATTTGACTTGGGGAGCTCCTCCCAAGAAGAAGAAGACGAAAATGAAAGTAAAAAGGAGGAGGAAGAGATTTACAAGAGAGGTGAAATTGATGTATATAAGGAAGAAATGGCCAAAATTCAGCTGAAGAAGGTGATTTTTAAGCTTAAGAGGCCTAATTGTAATCATCAAACAGGTTAAAAGCTTTAAGTATTAATCAAAATATGTTTTATATTTAAGTGTCTATTCTTTATTTTAAAGCGTGTGTGTGTGTGTGTGTGTGTGTGTGTAGAGAGAGAGTAATATAAACCTACTTAGGGTAAAAAAGTGGTCATTGCACTATCACTACAGTGTTTTGGGAGCAGCTGCTCCACGGCATTATCCACTGTCAACTACTATCATACTGATAAGAAAAAACTATTAACTACGATCTATGATAACGTAGAACTTCAAAAAAAAGACAGTGAAATGAAAAGTTTATACAGCAAGCAACTGACATGGATATAGAATAGATAAAAAAAATTATACAGATTATGGGTAGAGAAATACTGAGGGCATTTCTTACCTGTGAAATTTGTTCAGGAACTTTCATAGACCACAAAATGGACCCTGAGATTGGATTTGATGTAATATGGTATGTAAGCCCTTTTTCAGCAAACCTAGTAAGCAGATGTCCTGAAGCAAGGGAATAGTAATTTTGTATGAAGAAAGTCATAACTAAGAAATGCCTAAGTTTTGTTATGTAGTTATGAATTTAGATACGGAAGAGAACATTAGTTTTAAGAGAAAAAGAAACTACGTAGAAATGTTATCATGTACTTTTGTATTCAGATATTAATAACCTACCTCCAATCGAACCTGTTTCAACTACCTTTGCATCAATTTCTGCCACAATGGATTTTATTGCAAACTTCCCCTTTTCCCATTTTTGCTTTTCTTTTTCAATTTTTTTCAGTTCTGCAGCTTCAGCCTTTAGAGCAGCTTTTTTTAACTTCTCTTGCTGAAGAATAAATTTTCATGAGCTATCATATTCTGAATGATATAATTCATAAAATGTAATCAGAGCTATAGACCGAAACACACTTCTTTCTGTAGTTTCTTTTCCTCCATCAGGCGACTTCTTTCTTCTTTTGTCACTTTTGTTTTCCCCACTGCCTTGGTTGTGTTCTTTGAAGGAACTTTGGATTTTTTCATATTTTTGGTGTTCTCCTTCTCCATGTCCATTTTTTCCTGATTACAACAACCATAAAACTCATAAAATAGCATGACATTCTCTAAGATGCATGGAGCAAAACGCAAGTACAGGAAATCAACAGAATACACTTTTTCGTTTGAAGCAAATACAAGTACGATAAACAAACTTCATATTATTGATGAAAGTAAAATAAAGATAAAGAATTAAAAGCATGTGAAAAAACACAACATAGAAAATAATGATAAAATAACTAAACTAACCACTCGTAAAGAAGTTGGATTTGAAAGGTCGTTCCCAAGCATTTCAGTTTGAGTAGCATTTTCATGCGAAATGTGCCTCTCTGTAATTTACAATTACATAAACAAATAAACAAAGCATTCCAGGCAGTGAAGAACAAGTGTAACTGATCAACAAGCATATACCAGAAGAACTTCCAGACCCCATCGAATCTGAAGTCCATCTTGAATCCCTAGCTTCATTTTGATCTCGTTTGCCCACTCCAAAATTTTCTAACTCATTATCCGAATCCAAACATATACGAGGAGAACTTCCTGACCCCAACGAATTTGAAGTCCATCTTGATTCTTTTGGTTCATTTTCATCGGATTCACCTGTTCGACAATTTTCTAACTCGTTATCCGATTCCAAACATACATGAGGACAACTCCCAGATCTCACTGAATTTGATGTCCATCTTGAATCTCTTGGCTCAGTCTCATCCCGTTTGTCCATTCCACAATTTCCCAACGTGTTGCCTGATTCCAATAATACACCAGGAGAACTTCCAGACCGCACTGAATTCGAAATCCCTCTAGAATCTCTCGGTTCAGTCTCATCCCGTTTGCCCATTCCACAATGTTCGGACTCATTATCTGACTCCAAACATATCATTTGACTAATCCCTGAACAACAAACAAACACAATCCAATCTGTTCAGCTCAAAATGTTCGTTCTCACACAACAATGAAAACAAGCAATAAAAAAAACGTGCAGAGAACATACAACAATCATAAAGCACAGAAAGTTCAACTCCACTACAAATCCCAAAGATAAATTAGCACGTCCAAAACAAGTACCCTACCAATGCAAGTCTAAATTATGATTAAATAGTAAATTAATTAGCCTTACAAAACGTAACTGCAGTGCTACATTTTACAACCACTGAAAATGAGTATTGCTCGAGTTCCAGACGAAAACAAATAACGGAAAATGCATCTTGAAAAGAAAGAATGGGGCACAGAAAAGAGAGGGCGATAGAGCTAAAGTGGTAGCAGTGAGAGAAAGTGAATTGACCGGAGATTTTGTTAGGCGAAACCCTAGCGGTAGGAACGGAAGGCATGGTGCATTTGACGATTGCGACCTCGGAACCGAATAGCGCAGACATTGGAGTCTCGGGAACGATAGAAGGGGTGACGGATTTTTTAGGGGTTGGGTCATCTTCGATGACAAAAACGGTGCGGTTTGGGTCCGGTTCGGTTCGGCGTTTCTTTGAACGGAAGGGGAACGGCGTTGAGGGGTCTTCTTCATCAGAAAGGATGATAGGGTCCATTATTGGGTTCGGTTCTGCCACAGTGTCTGGTTGTTTCCGTCTTCGAATAAGCGCGGCATCAGAGTCTCCACGGCGTGTTTGGTTTCCCTGAATATCATATCCTTACTAGAACATTTTTCAAAATGTTAATTTGATGTAGTGTAAAAAAAAATAACAAAAATAAGTCATTAATTCAATATATTAGGAAACTGTGAGAGAAATTTTTCTATAATTAAGTCATTCCATTTTTCTACAGAAATTCTTTAACTTTTTATATTTTAAAAATTTAAATTAATTAAGTTTTACTAAATATATTAATTTAAATAAAATAAATTTGTTGAAAATATAAAGAAAATGAGTTTTCATTTGTTAAAAGCTAGAAGATCTAAATATTTATTTACAAATGAGAAGATTGAGTATCTATTACTTAAAACATACAAGAAGTGTGTATAGTTTAAGATTAATAAGTATTTCAATTTTATTTTAATAAAACTTTACCACTATGTTTGAATTAGGATATGAAGGGGGAAAAAAGGAAAATAAAATGAGAAGTTTTGTATTAAGTACGATGTAACTGTTTGATGCAAAATTAAGAGTGCTTCATTGTTAGCCCAGAAAAGATTTTGTGACTCGTTTGTAATTCTATCAAGTAAAAATTATTATAATATCCATATACTTATGAAGCATTGTTTAATTTAGAATTATAGAAAAAAAATTTAACAATGTTATTCTATTTTTTAATGTAATAAAATTTTATAATAAATTAGGATATAAAGTTGATAATTACTTGAACATATATATATTTATCAAGTATTGTCTTATTTTGGAGTTAATCATAAAGATATATATATATATATATATATATATATATATATATATATATATATATATATATATATTTATGTTTAACAGTGGTATTCAAACTTTTAATAACTTTGTTTTTTTTTTGCAATAGATTAAAATGTGAAAATTAATAATTACATAAGAATACATATAATTATGGATTTTAAAGTTATAGAAAGTTAGTTATTATTTAGAATTACATATAATTATTAGGAATAATATTTAGCAATTGATTTTTTAAAATAATTATTAAAAATAATATTTAGCAATTAATTAAACAAAACTGAAGTTACGTAATTTATTATGTTTTGACTTTGATTAGATTTAGACAATATCATAAATTATGATAAGAACAAAATTGAGCAACTCTACTACACTCTGAAATAGATTTGTGTTTTTAATTAATAATTTAATTCTTATATTTAAATATTTAATTGTTTTTGTTTTATATTTATGTTTTATTCAATTAATTGAGTTGTATATATTAAATTTAAATAGTCTAACTTAAAAACATAGTTATATATATATATATATATATATATATATATATATTAAATTTTAGTAGATAAATTTTAAGTTTTAAAGTTAAAGGTATTTAAATAATTTTTAATTTATTTTTTATTTTAATTTAAAAATAAAAATTATTAAAATACTAAATTTTTTTAATGAATAGAGTTTTTTTTAATTCAAATTTGGTAAACTTTAACAAAGTTAATAAATCTTCATATATATATATATATATATATATATATATATATATATATATATATATATATATATATATATATATATATATATATATATATATTGAAATTAGATAAATCCATTTAACATAATAATCCTATTCATCTACTTATAAATTTCACTTTGAAAGATTTTTTTCTTTTTTTTTGCAGTGTAATCAAGTTGTTTACATTCAAATATTTGAACGAGACAAACTTTTGAAATTAAATTATAAATAAGTTGACAAATATGAATAATATATGTTTTGACACGTAGTGTATTAAGATAACATAGTTATAATTAATTATTTATTTAAGGTGATATCTATCTTAGAGTCTAAAATATTTATTATTTTTTTGTCCTTAAATGCTCGTAAGACTGAAAAAGAAAGATGTATTTAAATCATTCTAGCTTCGACTCTTAAATAACGGGATTATTGAATGTATTGGAACAAAAGTCTCAATTAAAAAAGTTATTATAATATTATATATATATATATATATATATATATATATATATATATATATATATGATGTGAATTCATCACGTGGAAGGAGTGGTGTGGTTGAAATGTTAAGTTGATGTATCTGACATTGAGGTGGCGTGGACGATTAGTGGAGGAGGAACAAAACATGTGAGTTTGTGCCCTAAATGGGTATGCAACACAGACAAGTAAAAGCAAATATGCATGCATTCCCATCCATCATTCATCATTCACCATCTCAATACATCAATCTCACCTTTTGTATGCATCCACGCGTTTGGATTTCATGGAACAATGCATGACCCACCTTCTCTCACCTTACCCAAAATCCGGACATATACATACACATACATGCTATCATCACCATCACCTCAAATATATATTATCTCAACTATTATAATCTTTAATATTTATATATATATATATGATCTTATTGTAAGAAAATTATTGTGTTAACTAATATAAAAAATATTATTACTATAAGTTTCTATATAAGGGAAGAGAACAAAGTTTCGTACTTTACCTCATTGAAAAAATAAAATAAAATAATTATACTATTATGTTATCCGTATCCGTTGCAAATATGTAAAATTACTATCTTCATAAAAAATCAGTAATTTACATAATTTCTTTTTCTGTTTAACGCTGTTCCAAAAACAAAAAAGAAAAAGGACAAAAAGATTTGCTGGATACATTTTTCACACCACTCAGAGACTACTACTACTAGCTGTCACATTTGATCAGTAACTTTAGCAGTCAGATTTTGACAGACACAACACTGTTAACAATACATTGTTTTATTTTTAATATTTTTTAAAATTTTGTTAAAATCTATACAAAAAATATAAATTCAGTGTATATATGAAAATAATTCACAATTCATTTTATCATTCCTACTTGGTGTCCCAAAATAACTAAATTTGAACAATACAAGTATACTTAGAAAAACTTTAGAAGGGTTTTGAAATCTGAAAATATCTACATTGAGTAAAAAAATTTAAGCCATAAAATATTACTAACATTTTCACTTAATTAACGTGGTTATTCCTAATGCCTTTTTTCCATCAGTATTATCCTCCTTAAGCCAAAAGTTAGGTAAATATTTAGTTTATGCATGGGAAATAAAGGGACGTTGGAGCCCCACGATTAGATTAATGTGGTGATTTTTCATCAGTCAACAGTGTTCAATAACTTATCTAAAAATGATTGGAGGGCATCAATATGAGTCACATCTATTTTCTATTTTTAATCATTAATGCATCTTTTCCTTTTATGTTTAGCTTCATTACAAGTAGCTGGCATGATTAATTAGAGATATAAAAAGATGATGGAAGAGTTGACGTTCAATCTAGTTAAATTAACTTTTGTTGATTTACACTTGGATTCACCTATAAGACTTCAAACACAAAATATAGACTTGTATACGTTTGATTTTTATTATTGTATGAATTATTTATTTTTATTCAAACTCAATCATTTGAATAACTTTTACAATGATAAATTAATTTAAGGACTAAATATGATTTTAATATTTAAATTTGGAACGAAACTAGATTTGGCCAGTGTCATCAAATTTAATACATTTTAGTCTTAAATTTTAAAAAAATAATAGTCATCTTAACTTAGTTGAATTAAATTTTTTTTATATATCAGACATATTTTATAATGAAACTTGAGTTGTTGGTATTTTATGTATATCGAATATATATTTTATGTATATCGAACATATTTTATGATGATACTTGAGTTGTTTGCATGTGTTCTGACTCAAATGTTAATTTTAATCACTATTTAAAAAATTTAAAAGAAATTAACATCATTATTTTAAAATGATTATATCTATTCATTTTTAAAATTTGAAAACAAAAATGTATTAAAATTTGAGGAAAAGACTTCATTTCACTTTTTCATATGTTTTAGAACTAAAAACATGATTAATCTATTTGGTTTTAATTTGAAAAGGAAAAAAACTTTAGATGATAACAATTTGAAAAATAAGTATTGATACTCTTGAGAATATTTAAAGGTTTATCGAATTTTATATTGGTGATTTTTTTAAATTAAAAATATCGAAATATATAAAGATAAAAAATAATATAAATTTATATGGTATAAAATGATCAAATATATATTATAAAGTAATTGTTGATCTAATAAAAGGTGTAATGAATTCTTGAGATTGGATATTTTAAACTTAGTAGCCTCTCATCTCTTGACTTTGATTTATAGAAACTTAATGTTAAAACGTTCTTATAGGTGAAACTAATATACAAATTACAAGACCAACATTGATAAACGAAAATATCCTTTAAGATTGTGGTACATTCTATGCTTATTTTTTGGACTTACTCAAATTTCATTCTTAAAAGTGGACATTATAAATTTATACTATATATTTTAGATAGACAAAAACTCATTTTAATGCTATTAAAAACTCATAGGTAAAGCTAGCTAGAACAACTTTGTACTAGTTAATACATTTATTAAAATTATGAATGATAAATATTAAAAACAAGTTTCAGTTAGATTTAGAGTTTATGATCAGTTTGTAAAGAGGATTAATGTCAATGAATTTTCGTCATTAAAGTATAAATGCAAAATATATAAAAAAAATTATATGAACAAACATAAAATTTATAACTTGTGGAATTTTAATTAGACAAAAAATAATAACAAAAATTTATAACTTGTAGAATTTTAATTAGACGAAAAAATAAAAATAAAAATAGATATCATAAACAATGAAGTTTGATAAACTTTAAGTATCTTCTCAAGAATTATAAAATTTTAGATAAGATGAAATTATTCGAAAAAAAAAATCATAGAAAAGTAGTTTTCTCATCTTAAGTGATAATTCAAACATTCCCAAATTAATTATACCTTTTTTTACAGTGAAAGAAATAACATAACTAGGTTTTTGTATCTTTTATTTAAAATCTAACCATTTAACCTATTATTATCATTATAAGTAAGTGGTACATCTAAGTAACACCTCATGAAACTTCCACATGTAATTGTACTTCTATTATATTAGCCACAATCTTTTACAAACTCTGTTGAACAAATAAATTTAACTCTTTTCTTTTCATGAGCACATTTAAGCCTTGTGTTCTATCTAGTTATGTGATGTGATCTTTAGGGAGCAATACAATTTCAATTTTTCTTTGTAATTTTTATTATATTTCTAACTAAATAGTTGAATAGTCACATGAGATAAAAATCCCAAGAAGGTGAATACTTGACGTTCTCATTCTAAAAAACAATGATTAATGTGAATTAAGGACGTTACTAGTTACTAGTGATAGTTAATTACTAATAAATATTAAATATTACTTAGTGATAATTAAAGTGAAACTTAGAAGTTATTGTCTAATTGATCCCTATAAAATGATGCACTTATAATATAAGGAGAGATATAAGTTTGAAAAGATTGAGTTTTATCTTTCTAATAACTTTTTGAAATTTTGAATTATGAAAATCTAAATTTTATTTTTTCACATGAATACGTGACTATTAACTTCATAACTTATAACTTCGTCTTTTTATATTTCTTGAGTGTTGTAGCAATATTCTTCCACAAAACTAAGATATTCTTCTTATTTTCTTATAAGTTTGGTCGTAAGAAGAGAATGAAAGATGAAAAAGATTGTAAGTATGAAACCCCATTAAAAAAATTAAAGAAAAGTTTATTAATTTAAATAAATAAAAGAATATTTGTATTATGATACAAATTTAAGACTCATTTTTGGTGAACAAAATGATTTATCTTATGAAGGAAATATGTTTAAAAAATTGATGGGTTGATGCAGTGATTATATCTCTTATATATATATATATATATATATATATATATATATATATATATATATATATATATATATATATATATATATATATATATATATATATATTTAGTGTAGAATGGTGTAGAAAGTATGTAGAAATGTATAAGGTGTGATTGTACAAGTTATAAATGAAAGAAATTGATGTTTCATGGATTGCATGTGTTAGCATTGATGTCTCTGAGATTACTATATATGTTGAAATTCACCTATATGTTGAGATTGGATAGGGGCCATAGCCAAATGTTTGGTTGAGTCCTTGTTTCATAAGCATACAATACCCTTAAATTATGGTCAAATAGTGTATTCCACAAAGGAGAATGGGGTCCCTCTCCTTCCCCAGAACGTTTCTTTGTCTTTTATGGAGTTTCTGTTTTCCATGAAGGGTTATTTTTTGGTCGTAGATCATGCATCTTGGTTAATTTACAGTGCCAAGAGTAGAGGGACACAAAATGCCAAACAAGTAGCATTGAAGAAATGAAACCACTTTTGCTCCTAACTCAGATCCTGTTTTCCATGCAAAGTGTTGTCCCTTTCAAGGAAGACAAAGCAGGAGACATAGATTAGAACCACAATGGCAACAATATTTTCCTTGTCGTCAAGGGTTGTACCCTCTTAAGGGTAACTATACTCCTATAAAAAGAGGGCAACCAGGCCATGTCTTATGCAAGTGCAAAATTATCATTACACAAACACTTTCATACCAAAGACACTCCCAAGTTAATGGCTACATCACCAACTTACAAGCACTTACTTCTTCTTTTTCTGTTGCTTAGCTTCACCACCATGACAGCCAGAGGTAATACTTTACTTTTATGTTTGCAACTCTTTAATCAGGATTAGTATTAATTCTGCATATCATATTCTAACTAGTTTTGGTTAATTTCTTGCAGCCAGAAGTTTGAGGGAGATTAAGGATGATGCAGTTAAGAAGGGTCAAAATGATTTGTTTAAGCCACAACATGAAAGTGCACAAGAGAGCAATGATGAGTTGGATACAATGGATTACACACCTGCAAAAAGGAACCCACCCATTCATAATTGAAGTTTTCCATTTTTTTTTCTTCATTTTTTTGTTAGAAAGGGCATCAATCTCTCACAGTGCTTAGTTTATTAATCTGCAGTCCTATATTCTGGGGCCTTCAATGTATAGATATTGTTTGTACTTTGAAGCTAGGAAATCCACACTTAAACCATGAACTTGTGTGTTGACATAATTAAAACCAATCATGTTGCCAAATCGTATTATATATATTTAAAAGTGTTGAAAATATGAGTTTAAGTCTCGTATGAATAAAAATGACGAAGTTGAACAAAATATATAAAAAATAAGACTGATCTACAATATCGAAGTAATATCAATTTCTTAAACAAAATGAATTTATGTTTCATATTTCATTATTGATATTGTATCTTGTGGTAAAGGAAAATACTTTTAATAGTTTTCAAAGTTTCAAGCCACAACAAATATTTAATAAAGCAAGAGAGATGCTTAATACTCACCTTATCCTATGACCTTACAGGAGTATATGTTTTTTCCAGAATAATTAATGCAGGCAATTTATTAAGAGGTTTGTCATGTTAGGAGAACAAGTTAAATCAGAATATATATGAGACTTAAAAGTTTGATTATGACATATGTTGATGAAGAACTTTCAGCATCCGGGAAATGTTTGAAGTTAATAAGGAACATGTTAGAAGAAGGTGTGAAAATGGATTTTGGTGAATGAAATAAAGTTACTTAGATAATATGCAGATACAATTGATTTTCTCTTGAATCTTCAGCCATAAATAAGCATCTACAGTGTGAAGGACATGATATGTGAGGAAAAAGAAACTAAAATGTCAAAAAGTTCAATAGTTATATCTGAATATGAATAATTCTTTTACTCCATAAATGGCATTCACACATGTTAATATGTAATACACATTTTCTGCTATTGTAATCAAAGCTTATACCTCCTCATCTTGCAGATGAGCATAAGTAAATATGAATGGGATTAATTGTTTGACCTGACATGTATCTCTATTTTAATTTCTTTTAATAATAATAATAATAATAATAACAATAATAGAGTTAGATTGTATATATTAAAAATAATAAACAATTTTACATTTTCATTTATAACAACTTTTTAATGACGTCATTCTTAAAATAGTTATTATAAAAAAATTCTCTTATCTCTTATCTCTTTCATGAGAAAATTATTCCCAGCTTTAACTTAAAAAAAGTTTCATTAAAATTGAAAAAACATTCATCAGACCATACACTGTTTTCAAGCTGTTGGATTTATTATTTTGTTGCCAAAATTTTTAAAGCTTTTATATATATTGCTTTCTTTAGTTTTGACGTGTTTGAGAGCGATTTTTGAAAAGATTTTGAAAGAACTCTAACTATTCTCTCGTGTTTTCTTTGTCTTCAAAATAATTATATCATTTTTTAAAATTTAAAAATTGAATATTTGCATTTATATATTTCAATTTATTTTTTTGTTTGTTTCGTGAATCTTAATTTTTTTTTTAACGAGTAAAGGTGATTTCGGGTTTTTAGACGAATCAAGAAAAGGCTTTGTGTGTGTGTGTTTTTTTTTCATTAATTTACTGAATCAAGATACACTATTTTTCAACCACTTGTGTATTGTTTGTTGCTAAAATTTTTCAAAGTTTCTATATCGTTTGTTTTTAATACGTTTGAGAAAGATTTTTTTAAAAGACTTTGATTCAACTCTTTTCTTGCGTTTTTCGGTCTTGGCAATATATTATATTTGATTTTATATATCGAAAAAAATAAAATTTAAGTATGTTAATATGTACTTTAGTTTATTTTGTTTCTATATGTTTTTATGAAATAATGTCAAAAATAATTTTATGAATTAAATTAAAATTTTAAGTATTTTTTTTTCATTTTTGCAAAAATACCCATGTAGTGCACAATATATACATACTAGGTATTTAAGTGCGTAAATACATAGAAATAAAATGAAAATAAATAAACTTCTCATTAATTAATTTGGAGCACCATTTTTTTTCACGTCACATAAAAAAATTCTCACCACCCGAGGAATATGCTTTATTTCATAAGAATTCTTCTATTTTTTTTTTCTTATGTGCAAAATCACTTTTTTTTTCATTTTTTTCACTCTTCTATATAAACAATTTATATATATATATATATATATATATATATATATATATATATATATATATTCTATTTAATTTATTCTTTCACTTATCCAAACAAACTTGTTTGTTTTCTTTTTTATTACTATTAATTCAAAAAACTTTTTTTTCTTCACTTTATTTTGTCTTCCTTCGAGTACTTTTTTTCTTGTTTCTTTTATATTGTTCTTTTCACCAACTAGATAAATAAGAGATGAAAATCTTCTTCATATAAGACTAGGATGTCAGGTTGTTGCACTTTGAAAAGACCAATAGAAGGTTATGTAGTATCTTTCAAGAGATTAAATTTCCAAAGGTATTTTTAACGAGTGTTTCTTAAAAAAAACATTATTGATATATAAAAGCATTGTTTTAATAAAGAAGTTAGGTAAAAGTTTTTAAATATGTTTGAGTTAGGTAAAAGTTTTTAAAATGCTAATTTTATTAAAAGTTGATTTTTTATTTCATCCAAACTTTTATTTATTCTTTTCATTATAATCATATGATTGATCCAAAATTAATAACATTTTTGTCAAAAAATATTCGCCAATGAGCTATAAAATTTCCTTTCTAATAATAGGTTTTTGGCCCCATACAATATTGGTGTCTATATAGACATTGAGAAATAGTGTGAAATGTAGTTCTTTTGAATGGCTTTAGCTAGAGTTTGATTCTCTGAATGAATTGAAGAGTGTCTATTTCAAAGGTTTAATAGCCCTAAATGAGGTTGGTTGATGAGCAATAGAGAGGGGACAAAAGAGGCCAACCTAATTCATAACCAATGGATTCTTCCCATGTGATCCATACAAACATTGTCTATTATCCTAATCCTCTACAAAAAACCAAAAACATTGTCCATTGTCTTGTCTGAAAACGATGGAGGTTTCACCAATGTCTGCTTTTTTCCCTCCCTTCGTTAAAGACTGTCATCTCCATCATTAACTAATCAAATCTCCTATGCATGCAATCTAACCCTAGCAAAATAATACAATCTAACCAAACAAAAAAAACCACCATCTTCATGCCCAACTCAATTCAATCATTGCTACTTCCTTAGTTACCTATCAAATAATGCAATTTTTTTTCAAAATATTTTATTAGGATAAATTAATTAACGTCATTCATCACTTCTGATACGTGAATTATTTATATTAAAAAAACATAATATCACTTTTAATATAAAATCTTAGGGCTTAAAATTTATGCATATCTTGTTTTTTTATGCAGTATTTAATTTTTTCATTTCTTAACGTAAAACTTTTTATTATTAATAGGAAAGTCCTAAAATTAAAAACACAATCGTTTATATATATATATATATATATATATATATATATATATATATATATATATATATATATATATATTAAAACATACACACAGTTATTCAACTTGAAAAAAAAAAATAAACATGTATAAATAAACAACCAAACTGGTCCTTGAAATTTACTTCGAAACAGCTGATAAATATTTTGTAACTATTTTTTATCCGGTTCTTACACTAAATTTGAGACGTCGGTCTTTTAACAGTTAGGAATAAGTTCGCATGCATGACATAAATACTTTACTAAAAAAGTAAAAAAGAAAAAAATTTAGAAGACTATACCAAATTCATAAAAAAAAATTACAATATATAGTTAAAAACATATTATTATGAAAAAAATTCAAATTTTCCTTTATGAAAATAATTTTATATTTTAAACTCGAGAAAAAGATAAATTCTTCGTTATATTAAAAAATTATCATTATTTAATCTTCTCATATTAAAAAAAATTGTATATTTTTTATTTTGGAGAATTTAGTATTAACTTTTTTTTGTCTATTTCTATCAAGTTTTCTTATAGTTTAAACCAATTTATCATCTTCTTAGTATTATAACTTTTCTTCTCATCAAGCATATTAACTCTTTAGAAGCTATTTTCAATTCTTTTATTGTAAATCCAACAAATTATTCATAATAGGGTCACATCTTTCAATGAAAACATATCAGTCAAGGAATCAAATTCCACTTGCACACCATCATCTAAATTCTTAACAAGAGAAGATCTATTCATAACACAAATATTATCATGATTACCCATAAATGACTTAAACTATGACTAAACAATATGTTACATCTTCATCACAATTGCTGCCATAGGCTATCACCAGTTTCACCATAAGCTTCATCATAAGCTCCATCACATGGTTCGTCACAAACTTTACCGCTGAACTAAAAAGCTCTGAGGACCATCTTGTGCACCAATCACATTTGGACGATAATATCGTTATATTTTTGCACAAACTATTTTCTCTCCACCAAAAGTAACATTGACATGATTTTACAATTTTAATAAATCAACCCCTTTAAACTGCATTTTTGCCAATAACCTTTGGTTTTCATTGCCATTTAACCCCTATTGTTGGTTTTTCTTAGTTATTCCGTCTTAAAAACCACTTTCTAATAAAAGCTCTTAGGACCATCTTGTGCACCAACCACGTTTGGACGATAATATCGTGCACAAACTATTTTCTCTCCATCAAAAGTAACGTTGACATGATTTTACAATTTTAATAAATCAACCTCTTTAAACTGCATCTTTCCCATTTAGTCGTTATTGTTGGTCTTTCTTAGTTATTCCATCTAGCATTCTGTGATTGCACCATCATCTTCACTGCAGCGCTTCGGTTCCATTGCAAACTTTTGTCGATCGCGTAAGCTATCATCATATGCTTATTTGATCTTCCAATTACTATCCAATAACCCATCCATTTGTCAAATTATCGTAAAGCTTTTAAGGATGTTATAGGATTTAAACACAAATATGAATATGTCAATTTTGCTTTAGAATACTTTAATATCACTTAGACTAAGTCTTACCTACTCACTCAAGTAAGACCTTTTGAAAATTGTATAAAAAATCATTATTCACAATGTATGATTTTTAATCATTAATTACTGTGTTTATTATCTTTTAGATATCGCTTATTTGGAAGGTCAAAATGTCTTTACAAAAACTGTGACATTTCAACCTCTTAAAAAAGAAGTCCAACTTAAATTTATTAAAACTTTGAAAATAAAGCTAAGTCTATATAATAACATACGTAAATATATAAAAGGGAATATTTATATTTTTTTAGTTGGTGTTCTCTCTCTGCTCTAAAACTGGTATATATGACTTGCATGATATATAATATAACTGAAATTGTGGTGATTCGTTCTTGCTTTGTTTTGGATATTCATTTTTATTTATTCTTTATGAGTGATATAATTAGTTTTGAAACAATATCATAATATAAAATCAACACAACTTATTTATAATGATTCTTTTGATACCATTTACAGTTTTATAGTAATATCAACATGAAAACATATTATAATACAAATTGTTATAATTTTTAAACAAGAGAATTTTAATTAAGGCATTATAGAAATTTTTGAACTGAATAGATATTAGGGTGGACACTTTTATTTCTATACGTTGAATTGTGCATAACAAAAAAACAAGTTTGATGATAATAAAGTATGAACAAAAATTGACTAGTGGTTTATTTGTAATTAATTGTAAATAATCATATGTACCTAGTAAATACTTTTAAGGAGCACCGACGATATCGAAAATCGAAATATTGTTGAAATTATCTTATAAGCATTTTCATTAAACGATTTATATATATATATATATATATATATATATATATATATATATATATATTATCATACTAAATTATCAAAATTAAGTATAATACGTTAATATTGTCTTAATAAATATAAGTTTGGACTCTTTCAAAATGAAAAGGTTTAATGAACCTTATTTAATAGTATTATTTAATATATCTATTAGAAAATTAAATATTTTTACAAAAATTAAATACGAACTAGTAATTTAATGTGCGGACCAGGGACTGATTACAATTTGATTTTATTGTTTGTTGTCTTCGTATAATCTTTATTGCAATGTTACTTGTAATCTCCACAAGGGCTCTTAATAAACAAGGTTGATGTGTAGTATAGAAAAATGTAAATTATGAAAATATTTGAAGGAAGACTTTGATATGTGAAGTCCGAAAACAATGTATATGGTTGGTGGATGTATATGTGAATGAATTGACAAGGTGACAAGGTGACAAGGTGAAGTAGGATAATGTTATATAATTAATGTCAAAATTAAATTATAAAAATGTTAAGTTAGCAAAATCAATTGACAAAAAAAAACTAGCTACATTACAATTAAAATAAACTAAATTAAATCCATATCATATTAATTAGTAGGTAGGATTAATTTAATACTAAATCTCAATATATACCTCACCTAAATAATAGTAAGTATAGTTGAGATGGGTTCTCTTTAAACAATAAAAAAATTGAATCAATATGTGTTGGATAACTATACATGAACACTGATAATTTTGCATCCTTGAGTGTGTTATTGCAATGGTAATGAGACTACAAACCAAAACTAAATAAAAAAAAAGGAAAAGAAAGTTGTCGTCATTATTTTAATTCAAATTGAAAATAATAAAAAAATTTCAATTTGTAAAATGGATTTAGAACAATTAAATTATGTTTAAGGTGATTTATGATATAAGAAAATGAAAATTTTAACCCAATTACACGTTTACGGTGAAGTGATTTATTCCTTTAAGTTAACAAAATATGTAAATTATTAATAAACTTTAAAATATTTCTTGTAGCTCATTTTAAAATTAAAATTAAAATTAGAATTAAATTAGAAAAGTAGTTAGTTTATATCGCACCACTCCTAAATTAGTCTTTTTTAGTGTAAAAATGCTTAACGAAATCGATCATCCAATTATCTCAAATCAGATAATTTATGTTTATTATTTATATGTTATCCATATGTTGTTGGACAGAAAATCAATAATGTTACTGTAGCTGTTGAGATAATGGGTCTGCAACTAAAGCTTTTGATGGGCTTAACCACAACAAGGGAACAAAATGAGCTGAGCATGCAAAAACAACTGAAAACCGTTCCAAGTATAGTTACTCATTCTTTCATTACCCAGCTCAAAAGATTATGAATGCAATTTGGAACATCCTCAGCACAGTTCTTATACCACTCGGGTGAGTTAAGATGGCCCACCATGAACTCCTATGATTCAGAAATAGCAACTAATGCATGTTGTGAACCCAGAACTTCCCAAAGCAAAAGAAAGGATTTTTTTGCATTCAGTTCCTTGGAATTCTCTCGTAGAAGAGCAAGCTGGCCTCACTGGAAAGAACATCTCCCACTGAAACAGCACGCACTTGAGAATCTGAAATGCAAAACCAATGCATTGGAGTTTGATTGAGCTCATCTTCTGAGGACTTCCCTCTTACACTTCTGTAAACAGTGTAATGCCCACTTCCAGCTTTGCCAAAGTGTTCAACAACAGAAACAAGTTGATACAAACATGTTTCTTGAGAAACTAAATCACAAGAAGCATCTGCCTGCATAAAGCACAACAGAGTGAGAAAGATGAAAAGCATATCAACCACTTGGGGTGTGTTCGGGAACAATTGCCAAAATTATATTACTTTTATAATTGATTACAACTAGAATTAGAATTGTCAATTTGTCCCGCTCCATAGGACTTACCCTGATCAATGTGGATCGACACTAAAAAAGCCCACATAGTCAAAAAGTTCCATATTAAAAAAGTCCAGAAGATCAAAAAGACTTTTTACAGAGTCAAAATGTTCAAAAAAACCTTGTGAGTCAGGACCATTCTTTAAGTTTTTTTTAACATGAAAAACATATTAATTTTTTTAAATATATTATTAAACCTTCGGTTTAGACCAGTCTTTCTCGACTTTCGGTGTGAATAGGTTTGTCTCAACCTTCAGTCCTGGCCGATTCATCTGAACCTTCGTCTCAAGAACTTCAGCTTAGGTCAACCACGACTTTTGGTCTGATTCAGAATTAGTTTTTGTTTGGGTAAGTTTAAGAAATGGTTTTACGATACTCAATTTCAGTTAAATGCAACAAAAAAAAATCAGCTTTTACAAAGAAGGGAATGTAAAGAGCTGACAGAAAAAAAAATGAAAATTTCAGCTCATGTGCCCAACATCCAACTTGATGGATAGATACATGAAGCTTCTTTAAAGGGGCATATTATGGACAGAAACAAGATGCAAGGATATGGGATTTCACGGTTCGGTGTAAATTAAATGCATCAACATAAAAAAAGAAAAAAAAAAACCCTAAACCAACCTTGTCATTGGATTGCATATGTGCATCTGAGTGAGTACTTTCTGAAGTGCCAGAGCAGGGAAATACAGTGTCACTGTGAAGTTCCAGTCCATTTTTAGAGGAGATAAATCTATCGTCAAGAGCATATGAATTTATCTGCTCCCTCCTTGCTTCATAAAGGCCACTAAATTTCAATGTTCTAGATTGCATATCAGAGTGATTTGGCAAAATATTTCTTCTGTTGTACTTCAAATTTAATGACAAACTTTGTACATCTATGTCCTGTGTCTTTACTCCCAGCCAAGTTGTCATGAATGACAACATATCCAAAATCAACGGAAAAGAAATATGGCCCTGCATTACCATATCGTGACAGAAAATTCTATAGTGAAACACAATGAAGATTCATATGCTACTCAGTTATTACCCTCTTTTGTTCAGTTCATTGAATCTATACCATAGAATAACAGTCAAGTTTACGTCATAAATAAAAACACAATCAAATTGGCATTACGTCCAGGGAACTTTTCTTTTCCTTTTGGAAGGGGAGACAAAAACTGAGATAAATCCAATGTCAGAGATTCAAGTACCTGTAGTTTGACTAGCTCTCCAAAGGCATTCATTGAAACTCTTTTCAATTGTATGCATAAAATCTGCAACCAGGCAATCATGTTTCAGTAGTTCAGACATTGAACTACAAAAGAAAAGATTCTAGAGAAAGTTAGAAATGTTTGATCAGAAAACATAGTATGCATACCCTTGGACACCTAGCAATACTTAGCTGCTTCAGCGTATGTGAAAACCTGTTTGACCAAGGTAGTTTATCAAGATTATACATTTTTCGGCAATCACAGATTTCTGGCTCAGAGCATCTCCTTAGTTTTTCAAGCTCTACCTGAGTAACAATGGCACAGAAATCATATTGGACAACACAAAGATTAGTTGTTGGATTCGGCAACCACCAACTATGCATCCCTAAGCTGCCTTTATCAATCTCTAAATGAATAAAATATTCACACAGGGAGGACCTCATTTCCTTCCATTACAGAAAGATATTTGATTGCAGCATTATGCCAACAGTAGCTGCACCGATAATTTTCAACATGTTCAGCAACAATGAACTGCTTCAGGCAATCCACCAGTGTACAACCAAATCTCTGTAACATGTCACATTTAATGATCAGGGAGCTAAGTAGGCATGCAGCACTTCAATTATAAAAGAAATAGCATTGCAGCCACATATGAGTTAGATTAGTTTCAAAACTTACTATGTTGGAACTATCACTGAGCACAGGTGAAAGAGGCAAACAATCAAAATGTTCCAAGTTAATTGAGATCTGCACGGAATAAATATAAAGTTAAAAAATGGAATAAATGAATGTTACAAAGGAGATATTATCACAACGACACTGAGAATAATGATAGAGGAAACTGGTAAGTTATTTTAAAAACAAAATAGATGTTATGTAAAGTTAAATAGTAGTAAACACAGCTAAACATGCAGCCAATAACTACATTATCAAATCATTAGTAACTTTATTGCAAGTTTGGAGTAATTAAGTTAGTTGGCGCTAGTCATTTCCATAACTTGCATGTCAAAGTAAGTCATTAGTGGCATCTAAAACCCAAGTCATCACATCCTAACCTTATTTCCAATATTTTTCTTCATCGCTAACCATTTTAAATTAGTGACAAGAACTTGGATATTATGGGGTGCCTAAGTCCCTAATTAAGTAATATGAGATGCCTGTCTGGGTATTAAAGTCTTTGATTCTTCCCCTCTTTTAATAGCTAGCTTTTTAGGGTGGGTTCCCCAAGAGCTTAGGTACTCATCAATTACGATCTTCTTTAGTCAGTCTCACATTACAATTACAAAGACCATGCAGTGTATGTCCAACTAATGGGAAAAAGTTTTTTGTACTGCATTGAGAAAAGTTTCATGCACCTGAGATGAACAACTTTGACAGGTCAAGCTGCTTGCAAGAATCCCATCAAAAGGTCCAAGGAAGTGTTGTTGCCATCGGTCCTGCTCACTTTGACAGTCCCTCTGTATTGGAGTAAGAATTCTATAATTAGAAGCAAAAATGTCTGCTAAAGAACTCATCTTTGGAGCATAACAATCTCCAAATTCTTCTCTCAAAGAGCATAACAGATGGAGAAAAGCTTCAGCAGCATCCTACAATAACAAAAACCAAACACAATTGATACAGAATTAAAACATCAATAAGCCACTATCAATGTGTTTGGTTCCACATCCAAAGCTCAACATTTGCGTTAAAAACATGGAAATCAGAATCTACTGAGAGTAGCTTCCACCTTGAGTACTAGCTGGCACGATGCAGTTGCAAACACACTATAAATCAATCATAAAAACACACAATCCTACCTGCTGACTAGTCAGACTAAAGTCTGGAATGTAATTCGACATGGCGAGCATAGTCTTTCGTGGACTCAGTGTAACTTTTTCCCCACTAACTGAACTCAACTCTGCACATATATAACACAATCACAAAAATAATCTTCTAGAGAAACTATAACAAGAAATCTTTAGTTTATCCATCTGTTAATTTCAGCTCAGCTTACTCATTAACTTTTGTAAATGTTTAAAGAGAAGTTTATCCACTTAGTCAAATTTCTTCTACCTTCTAATAAAGTAGCCAAAGAAAGCGAAAGAGGCATGTTTTCATCCAGGTCCTTATTCCCACACTCTCCCATCACGACGTGAAGAAAGCCCTGAAAGTAAAAACAGCTGGCTAGAGCCTGCAACAAAGAAATAACAATAAAAATATAATCTTTTGCATAATACGAGCATAAACAATCATTTGGGGATTGAAGAAAAAGGAGAAACAACATCGAGAGCTTACCTGCAAAACTACGTTGAGAAAGCAATTGTTTTGGAGGTTTTGCAAACCGGGAACAAAGAGAGACTTGTCGGAGCTACTATTATGCGTAGCGAAGGTTAATGGAATCCCCACTTTGCCATCTTTTAGTGTCAATATCGCACCCACTACCCCCACGACACCACCAACCGTTACGCCAATCCAATTCATAGGGCACTCGTTAAACCTCATCCTTTTTCAGATTCCACTTTCCGTTTGGGATTTTTCCGCGCCCAGCGATCGCTTCAGAACCAAACGGTTAGAGAAATAGTGAAGAGTGAAAGGAAATGATCTTCCAAGATATTATGTACGTCTCCAAGTTAGACTCAGCAAACTCATCTCAGCTTGCTTTTAATCTTCTCTGTGGAGCCTCTTTTCTTGCGTGAGAACCATAAGTACTGTGTTTAAATTTTAAGAAAATACGAAAATGTTGTTTTTTTAAGGATGTTGAGGGATAATTAAACGTTTTTTCCAATTTCATATTTACATAAGCTATTTTTTAAAAACAAAACATCTGCAAAAATTAACCATGAGAATTATATGGGGTTGTTGTGATCACTCTCAAATACCAACCTTTTAGTTCTTGTAGAAGGTAAAAAGAAGCTATATGGTGATGCCAGATATGAATGATGGGAGAAAGAAATCAAGGAATGATGCAACAGCAAAAGTAAAATGAAAATACATGGTTGTTTAAACAAGAGGTCTATTTTAAAACTATAATAAACTTATAGTATTTATCAAATGATTATTTTTAACCTAATATGGTTGTTGTTTCACCCCTCAATGTAAATTTAACCTATAGTGAGTGTAGTGTTTTATTGATTTTTTTTTTGTTCTACTTTTGTTGAAGCTTTAAGATACATTAATATCAATATTTTAAAAAAAATTAATATATTTTTAAACATCAAAATACTAATTTAAATTTGTAAAAATGTTATTGAAAAAATTTTCGTTTATGAATCTAAATATTTGTAATTGTGATTTCTTTGTACAAATTTTCATCTTTTATCTATATGCATTTTTTTTTATTCAAACAAAATTAATTAACTCAAAAATGAAAAAAAAAAAACACGGTAGCGGATTGGGCCAGTGAATTAAGATCGTTGCTGGGCCGGGGTGGGCCTTAGCAGTGTATAAGATGAGCATCCATCTATTTCTCCACCCTCTTCTACCTTCTTCCACTTTTCGTGCTATTTTCAATTTTCAATTATTGACAACTCCTTCGGAGATCTCTCACTCGCCCACAATCCTACCATGGTACTCTTTCTTCTTCACGCTTCTTCCCCTTTCACTCATTTCTTTCATGGATCGAAGCCATTTCAGATCTCTCTCTTTTATTTGTTGCCGCATGCGTCTTCTACTCTTATTCCCAGACTTCCATCGTTAATTTTGCCTCGCACTTGCTTTTTTCCTTCAATGGCTCTGCCAATGTTATTGCTAATTTTTCATCTCTGAACCGAAATTCAATGATTCTTTGCGCTGACGGTTCCTCTGAAAATTTATGTAGGCGAACTTAGACGCGGCGATAGAGCAATTGCTGAACGTGGAGAAGCAGATGAGACTCGCCGGTGAAGTGGCAGGAACGAGAAAGGCGGTCACTGACATTCTGCAGCTCTGCTTTGATGCGCGAGCCTGGAAAACCCTCAACGACCAGATTGTCGTTTTGTCGAAACGCCGGGGCCAGCTTAAACAGGTTCTCGCTTCCGCTGATTTTATTCTGAGCTTCGGTTGCTATTTTTATTTTGTTTTCCACGTGTGTGGAAAGACCTCTTAGGTTTCGTGATCGCGCAGTGGTGTGTTTTTGTGAGGAGGTTTAGGGTTTTACTTGGCTCTGAAATATTGGTAGTTGTTTATGCATTTAGAATGGGAGATGTCTACATATAAATGTGTTTTAAGTAAATTTGGGCAAATGAGTGGCGGAAGTTTAATTTTGAACACAAAGCATGTATATGAACTATCGGTTTTTATGGGAATGTTAGTTCTCTGCTGTTTAGTCTCGGCGGAGTAGGCTGTGTTAAAAACCACATGTATGGTTTCTTCGTAGATAAGAGTCTACAGTTCAGATGTTTTCTGTTTGTTTTTGTAAACGGACCAAGGTTTTAAGTTGGGGTCGTAGATTCGTCGTGATCGTTGGACATTGTAGAAAATTGCTGACAGATGCAATCATAATTAGTGACAATGCGGTCACGGAGGGTCCCAAAATCGTAATGTTGTGGCGTAATTCTTTTTAAAACCATTACTGGTTCATGAAGCATGGATTTGTTTGTCATTAATGAGATGGTTCTATATTTGCAGGCTGTAACAGCTATGGTACAGCAAGCTATGCAATATATTGATGAGACACCAGATGTTGAAACTCGCATAGAACTCATCAAAACATTAAACAGTGTGTCTGCAGGGAAAGTGAGTAATTTTGAACCTTTTGTTTGTTTTTAATCATTGTTGTTATACCGTCATGTCTTTTTAAAATGTTGTATTGTTTTTAGATATACGTGGAAATAGAGAGAGCACGATTGATCAAGAAACTTGCAAAGATCAAGGAAGATCAAGGGCATATAGCTGAAGCTGCTGATTTGATGCAAGAAATTGCGGTCAGTGGTGATGTGTTATTTTTTATTGCTTTTATGTGACCTGAATTTTTTTAACATAACTAATTAGTTTTCAGTTTACTAATAGAATGGATAATATTAACAGGTTGAAACTTTTGGTGCCATGGCCAAGACTGAGAAGATTGCATTCATTCTCGAACAAGTATGAGACATTTTTCTGTGCTTAGAGCAATAGCAGGTCATTCATTTTTTGTGTTGCAATTCAGTAGCTGACATAAGAATATTGTATGTGTTATAGGTTCGTTTGTGTCTGGACCGTGAGGATTATGTTCGTGCACAAATACTTTCTAGAAAAATTAGTCCAAGAGTATTTGATGCCGATACATCTAAGGAAAAGAAAAAGCCTAAAGAAGGTGATAATGTTGTTGAAGAGGCCCCTGCAGATATACCCTCTTTGCTGGAGTTGAAGCAGATCTACTATGAGCTAATGATTAGGTAATTGAGTATGTGCTTTATGTTACCCTACTTTTTCGTTCTATCATGATGCAGTTACAAATATTATGTCTTCCCTTGTATATTTGATATCTCTTTCCTTTCTATTTGAGATAAGTCTAATCAAGTAAAAAGTGAAAATTGCTATTTCGTTTGGGCTTCTAGAAACATTGCTGCTAGTCAGTCCAATAGGTGCATTCTAGGTCTCCAAAATAAGGCATATTTGCTATGACTGTTTACCTGCAATATGTGTTCACACTCTCTTAAGATCTCTTGCTTGCATTTGTTCCAGTTTCTTTAAATACAATTTGGATTATCAGTGCATCTAACAATTCATGCATTGTCCTTTTTAATAACTATATCTATGGAACTAACTTTTGTTGACCATTCTAGTGATTTGTTTCAATGGTATTTAAAGATAAAATGCAGATTGGTAAACACGGCCTTCTTTTCTTTTGCAACATGTTTAGATTTTATTCTCTCTGTGATGGTTTGGAAAGGAAAATAATTTGTTGAAGGGTTAAACCAGTCTTGTTACTAAATTTGGTAAGTTGAAATGGAAGAGTATAGAGAAATCACCTGTGTCTCTTTCTGTAAAGAGAACATACACAAATAACTACACGATCCAATTCTGGTGAACTTGAAACTCCAATTCTAGTTAACATGTATTTTTTTTTTTGGTAAACCACATTTCTTCCATAATTTGTGGCATTCTAACTTTACAGCAGTGGTGGCACCTCTTCTACCCTTCTGTTAGAAGTTTAAAATTATTTTATTCCCTTCCTTTTCGTGACATTGCCATGTTTCTGTTTAGCTTGAAATTTATAACTTCTACTTTAATTATGAATGTCTTTATTTTTGGGGTTTTTTTTTATCGAACATTTATGTGTTAAATAATTTATTTATTTTGTACCATAATCTCAAAATAGTGCAACGTTACTCTTTGTGCCCACCATAGTGAATAAGCTAAACTGCCTTTGGGATTCGTAACTGATTTCAGATTCAATTCTGTAACTATCTTTAGCTTATTATCATTTTTAGATAGGATGATCTTTGGAGTGGTGGTAGAGCCATTTAAAACTCCTGAGTGTTTGGTAAAATAACTGAAGTGGAAAAAAAAAATTTCATTAGTGCAATTTGCACGATATGAGATCATTGCCTAGGTTTTTTGTTTTCCCATATTATTAATAACAATTAATATTTTCAAATAGAAAATCAACTAATAAGCTACATGATATTTCATTACCCATTTGCTGTAATTTTGTTGTTAAAAAGTGATATTTTAGACAATCCTAATGAAGTATATTTTCTTAAAATTACTTATCGCCTAGCATATCCAAACACTAAACATTTTTTGTAAAGTATTATAAAAATAATTGATAATTAATTATTAAACTATTCCTTTTCCACAGTTAATTCACAAATTAGAAAAGTACTATAACAATAATTGTAGAGGTTTTCTTAATTATTATAATTTTTTTGAAGCATTGTTCGAGCATTTTTGTTCTAAAACTCAAACAAGTCAGTCCTAAATACAGAAATAAGATGTATTAATCTGTATATTTTACTTAAATTGTTAGGTATGCAATTGTCCCCAAAGTTAACTGTTAGTTAATATTGTGAAAAAAACATATTTTTTCCTCTTTGATAGTGTGTTTTGCACTGAATTAATTTATAATAATGGGCCTACTTTGGCTTCTATGAATTATGTTCGTTTCTCTGATAAATTAACTTTGTAATTCGCATTAATGTTCATAACAATTTTGTGTGATGTTGTGAGTGATCCAAATTCAGTATATCAATGTGCTTTATGTTGGCTGCCAGGGGTTTAAAAGACCATCTTTTATATGGGTTTGGGACGAGCTATGATACCATAGGCAGATTTAATGTGTAATGCTCGGTGCTTTATTTATCAATTATCGTTCATATGAATTAAGATTTTGAATGTGTCTGGTAAATGGCTTGTAAAATTAGACAGTAGTGAAGTGTATGGAATTGCCATAGTTGGGACATTGTACCCGCTAATATATACTTTCAGACTTAAGTAATGTGAAATGATATACCTTAATGCTACTTATGTTTTAACTACTTATTTTATGAAGCTGCTTGTTGATGATATTTCAAAATCTTAGTTTTCTAATGCTGGTTTTGTTTGTATTTAAAGGTATTATTCCCACAATAATGATTATCTTGAGATTTGCCGTTGCTACAAATCAATATATGAGATTCCATCTGTCAAAGAAGACCCTGCAAAGTGGACTCCTGTAAGCTTTCTCCTCATTTTAGTTTATTTTTACCCTTTTTGTTAATGTGAGATGTTTTGTAATGTTATGTTTTTCTTAATATTACTTTGTACATGTAGATCCTAAGGAAAATATGCTGGTACTTGGTTCTAGCACCACATGATCCGATGCAGTCAAGCCTTCTGAATTCCACTCTGGAGGATAAGAATCTATCTGAGATTCCAAGCTTCAAGTATGCCATCCCCAGTTTTATCATGTCTTCCAAGTCATGTTCTTTTATTTTTTTTATGATTTCCTTGTCATTTGGTGTGCCTGTTCATGTATATTTTGTGCCTAGGTTACTTTTGAAACAGCTGATTACCATGGAAGTTATCCAATGGACAACTCTATGGGATACATATAAGAACGATTTTGAGAATGAGAAAGCTTCTGGGGAATCTTTGGGTGAAAAAGCAGCAGAGGATCTGAAGCAACGAATAATTGAACATGTAAATACAAAATAACTGATTGGTCTTGTGTGATATGTTTTATGTTTTGTACTTTTTGCGAGCATTAATACGGAACCTTTTCCTTTCAGAACATTCTTGTTGTTTCAAAATACTACGCAAGAATTACCTTGAAGAGACTTGCAGAGCTTTTGTGTCTCAGTGTACAGGTTTGTGATTCTAGTCGTGGTTGTGCTTTTGAGTCTAGTGTTACCATGGAGATTTTTTTGAATGTTTGTGGTGTTACCTAACCTGCCACTGGATGCTAGTGTTTCAAAGGAAAAATTATGATCTTGGTGTGCTGCTGGAGTGTGTTTACCTCTTGTGGTTTATTTTGTTGCTTACGAATATGGATGCTGTACCAAATTTATTTCATTTTATTAAAATGCTATTTCTTTTAGTGTGATGATTCTAGTTTATACTTCATGCAAAATTCAGGAAGCTGAGAAGCATCTTTCAGATATGGTAGTGTCTAAGGCGCTGGTGGCAAAGATTGATAGGCCAATGGGAATAGTCTGTTTCCAAACCGCAAAGGATAGCAATGATATTCTTAACTCATGGGCAGCAAACCTGGATAAACTTCTTGATCTTGTGGAGAAGAGTTGTCATCAAATACACAAGGAAACCATGGTCCATAAAGCTGTGTTGAAGGTTTAAGAAGATCTATATCAGCAGTTACAATCACAGGTAAGATCCTTTTTTCCCTTCAAAATTATTTTATCGCAGTTTTAAGAAATGGTTGGGACACGGGAGTGAGAGTTTGTATAAGGAAAATGGTAGAATCGTGACTGTTCTCGACTCAGTATGTTTTGCCATAATTCTGGTTTCTGGTAATTGCAGGGCACTCTAATATAGACGTGATTTTGTACTGAAGTTGCATATTTCAGGAATCATTTTAAATCGTCACCGACCGAGTTGGTGAGGAATTTCACAGAACGCGATTCCTTTTTAATTTTATATTTTTGTGGTGCATGCGTTCAGGGTAGAGCTGGATATATGCATATTAGTAAGTAGCAATGTTGTATACTACTGGTTCATACCTCACCATTGCCTGAGACAGGATCCTGAACGATCTTGATTGAAGCAGTGGCTAGAAACTGATTGTTTGCTCATTTATATTCTTTTGCCTGGTTGATTTTTTTCCCTTTTGTACTTTTTTTTAAATTACTTTTTTTGGGTGCAATTTAGACATGATATTCTTGAATGACAATTTGCTAGCTGCGTGCAATGCATCTATTGCTCGAGTACGTAAATTTGGGGATCTTCGAAGGCTACGTCGGTGGATGAGTTTCGGGGGAAGATAGTATTAAACTCCCACTTTGTTGTTTGGATTAGAAAAAGAAGGGGAAAAGTAATTATCAAATTATCATGAAACGATCTAGTCTTTTGGTTAACGGCTCTTTGTTGCAGAATACTTTTTTCTGGTGCTATCACGGATATGAATTTTTTGTAAACGTGTGATGTGGCTTTGCATCATTTCCTCGTTTGGAGAATACATCAGTTATAAATAAATTGAAATTACCCTGCGCAGACGGAAGTCATAATTAAATTGGAAATCTTTTTATAACCTCCATTTTCGTAATTTAGAACCTCTATAGATCGTACACCATATCATTTAGCGGGTTTTAGAAACGTGCGAGTCCAGGTTTCACCTTTTGTATTTTTCTTGTTCTGAAGTTGCTAACCAACTCCGGCATCGCTAATAAAATGTCAACGTGTCGGCGCAATATTTTTGTATGTTATACACAGTTTGACAATGGTTTCGTGTGAGGAGGGTCAAACCTCCGTAAGATGCGTTTTGCTTTCAACGTTGGGAATGCATTGTTTATCAACTTTGATCATATCCTGTTCCAAATTTGTGCATCAAAAAGGTGAAGTTTAGAACGCATGCAAACGACGTTTATTCGTTGACTTTTTACATGGACAATTTCAAACAACTCACTTCAAATTTATTTAAAATAAGTTCTAAAATTTAACACTCGTGTTAAATAAAATTTTGTTGGAAAGGGATATCCCGCAAAAATAGTGACAAGTGAAATTGTTCGTAATTAACGTCCTGAACAAATGAATAAAGAGTATATAGCTAGGAGGAGGAAGGATGGGAGGTCTTAGTGTAATCAGGCGCAGAAGACCATGGGGATAGATGCGTAGCATGAGGGGAAAGTAGAGACGGTTGGGAAGAAGAGATAGTTGAGGAAGAAGAATATGAAGGTGAAGATTGAAGATGAGAAGCCGCCACAGAGAATGATGATGAGACGGCAACCTGATCATAGAGGCTCACGGGAAACTCATGTACATGCGAATAACAATATTCATAAAAGTTGCCGGAATCATGTGAACCCTGAGGTTGAGTGTGAACAATGGGTTCAGTTGTAGACGGAATGGAGAAAAGGGGTGCGGCTGGTGGTGGTTCCGGTGATCGGTGTCTGAGCCTGACATTTTCGGGGAAGTTGAGTTTGGCTTTGTTGCCTCTGAAACGTAAGGAAGCTTCATCGTAGGCTCTGGCTGCATCTTCAGCGGTCTCGAATGTTCCTAACCACACTCTGGTAGCCTTGAATGGGTCCCTTATTTCCGCAGCCCATTTCCCCCATGGCCTCTGCCTCACTCCTCTGTATTTCCTTTTTGGTTCCTCTTCCATTCCCACCTTCTCTGCCCTGTACTCGTAATCGTATACCTTATTCTCCATTTCTCTCCTTTCCTTCCTCATCCTGCTTGAACTTTCGCCAACTCCATCTGTATTCCACACAAATCAAATCCAACGTAAGACATTACAATAAATATATATCTTTTTCCACTTTTCTATCACGTAACGTCCTATCTTGTATAAATTATATTATATTACACATCACTAATAGAAAAAAAAGAAAGAAAAATGGATTTTATTACTCATTTTGGTGCTTACATGTTGAAATAGCAGGGAAAGAAGTTCCACGTGGGAGATCACTTGTATCGTCACCTTCCCTCCTTCTCTTTGGAACAGAGTTTCCACAATAAGATGAACATGCAGAAGATGGTGCGATGGAACCAGAATCCATGTTTGATGTTATAGTAAAACCATCACCACCACCACTTTTATCATTGTTTTGATGAAGAAGCGAGTGATCGTGATCATGTTCCTCTCCGGTGACAACTTGAGTCAAAGCAGAGATCATGGCTGACATCTCCCTCTCCCTATCCAATCCCGAAAACATCATCGGCATTGACAACGAATGATAGTTTCTCGCTTTACCCAAGTAACTCCGGTCACCCTCGTTACCCTGTTCTCTATTATTCGCCATATTTACACTTAAAACTTTACCTCTATGCTTTTAACCCAACCCTTCGCAGCAACCAAAATTTCGAACTGGTCGTGGTAGCAACCAAGACTCGTAAAACAATGGAAGAAATGAAGAACTAACTTATACACGACTGTCTGAAGAAAGAAAAAAGGATCCAAGGAGTTGAAACAGATGGAGGTTGATGGGTTAATTATGGGTCAAAGGGTGAAGGTGTGAAACTGAAAACCCAGTTGCATATGTGTGGAGAGAACCAAGTTGACGGTGCTCAGACTAAAAAAGGTAACAGTAGCGACGGCCGACTTCAAAACACAAAATCTTAATTTATTTATCTTATCCACGGATTGAAAAGTTGTATTTCTATACGATATTATTATTTACACCATCAGATCAAGTTTTCAAATCCAACTTCTCTATTGGATATATACGTACACAATGCCGTACGTTAATCCAAAACCAAACTGGGGACCACCACCGTCCATGGTTTATTCCAGAATATCTAATTTATTTGCTTTATATTAAATTAGATTATTTTATTTCTAATAGAAAATATTCAAGACAACAATATTAGTTAGCTGTTTACATATAATATTAATGATAATAAATTCAAATATATTTAATCTAATGTTTTTCCTTCACTGTCGTAAAAGCGGCAGCTTGCCATTTAATTTATTATTTACATTTTTTACATTAAATGGCGTCATTCCTTCAATCCTATACTTTTACTTCGTAATGCCGCATGGTTGACCAATAATGGAAACTATGTCAGCACAAATAACCCAATGACTGTCGCTTTCTTTATATTATATGCATTGGATATGAAAAAAAAAAAGTATAATTATACATTGGTAATTTTTGTATACTATAGTTTCCATGTGAAGTGTTTTATAAATTTGATTTTTTGTCTACTATATTTAAACTCAACCTAAATTAAGAGATTCGAATCTAATAAAAGTCAGCTACTAACTTATTACTTTTGACTTCCTTTTAAAATAGTAGGTTTTAATTTTTAACTTTTACATATTTTATTTTTAATCGCCAACATATTTACATCACCCTTATATGGTAGAAAATTTAAAAAAAAAATGGGATACAAATAAAATTAAGCCAAGCGGTAAAAGTTTTAAAATTTCAAATCGGCAGGGTTTTTAAACTTTTTTTTATCATAGGAGTAAGTGATTAAGAAATAATTAAACAATAATTTGGTATTAAATTTTGCCGACTTAGTAGAGAAAAATTGGTATTTTGCAGCCTTATTTATTTATTGTTGGTGAAAAGTGGATAGAGGTTTGAGAAGATTTGGTCAACGCTTTGTTTTTCGGAAGACATAACGCGTTATCATTTGTCGTGTTGTGAATTCAAACAAACTTTAATGAAATAGAATCGACACGTGGGTCAATTGTCACAGCACACTAGCCTATGTTAGATCAAAGAATGCGACAAATAAAAATAAGATATTTATCTATCAAAATTCCGAATACTGACGTAAAATTTTGACATTCATGAATCTTTTACAGATATTATTTTTTTTTATATTTTTCTATTATTTTAAAAATTACAAAAATTTACTTTTTTATAATGAATATAAACATGTGTTTGTAAAAGAAAATACTTCTTTATTTTCTTTTTCCTGCACCTTCACAATGCTTAACTCCACATCTATAATTTTTAAAATAATCATTTCATCTTTTACAAAAATGGTTTTTGGATAATTTTTGTTCTGAAAATCTTTCACAACAAGTTTTTTAAATTTTTAGAACATAATTTTTAGATTAAATTTTGTTATAAGATTTTCAGGATAAAATTTATAAAATACATAAACGTGTTATAGAATAGAATGAGTTATTTAGAACAAATTTTTTAGAATATATGTGATATATTTTTGAAGATATTTAAAAGGAATAAATACAGTGTAACCAACAAATGTTTAAAAGTAGAACATTGTATCGTGTGTTTTATTTATTTGGTTGCTAAAACAAAGCTATATTTTTACTATAAGATTTATTATTATTATTATTATTCTTATTATAATGTAGAGTATTGTTTAATATAGATTATATAAAAGAGGGATGAGAAACCTTGATAACAAAGAAAAAAGCCAAAAGTTTTATTATGAAAAAGAGATAAAAATGAATTTGAAGATGCATAAAGTTTGATGAAAATAAAGAATAGACTTACACGGATAAGAATAAATTTCGGGTGATGTGATATTTTTAACTATTACTGTAATTATTTTTTCTTTCTCACAATAATATTTTACAATTAGATCTCATATACTTATTCGTAGTAATTATATACTCCTAAGATATTTATAAAAAAAATATAATATATACATTCTTAATATAGAATATATTTATCTATTTTTATTGAAAATAATGTCATAAAGTTTATAACTCTTGATTACAGTCCGAAAGGTTATAATTAATTAGATATCAAAATTTTGATTAATACGAATTTAAATTTTGATATTCCCTGTAGAAGTTCCCCATATCTATAGAAGTAATAATTAAATATTTTGAATTATGAAATACTTTTCAATACTAAATAAAGTTTTATATTTTGTGGTAATTGAAATATTTTATTAAAGAAATTAAAATTCAAAACATCATATTGTATTAGCAAAATAAAAAAAAATGAAAGATTGAATAATATGTAATAAAAGTAATGTGAAATAAATGTATTTTGAATTTAATGGGAAGTATGAAATGTTAAAGAGAAAATTGAGATGGTGGTTAAAGTGGAGATAATATTCATACTAATTGTACTTGTAAGTTGTAACAACAACAATAAAAATAATGATATTAAAATGATTATTAGAGTTGAAATAAAATAATTAAATTGACATTTAGAGGCCTATTTGAAAGAAATAAAGTTTAAATCCGATTTATTACTTTTCATAAATATTTTTAGGCTCAACCTAAGATGCATGATAATCTAGTTTGTGAATTTGTTTAAAAATCTGTTATTCAGTTAAACATCTTTCAAATGCCACTATATAATTAGCCTAAGTGTATTAAATAATTATATAATATTTTTTCTATTATTATTATTATGTAATATATGTATGATGAAAGCTTAAATTTAGAACTGACGAGTTGTTATTTTCTGTTAAAAGAAAATGTAACATTATGAAAAAAATCTATATTAGAAGGAAAATACTTCATAAACAAATTAATATGATTTAGAGTTAATTTAGATATCTTTTAGTCATTAAAATTTATACAAGATATGATTTGTATATAGTATTCTTATGAAAGAGTTAGAGCACCTCGTGTTTTTTATTAATTTATTTTTTCTATGAAAGAAATAAAGCTTAAATCTTACATTCCATCTAGTTTAACTTTACCGGTAAAAATCTGGTTTTGATTAAAAACAGAATTCATTTTTAAAATGATTGTAACTTCATTTTTTCAAACGCATTTCATTTTAAATGAAAAACTAAACAGTCAACCATATCACTTGAGTTTTAATTTTAATTATGTAATTACATTAAATATTCGGGGAGATAATATTACCGTCAAAATCATATATTGGACCAAAGATCTTTATTGCTTTTTATATATATATAAATATATTTTTGTTTCTCTTCAACGCATCATTTTGTTTTTTTAAATAAAGTTTATACAAAATTTGTGTATAAGATTGAGAATTGAAGTTTTCAATATTCTGGTTAGGCATCAACCACATATTGTGTCCGACGCCATTTCTTCATTTTTCTCATTTACAAAGTTAGTTCAAGTTAAATCACTTTTCACATTCTTTTTTCTTTTATTTATTTTGAATGGGATCCCAAATATATTATTTGTTAAAAATTATTTAAAACATTTTATTAAATCTTTTATTATACTTTATATAAAAAATTATAAAATTGGTTTATGTCGTCCTCCAATTTTGAATCTTAAAAATTATTGGTTTATACACCACATGAGCTTAAAATAAAATAAAAACTTATAATCATTTATAAAATAAAAACATTTTAATTCAATCATTAAACATTGAACCAACATTAACTTAATCTATTCGATGACGAATCTAATCTAAATATAGAAAGACATCCCACTATCCTAACATTCTTCAACTATTTAACATATAATACAAATGAAACTTAACATCACAACTACTATACAAAGTAAAGATAATTTAGAATGATTGAGATAGTCATGTATGGATTCGACCTTGTATCACAAATGCCAAAGCCTGCGCTGCTAGTAATGCTCTTTCAGAATAACTTGTTGAGGCTTGCACAAAATTAATCAGTAAGAATGCAACTTTAAGTTTGAATGCCCTTAACTTCCACAAGCCAAGCACTCTTCTCTGTTTGTTAGAGAGCACACCATCTGCGCCATCTTGGTATTATCATCCTCTTCCTCAACTGTAGGTTTTTCCTGCATAGACAATAGAAATGGTCAATATCAAATGTATAAACAAAATGAACAAGATTGATGACAATAAATTCTTATTACTTTGAGCAGAGAGGTATCAACTGTGAACTTGATAGCATCAGCTGCTGCACGTGATCGCAGATAATACATCCCAGTCTTCAAACCCTTTCGTTTGAAAGCAAAAGCCAATAAACATCAAACAGTTGGTATAAAAATTCACACAAGAGATCTACTTTCTAGCAAGATAAAGTTAATCTAGTGGTGAATCTGAATTCAAAAGGAAACCCGAGAAATAAACACAGCCATAGGCAGTGTATAGATTTATATATTTAAAATTATCACTTAAAAGTCCAACTGTAAAAGCAAACATAAATCTAACTTAAAAGAACATCACCTAACACAATCCGATAGAGAAATCGTGAACATAATCTAATGAGGCTAGAATTTTAACTCGCTCCAAGATAAAGGTTGATACCTTTGACCAGGCATAGAAATGCAAAGAAGTCAACTTTCCAAAGTTGGGTTGATCCATATGAATATTTAAGCTTTGGCTTTGATCTATGTAACATCCTCTATCAACAGCCATATCAACCAATGTCTTTTGCTTTATCTCCCAAACAGTCCTGACAATTTAAGGCAGAGTTAGCATGAAGTTCTTAAGAGTCATGTTTAGCTAATTTACAAAATAACAATTCCCATACTTGTATATGACTTTTAGGTCATCAGTTATTTCTGGAATTTTCTGAACTGAACCGTCCTCATAGATTATCTTATTCTTGATTGTAGGAGACCAAAGTCCCATTTCAGTCAAGTCATGAAGTAAATGCTTGTTCACTACAACAAACTCACCACTAAAATACAAACAGTTAACACGCAAGATAGATCAACAAGTTATCAAACTACAATAAAATGGCATGGGAGTAAACCTTAGAACTCTGCGACTGTAGATATTAGAAGTATATGGCTCAAAACACTCATTATTGCCAAGAATCTGGCTAGTGGATGCAGTTGGCATAGGGGCAACAAGAAGTGAATTTCTCACACCCGTCTTAGATATCACTTCCCGAAGTTCATCCCAATTCCAACGACTTGAGGGTATCACACCCCACATGTCTGGCTGAAGAATTCCCTGCACATACAAAATCACCTAAGTCACAACATAAAAGAATCTCTGATGTTTAGATTTCTAACTGAAATCCTAAAAATTAAGTTCAATATACATTCACTGCATTATGAATATAACTCAGACAAAAAGGCATGAGTAGAAAAGACTCTCACAACAATATACCTTGCTCATCGGACTCCCACTATATGTTTCATAGGGACCCTCTTTTGCAGCCAATTCACAAGAAGTTTTTAGTGCGTGATAGTATATTGTCTCAAATATATCCTTGTTTAACTGTTGAGCCTGCATCACATAACCATGTAGCCTATCAAATTGAAGAACATCTAGCTTAAGCTGTAAACGAATGTGCAATCCAACTAAAATTATTTACCTCTGGTGAATCAAATGCCATGCCAAGTAGTATGAAAGTATCAGCAAGACCTTGAACTCCAATTCCAATGGGTCTGTGTCGTAAGTTTGATCTTCTAGCATTCTCAATTGGGTAGTAATTAACATCGATTATTTTATTAAGGTTTGTTGTCACCGTTGCAGTAACCTATAATTAGTGGCAACCATCACAAACATAGCCGTATAATGATAATACCAATATAAGTGCATATGTTGAAACATGTTAAAAACATCCAGCATTGTGCATAGTTCGGAAATAACTAGATATTGTACCTCGCCCAATTTGTCAAAGTCAAAGTATCGGTTCTTTGAGCCCCTGCTCCCAACAAGCTTAGATGGATGAGATTCCATGGGCACACCCTTTGGTGATCAGATAAACATTCAAAAACAGAAATAACAGGTTAGCCTAGTCACACAGAAATCAAATATAAGCGAACCTAACACACAAAATAACCCAAGGATTTCCTACCTTCTCTCTTACATATCGTGGTAGAGCAATTGATGCCAAATTGCACACAGCAGTTTCCGTTGGACTTGTATACTCAATTATCTCAGTGCACAAGTTTGATGACTTGATTGTTCCCAGATTCTGTTGATTGCTTTTCCTGTTGCAAGTGTCCTAGGATATTGAAAATGAAAAGATTCAATGAAAAACATATCTAAAATGCGTTAAACTAGAAAGTTAAACAAAGTCAAATAAGCATTTGTAAACCACCTTAAAAAGCATATAAGGGGTTCCAGTTTCAATTTGGGACTTCAAAATTTCAAACCAGAGGCTCTGTGCCTGAACAACCTTCTTTGCTTTTCCCTGTGTACAAATAAATTTGTTAAAATAAAAAGTAGGGAAAAAAATAACCAAGAAGGCATTCAAAACATGCAAAACAAACCAACAACATAGACCAAGCTTACTTCTCTTTCGTACTGAGTGTAGAGTTTCTCAAATTCTTCACCCCAACAATCAGCCAAACCTGGAGATTCATTGGGGCAAAACAAAGACCATTGCCCATTGCTCTGAACTCTTTCCATAAAGAGATCAGGCACCCAAAGAGCATAAAACAAATCTCTAGCACGATGCTCTTCCTACACAGATAGCATTAACACATGGCTATATCAGTATAATAGGACTACTTTTTAACAATCAGGAACTAAAAACTAGGGCCATAACTACATATGATGTGAATTACTACATTTTAGAATCCCTTCAGTCATACCTTTCCATGATTTTTCCTTAAATCCAAGAATTCAAATACATCAGCATGCCATGGCTCCAGGTACACAGCAAATGCACCTACAAGAAGAATGTGACATGGTAAGTAGAGGCAAATAATAAATATTCACTAATGTGTTCTCAATAAAGTATAAACAATATACCTTTCCTTTTGCCTCCCCCTTGATCCACGTAACGAGCAGTATCATTGAACACACGCAGCATTGGAACAATACCATTTGATGTCCCATTTGTGCCACGGATGTAACTGCCTGTGGCACGAATATTGTGAACAGAAACACCAATTCCACCGGCTGATTTGCTAATGATAGCACACTCCTTCAAAGTGTCATATATTCCTTCTATACTATCATCTTTCATGCACACAAGGAAGCAACTACTCAACTGCAAAAGCACATGAGCAGATCCACATAAATGAGAACTAGGATTATCAAATATCACAACGCATGGTTACAAAAAGAGGAAGATTTGGAGATATAGAGCATTAGCATATACTGTACCTGTGGTCTAGGTGTTCCCGCGTTGAAAAGAGTTGGAGATGCATGAGTGAACCACCGTTGAGACATCAGGTGGTAAGTTTTGACAGCAGAATCAATGTCTTCCTTATGAATTCCAACAGCAACCCTCATCAACATGTGTTGTGGTCTTTCCACAACCTTGCCTTGAACCTTTAAGAGGTAGGACCTCTCAAGGGTTTTGAAACCAAAATAATCATAGTCAAAGTCCCTATCATAGATTATTTCACTGTCCAATCGAGCAGCATTCTGAAGCATAACAGAAAACAACACAAAAGTGAAAATCCCGTCATACCAAAACAATAGCCAGACAAAATTTAAAGCACATAACATCAGAAATACAAACCAAATCAGAAAATGCACACAGTATAACAGCCATAATAAGTGATTATACTAAAACACTCAATAGCCTACAACTCATAATTTTGAAACTTGACCCAACTACAACAGCAGATCCATTATACATAAACAGTTAAACAAATAAAACATTCAGACAGACAAGTTTCAAATTCCGAATGGCAACAAACGTATAATTACCTTGATAATAATTTCATAGATGTCATCAGCAATCAGAGGAGCCTTCATTCCAGATCTTTCACTAAAATGATTACGCATGATTTTAATCCTGAAATGTTCAAAATTCAATCACTGTAAAGAACAAATCATCACAACAAAAACACAAAAACAATTCCCGATCACACTTACGTTTCAGAAAATGACTTCTTCGTGTTCTTGTGCAGATTAGAAACGGCAATCCTCGCAGCCAACTGACAAAATCACAAAACACGGATGTCAGCCTTTAGTCAAGGCATAGGAATTACAAAAATCACGATAAAGAAAAGGAAACTGACAGAAGCATAATCAGGGTGGTTAGCAGTCAAGGCAGCAGCGGTTTCCGCAGCCAACTCATCGAGCTGACTGGTCGTGACGCCTTTGTAGACACCAGCGCACACTTTCTGAGACACCAGAACGGGGTCGCAGTGTTCTGTGCTTAAACCGTAACTCAGTTTCTTGAGGCGAGCGGTGATCTTATCAAAATGCACAGCCTCTTGCCTCCCGTCTCTCTTCACCACATACATTTCTTCTACTCTGTTTTTTGTGTTTGTCAGTGGAGAATTTCGTCGAACAGTTTCGACGCAGGCACAAGTGTATAAATAGGATGAGTATAGGGTGATAGTTGTTTGGGTTTTTGATTTGTTTTTACCAAATAATGATGGTTCCCTCTCAAATGTGTTGGATTCGAAATTTTCCCGCGAGAAAGTTGGATTTGGAACTTGAATGAAATGGTGGGAGCTTCACAGCGCGGGTTACGCCTGATGCGGGACCACGTTCTTTTGAAAATAAAGTGGGGAAGCTGTTTTCTTGGACTCATTTCCTTTCCATCTTTTATACACTTCTTCATCCCGCTTATCTATCTACCGAGGACCGTTGGATACTGAAATGCTGTTTCATCAGTGATGAGGGTTAGCGTGGATGGGAAGGTAGAGAATTAATTATCCCTGTTACCATATTTTTATTCTGTCCTGTCTTTTGTTTGGTTATCTTTAGTTTTTTTTATATTTTACCTATATCATTTTATACCTATTTTATTTTTCAATTTTACCTTTTAATAATTTAATTTATATCATTTATACATATTTTGTTTTTTAATTTTACTTTTTGATAAGTAATTATTTTTTAATTTTATACCATTATTTAAAGAGGATTCATGTTCATATTTTATTTTTCAAGCTTGTCTTTTAATAAATAATAATTTTTTAAATTAAAATAAATAATTTATCAGTTTTATTTTTAAGTAATCATTTTTCATTTCATTTAGTTTTTTTTTTCAATTTAGTTATTTTTTAAATTAAAATAATATCTATAATAAAAAATTTACCTATAAAATAAAAAGAAAATATTTTTAAAAATTATTGTTAAAGGGATTATTTTTTTATCTAAACAAGTTTTTTTTAATTTTATCTTATTAATTTTTTTTAATTTAAATAATTACTTAATAAAAATATATTTTTCACTTCTATCCTTTTAATAATTAATTTTTAAATTCAAATAATTAGTCGTAATAAAAAATATTAACATAATAAAAATTTCTTCTAAGAAAAAAAAATTAATTAAATTTTTATAAAAACTATTTTATAGTTTATTAATATTCTTTTAATAATTAACACTTATTTTATAGCTTAGTAATTTTATTATTATAACAACAAATATTCATTAATTTATTATAAAAATTATTTATACTTGATTTTATAATTATAATTTTATTTTTATTATTATAAAAAATAACATATGGCATTTATTATAAAAAATTATTTTGCTTTATTTTTATAATTGTAATCTAATCTTTTATTATTTTAAAAATAACTCATGTGTTTCCTAATGTATATAAAAAAATCAAACTTTTCCATAATTATGTTTTAAAATAATGTGAATATAACGAATTGTTTTCTTATCATTTTCTTGTGGCATAAATTGGTTCCAGTAAAATACATTTAATTGATAGAATATATTTTTCTCATATACTGGTAAAAGTAGATGAGATACATTCTTTTCATACATTTTTTTTATAAACCTTATGGTCATACTAAGCTTTTTGGAGTCACTATTTAGAAAACTCCAACAAATTTAACTCCACGGCGACAATACAGTCATAACATATGAAAATCATTTCTCTGAATAAATTGTAACTCAATAATACTTATTCTTGATTTAATATATAGCATTGACATAGATCATCCAATTTATCAATAATCCACAACTCGGACAATATACATACTCATCGTATACTTAATTATGATTTCAACAATCAACATGATAACACACCATATAGAATCATTCCTCGATAACAACTGAAAAGACATATCACTCTCATTATCATGTTACTAATCACAATAACATTAATTCATCAAATCCATACGCATAGTTTCACACATGCATATCTCATCTTTAGTCACTTCCATGTTAATCCAAGGTAACCATCCAAATAACACACAAGTATTCTCAAATAGTCCACTTTTGTCAAAACATCAATCTTACCAAAGATTATTAACATTGGTTATGTCAAACATTCAACAAAAAACACTCAAAGGTTGACATCTTTTCCAACATCACAATATATACATCACGTACTCATAAATGAACAATTTTTCATTTCAAAATTAAGATTCAACAAATAACATACCAATATATTAGTCTCTTACTTACATATATTCAATTTATGGATAAAGCAATAGTAATCCAACATTTAGTTGTCTATTTTCCATTTAGTCTCTTATGATATACATGATTTATGGACCAAAGACTCATTTAGTTGTTTATTTTCCATTTCAAACTCATTTTGTATGACCACGTGGACAAACTTCTACACATTACCATAATTTTTATTTATCATACTTAACAAGGTATATTTTCTAAACAACAACAGACATTCATGTCCAAGTAACAAGCTCATATCATCATCTTTTCACAAAAATAAAGAGCATGATTTAGCTCCCCTTACCTCTTAATGAAATACTTTGATCCATTCTTTACGAAATATGGACATCACCTCCCTTTTATACCCTTTAAAACCTTCTACACTCACAAAGACAAACCCTCTCTATAAACAATTCTCCTTTCAACTCAATCTAAACACCCTTTCAGAAGCTCTCACAAACTTCTCCATAACTTAAATTCTAACCCTTAAATCTCATTATCTGCTATTAAATTTTTGCTTTATCTTCACTACTTTCACTGCAATGATGAAAAATTTCATTTCACCATTCTGATTTATAGTTGAAATTAGGGTTACTATAGCATTATTACATTTTATTGTAGTGGCATTATAGATGTACTACATCTTTATTGTATCTATACTATATTTTTACTGTTGCAATATTGTAGCAACACGTGTTTCACGAGGTATTTTGCTATATCATTATACATATTTTACTATAGCATTATATGTATTTTATTGCAGCACTTTACAACACTCTAAAAATATCTTAAAAAAATGTAATTATTTTCAAGGGTCTTACACAGACCCTTCAAATTTAAGATAAAATCCTTCTAAAAGGAGAGAGGATGATGACATACTAATAACGACAATTCTTACCATTATCTGAGGTTCATTTTAGAGACAAAATCAACTCCTCTTTAGCTTTTTACTTGCTTAAATCCTCTCTTTTATCTTGTTTTAATGTTATTTATATTTTGGGCTACATTGATGTAATTTAATCTCTAATCCCTTATTTTGTAACTAATAATGTGCTTGGAAGAATCTCCAACAATGTATAGAGCTGAACCAACCATAAGAAGCTAGCATATCTGCAGAAAAAGAGAAAAAGATGCAGTGAAGAAAAATCAGGCCCGAGCCCCCAAGGAAGGGGGTTGAGCGCCAGTCTTTGCGCAAATCTCGCGCCCGGGCGCCCTAAGAAGGGGGCTGAGCGCGACCTTCGCTGATGTGGCAGATTGAGCTTATTTAACCCTAAAACGCGAAGGGGTTTGGGTCTTTGGTGGTTTGGAGGCGCGACTTCACTGTTTGGAGCTCTTGGAGGCTGCGTGAAGCATGTGGGAACATCTCCTTCTCCCCATTGGGTCTCCTTTTTCTTCCATCTTCCATTGTTGTAAACTTGGAGGCTTTCCATGGAAATGGAGAGCCAAGCCCATATTGTTGGGATTAGTTGTAGCCTTTGAATCTTGTGTAATTGTTGAATGATTTGAATATATATATATATATATGTGTGTGTGTGTGTGTGTGTATGTGCCTTTTCTATCAATTGCTAGTGTTCTTGTTTATAATCTTAAAGCTTGCATGTAATGGGGACGTTCATGTCTTGATTTTGGGGTTTCATGGGTTATGGGGACATAAGATGGAACCTAGAACTGAAACAAGAGTTCTTATGGTTCATTGATTATAGGGATGGAAGATGATTCACATGTTGTCTTAGATCCTAGTTCTTAATGCGGATTTTGCTTGTTAATTAAACAAGGGATTGATAGTTAATAGGTAAAAGCTAGGCTCTTTCACCTAAGTGATTAGGGCTATAGTAATTTTGTGGATTGACTTTAGTCAATCGATAGATAGGAGATGAAATTGTGCATGCACAAGAGTAGATTGGTGAAACCTAACCTTAGCAATGTCATTTCATATAATTTCTAATCTATTCCATTCTTAAGTGTCTTCAAGCACCAAAGTCCAAACTTGTATAGTTGAAATTTTATCTTCTTTGCACTTGTTTTTCAATTAATGTTGTTCTATTGAGTCTAGATGAGTTGTTAATCGCACAATTCTCTAGTATTACGAGTCTCTTGGGAAAATGATACTTGGTCTTACCATGATTTATTACTTGAAACGATTTGGTGCACTTGTCGAACCCTTTAACACATACCTTTAGCCAAGGAAACTATAACCAAAGTTATGGCTAGGAGGATACAATAGGATTAGACATCTTCTGAGCATGATAAGCTTAAGCTAAAATTCATATGGAGCTAAGAAGGATGTGAATACCTAGTCTAAAAGTCTGTAATAGTAAAAATTAGAGTAGGTTTCATTACAAGCTTTGTATTTTGGGCCCAATAGCATAAGACTTTATTTGGGCCATGTATTTGGGCCTTGATGAGTTTTGGGCCTAAAATGGAGTTTGGAGAGCAAGTTAAGGTTAATGCTTACTCTTGTGCGCATACAAGCATAGAACATGTGACTTGCTTATGTGTCAAGTCACACTTGTGGCATGACTTCTTTCAGCTCTAAAATTCAATTTTCTATACCATTTTTCCCTCCCATTTTTTAGACACCTTGCTCTCATTTTCTCCTATAATTAGAGGTATCTAAACCATGTAAAATCATTCATGAACATAGTAGAGTTATTAAGTTGAGATGACTTCATATTACTCTCCTTTTGCGAGTTAGTCCAAGCTAAAGTTTCCCTTCACAAATTTTTATAACCTCCTTTCTTGATTACTGACTTAACCATACTTGAGAGCTACTCCAAATCATCATCAATGAATCATCTATTTTCCATTCTACTTGCTTTCACGTCTTCATACTTCCAGTGACTCCTCAATTTTCATGCACGTGGAGTTCTAACTTGAAGATGGGCTAATCGCAAACAAATTGAATGAAAGTATAGATAAATATCCAAGAAGTAGAAGTACATAGAATTAAAATTGATTACATCTAACCTTAACACGAGATAGTTCAATTACTCATAAAATATTGCAATTCCAATCCAGCAACATCTAAACAAAAGATTTACAATAAAAACATCTCTCTTGAGCCTCCAACACTGTGTTCATATTCTACTATCACATATTTTATTCTCCATTCAATGCATAAAATAAGGACATGAGGTTTGTATTTATAAACGATATAAGGCGATGCTCAACTGCAAAGGTTTTGTCATAGAGCTTTCAAAATAATCTTTCTTATGGCTTAAGCTGCACATTTTGGGCTCGAGCTATAAAAATTACATTCCAAATTTTTCAAAAGTGGGTGCTTGAGGTTTTCTCTTTGCGAGGATTTCCTTAACTGCTTTTGTGGTGCTCGACACCATTTTTATCGCTCAGTTGTATCAGTCACAATTTTCACAAAATTTGATTATTTTAATTCATTTTTTTATGTTTTTTCACTTTAACTCTCTTCTAGTGCTTAAAGCTGAAAAAAAAAACTAAACATGAGTTAATTAAGCATAAGATAAACAAAAATAAAACAAGACAAGTGCCAAAATTATCTTAAAATTCACTTAATTTGGGCATTTGTCAAAAATCACGAATTTAAAGTCCATTATATATCCATTGTCACTCACTCCATTACTTATTTTGGTGATGTGAAACTTTTCAAGATGTATTATTTTTGTCAACTTAACAATCTCCACTATGATTTAAATATATATCTTTATTTCCTATACCAACAATCATACTCCACCATAAATAGTATACTCACTTTGAATTAAATCATCCTATAAATTTCCTTACACTACTTACATACATCAAAACTAACAAATATTCGTGTATAATCAACACACACCTTGCATAAATATTAGCCAATATCCTTGCACAATTACCATGCACCTTGCATCAATGCTAACCAATGTTTGTATATAATCAACACACATCGTGTATCAACATTACTCAATGTCCATGCATGAACACCATAGACACTGCATCAATATTAATCAATGCTCGTGTATAATCACCACACACACTGCATCAATGTTAATCAATGCTCATGTATAATCACCACACACCCTACATCAATATTTTTCAATGTCACATTTGACAACACTTTCAAATGTCATTACAACCTTAACAACCAAGGATGATTCTTAAACAACAAGAAATTAATCTTTTATGATGTGGAATATCAGGTTAAGCTAAGACCACAAAGCATACTAAGAATATCCTACCGAATCATAAGCTTTTGATATCACTAACGAAGAAAAACATGTAATCATGAACATCATTATCTTTTACCCCTGAGAATCACCCTACAAATAGAGAAATAAAATCAACGTAATAATATAACATGAAAATTCCAAATATGGAGAAAAACCACAATCGTTGTCCAATGACAACCAGAGAATAACACTATGTGAAAATTTTTACAACACATATACATCTCTTTCATACACTTTAATCCCAAGTACACTTACACACCAAAGCTATACTTTAACTCAAACTTTAGAACACTTTATTACAAGAATATAAGAAAAGTCATACAAACTTAAAATATCTTTGACCGGAAGCATTTAAAACCATGAACTTAAAGTCCATTATATAATCATTATTATTCACTCTACTGCTTATCATAAGTTAATCCAAACTTTCTAAAAATATATTATTTTCATTAACTCAACAAAAAAAACATTAAAAATAAATACTCAATTAAAAATATATAAAATATTTGAATTTATAAAAAATTTCAAATAAGTCTACATCTAATGAAATAATTGCAATTATATACTAAGATGAAATTCTTTTTCCATGGAAAAGTAAAAAGTGTAATAATAAAGTAATTGTTAAAAATAGTTTTTTGTTTTATTTATACAATTATGGTACATCTTCACAAATCATATTTGATCGCCTTCAACCAACCTAACAAATCTAAAGTTGACTTACAAACGAGAAAGTAAAGATTACAAGTTCAACTACTGTAATGTTATTCATTATCCAAGAACATGAAGTGTGTGTGCAACACTTAGCTTGTAACATATTGCAACGAAAAACATGACCAAAAGCATCCAACTGACGATGAAAACCTTTCACTGCATCTCGAATTTTCCATAGCATGGCGACCAAGAGCAATATGATCCTCATACATAACACAATGAATGTTTGATTTTGTATATTATGAAAATGTTAAGAGAAACTATAAAAATTAAATACAATTTCAGACTATGCATTTAAAAATGTATTAAGGACATGACAAATGTAACCATGTCATGCTTAGTGTTTCTTACAACACAATAATAGTTATAGGCAGTTCATCTTCAACCAACTGAGAAAAATAAATCAAACTTGGAATTGATTTAAGGAAAACAATACTTATGCAGAAGATAGGTAAAAGAGGGAGAAATGGATTGAAAGAATCCAACCTAAAGAAATAAGAAAAAAAAAGCGTACTTGTGTGATTGATTTTATTATTTAATTATATATATTTTAATCAAAGTGTTAAAAAGATAATTGAAGGGATAAAAATTAATTTTATTCTTATAGAAACCAATTGTTTAATTTAATCTTAATGCAAATACATGTTTTAAGTTAAACTTATACGCTCCTTAATTATATTTTTGTTTTTAACCCTTGTTCTTAAACTAAATTAAGTGTTTAATAATACTTACCTTCAAATTAATTTAAATATTTATAAATTAACCATTTTAGCTTTTTTTATTAATTGCACGTCAAATATTATATCATATGATAAAAGAAAAATTAAAAATTAAAAAAAAATAAATAAATACAACTAATTTTCTTAAATAATATTTAATTGAATTTATTGAATACTTAATTTTAGAAAATGACTGAAGTTAGTAAAGTTTTTAAATTATTAATATCAGTAAATATATATTTGATAACCAAACTTGATCGGGACATATTTTTTTTCCAATAGATACATAGGGTTACAAGATAATATCAGACGTGTATATCCAATATATTTTTAAAACCCAATAATAAATATTATAAATTATCACCTTAAGATACACATAACGCTTACTTAAATGCCGTTGTTTATTTTCGTTCAGTTATGTTAATATAATTATAAGTTTTTTTTAATAAATTCTTAACTTTTGTTAATTTTATTTAATTTTTTTAATATCGTTTAAATCATTACAACTTAATTTGATATGTCAATTTGTGATTTTTTTAATTTTTAAGTGACATTGTTATAAATAATGTTAGTTAGTGTTATATATTAATATGAATGTCATGTATTAATGTTTTAGATTAAATTGAGTTTTTATATTTATTATTTTTGTTTAATTTAATTTATTTTTTAATAAAATTATTATTATTTATTTTAAATTGAGGTTAAATTTAATTTTTATATAAATATTATTTTTATATTATTAAAATTGCTATTTTTATTTATTAATATTTTCCAAATTATTTTTAAACTAACTTTAATAATTATATTCTAATAATATAAATAAAGTTGATTTAAAATATTATAAAAATAAACTAAAATAATAGGAAATTTAAAATGACAAAAATAATGAAGTGATAATATAACTAAATTAAAAATAATAAACCATCGTTAAAATTTTCTTAATATTAACATTTGAATTTAAAGAAAATGAACAAATTTAAGTAAAAAAATAAGAAACTCTAATTAGGGATACACAAGTTTTTTTTTTCAAACTTCACATTTAAGTTGGGTGAACATTTAAAAATAAAAGATCAATTTAATATTATCAAGTGGTTTTTAATATTTTTACACTTATTTTTAAACCAAACTGTGATTATATTATTAAAAATATTAATTAATAAAAACTTGTGAATTTTAATAAAAATATTAATATAAAATTTATATAAAAATTAAGTTTGATCGTAATTTAAAAATAGATAAATTTATTCTATTAAAAGGAATTAGGATTAAATTGTATAAAAAATAATAAATTTATAGATTGAATTGAAATTATACATTCACCTTATGTCACGTACTGTGACGTGAATAATTTTTTTAAATAAAAAAGTTAATTTTTTAAAAAAAATTAAAAAACAAAAAACCACGTTACTTATATTCATATACCATTAATTATTTAAATAGTTACTAAAAAGAACTTAATTAAACAAAATTTATAAAAGTTAAAACTTATTTTTTTAAAAAAAACTAAGAACACGTTAAAAAAATTGAACAAAAACTAGTATGAAAATGATATTTAAGTTAATTACAAATTATAATTCTTTATCATGGATTAACAAATCATAATTACTGTAGATCAAATAATTACTATTTAAAATGTAATAAAATAGTTATTTACTGGGCTGAGTTGAAGCTTCTATAATACTGTAACCGGAGGAAGCAACATCCATTCTCCTCTGCAAAGACTGAAGGAGTAAAGAAAACCCTAAAACCCTAGAATTTCTGAATTCAGCTAAGACAGTGACTCCTTCACGCAGAGGAAGAGTAATTCGAGGGAAAGAGGAGCCAATGGACTTCGACGAGTACGAATACCTGGAGAAGACAGTGGAGGAAGACGTGGATTCTTCCAAGAAGAAGAAGGAGGTCACCGACAAGATCGAGAGAAGTTACCGGAAGCGCGACGTCGACGACGATCCCCACGCCGACGACAGAAGGAGCAAGAGAAGGGGCGACGACGACAACGGTGGTTCCAAGAAAGATCGCGACAGAGACAGGGATAGGGACAGAGAACGGGAACGTGACCGTTCCTCCGGCCGTCACAGGAGCGAGAGGGAGAGAGATGGAGAGAAGAAAGAGAGGGATAAGGATAGGGAGAGGAGGGATAAGGATAAGGATAAGGATAAGGACAAGGACAAGGATAGGGATAGGAGAGATCGTGATAAGGATAAGGAAAAGGAGCGCGAGAGAAGAGAGAGGGATAAGGAACGAGAGGAGAGAGAGAGATCCAGAAGGAGCAGGAGTCGCTCCGAGAGAGACAGAGACCGGGAGCGAGATTTCGAAATGCGCGATGGACGGTAATTCCTATATCCTCTTTCTTTTCTGCAATTAGCTTGTGAACTAGGGTTTACTTTGTGAGTTCAGTGTTGGTTCAATTCATCGGCTGTCCTTGCGAGCGGCTTGAATTGATTGATGCTAAGAAAAAAAAAACTGTGCATTGATGATGTGATTTGTGGAGACCTCTTAGTATGCACTGTGTGATTGTTGTCTTTCGGCTACTGATTTACTTGAAATCTGTTTTCGTTTTATGTTTGAAGTTGTCCTTGGTGACATGGCTAATGGTGTGTGCCGATTATCTTCTGGTTGGAACTATTGAAGTTTGTGCAATTCATTTTAATCATGGAAGGAGGGCTGGGAGGTCTTTTTGGTGTTAAGAAATGTGACAGGATTTGTATTATTTGAGGGTAGATTTTATGCATTTCTCGTGTGATTGTGTTATTCGCATAGTTTCATTAATGACCTTGAGGTAACTAGTGTACTTAGATCATTCGTATCATTACTATTGTAATTGTTTAATATCACTTCCAGGGACGGGATCGGTTTAGGTTACCTATTCCTAGCAACGCAGTCAAAGTTGTTTAGTACCCTTAAGGTATTAAGGGATTTTCTCGAGACTTTGAAACCACAATCGCCTTATTATAGAGAACAGACGTTAGTGACTTGTGGGGGTACCATCATGGACATTAACATTTGTTCTTATAATAAAAAATTATGTTGTCCTATAGATGAAATGCCTAGGTCCTTGCTGCTAAGAGTTCCAGTGTTTGACAACTATTTATTCTGTTAATATGATAACTATTTTTCAACCTTCAATATCACCTTCTAAAGTTAGATGGCTAGGTTTTCTCTAGTTGTAGGATACATGAATAAGTTATGAAGGTATGCGTCTTTTGAACCGGGAGGTAGTCTTGCTGTCATAATAGTGCTTCTGCCTTGGGTCCTCTGGCATTTATTTGACTACTCTGATTCTAAGATTAAACAGAATTCATGATGTAGGTCTTATTATATTGTTATTTAATTTCAGGTATTAGTATTATTATATTACGTTTTTCTAATGGGTGGAAAGTAGGTTGGTGTTATGATAGGTTATTGACTACAATGATGGATTATTATTTTAGAGGATAATAAAGTAAGAAAATCCTAACCAAAGTTTATGGGTAATAAAGTAAGAAAATCCTAACCTAAGTTTCTGGGATGTATGCATAATATTGTAAGGATTATTTAGTGATGTTTTGGTGTATGTGGTAAAGTTCTTTACATAGGTTTATATGGTTAGATATGGAGACATCAGCCCCTCTCAAGATTAAATGGCATTTTGAACTATAATGTTATCGGAGTATGTGTGAAATTATGCTATAAACCCATTTGATAATCAAAATTACCACTAATACATTTTCTATTTATTTTTTTTCTTCTAAATTTTAATACGTGTTACAGGAGGTTTAGGGATAAGAAAGATGCTGTGGAACCTGAGGCAGATCCAGAAAGGGACCAGAGAACTGTTTTTGCCTACCAGGTTGGTTGAGTGGCCCTATTTTTTATATTTTTTTAAATTATAATAATTTGTAAGTTTTGCTTATTTTCATATGTGACGTTTTTCTGATCATTGTCCATTTGCTCTGGTGATTTCAGATGCCATTAAAAGCAACAGAGAGAGATGTGTATGAGTTCTTCTCAAAAGCTGGCAAGGTTAGTTGTTTTTTGAAATATATGAACTTTGCCAGTAGAATTGTGATCACTTGCCTTTCAAACCATTTGTGTCTGTTAGAACTGTAATGACATTTATTGTCATATTAAACCATCTTTATTATCATCTTAATTTATATTTATTATATTTTTGCTTCTCAATCATGATAGCTGTTAGCAAATTACATGGAATTTATAAGTTCTTACGAGTATGCTGAATTCTACTTAGAGACATTTGGTTTCTTTTGTAGTATATTTTCAAGTAGACAGCAACTTTATTATGTCTCAACAGACTATTTGTATGATGAGTGACTGTGGGGTATATGATGATATTTTCATTGACCACAGATTTGGTGTTTGGCTTGCATGCGGGGAATGTCTTACATTTGCCTCTGTAATTGATACTTTACGTGTCATGTTTAATGTTCTCCCGTTTCAGGTGAGAGATGTTCGTCTGATCATGGATAGGAACTCAAGACGATCCAAAGGAGTTGGGTATGTGTTTTATTGTTAAATAACTTACTGTTTTTATGTATGTGCTATTGTGGTATTAGGATATCAACTTCCAAGAATCATGTTTAACTGTATCTTTAAATGGACTAGCAATGCGATAATGATGAGGGATGGTGGGAATACCTTGCACTCATGTTTAATCAATTCATCCTGCGCACTCAAGGTAGATGACATAATCCTAGTTTTTTGTTTGGTCCTATTCCCATTTCCTTCCTCTGCTTGTCATACAATGAGGATTTCATTTGTATGCTGATGGCCCTTTTTAGTTTATTTTCCTCCATTTATTATTTGAAGTCCCGTATATTGGTTTTGGGGCTTCTTAAGGTTGAAATGGAGGAAGATTTGCTCTCCTTTTCTCTCTGGCTATCAATTTTTTTGGCGAGAAGAATGACTCTTAGTATCTAGATGAGATGCTGATGGATTTGGTTTTGTTTGACTTTTTAGGCCAGCTGTCAGTTTTAGGTTGGATTTCTTATCTTAGGATTTGATTTGTCGCATGTATACATAATTACATGTAAAGGAAATGTGTTACTGTTGCTAATTTTTTCTCGTCCTGTCTCAATGGTTTCCTATCTCTATTCTCATACGGTATTCTCTTATTTTCTTGCCACTTTACATATTTTAGCTTTTTATGTTTATTATGACAGGCTAACATTTACTTTACAAGTCAGATACATCAAATGAACTCAGCTTGAGCTGTCTGCACTAGAGTTTTTGTTTCCCTGCATCACTTTGCTGTATGCTTTGTAAGTTTTGATTGCAACTATTTGTTTCTTGGTTCTGAAAACTTGATGCAACTTCTTGATGAGGCTGCAGGTATATTGAATTTTATGATGCAATGTCAGTGCCAATGGCTATTGCTCTCTCTGGTCAACTTCTTCTCGGACAACCTGTAATGGTGAAACCTTCTGAAGCTGAAAAGAACCTTGTTCAATCTAATGCTTCTGGTGGAGCAGCTGGTGTAGCTGGTCCTTATGGAGCTGTGGACAGAAAATTGTATGTGGGGAATCTTCACTTCAACATGACAGAGAGTCAGCTACGGGAGGTATTGCTTTTTTTGTTGCTGTTTTATTGGCTTGTGTGGTGAGGATGCAGATATTTGCATAATTCTCTTGTGGTCTCTACTAAATTTATCAAGAATGTGAAGTCACGTATTTTATCGAATACCATTGGCTTGCCAAAACCTATTTCTTCTTGTAAATGTTCAATTAAGTTCCTCTAAACTGGATCTAGTTTGTTGATAGATTGTTTTCTTGGCTTGTGTGGTGAGGATGCACATATTTGCATATTTCTCTTGTGGTCTCTACTAAATTTATCAAGAATGTGAAGTCACGTATTTTATTGAATACCATTGGCTTGCCAAAACCTATTTCTTCTTGGAAATGTTCAATTAAGTTCCTCTAAACTGGATCTAGTTTGTTGATAGATTGTTTTATTGGCTTTTGTGGTGAGGATGCAGATATTTGCATATTTCTCTTGTGGTCTCTACTAAATTTATCAAGAATGTGAAGTCACGTATTTTATCGAATACCATTGGCTTGCCAAAACCTATTTCTTCTTGGAAATGTTCAATTAAGTTCCTCTAAACTGGATCTAGTTTGTTGATAGATTGTTACCAATTTGATTTTTATTGTTACAGTTTTATCACCACTTGACATTCTTTTTTTTTCTGTTCTAGATTTTTGAGCCATTTGGTCCTGTTGAGGTTGTCCAACTGCCTCTTGACTTGGAAACAGGCCACTGCAAGGGTTTTGGGTTTGTTCAAGTTCGTTTCTAACACCTAAATTTGCAAAATTTTGCTCTATGACATAATTGTATTTATCTCTTTAATTAATTTCACTGGGCAGTTTACCCATCTTGAACATGCCAAGGCTGCTCAGAGTTTAAATGGAAAATTGGAGATTGCTGGCAGGACTATCAAGGTGGAATTATTGTGTTGTACATTTTAGTTTTAACCTGGTATCTTTAAGTTTTGTTGATGACAATTCTGCTAGTTCATGTGTTTCTGATTGATGTTGTTCATCAAATTCAGGTCTCATGTGTAACGGATCATGTTGGAAGTCAAGATACCACCGCAAAATCGGCAGACTTAGATGATGATGAAGGTGGATTGGTAAGTTTGTTTCGTTATATAAAGTATTCAAAACTGGTTACAACTTGGCACGTTATTAAGAATTTTAAATAAATTACTGTCTGTGCTTTATAGAAAAAGAAAGTTTTTCTATTAAAGATGTGTTTAAAAAATGTATAATAATCAATGTAACTCTTAAAAAGTAGTGTTTTGTCCTTCCAGAAGTTAGAAATATTTATCAAAGCAAAAAGTTTCAGAAATGGTGTCATAAAATCCATTTTATTACCCTTGCATAATGGATGTTGAGGTTACTAAAGATTTGGTACGTCAATATTTTTCCTGACTGTTAGATGAGGGTGTGCTCTATGTTGAACACCTCTGTTAACACGGACATGGATATCAAGCTATAACACGAACTTTTAGTTAGATACCTCTAGGAAACTCCTACTGTAAAAAAAATTAACAAATTAATTTAAATTGTATTGAAGTAAAAACAATTGTTAAAATTTTAAAATGATTTAATGTACTGTAATGAACATAAAAATAGAAAATTAGAATATAGTGTCTAATTTGTCACTTGATTAGCCAGAACTAGAGAGTATGTTTTTTAATAATGATGATGTAGGAGGTCACCAACTCTAGATTAGATACTTTTGAAGCAACTAGAAATTGATGCTACTTTTTTTTGTGAGGCTGCTTGTTAGTGTGCTTAACTAGTTGTCTTAAGAAATATGTTTTCATCTTGAATTTTTGATAAAAGATTGCACTGTGAAGTGACCACACATTCCCTCGTAATATTTTCTTTGCATGTTATTATCATAAATATTGTCACGCATAACAAGTTTATATTTTCGAAGGTGAAAATATAATTCTTAATTCAATTCTCAATATATGTTCCCAACACAAACACACGTATGGTGTCTTATATTTTAGACATTAGCTGTGCCTAAGTGTCAGTGTTTAGTGCTGGTGAGGATTTGCTCTTAGGTTATAAGTAAATTATGTACATAGGTTAGAAGCTGGTGCTTTCAGCATTCCCTCTTTTATATGATAAGATCTATCCTTTTATTTTCTTCACCTTTTATCCTTGGACCTTCACTTGTCATTTTGTACTCTCTTATGACACATTTCTTTATAGTTGAGTACAATTCCGAGGGTGTTAAGTAAGCTCCTTGTTCCTGCCTTTGTTTATATTTTTCTGGTATAATAACAATGATCTGCATTCAAATTAAGAACCTTGCTTATCTACCGTACTCTTTTGCTGTGCAGACTTTAAATGCTCACTCCAGAGCATTGCTGATGCAGAGGCTGGCTGGTGCTGACATTTCTGCAAGGTTTGTTGTTAATACTAGTATTCCTCATATTTAGCAACATTGGTCGTAATCTTCACATTTTTCTACTTTGCAGCATGGGTATGCCTGTTGTGAATGGCTCAGTTCCTGCTCAGCAGGCTGTTAGCTTACCTATTGGTGCACCAGTTCTTCCAGCACAAGTTATGCCTACCCCAATGGTAGAACCTGTAGGAAGCCCAAGCGAGTGTTTACTTTTAAAGAATATGTTTGATCCTACCACTGAGGTCTGTGGTTCACTGATTTTATTTTAGTAACAGGTAATGTTTTCATTTAACAAAGTACTGATGATGGTAAACATTGCAATGCAGTCGGAACCAGATTTTGATATAGACATTAAAGAAGATGTAGAGGAAGAGTGTTCTAAATATGGCCGGGTGAAGCATATTTTTGTTGACAAGTACGTTCATAAATGTTTAACGCCCTTCAATAATCATGAACAATTTTACTACATGCCTCAACTTTTAATTAAATTTAAATTAATTCCACTTTAATGTGTCACAACTTACAATTCTTTAATTGGTTTGGCATGCACACAGAAAAAGTGCAGGTTTTGTCTATTTGCAATTTGAAACAGTGGAAGCAGCGAGTGCTGCTCAACGTGCAATGCACATGAGATGGTTTGCACGCAGGTTAATTTCAGCAATCTTCATGGTAATCTTTTGGTATTCATGAATTCCTTGCCATTTTTTTTAACTTGAAAATGTAATGTATAATGAATAAAAAACTAGGTGTTTGGTTATTTTTTTGTTTTTTCTTAATATCATCACAATAATAAATTACGAAAAATTAGAGAACTGATAAAATGAAAACGAAGTGAAATTTTGTATCGAAGGGTTAATAAATGCTTCTTAGCATAGTGTGTACAAAAGATGCAGAAGAATGAGAATAATAAGTGTTTTAGAATTAGCTACCCGAGTCATTGTTTTATGCGTTTGAGTATCAAAAGTTGGGGCCTAGGTAATAAAATTGGTGAAAATCCCATTAAGGCACCAAAAGCACAGATCAAGTCATCTCTAGAGCCTTAGGTTGCATGGATCTAAACTAGGATTTTCTAGTACTTTTCATTAGATTGGTGAAGTAGTTGAGAGTTGATTTAATTAGAATATTAGGAGCTTAGTAAGGCTTCCACGGGTTTTGAATGCAAGTATTCCTGTTGTGTCCAAACTAACATGTTATTGTTTCTATCACATCCGATAATCAAATTATCAAAATATTATGCGTCCTGTATGTCTTCTCTCTTCCTTTTTTTTTTCCTTTTCCTTTAAATTTATAATATTATGCGGTAAATTTTTTCTTTCTGCATTTCAAGAGATTATTTGTTTTGCAGCAACCACAATTATACGAAGCCAAGTTTAAAGGGGAGTGAAGAAAATTCATACATGCCTCGGGGCTCCTGATGATACAATATGCATAATTTTGAGGTCTTAATTTTTCATAAAAGTAAGCTCTAGTTTATTTAGATTTTGATTCATGAATTGTATTAGATTACAGAGATGGTAGTGTTGATGTTGGCGATATTTATGATAAGTTTAACGTTGAGCATGTCAATGCATTCTAAAAATCTTTCATACCGTTCATCTTGTTGTGAAATGTAGAATATCTTGTATTGTGCATTAATCATTTATCCTACTGTTTGGAATTCATTAAAAATCATAAAATATTAGGGCTCATCTGTTCAAGATTTTGATTTGTGAATAAATGTTAACGATGTAAAAGGATATTTCTGGATTATTATGTAGTATTTCTCAAATATTAGGTGAGTGTTAGCAAAGGATTTTTTTATTTTCTTTTCAAATACTTTTATTACTTTTTTTATTGGAGAATATAACTCGAAGGGATTTGATTCACTTAGAATCGACATTTCCAAAATTGTTATTTTAGTATAATTTAATAGTGTTTTAAAGTAATATTAATATTGTCCTGTAAGTTTACGTTAATATTGTTAATTTGATCTCGTGCTTGGCGCGTGAACGATTCGGTCTTTGATGGTTTAAGTATCGGATCACTTAATCTAGAAGTGGATTGAATGAATTGCATACTTTTTGGCTTATTAAAAAAATGAGCTGGATGCACTTAACTCAATTTTTTATTAAAAATTTAAGGGGTTGAGTTTGTTATTTAGTTTATTAAAAGATTTTGATTATGCAAGTTAATATTATGTTATTTCAACTACAATGGTGGTTTTATAAATGGCTAAAAGCTTTTATTGAGAATGTATTGCACAAGTAATGTCTCAACCATGGGTTAGTGTAACGTGGCTTGTAGGTATTGTTTGGAGCTGATGTGTTTTTAAGACATTCTATCAATTATATAATAATTAGTATTTAAAAAGTTGAGTTTGTGTTATGCAAGAATTTTTTATTGTTAAGAATTTGGATATTTTATTAGTGTTGGTGTATTAGTGAATTTTGACTTTGACTGATATGTCTTTTAAAAGTTGTACCGTGGATAATTTGCATAGTTTATAACATTTAAATTCATTTTATTTTAAAGATAATGATATTTTGACAACATTTTTTTATCACATTTTTAACATTATTGTATCATTCTTTGATTGATCTATATTGGTGTTTAGGATTATTATTGATTGTGGAGTAATTTTAGATCAATCATAAAATAACACGTAAATAATGTTAAAATGTTATAAAAAAAATGTTATCAAACAGTTTATACATATTTTTTAAATTTCTAAGCAAACTGATTCTGTGGCTGATATGAAAATAGTTTTTGGATGAGTTAATATGTTTGATAGAGGAAAAATTATAATTTTGAGGAGGTTTATAAATTAGTTTAAATTACAAAAAAATCTGATTTAGGTAGGTCGAAGAAAGTTAATTTTAAATCTTTTAAAATAAGAATTTATAAAAGGTTATAATAAGTTTTAAAGGCTTTTTTGGATTGTGAGCAAGTTTAATAAGTTAGAAAATTTGATTATTGAGAATTAGTTTTCTACAATTGTTGTATTGATTTGTTTTTTTTCATCGGGGGTATATATTTACTTAATTTTTTTTATTATATGTAATTTTTGCCTATGTATGATGTATTTTTATCATGTGTTTGGTATAACCTCCCATGTTTTCATGTTTTTCTTTTTCTTTTTTAAAAAAAATTCACGTTATAGTTACACGAACTTATTTGAAAAAAATTATAATTATACAAGGATACCAACGAAAATGAATATAAAATTTTGTTTCTAAAATAAATGAATATAAGTAAATCTATGCACGTTGTCATCTTTGATAGAAGTATATGTTATATTTTGTAATAAGCATATTGAGTTATATCATCTTGATTTTAATATGATGTAAGAACAATAAATAAACTGTACTCATGAATATTTTCTAAAACTATTTCGATTTTTGAAGAAAGATTTTTGTATTGACTGAACACAAAAATTAATATTCAATCTTATTAAATTGAGTATGAGATGCAATATATATAAACATATGATTTTGTCTTTATTGTTATCCTCACTTTTAGTTTAAATTACTAAAACACTTAATTAAGTAACCTAACAAACTTACTTTCATCATTTTCCTTTCTCGTTTGTTTTGTTTTATTCGAAGAAGTCATTAGTTTGCTATGCAATATTTGAATATCTACTAAATTACTTAAATTTTTAAGGTATTTTTTTACGTGATTTGGTTGAAATAATTTATTGCATTTCAATAAATATAAATCACAATTTCATCGAACTAAATTGTTTATAAGCACAAATCTAACCATTTTTTCTCACTTTTAATATTTTTATTTGTTATTCATTTTTTAAATGAGAATATTTTTTTAGTGTTCAATAATTTGATCTTATAATTTTTTTCTTAGTTTTGTTTTTTATGAAAAATCTTCTTTCATTATACAAATTTTCATTATGTCTTTTGAAAGTTTAACGTGTTAGATATTTTCGCTCAAATCCTCAATGTAAATAATTACAAAATTAATAAATGCAATAGATATCTTGTAATTTTAATTTATATAAAAGGTATATGTAAAAAATTAAATATTAAAACTAAAACATGTTATGTAAAAAATGGTGTATATGTACATATATTTGTTGACTTCATATATAATTTAACGATATATGCAAAAACTAAAACATTATAAAATATTATCTAAAATATAATCTCTAATCATCCTTAACCAAAGAGAGATCCAAAACATTTATAGACCCCATTTGGAATAAGATTAATAATTTATTAAATTTTAATGGTTTTTTAAGTATGTTCATTAGGGAGAGATTATATAGATGTGACTTAAGCCCAATCCACGTAAGTATTTGTCTGCTAACAAAAACCTAATTATGAAAAAGTAATAACATTCTTATGAAGGGAAGAAACAAATACTTACTTGCAAATGTGAAAGAAGTTTCTAAACCACATTAACAAGATTAGTAGTCACCTAATTGGAGAGGAAGATGGACCATAAATGTTTAGGAACAAAGGAGCTCTATATATAATAATTTTAGATATTATGTAAAAAATGTGTATGTACATGTATTTGTTAACTCCATATATATTTTAATGATCTCTTCAAAACTAAAACATTATAAAATACTAACTAAATTATAATCTATAAAGGTCAGACATCCAAAACATTTACAAAAGCTTTATTTGGAACAAGCTTAATAATATAATTACTTTTATATTTTAAGGGATTATATATATTTGATTTAAACCCAATCCACATAATTTAAGAGAAGAAACATATACTTGCTTGCAAATGTGAAATAAACTTCTAACCCACACTATTACGACTGTAACACCAGATTGATAGTTGGTTGGAGCAGAGGAACTCAATATATACTAATTTTATATATGATATAAAAAATTGTGTATGTAGATGTATTTGTTGGCTCCATATATATTTTAACAATCTTTTTGAGACTTGTTTCGGTTGTTTGGGACTAAGTTACTGAGAGCCTCCACAATTTGTCTTTTCATCTAACTGTCGTTCGGTTTCGCTTCCAACTCCTCTATCCATTCGTATCGTTTGGGGGAACCTGTCAAAGATTCTCCGATGCCAAAGTTAGTACGGAAACTGTTGGCGATTTCGATGAAACAGTAATAAATGTGCAGTGAATGCAACCTAGCTACCACTCACATCTGACCTGTATTTATAGTTTTTTGCTATGAGCTTGGGATTAGTGAAAGTTAATCACGGCCCAACTCCAGCCCAATAGCTCTAATCCTGATTTACCTTAATCCCTTACCTTAACCACCTGGCTTATAGGTCGTCCGGTCCTGAATGGTCGATCAGATAATAGCATGTAAAGTACATTTCTACGCGAGCAGCCGTCCTCCCACGCTGTTAAGGGTAAAATGAAATAAACGCTGATTGAGTCTCAAGATTGCTGCCTGACCGGTCGGTCTATATGTTACACCGACCGGTACTAAAACATTTTAAAATACTCTCTAAATTATAATCTCTAGTCATGTTTAACCATTGAGACCTCCAAAACATTTATAAATCATACATTTGAAAAAAGCTGAATAATATAATAAATTTTGATGGGTTTTTTTGTAAATTAAATATTTGTAACTTGAATCCAACCGATGAGATTGATATCAGTTTTTAACTCATCTTCGAGATGTATTGTTTTTCTTATATAATATTTAATATTTTCATTTTTATTCAAGATGAGAGTTACACTTTAATTATTTCTAACAAGTTTTTATACTATTTTTTTATGAAGATAATTGGAAAATAATTGAGAAGGCCAAGAATATTGCAACAAATTGATAGTTATTCCACTTGCTTTGCATAATTTGTAATAAATTAAATTTATGTAAGCATTCTGATTAGCTTATTTTACAAAATCTTAAATAGGTTATATTTTAGTTTATAAAAAATGGTTTAATTGAGTATTATATTTATTACATCAAGAGAATACATGTTTTGACTTTTAATATTATATAACATCCCAATATTAAATATAATGGTATTTAAATTAGATTCAATCAACATCTCAAAAAGAAAAACACAAAAAACAAGAAAAAGAAAGGACAGAAAACATACACTTAAAGTTTAACCTATATAGAATTCACATGAGAGAAAACCATGAAAACTGTTAATATAAACATCATATAGGAGATTCGAAATAAACAATTTATCTATTCCTAACACTACAAAACGTGTTTTAATAAAAATATTTGTTAACCATCTTAATTTTAGAGCAAAAAACATGATTGTATATATACTGTCCATTGAATTGTTTTTTTCACGTATGCAAATTGTAGAAAGATAATAGAACAGATCCTAATTCTTGTGATGAAATTGGCTGAATTCTTTGACCACAGGAGAGTTCTCATACATGTAATCAATATACATACATATATGTATGCATACATACATATAGTCAGATATTGTGGCTATAATTTTCAACTGTTATGACCCCAAATTTGCTCATAAAACAGGTTGAAATGGAAATAGCTAAAGGCAACCACGTGAAGATCGAAGAGAGAGAACAATGTTCTATTGCTTTCTTCAAATGATTTCTATTTCTAACATTTCAAAACCATTTATCACCAATTTTCATACAATCACCCTCAATTCTCAACATTCATAAAGTTACACTCAATTTATAAATGGTTTAATGTCTCGATAGGTCCTTATTTTCGTCCAAAATTTCAAATAAGTTTTCTTTTTCTTCGTCGTCTCAATTGATTCCTTATTTTTGTAAAATTGAATCAAATAGACCCTTACCGTTAAATTGAGAAGACGCCGTTAAGGAGGATATTGCGTGGCATGCTGACAGTGTCTTTTTAAATGATGTGACATTAAAAACATGTGTGAAATGTATTTTTTTAATTTTTGAATTAAAAAATGAGTGCAAAGAGGGGAAATAAAATTTAAATAAGGGCAAAGTGGTCATCTCATTTCATAGAACACATGGAAAGGTCCAAAAGCACCACCAAACATTGCTCCTGGAATGCCATCCTTCATCTTCTCCGGTAACCAAATCACGCTTCCATGGCAGCCATCGTAGACAGAACTGCAAATTGCAGGAACCCAATCGCGAGTTCGCCCAACATTTTCACCACTGCAAGACAAAATAAGAATCTGCGAAATTTCCCAAATCAAAAACCAGAAAACCCCCTAATCACAAAAACCCTAACTCGCACATATGTTCAATCCCAAATTAGCGGACCTTAATCGCGAGTTTCTCCACGTCGTCGAACCGCCACAACTCCTCCATGTAAGCCATCGTAAACAACACCTTTCGTGCCTTTATCTTCTTCGTACTTCCATGGAAACCTTCAAAACCAAAAACTCAAGATAAACCTGCAGATTCGCACAACCCAAAATCGCCCAAATCAACCACCACAAATTTGCCTCACGATGAAGGCGAAGTGGAGAGTAATTAGAGTGCAGAATGAGATGATCAGTGTGAAGGCAAAGTGGAGAGGAAAGTAAGAAATGGGAAAGAAGATATAGAGGGTAGCTGATAACTCTCTATTTTTATCCATTTTTCTATGTTGACAGAGAGCCTCCATCATTTTTGCATCCAACAATTGTAATACCCAATGATAGTCTGAACCCTTGTTTGCTGAATAGCATAACCTTTGAGACCCACACCCCATAAGCTTTTCTTGTTAACTCCATCAGAATAAAAAAAGTTTGGTAAGAAAAAAGGAATACGGAGCGAAAGTTTAGCCTCCAGGTCAAAAATTTGAAAAAATGCAGAAATACTTGTTTCAGCTCAAGAGAACATTTTCGTTTTATATTTCTACTATTAAATTTAAGGAATGTTCTTTATCTGAATGGCAGAATAAGAGGAGAGGGAGAAGTCTCCGGTGGAACTTTAGGGGAGAAGCCTAACCTGTGAAAGAAGAAGCTCTGCAGTGGGTAGCGACCCTAACTGTGAGGCTCTCAATTTTTTAATTTTAAAATAATTCAAATCCACATCATTTAGCCGTGTCAATTAAAAATATAGTCCACCATGCCATGTCAAGTATACACTAAGGTCGTTAGGTCCAATTTAACGGTAAGAGTCTATTTGATTCAATTTTAAAAAAAAAAATAAAGACCTAATTGAAACATCAAAAAAGAAAGAGACCTATTTGAAATTTGGAATGAAAATAAGAACTTATCGAAAGATTAAACATTTAGAAATCAAGTTCGAGAAAAGAATTACCATATAAACGATACTGTATATATCTTTATGCTATGAAAATAAGTTAGACAGAAATTTATTTTCTAATATTTTTTCATCTTTTTTATTTTCTTATCGTTTTTCCTCCAAAACCAACATATATTTACTACGTACTGTCTTTATTTGTGGGTCTAATTCTTTTAATTCTGTGTTACTGAGAACGACGTGTTGCATTATTTTAATTTTGACGTGTAGAAGAAATATATAATGATGAAGGATCAAGTGTTTAAACACATATATGATATTCAAACCCTTGATGCATCGTTTTACTCTTGTTGTGTCAAACGCTAATTAAGGCATTTATCTTTATGCCTGTATAGTAAGTAAAATGAAATAAATGTGTAGGTATAAAATTCAAAACTTAAAAATAATACAAAATTTACAAGTTAAAACTTAGAGGACAAAACAAAACTTCTACTATAAAACTAATAAGTTAATACTTTTTTCTATTCCTACTCCGATATATTTTTTAAGAATAAAATCATGACGAACAAAATTTTAAAGTAGATAATATATTGAATGTGTGATAATTAGCTTTAACAATATTATTCAACCTACTTGATATCAGAACAAAGCAAATGTAAATGTTCAGTATAAGAATTGAGATAAGCAATTTGAAAATGTAATAATGGTAGTGATGGTTTCATAACCATGCAACTATGGCTAGTAATGGTGTGGCCCAGTATGGAGAAATTATAAAAAAAATAGAACAATCACAGAGAAATTTTGAAGAATATCATATTAGAAAGATATAAATAAAATTTAATATGTTGATTTGAAGAACACCTATTAATTCAACAGAAAAGTAAATATAACTGTAAAGTAATGTAAGAAAATTATATAAATTATAAATCACATTAAAGTAATAGGTAAAATTGTAAATAACATACAAATAGTTTGAAAGCAGTGAAATTGTTGAAAAGTAAATAAAAAGAAATATAAATATAAATATAAATCTAGATCTAAATATCATAAAATAAAAGCTATTAAAGATAAACTAAAATAAAGAAATCTAAATGATAGAGTGTACTACTTTAAAATGAAAAATAAAAGCAATAAATAAAAGAACAAAGAAAGATTAAAGTGGTTAGTTATAAAAGGAGGAGTTAAAGAAGTTTATATAGCTTACGTAGAATTAGTATAGTCCTATTTACTTTTATAAGATTATTATTGGGGATTATTAATCCTAGTAGATATAAGATGTGTTCCATTTCAATGTCAAAACTTATAATCTAAATATGTAAATGTTTTATCATTTAAATAATTTATTATTATGAATCTAACTTATGATGGTCGGAGACAGTGTTTGGATTGTGATATAATCTTTTGTATGTGTTTGAGTTATGTCTCGTTATTGTTGAAACTCTGAAACTCATGTGAATCTCCTTCGAAGACGAAGGTGTTAATGAAATTGCAAAAGCTTAAGTGTAAAATGAAGCTTCTAATAATTACACTCAGAGAGCAGGATCAAAGTGTCTATCTCCGTCAACTTTCATCACTATGTATCCACTCTTCATAACCCAAATTTCTAAACCCTTAATTTACATTTTGCAATAACACAACAAACTAATAAATCACTACTACCATGATTTACTTTTTAATATTTTGAATTTATTATAGAAAATTGAACTAGACTTAATATCTATTTCTTTAATTGATATTTTGTGCATAAAACAAAACAAAAAAACAGTTGATTACTATCAGAAGGAGCTACAAAGTTACGTTAAACATTCATGCTAGTGAACCAATGTGATAATATGAAACGCAAGCAAACAGATAGATGAGTACATTATAATATGCACAATCTGACAGAACGCCTTGTTAATAGATTTAGGAGATTTCAGAATGAAGTTGCTAGAGAAGCTTTTCTACAAAGAAAAATCTGGGAATGACCCAGTTGAAAATTATTAAAAAGAAACCATAACTATTTCTCAAGTTCAAATTTTTACTGTCACTTTTTCATCATGCCTTCACCCTTGTGTGATTTGCAGCATTAACATTAACAGGTCTTGTGACCATGTAAATACTCACAAGAGATCGGTATCTTCGTTGCTTCTTCGTTGGAAAAACCTCAATATCATTCCCGAAAATCTCTTGTATTTTCGCCATTATAATATCACTTAAACTTTCATCACCCTTGCTTCTGCTCCGCTTGCTTCCTCTAATGCTGTTGCTCTCCTCTTCACCGCCGAGCTGCATAAGCTTCTGCTCTGCGTCAACCTCAGACTCAGTCATCATCATGTTATGATCCTTCACGCTCGGCAAAGAAGAAGAAGAAGGTGATTCTGCCATTGGATTTTGGTGTCAAACCCTTTGAACTCACTTAACAATTATATACATATGCGTGTGTTTTATGCAGCTCGACAAAACAAATTATATTAGCGTGTTTTGTGGGTACGTGTTGTGTGAGTTTTAATTTAGAAAAAAACGATACCACCTAGACAGAAACCACGAGGTTGGTTCCATGAACCTGGTATTCTTATATTCTTCACTTTAATGCATCTTTGACCGTTCGATTGCTCTCTATCGTCTCATCTTTGACTTATCAGTAGTCGATCCAACGGTTACTAGAATTAGCAAAACTTGGTCTGTAAGGGTTTCGTTTGAATACGTGGAAAGTCCGAAACGGTTTGAGACTTTACTATTTTTTTATCATTGCTCTGTTTGGATTGACCCAAGTCAAGAAATCAGACACACATTAATAATAGTTGCTTCTGTAGAATTTGGAGCAGACTTTGATGGAGATATATGGAATTTATCATTCATATGATTTTGTCCTTTTTTACACAAAAAATGTTTTTATTTTTCTCAGGAAAGAGTCCTCTTGGAAAACTTCAAATCTGTTCAAGTTGTTTTCACAGATAATCCAAATGAAAAATGCCAGATATTGTTGCTTTCTTTATCCAAACTCTTAATTACTTCAATTATGAATAAATCTAAATAAATGAGTATAATGATATTTTCGACCTAAAATCTTAATGTAATAAGTTCTTAGGCTTTTCATGTTTGTATGTTTCTCCTCAGTAATTTATAGTGAGACTTTTACTTTTACTTATGTTTAGAAGAAAAAAAAAACTTTGACGCAATAATTGTTTATGTTCTGGTTTCGATTGTCTGAAACCATTGACTAAGTAAACTTGTTTTCTTTATATAAAAATAATGAAAAGGTTAATTTATGAACAAGCTCTTACAATTTTTCTCTCTCTCTCTCTCTCTCTCTCATTCACTAAACGCGCTTTCATTGGAAACGAAGCCTGTACGCTTATGCAAGTCAGAGAATTTCGAACGTAGAAGCAAAGCAATGGTGTAAAACAATCACGTCACCATTGCTCAGCTCCTTCAAATTCCCTATGATAAGTGTTATACAACACCAAAAATATTTATTTTTGCAAGGAACTTATATCATCGTGTGAATTCAGCATGCCCACAATGTGTTTGCGAAAAGTTTTTTTCCACCATCTCTAAAACTCATCATTCCCCAATTCATACATATAAAAGGTAGTTCGTTTTTTACCTTCATTACATATAAAAATTAACCAGACCGACCAACAATAGTGACAGTATTAGTAGTAATATATAATAACGCTTTCCTCAATATTTATAAAATTATGTAAAATGAAAATGTTATATTTTTGTGATTATTAACTAAAATACTTCAACTGAAAATAAAAATAAAATGGGAATCAAGGGTAAATCAACGTTTAATAAACCAGTTGAACTGATAATTCTTTTATATTTCCACATTTGATCGTTTCAAAATCTCTTCGAATGGCAATCGGTTTGAATTGACTTGAAATTCAAATACGATGAGAAATTGACCTTTTTTTGGAAAATATGCACAATGCACAAGTTTCATTTACCAAACAGCTAAATTGAATAGATTGAATTGCAATGAAGAAAAATTAAAGTAAAAGTTTCGTAATTGAATAGAAAGAAAACAGGAAATTGGGAAGTAAGATTAAGTTGACAACCAGAATGTAAAGAATACCGTTAGAGTTTGTACCTTCGTTAAATACTAAAACTAAAAGAAAGAAGAGTGAATATAGCATTTAGGGAGTGTAAATTGCAAAATGTTTAAATTTTATTCCGGGCTTAACTAGGGTGAGTGTTTTGAGAGAGTTACTCCTTCCACCACCACACAGTGCTATCAACACCTTCTCATTCATCTTTTACTCTTTAATAATATTTAAACGGATATGAATATACGTTAAATTCTTAAACGAATGTCAACATTCGTTAAAGCAGAAACGGATGTCAACATCCGATTCAAAAGCCTTTTTTATTGTATGAATAAGTCACGAGGGAGGGTGCATCAATCTCTAGATATATGCTCAACGAATATCCTGGGAAACATTGGGAATGGTAGCAGCAGTACCAGGAACAGTAATGTCCATCTTTTATTAGTTTTACTTTGTTGACAAGTTTTTCATTAGTTAGTTTTACTTTGTTAATTCCAGTTTAAACACAACTCTTTGTGATACCAAAGAGGAAGAACTCTGCAACGGCTTTCGCTTGCTCATGGACGTGAACAAGGGTCTCGTCACCTTCGAGAGCTTGAAGATCAACAATTACTTGCTAGGTTTGGACGTCAGAGACGATGAGGTCGTGGGCATGCTAATGAAGGGTGATTTGGACGGAGATGGTGCTCTTAGTGAAATGGAGTTATGCATTCTCATGTTTAGGGTCAGTCCTTGTTTGATGGATTCACCTTAAATGTGCAACACTCAAGTTGGTGCAGGATCCATGCTCATGTATAATGTAAAAAAAGTGCTACTTTTACTACTACTATTAGTCTTAACACTCCTTCTTGTTTTCATATTTCTTGAATATGGTTGGACGGATGGCAAGATCCGTGGACCCTCAATTCTTAAATGGAAGTCAACATCCCTGGACGGATATCAACATTTGTTTATCTTTCAACGGATGTTGATATCTGTCTACGGATGTTGACATCCATTTAAGAATCCAATATCCGTCTACGGATGTTGACATCGTTTAAGAATTCAACTCATGTTTACTTCTGTTTAAATATTATTGAAAGACAAAAGAAAGATGAAGAGGTACAAAGAGTAGTATGTGATGATGGAGGGAATAACACCCAATAACAATCGGAGTCATGATTCCACACACATAAATAAAAAGGAATGGATTGTGTTATTTTTCTATTATCCTTTCTCTTTTTACACCCCTTGCTTGCTTATTCTCGTATGATCAGAATTTTATGTTTTGTTTGAAATAAATAAAATAAATAAAAACTTAAGTCTGTTCAGCTAATTGAAGAAGTGATGATAAAATATTTTATATTACTATAATTTTTTTATTCACTTATATATAAAAAAAATATTTGAAAAAAAATGATAGATCCCAAGATGTGGTTGTAATAATTGATTAGGTGATATTTTTAACTTCAAAACTAAAAGAACAAATCATATCAATTATTTTTGTTGAATTGATTATATGAATAAAATCGATTATTTGCTACTCAGTCTCAGTTTTCATGTATCCTTAGGACAATGATCTATTCCTTGGAAGTTATTAATAGGAAATCCAGAAGACAAGCGTGATGAAAAAGACAGGAATGGTGAATGTGGAATGATATAAGAGAAAAAGAAGACATCTGAGGAATAAGAATAAGAATAAGAATATCCATAGTTGACGGTATTACAAATGACGAAAAGGTTTTGAAGAAGAAGAAGCATACCTTAAAATATGACAGGTGATTGTTGAGAGTGCAGATCCCCCATGTTGGAGAGGGAATAATTTATCATTCAATGCCTCTTTCTTATAATACATGAAACTGGAAAGAGAATAACACTAAAAGCCACAGAAAATATAATGAAAGAATAAATGAAAAACCCCTATTACAAGGTAACAATGTGTCAGCCCCCTCTCTCCCCTGCTTCCTCTTTTATCTCTACACACCCGAAAAATAAAAACTTCCATCCCACTGTTTCTTCAACAACACCAGTGTACCTCAAAAATAACTAACACCAACCTTTTTCTTTATTCACGACTCATCACAATTCAATCCACAAATTTCTAACACAGGCCCATCCCTTGACACAAACGGGTTGATTCTGACCCACATCAGAGTCAAGATCGATGCCAGAAGGATTGACCAAACCAATATTATGGTTGGCATTCTGTCTTGTTTCCCAAGCAACCCCTTCAGGAAGGGGTAGAGATGAATGATCACCCACAGAGCAAAGAACAATCTACCAAACAGCGGTCCCCATGAGTCATATCCATTGTTTATGGCATCTGACACTCCAACAACCACCCCGACAATGTTCATTATTAGTAATGTCGTTGGAGGAATCAACAGTGATGTCCACTTGAAGATGTACAGTTCTGAGAATGCTCCATCATCTGCTGCTTTTGATGTCACCGTGAAGTTTGTGTTCACACCGGCCAACACCTTCAGTAAACCCTGAAATAGAGCAAATAGATGGGAAGACACACCTCCTATCACCCAAAACTGTTCGTTCCTCCACCAGTCGTCTATGGAGACACCGCCCCATTGCATCTCCAGGATGCCGGTTGCTGCAATGGATATGAAGAGCCCCATGAACACAAGACTCGCATAATTGCTAATCTGCATTTCAGACGGAACATTTTATGTCAGTAACAAGTTCTATATCTTTCAAGTGCTTGTTATTATAGTATATTGAAGCATACCTCGGGTACAATAAATTTTCCAGTGAGAAGGCATATGGCAGGTAGAGTACAGTAGACAAGCAATGGGAGAGAAGTCCAGGGATATACCACCGAGTTTATGTAGGAAAATCGTTCCAACCATTTCAACCCACCACCATAGCCATACCAGATTGGACAGTGTCTGCTGAAGAAAATCTCGACGGACCCAAGAGCCCACCGAAGAACTTGGTGCAGACGATCCGAAAGGTTGATAGGTGCTGACCCCTTGAATGCAGGGCGCTTCGGGATGCAATACACAGACCGCCAACCATGGCAATGCATTTTAAATCCGGTCAAGATATCCTCTGTCACAGAACCGTAGATCCATCCAACCTGATAATAACCCAACAATTATGAGTACGAGGAAGTTATGCAAGACAAGAACAGTTTTCAAAAACGATTTACCAAAGTTTAATAATACTTACTTCTTTTCCCCAATCGGTTTTGTCTTCATAACCGCAACTGATAACTTGGATGGCTTCTTTTAGAAGTGATGCAGGACTGACGCCCTGTGGAGCACCACCATTTTCCAAAAGTGTTGAGGCTACAAATACTGGAGACTGTCCAAACTTCTTCTCCAACTTTGTTTGAGTCAAATTGGACGTCTTCTCATTATTGGCTCCTAAAGAGAATTCATATGGTATTATTATATTAAGGACATTTCTCACAGTATACATTTTCATTTGTATTTGCAAGGACAACCACATGGTTAAAAATTCTAACCTTCGTTCCCTGCCTCAATATTTTCAAGTGCATGTATCTGCTTTGATGCTTCGCTGTGCTTCACCTTCCTCTTTTTCTCTTTCTTATTGTTGACATTCTTTTTCTTTCTAGAGCCGCAACACAGGCAGCACCACTTTGGCCAACAGTTACAAGTTTTGCTCGGTGGTTTCTTCTTGGCAGGTGCATCGTATCCATACAGTGCATACCTTCTGAAAACACATCCAGTTCCGACATATATTGGACCTTGGATCCCATCCAGTCCTTTCATGTTGATCTGTTTTCAGTTGGTGATTTAGCAATTTTCATACTAAAGGACTGAAAGAAAAACACTTAAACAGGCAAAAATAGGGGAACACAAAACTTACATCGAAAAATACAACGTTTCTGTTTGAGTATCTATCATGTCTATCGATTCCATCAAATCTCTGAGGAAATTGCACATAGCAAACCTTTTTCCCAAGTTGAGGATCCATCATAAAACACATAGCTTCTCTAAGTGCCTTGCTATTGTTTATGTAGTGATCACAATCGACATTCAGAAGATAGGGTGCATTTGTGATAATTGCTGATGCCCGTACCTTCAAATAGTTATTCATCACAACATAAGTTATTAAGGCCAATGGCCCATCGATTGAGAATGAACCAAAATAAAAGTGACTCGATACTTACCAGAGCATTCATTGCCCCAGCCTTTTTGTGGTGATCAAAGCCAGGCCTCTTTTCTCGAGAAACATAGACCAAGCGTGGAAGCTCGTTTCCTTCAACATCACGAACACCATCCTGCCCAAGGAAAACCTGTAAAATAAGAAAGAATGTCAGCATTTCTAACCCAGAAGTTAGTGAAATTTTGGCGACTAGAACTCCAATTCTCTAGCCAAAGCAGGACAGTGGCATAAAGTAAATTAGTTTGAACATCACTCAAAGGAATTTGTTTAAACAAGGAGGACATCATCTCACCAGAAACTCGGCAAACATCATATGCAAAAACTAATTTTGGTCTGTTAAAAACTGATATATCTTCTCACCTGAATCATGCCAGGGTGATCCCTCACATTATTCCCCGGCCAAGGAGTTCCATCTTGCATGGTCCATCCATCCTCAGGAACCTTCTGTGCAGTTGCCACCAAACTGTTAATCCTCACCTTAAATTCTTCATAATCTCTCTGCAAGAACGAAAATAAAAAATGACCATTAGCAGAGTCAAAGGCTTGCATCTTTCAGCACAACAAGCAAATTTCGTAATAGAAAAGGTTGATACCTTCATTGCTCTCCTTTCCCTGACAAATGCTGGATGAACTTTATTTTTCAGATAGTCCATCTTCTGACCAAAATACCACTCTGGTGCCCGTGGCTCAATATTGTATTTCTTAACAAATGGAACCCATCTCCTAGCAAATTCAGATGTCTCAGACAGTGCTTCAAAAGTAAGCATAGCAGCACCATCATCTGACACATAGCATGCCACTTTGTCAACCGGATAATCAACAGCAAGGATAGAAAGAACAGTGTTTGCTGTGATCAATGGAGGTTCTTTCATTGGATCAACAGTACTGACAAAGACATCAATGTTGGACAGCTCAGATGGCTTCCCTTCTTTTTCATACCTGCAGCATTGTTAAAAAGCAATCTTGAGCAACTAGAATTTAAACATGAAAAAATAGAATGCGATATACCTGGGTACAGAATAAATGCAAGTGACGAAATAAAAAAAATCATCAGATGTGGTTGGTAAGCACAATTACCTGAGTGACAAGCGATCAAGATATGTTTCACGCTGTATTGGGTACCACTTTGGAAATTGATCCATTATCCATGATACAGCAAACCATATTTCACAGATGACTGATGTCAACCACAATCCATATGCATCATTAACTGGGTGGAGAATTCTATAATGGAAAAAAAGCCCAAGGATTACAAGACGGAGTACTACAATCATTCTGTAAGGATTTATCTTGCTTGAAGGGATGGGTAGCTTTCGAGAAAGAGGTTGCCTGCCTTCATCCATCCTGGTACAACATATTTATAAAAAATTGTTAACACACAATGCAAAAATATATGTCACAATTAGAGAAATGTAATTATTCTATTCTAGTCAAACTTTCATTCTGTTTCCCCAAGTGAACACACATATACTTTAATACCACACAAATAAAACAAAAGATTGCATGGATATGACGCATGCATGAATCCAGCAACTGCTTATTGAAAGCACATTGATTTCGAGTCTTAATGTCATCCAAATGCAAAACGGATTGGGTTTGATGTTATAAAAAGAGGTGCTCTAGCATCCACTCCATTTATGTAGCATAATAAGAAACTTAGTTAAAGCACATATAAAATGTTGAGTTCAAGAGTTACATGGGCAAATCAGTATCCTCAAAGTCATCGCCAAAACCTCCATCATTGCTCCCTTCATGCTTCACCACCTGAAGTTTGTCACTTTGTCTTTTCTTCCATTCTTCCATGCGGTCTTTCCAAGCCACACTTCCATACCCATACACAGCAATATCTTTCTTGGGAACCATGGGTCTGGGTTGCACTACATAATAAAAGAAACACCAGTTCACAATACGACACACAAGGCAATTTAACAATGCAGAAGTAGACAATTGTAAAGCACTTACATGGAATAGATGGATCGCTATAAGGCATTGGATGGACTCTATTTCCATGATTCATATATGGTGGAACGATTAGCGCATGTCTATCCGAAGATATCTCAGGATCCTATAAATGTAAAACACGGTAATTCATTAGTCAGTTCCCCGGGTGAAGTGATCCCCACTAGAAAGACAATCAGACCCGCCAAGTTGAAAATTCAAAGATAAACTACCTCCTCCCCATAAGTTAGGAGCGGTATTTCAGAATTGAGAGGGGCTGAACCATGCTCCAAGTTTGTAGCAATGCCAGATACATTATTAGAACCTCGTCCAGTGTTAGGACGACCAGAATACAAGGATTCCGACATTGGCTGTGTGCCCAAAGCATCAAAATCCCCATAATCAAACTCATTATCCAAATCATCAGCACCATCTTCATCTTCATCACCTTCAACCCTGGGACTACCTGCAATTCATTCATCGGTAGTTATGTAAAAAAAATTCAACAGCGGAAACAAGATACCAGAGTCAAGGCAAGGAACACAAAACCAATCTCACCTTTGATACGTTTGTATCTAGTCTTGCACTGAGGACAAGCCTGATTTCCTTCGCGCCTTTCGTACTCATAACAAGGCCTGCAAACTGGGAAAGCACACTCATTGCAAGCAACAAAGGGCTCCCCATCCACAGTGACCTCTATCTCATCCCCACAAATCTGACATATCTGTCCACTCAGCTCTCGAACAGACTTAATCTGAGCAGAAACAAACAACGAAAACAAGAGTTCAGTGTCATTAGCGCTTGATTTACAATCCCTTGAGAAACTAAACAACCCGATTGCATTTCACATTGACAAAATCCTACCCAACTAAGGTCGTACAAATCCAAGTCACAGTCGGGGAAAGAGACAAGTTAATTCACATACACGCCATTGATCTTTTCAAAGCGAACCATATCAACATCAAATCTTTAAGTTCAAATAACTGATAAGACAATTGGTAATTGTTCCACCCTCACTAATCAACCAGTCTTCAACTGATATAAGGAGAGAAACTACACACAATAAGTGTAAAAATGTTCACACATTGTGGACACACTCCAGAAGGGTCAACCCTCAAACCGCACCACGATCAATTAAATCTGAGGTTCATCACCCAAAACTCCAATTTTCAATTCACAATTTGTTGATAAAATGAACCCACTCTTCATAAACTAATAGCTTGAAACAAGAACAAGATAACCTCAGACGCGGCATTAAACTGTTGCAAGAGACCACCGACAGTGAGAGATACACGAAAGATGGACACTTTTAGAGGGAGAAAATGAGATCGGGGGGAGAGAGAGAAAAAAACACAAAAAATATAAGGACCAAAAAGTCCTAAAAACCCTATACAGTCCATACGAGATGAATGAAAACAGAGATAGATAGAGATTACCCTTCCATTCTCATCGGCATTGATGAGCACAAACTCGTTCCTGTTGTGGGAACCAGCAACGAGTCTACCTCCGGTGTGCATAACTGTCTCTTGAACTCACAAGTGTTCTCGTCGTTCTTCAAATCCACAGAACCCTCTTCGCTTCAGAAGAAAAAGATTCACTCTTGCATTGCTCAACACCCCCACATCACACCCACTTCCCCCACACAAAACCAAAACCCAAAACCGGATCCAAAATCCCTCCTTTTCCCCCCACAGGTAATTCCCAATTGCGGGCAAAAATACAAAAAGAACACCAAAACACAATTCCTTTTCTTTTAAATAGAGCGAGAAAGAGAGAAAAAGAGAACTGCGTTGGGGTTGTGCGTGCAGTGTGCACTTTGATTCCTTGAGAAGATAGCCACCGTCGGCTGGTCCTAATCCGTGCCAATGCTTTAGAGAGAGAAAGTGGTGAGAAGAGGATATAGAGAGAGAGAGAGAGTGTATGTGTCTGTGTGTGAGTCGAAATGAAGACGCGTAAGAGAGAAGGAGATACAACACAAGCGAAGAGAGATGGAGGGGGGACAGAGAGACAGAGAGATCGAGAGAAAAAGTAATCAAAGCTGGGATTATTAAAAAGAGGAAAAAAAACACACAGACACCGAAATTATAATAAAAAACAAATAATAAATAAAGGAAGAGAAAAAAATGAAAATGAATGAGTTAGGAGTTGGAGTTAGTAAAGAGTGAGGTGGTAGGTGGGGCCAAATTCGGGGTGGTGGTGGCGATGGCTGTGTCCCACCGGAGTTTGGTGAATAACGCTAAAGCCAACAAATTTATTACATTAAAGCGTAATTTGCATTAAAAAAAAAAAATCGTCGGCGAAGGTGTGTTTGGTTTAGAATTGTGGTAAAATTGGAAAATCCAGTCTCTTAATTTTTTAAAAAAATTAATCTTGATATTAATAATATTATTTAATTTTGTAATTGGGGTGAGATCAGAATTGACTGGCATTTGTTAGATTGGAATAGAAAGAGAGAGAAAAGGGTTGGCAAGGAACTGGCAAGTAGGATTATCTCACGCGGTTCTTCTTTACAACTATACACTCCACACAACACAACAAAACAAAACAAAACACTCTCTCTCTCTACACATGATGAAATTGGGTTTGTGTATGTTTCTGGTACGAAGAGTCAAACCATGTTGTTACTACAATTATTTACTTAAAAAATTAATAAACTTCATTTTACATTGTTTATCTTTATATTCTGTCCTTAAATTCAATTCTGGAACGTATCTTATAAGTTAACAAAAATTCAAAAATTCAAACAAGATTTCTCCCTTATGTGTTTCTGATATACCTTTGTCGTAGAACATAGTGTTTTGTCTGTGTTGTGAATGTAAAGGACCTTCTCTGAGCTCAGTCCTTTCACTTCTGATCTTCAGTTCCACATTTTCAGTTTTTCATTCATGCTTTCAACCTTTTCCTACTTATTAATTTATACCTTTGCAAATTAATATTGTTTCTCTTATTAATTTATTATTTACTTTAATGATGTTTATAATATTGTAATTTTTGCATGTTACATTGAACTAAATCTACAAGAATCCCAACCTTCTAATTAATAATAATATTATAAGTATTATGTTTTCCCCACTACCAATAAAAAATAATCGATTCATCAACTATGCACCAGAAAAAAAAATGTAGATTTTTTTTTTCATCCCAACACCTCAACAAAAATCAATGTTTAAAATATTTAATAATCTGAACTCCTGAACCATAGGAATCATTTTTACTTTAATTATTGGCTAATTCTATACGAATGTAACTATTTCATTTTTCTTGCACAAGCTATGGATCGTGCTTCGTATACTTATTATTATTTATCAGTTTGGCAAACTTACATTTACTATATAGTGTGATGTTTGAGATCATAGAAACTATAAAGTATAAAATATATTAATTACATCAAATCGTAGAATGGCAGAGATTAATATAAAATGAAGCATGGCAATAGTTTATTGACCCCTAACATACCATTTGGACAAGAAGAACATGTCAACTCTTTTATTCCATTCAACATGCATGTGCAGTGAGAAGAAAATTAACCTAATTGCTGTCAAAAGAAAAAAATTAATTAGTTAATTAATTAAATTACTGCAACTTGACACAGAAACAATAAGCCTTTAAGTGCGATTAACACAAACCAGAAATGCAACACTCTGTAGTTGACATTTTCGTTTTACTGAAATCAAATACCAACTGCAGCACATTTTAAATTGCAAAGTTATTTAACAAAAACATATACAATGTGCTTTCATTTTATTGCTTTTTTTTTTCTTAAAAAATAATTCCACATTTATTGTCAAAGCTGACTCATGAAGCAAGTGAACACTTGCTTTGGGATCTCAAATATAAGGTTAAAAATGCATTTATTCTTTACATTATTTTCTCGAAAAACCAAATTAAAAGTTCTTACTTTACTTCATAACATTTGTTTAAAATTTTCATTTCTAATTAGCAAATGTTCTATCTTTCAATTTTACCTTTCAATACTTATCGTTATTGATTGAATATACAATATAAGAAATTCGATAAATCACAAGTAAATGTTATCATCAATGTCAGTAATGATTTATTATCAAATAAAAATAATTATGATAATGTACCAGTTCATTTTACGTATCAAAAAGACTAGTTCAAACAAGACTAATAACTTGGTGAATTTCATTGAAAAAAAAAAGAATAACCAAAATGAGTATTCCACAAGGCAATTAATAATTAGACTATAAATTGTTGGTATTTAGATTTTTTTTAACATATAATAATAATAATAATATATATAATAATTTGAGTGTATATCGTGTAGTAGAAGGGTTGGAGTTGTTGGGTTAGATGTATGTATTTGATTGACTTTGGGTCCATTGGCTAAACTTAATTGTTAACTTTTTAGTTATAATTTGTGTTAAATTCTTAACCAGTAACATGGGTTAGCCAACCCATTCATAATTGTCCTTCACAATATTCTCTTTTCAACTTTTCTTATATGACTTCAAATCACACATAATTTCCAGCTGTTCTTCTTCACCAAAAAAAATAAACCATTTATTATTGCTTTTCAATCTCTGGAAGTCTTGGTCATTGTGATTTTTTCTTCTTCTTTCTATCATTGTTCTGTTTTATAATATTATTCTAATTAAAATCGTATCTTAATATATATTTTATAGTGTAAAATTTCTTAGGCAGTTAAATAGTAAGAATTTAACATCGCTTTTTTAGATAGATACTATCAAATTCAATTAACTAATTAATAATAATAATAATTAATGATATCAGATCATTTTAAGCTTTTTTTTTCTTAGAAAAAATACAAGTTAAGAAAATCAAATTAAAACACGATATAAAATTATAATTATTGTCTTCTAAAGATTACACTTATTTTTAACTAGACGGGATCAAGTCGAACAAATATTTGGCATCATCATATATTTATTACATGATTTAGTTGATACAGTTGTATATTTAATATTTAATTTAATATGTTATAATAATAGTGTGTATGTTGATTTGCATGTTGGGTGGCAAACTGTGAGTATAAAAAATTTTGAAAAATAAAAAACAGTAATGTTTTAAAATAGTTACTCAATATAATAAATATTACTTAAGTCTATAATTATATTATCCTAATAGGGTAATCTGATTACCTTAATTATGAAAACTCATATTATCCTAAACCGGTAATGTAATTAATTGTGTTATGGAATAAGGTAATTGAGTAAAACAGTGATCCAATGTGAATGTAATGTAAAACATGTCTTTTTTGGTGGAGCAACTTAATTACTTTCTTTATTTTAATTAATTAAGAAAACACAACAAATTAAATTAATAATTGGCATAACGTCACGGTGGTATCCTCTTATTTTATTTATTTATTTATTTTATTTTTTTACTCTTTTTATTAGAATATTTGTTCCTACTTTTATGCCACATGGGCAGCTTCCCCTGTCGGTGGTGATATTTTAATAGAATGATGAATAAAAGATAAAAAATAAATTAAAAAATGTCGTTTTCCTGATTCATAAAAGGTAGTCCACGTCACGAAAAAACAACTGTGATGGTGATTTTGGTATGATGACTCTCATAATAGTGCCATGAATCAGTATTATCTGCTTTTATTTTATTAAATATTAATTATCAATTGAAAACATGATATTTTTATGTTTTTTTTCCAACTAATTAACAATATTTATTAATTAATAAATCAAGGTTTTGTTAACTGATATAGTAAAGTCAAGTCCTATAGTCGTACCCACTTTAAAGTTAGCGTCACACTCTGCACGAAACCTACATCTATTTAATTTTCCTTTCACCTATCACACTATTATTATTAAATTTATAAATAAATAATGATTTGATAAAAAATTATAGCTGCATTTTTTTTAATATTTATTATTTTAAGGTAAAACAATTTCTGTTCTCAGGTAGTTAAAATTATTTTAGATGTAAGTCTTAAAACTATACTTAAAATATTATGAAAGTATAAAAAACTGATGTTATTGTGATATTCTAAATAAATAAATATATATATATATATATATATATATATATATATAAGGTTTATTACTTTAAATTATTAGCAATTTTTCATTCTTTAAATCTTTTAATAGTACATATGAATCACTCATTATAAATAAAATTTTATTAGGTTGTTACATAAAAGTGATGTGATATATTGTTTCATTACAATGTTAAATGAGCTAGAGTGGTGACATAGACATACTTATAATATTAACTAAAAGCGTTTTTATATAATTTAATGTGATTATGTACATGTTAGGGTCTTTATAGTTCGTCAACATAAAAATTAATTGCAATTTTATGTAGATTTAGTATAAAAATTGTATTAAATTAAATTGTTATTTTTAGCTTTGGCTTGAATACTTTTTGCATAACAAGATTAACATTTTTAATTAAGAAATATACAATTGTGGAAAAAATGATTGGGTTTATTTTGATTTCATTTAGATTGTTAATACAATTTATTGAATTTTGAAAAAATAATGAATAAATCATTAATTATCCATATAATTACATAAATGAGTTTGATATTATCTATTTTTTACCTTTCATAATGCACGAATATGTTTATATATAAATCGAATGATAAATAAATTATTTTTGGTGATTATGCAATGATTTCTTTCAACGAATATAAAATGAAATGCCTTGTTTAGATGAAATACCAATAATAAAGTCATGTGACATAAAAAAAACATGTAAGATAATTCAGTGAGAATTTTATGTTTAAAAAACACTTAAATTTATACTATAACAATTTCTCAAACTAGAAAACATGTTTCCAATTTCTAAATTTACTCTTTTTCTTAAATCTACATTGTATGTATTATTCATTTAAATAATTACATTGTTCTAAACATTTTATTTTGTTTTAAAACAAATCAATTAAAGTAAGTGTTTGTTACAATATATATTGTTTAGACTGTAAATTTAAAGTTGACTACTTATAAAATAATCATAGTAAATGCTATAACAAAGCACCAAACAGAGTATAAAACAATCATAAATTAACCCTTAAAACAGGAGAACACGTGACATTAGTTACTGTATATTCATGTCTTCGATAAATTAATGATTAATGTAACTTCATTACATGTTTCGATTACTAGAATAAGCTGTTGCTCTTTTTAACAAGTTTCATTAAGGTATTCTAAGCATTAAAAAAATAAAGCCAACCCACTTGTTTATCTTAGCTTATCACAGTATAGTTAGAGTGAATCACTTTTTATTTCTATAAAATTTACATAGATTAGTTTAATCTAACATAGGTTGATAAGTGAATTGTGATACTATTCTTCTAAGCTATACTTTTTAATAGATAAAGAATAAAATTATATATATAATTTTTATTTATTTTATTTATTTCACATCTATTTTAATTTTTCAAAAATATTTTTTATGTATGTTTTTTAAGAGTGTAAATATGATAAAACATTTTGATAAAGAATGCATGAGAATAGGTTTATCATAATGATAAAGGTAGGTAAATTATCATTTATTTACTCCGGTAACAAAGTTTTGTCTTCCTCTATTTGGAGATTTGAAATAGAAATGTGCTACCATATCTCATTAAAGTGAGATTTTTATTGTATAGATTAATATTTTTAAAAATATGATTTGTTTTGGTATATATTTAATTTGTTGAAGTTAACAACAATTTAAATTTATCTTACTAATAAAAAAACATTTTAAGTCTCTCAAAATTTAAATATGTATACAAGAAAACAAACTTAAAAAATAGATATTGATATTTTTTAAAATAAAAAATAATTATTTAAGTTTTTTATTCTGAAAACATACTTAAACAATATTTTTAAGTCTGTTCTTGATTATAATACTTAAATAGTTATTTGTGAAATATGTTTGAAGACTAAAAACTTAAATAATTATATTTTAACCTATGTTAAACTTTTAAAAATTTAAATTGATATTTTTAAGTATGTTAGTTTTATAATAGATTAGATGTTTTTTTACCCTTTTTTAAATTTTCACATTCATGATATTCCATACACAAATAATAGATTTATACAACACATTATCAACTACTTTGTATGCATAAGCAGTTGCGAGTTACATTTCCTTCTTAAACGGTGACGTAATGAAGAAATACCAACATGAATATTAGTGTTGTCCTTAACTGTGGATTTGAAATAATTATATTATCATGTTTTTTTAATATGATTACTTTTACATTTTATTGGTATTTTTATTATTGTATTTTTCAATTACTTATTAAATAATTTTAGAAAAAAAAATATTTTATCTTTTATTGATATTTTTATTATATTATGGTTAGATAATTTAGATTTTATTTGATAATTTTGAAAAAGATAAATATTTAAATTTTATTAGTGGAATAAGTGAAAACTTTAGAAGAACGATGAATATATATCAAATATATGAAATTTCATAAGATTAAAAGATATGAATATAAGATATTCAAGTAAAATTCATTTAAGTATAAATTTCATGTCAAATATAATTGAACCAGATTTAGAAAAACATTAAATAGAGTGAGTACATTACAAATTTTGAAAAAAATATTTTGAGAAATATGGAGTTATCCTTAAGGGAGGGACATAAGAAACACATTATGGAGATTGTCATCGTCATTATTTTGACCATCTATCAATTTTTTATTTTTCATAATGTTTATGAGTAACTAATTTTCTTATTCATTAGAATTGGATGTAAATATATCTTTACTTCTGATTTCTATCATTAATATACTTATTTTTCCTACTCTTGTGTTTCATTCTCATTTTTAACTACATGATTATTGATTGCATATTTGTTATATTTAAATTATTGGAAAATAATTTAGAATCCTGGATATGATAGAAAAACTAATTGATTTTGCATCTAGACATAGAGCTTAAAGATTAGTCATTCAAAAAATCCAAACTTAATGGAAATCTTTGGTATAAACACCTAAAGAATTGGGGTTTTTATTAGTAATCTTTAGACTTTTCACTAATGAATTGGGGCTTCTTAACTTGAGGTGTGAATGTTAGAGTTAAATTAAGGCTTAAATGCTTACTTGGTTCCTATGTTAAGTGGGTTTTTCATTTTAGTACCCAGTTTTAAAAGTGCATACATTAAGTCCCTAAGTTTTCAAAATTGTATAACTGAAGTCTTGCCCCTTAAGTTGGTAGTAACGATGTTAAATGTTAATTGATGTGGAAAAATACATATCCAACGTGGAAAAATTTAAATACTTTTATTTATTTACCTTAACCAATTTAATTATTAATTTTTTTTCAATTATGTTATAATTTCCTTGATGCAGTATAGGGTATGGCATCTTTTTCATCAATTGTTACCATAGTTTAGTCAGAGCCTCCTTTTTTCAGACCCACTCCTCCTGCTCCTCCCTTGGCATCCACACCATTTTCATTATCTACGTCACCGGGCCAGTTTAACGACCCCTTAGTGCCTCCTCCTCCTTCCAATTCCCCACATGTTGCTGGACCTTTCCCGCATTTTCTGATTGCACAGTTCCCCTGGTAGATCCAGGTCAAGCCAGATCGATGAGGAACCATGAGAAGCACAGCGAAAGACAGAGAAAATAGACAGTAAACCCTAGATTGAACGTTTATTTGGTGTAATTTCTAGGGTTGAGGATTTGGGATGTTTTAATCGATGCAAAACCCTAAATGAAGCAGAGACCATAAGATGGACCGATTAAATGGTGGGAAGAAGAGATTGATCGGAGGAAAACCTTTAAATGGAGTACAGGAAGATTTAAATGGTGGAAGTGGCTAAAATCTGATTTCAATCGGTGAAATGGAATGTAAATGAGATTCTAATCGGACAGAGATGAAGGAAATAAGATCTAAGGGAAGAATGAGGTGCAAAGTCGAAATCAATCGGTGGATTGATGACAAACCTGATGGAAGAGACTGTCCTTGGCTTGGATTTGTGATGGATTCGAGATTTGGTGAAGGCGAAGCCAACAATGGAGGTCGTCGGGGAGAGAAGGAGCTGGAGAAGGCGATGAAAAAGGTGGACAAGAAGGCGAACCGGGTGTTGATACCCGTGTTGAAGGTGTCGAAGGTGGAGCTAAGGCGAAGACGGGAAGAGGAGCAGGCGGAGGAGGTGAAGAAGCGACAGAGTCGCACTACTGTAGAGGATGAGTACAAGAGAATGGGGATTTATTTCCCAATTAAAAACCCTAAACTTTCAATATACACGTAACATAAACTATGCCTGCCACGTCAACTGAATTTAGGTCAACTACATGCCACGTCAACATTTCTTTCACAGCTCACATCCACAGTCACTTCAACGTTATCAATTTTAACACCATTAAACGGATACGACTGAAGTTAAACAATTTTTATAATATAGGGACCCAATGTCTACACTTTTAAAACCGGGTACTAAACTGAAAAGTGCCACTAAATATAGGGACCAAGTAAACATTTAAGCCTTAAATTAAAGGTATATTATTTGGTGTTTTTACATTGAATTGATGTATGAAATCTAATTTCAGTGAAGTCTCTACCATATAGTTAATTTCATGAATTTAATTGATTTCTAGAATTTAGAATTATTTGATTAAAAATCAATATTTTTCATTATTTCAAAGTTTTTAGCCTTTGTCAATAAATAATCATAGTTTTTCTGAACAAATGTCAGTCTTTTGGAAAAACAATATCTGGAATTTGCACTTTATGATTTATGTGATTTGGTACACTTGCCAATAATTAATAAAAATATGAGAAGAGAAGAAGAAACACAATTTCAAACCTTCAGATCTCACAAAGAACTATCACAATTCTGTTTGGGACTAACATTGAGGTTCCAAGCATGTAGCACAACAATATTGATGGACGATAAGGTTTGCCAAGGAGGTACGATGATTGTGAAGAATAAGCCTCAAGCGAAGAGGAGGTGCCACACATGCTTCTAGAAACTCCAATGACGGTGGCAGTTTGATTATGAAAAGTTAACAACGACAATGAATCAAAGAGGAATAAGGCATTACTTAGTGGTCCAATCTCGTGGAATGAAGAAGAAGAATCTCGTTTATTTTGGGGAAGAAAGTAAATACATGCGCATGAGGAGAAAATAGTAAGCCATATATGAGATTTGCTTTATTTAGAAGACTTACAATTTAAGTTTGTTAGTTAATATACTTAATTTAAGTTTGCTGAATCTAAGCATGTTCTAAAACATACTTAGAAAGCTCAAAATAACAAACTTTAAAAAACATATTTTGTGGTAGTGTTTTTTCTCTCAATCATTTCAATCATATTTTAAAGATAGAATCATGACAAAACTCATAGTTCTTAAAAAAAATAATACCTCAAATACCATTAGTAACGTTTGAATTCAAAGTGTGAGTTTAAGTCTCATATTGCATAAAAATGAGAAAGTAGAGCACCATATAAGGTTGAAGATCCATTAACTCGTTACTTTAAGATTTTGTGTAAAGATTAAAGTTAATGTCTTATGTGGTTGGACTCATATCTCATTGATAACGGTTGAATTTGTCGTTATTTGTGATGCCATTTTGATACAAAATAATCATTTTTTACTTTGAAGCTTGCTTAAGCTCTTGTTTTAGTTGAATTTGGTAAATAAGTGAAGAGAGATTATACTTTATGATTTTGATCACTAATTCCCTCAATTTTGTAGGTTATTGGTATGATTGAAGATGAACAAAAGTATCAAGGACTTGAAACCCAGAAGGGACAACAAAAGCACCGAAAAAGAAGGCTGAAGAAGGCTCATAGGGCGCTTGATTTCCCATTAGGGGCGTTGAGCGCCACTCACCTCGTAAGCATGCATGAGCTCCCTCTTTAGGGGTGTTGAGCGTCAGTTGATTGTCACGCAGGACGCCTGATTGCCCTTAGCGAGAGCACTAAGGGTCAGTCTCTTCAAAGTCAAGCCTGGTTGCCCTTAGTTGGGGTGCTGAGCGCCAGCGATGTTGGCCCATGATGCAATCTTGATCTATTTAAAGGCTTATACACACTAGGGTACACATCTTTGAACGACTGAAGCAAGGAAACACTATTTTCGACCCTTTGAAGGGAGATTGAGCATGCAGAGCTTTCCTTCTCACTTTCTAAGGTTTCCATTTTTTCATTCTTCCATTGTAAGCCAAGGTTCTCCATGACAATGAAGAACTAAACTCATTTGTTGTTGGGGATGGTGTAACCTCTAAACTTTCATGTCTTTGAATATGATTTAAACATTTTATGCTTCTTTCACTGAATGTTAGTGAATTTCTCTTATTCTTAATGCTTGTTATGTTTTGGCCATTCATGACTTGATGTTTGATTTATTTGAGTATTGGAAAATATCTTATGAATCATCATCTAGAGGACTTCACCCAAAGAGAATATTGTATAGGGATATAGATAGGACGTTTGGTTGTCTTAAGCTTGTTTTCTTAATGCGGAATTAATTATTAGGGACTCAAGGAATTGAAGTCTAATAATTAAGACTAGGCTTTTTACGCCGAGGGATCAGGTTCTAAGTAATTTCGTAAGTGACATTAACATTCCAATGAAGAAGATGAATTCTAATATGCATGAAAATGAAGTAGGTGAAATCTAACCCCAACAACATCATCATCTCATATTATCAACTTCATCCATTCATTCTTGTGTCAAGCCTCAATTGATAAATTTGCATTCATGTTTACTTTTGTTGCATTTGCATTTAAACACCAACAAAATAACTTTTAAGTCTTAATTAAGGTATTACACAACTGTTAATTAACATGAGTCTCTTGGGAAACGATATTTGGTCTTACCATTTGATATTACTTGATACGATTTGGTACACTTGAAAATGAGTTAACATAAGTCTAAGTCCTATATTAGATAAAAAATAAAAATGAGAAAGTAGAGCACCATATAAGGCTGAAGATCCATTAACACATTGCCTTAAGATTTTGAGTTGAGATTGGTGTCAATCCCTTACATTATTAGACTCAGGTCTCATTGCCGTTGTATCTCCTTAGTAAACGTCCTCCCTCATTAACGCAACAATTAATCCTAATAATATCATATCTTATTCATTTCTCTATAATTTCTTTAATCTCTTATTGACTTCAACTTTAAAAAATCCATGCAAGTAAATGTGTATGTGTGATACACACAATTGGAGTTTTACTAAGCCAACTTTAAAAAATCCATGCAAGTAAATGTCTATGTGTGATATACACACAAAATTGGAGTTTTACTGCAAAACACATGTTAAAAGGTTTGATATTAACTTAGAGACCAATTCAAAATACTTATTTTGTATTTTTTACCATCAAAACATTTTATTAAGTGGTAATCCACTTTAGATCATTTTAATCTTAACATTGGATCATGGAAACACATAATTTGGTCACTTAAACATTGAGAAAGGAGTTTTCTTGATGTTTATACAACTCAATATATTACACAATAAGTCTTCCTCCTAAAGGTTGTGTTCCTTTTGAGAGATGGATTTGGCAGAGAGAGTGAATGAATTTGAGGGGATTTGAGAGTGAGTTGATTGTTATTTTTTTTTAAGGGATTTAGAGGTGAGTAAGGGTGAATTTGGAAGTAAATTTTGTGAAAATTAGTATATAATTTGACCGATGTGACATATAAAAGAAATTGTTTAGTTGGTAGAAATTGAAGATTATCAAAATATCCTTAATAGTATAAGTAATATAAAATGATAATTAAAAAATAATTTTTAACATGAAAAAGGAATATTATTATTATTATTATCATTATTTATTAACTATTTTGGTTAGTTGATCTTAGCTGAAATTATAATTTTTAGGTGAACATAGAATCAAATAACATATTCCAGGAACTGAATATGCTTTTTGGAATTGAATAAACCACTATATGCAGAATCTTACTGGAATTGAATATGCAAGTAGTGAAATCAAATACACTTCCAATATGTTTCGTTTTGCTTAAATCAAATATATTGTCCCCAAAATTGATTCCACCTACAACTCCACGCTTTAGAACTTCAATTTTTTGAAGTAAATACGAGGGTTATTTGGACATTTCATCCTAAGTCACTGCAAATTTGAGCAAAGTGACAAGATTTCAAATCTCACCCATCTCTCAAATCTTCGTTTTTGTGCACCCTCAAATCACACCAAATGAACACATTAAATCTCGCAATTCCATATTCATGTATCAAGGTGCACAACATCATCTATACAAATGAACAACTTGACACTTTATGTGTTATTATGATCTTTTTGTAGATATATGTCGATGAATTTCTCAATTTTATTGATTAATTATATCCCAAACGTAGAAAGGTTTGTAAATTAAATTATTATAAATAATTATAGTGAAACACCTCGATATAAAAAGCTTAGAATAAATACCAATATACTTCTAATGTGATTTTGTTATAATAACATTTAAGTGGAATTATAAAAGTCAACATAAATGTGATATTAATAACTTATTTTTTGTTATACAAACATTATTACCCGTGACATTTACTTACTACGACAATTCTGAAGATTGAATTTAAGGCATGATGTACACAACATACATTTTTATTTAGAAATTAAACACAAGATCCAATTTAACTAACATTTTACTTCATCCGAAACATTTCTTAAAAACCAAAGTCTCTCTCTATGTATAATGCACATTTCAAAAGAAAAAAAAAACAACCACACAAATAATTGAAATAAAGTGATAGTATATATAATTTTGAAGATCTCCCAATATTAATTTTGTATATAGTTAAAAGTCAATAATTTTTATAATGAATTACTTTAAAGTGAAAGTGACACGTAGAATAACTTACTTTTAATCAAGGACATATAACTCTTTAAACAAAGGCGCGGCAGCAGAAACAACAGAGATTTTGTTTCATAAAACTTGCTCCATCCCACTCTTAATGAATTTGTCATTCGTTTTTTGTTTCAAAATTTTAATTAATGAAACGTTAATTTGGGAAAACGCAAGAGGGCATAAAGGTCATAAAACGGGGTCGTTTTCATGCGTAGAAAAAAAGAAAAAAAAAGTCAAAATTCGAAGGGGCTCCTTTTTTGAATAAAAGAAAGAGTTAATAAAAAGAAGGCGAAGAGGCATTAGTTAATAATAATTGAATTTGAATTTCATTTGTGATTCAAGCATGATACACGATACATGATGATATATTTTTTCACTTCAATCAAACTTTTATGAAACTTTTAATCATTTGTGATGGCTTGAGGATGATATTAAAACAGGTCAATCTTTAAAGGAAGTAGGAAAAAGTTACGAAAGAATTCCATATTTCTACAACAGGATTATGAACATTCGTCCATATTTGACATAAGCTTAATGTGTGGGGAATGGAAAAAATAAGAAAAAGGTGATTAGAATTAGGTTTGGATTAGGGTTAGTGGATGGTGTAGTTTTTTGTAACATAATAAGAAGGCACGTTAAAAAGCATGTGAGGGAGGTGGGGCCAAGACAACCTAGCAAGTTCCAATATCATAATTTAATGTGGGCCCGTGAAGAACAAGAGATTACAGCTGGCGATGTTGTGTTGTGTTGGGTGGAAAGTGAAGTGTGAACCACACGATGCCCTGAACACTGTTCATTAGACACTACCGCACCAAATCTATACCGCTTTAAACAAAAACTGGGGCACTATGTCGGGGCCAACATATTTTACATTTTCAATCTCATCAATCACTCCACCGTAGTAACTTAGCATTCTACATAAATGTTTTTTTTTTTTTTTTTGTACGAACTTTGGCATCAATGCCATGGTACGATGCTTTCTTTCCTATAACTGCAGCCCCTGCTAGAGGTAGCCACTACTGAAATAAGAGTTAAGGCACAAAAACTGGGTATTTTTCTTTATATTTATTTATGAAGGAAATTGATTAATTGTTATTATGGAATGGACCAGGGATTGGATTTCAGCTATATATATATATAGATAATTGGTTGGACGCTGGCTACCTATCAAAACAAAAGTGTCGGTGCCACTTTCTTCTTATTATTCTCTCTCTCTTTTGTTTTATTAAAATATATTTTGCTTTGTTTGTGGATTTTTTATTTTTATTTTTGTTGAGTTGCTTTAAATAAAAATACAAAGGTTCTACACCACAACAAGTAAAGGGTCTTCATTATTATAATTGGACAACTCCATATACAAGTCTACCTGGTTCATTGAAATGTAAAATTGGACACACCACCTACTTTTTAGAGTATCTCAATACTCAATTCAATATATACTACATTAGATCGATTGGTATTACATGTCCATCAAACTCTATTTTATCTCTGTTGACCACCACCAATATAACATGCATCCAAATCAACCCTCCAATGCCTTTCAGCATTTCGCATACGTCATTGTCATTTTTCACCAAATAACTATTCATTTCACCACTCCGATTCCAACTATTCCATATTTTCTTCAGAAAATTAACTAGTATATTACATTTGATACCAAAGCATCGAATACCCATCAGAAAAATATCTTAACGAGATACGGAAATTATACGCACTACATAATTCTATCACCAGCTGCATCAAAACAGTACGGTGGCTCCAGGCATCGGAATAAAACCAGCAGCATAACATAATCGGTTAAAGTTGCCAATATGTACCAAAACGACGATTGCGACTAACTCCTTTTTCTTAACTATTTACGTTCGTGAGAAAGATAAACTTTACCTAAACAAATTGATGTCTAAACCGTGTTCCTTTGACATCTCGATTCTGAAATATGTTTATATTCAATATAAAATTTGATAAATATTTATTTACAAGATGCAATCATGACCATGATAATGACCATAACTGCCTCTATTATCATTATTGTTATAATTGCAGGCCACATGAATAAGAGAATCCTTCTTGCAGGGAAAGTGTGACAGCCAGATTAAAAAAAATTAATCAAAACAAGAACAATACAAGTTTATATCTTTTTTGGCTGGACAAAATTAGGATCACGTTCGCCCAGATGCAAGAGCAACTGTTTTAGCTCTAGCAATTAGAGATTTTTAAGTCCAGAGGTCCAGTATTTTAAGAAAAATTGCATTAGGGACTTCAGCTTCTTTTTTCTTTTCCTTTCTGTAGTAAGACTTGAATCCAAACATGGGGCACAAGTCGCCGAATTCCTTTGCTTTCAAATACGAACACAAAGCACACGTGTTGACTAATACCCACCGTGCCGGTTGATTTATACATAAATTATTAAAAAGAGAGAAGAAAAAATATTGATAAGATTTTAGTGCTTAGATCCATTGTATAGTAAAAGGATTCTGGATGTCTAATCATGTATCGTTTATTTTGTCAAAAACATTGATATTACGAACAAGTTTATTGACTGGAAGAAACATGACAAGCGGAAGAGACAGCTAAGGTTTATCATTGAGTTTAACTAACAGAGCCTTTATAATTATAATTAACAAATATGAAAAATGTTACATGATTGTAAATGAAATAAACAGTCCAAAACGTCTACATCAATAACTTGAGCGAGTGTCTTTTTCCCTAGTTCAAACGAAAAGCCCACAAATAAGAATAACTGTGTGCAAGTCTCATCTATCCGCTTTCACCTTATAAGCTTTGTAAGATCACTGGAAAAATAGAAGCCACCGACTGGCTTGATTCAAAACATAGATTTGTTGCCACGTAACAGCATCGCAGCCTCTTTTGTTCACCGACTATACCACTAAAATCCCAAGACATAACGGATAGAATACAAACTCATTTTCACAACGTAACGGATATAATACAAATTGTTTTACTTTTATGGACACAAGTGAATTATACGATACCCTGTCCCCTTTCAAGACAAAAAAGTCAAAAACTTTGTGCGATATGACCATGTATCAGAGAAGCTGCATTCAACAGCTCACCTTGCTTTTACCATCTTCAACATCAAAAGCACATGTAAGACACATCTGCTGAAATATATATAAATTGAAACGTTGTCTCTGTTGGGCTTCAATTGTAATTGTACATGCAGTCTTCAGTCTTCATTATGCTAATCACGAGGTAAGCTTCGTGATTGCGTTTAGTTATTATGTTTTCCATACTCGAATGGTGCCATCCACTGAAGAAGTTACCATGCAGTTTTCCTTTGGGTGATAACTAACACTGGTTACCTGACAGGAAATACAGATGCATATATCATTCTCACATCCTTAAATAAGTAGTTAAATGAAAAAAAAAAATTATAGACAAGGCTTTGCTCGTCTATAACTAAAACGACAATTATATTATGAAACCAAAATCCTATCTGCCCCAGTAGTAACAGGCAGATATTTTTGAAACAAAATGAATCTCATCCCACAGCATAAGGCAATGATGGCATTATCATCAATCAGACTTGAAACTGACGATGATAATAAAATATAGCATAATTTGCATTATTCAAAGCAATAATAAAGTTCCTGTAAATATAATCAGCGGAAAACCTAAGTATTATTAAGAAACTGCTACAGAAGTTCCGAGAGAGAGAAAGTTTGTTTAGAACAAAGTTACTATAATGTTTTGAAAAAAAGTGAGGAATCACTTAAATCATACTGAACTAGCGTGATAAGTCATATATGGTTTGCATGAAAACCCATTTATCAGACAACATTTTTTAAAGGGTCTCAAGCCAACAGTTTTCCTTGGTTGTGGCTAAAGGAGAAATTGAAAATTTGAAGCATCCATAATCATGAATCCTTTCAAATTGGGAATGAAGAAAGGGTCTAGAATGTTCTTTTAGTATCATACTTTTACAGCTTTCTTCCAGAAACAGTAAACTAGTGAGAAGAAATTACCACTGAGGTATGGGCCCTGAATCTTGAAACAACAGATGCCTCTACGAGATCCCAGAAATAAATGAAGCCATCCTCAGACCCACCAGTTATATGAGCATCGGTATTGGTAAGGCAGCAATCCAATTTGTACGACTGAGTGTAGGTCAATAGAAATTATAAAAATTTCGAAGAAATGAACAGTAAAAACATTAGAAATACACTTAAGAGTGAACAATTACAGTAACCAACTAATAACAAAAAAATGAAAATGCAGATATATGGACCTGGTATCAACCTGTATCGTTAAAACATGCCATGCAGAACATTAGAAAATAGGAAATGATAAAATCAGGTTTAGGCATCTGCAGACTAACCTTATTAGTGTGTCCTTTATATTCTTGTAACAATTCACCAGTGGACCTGTCACAAAAAAGTACTATGAAGCTTGCAAGAATAGAGACCAATAGTGACTTACCAAAATGTAACAAACATACCTGTCCAAAAGACGCAAAGTAGAGTCTAAACTACCTGCTAGAATGCAGTTACCATCATTTGACATTGATACACAGTTGACGGGTTGCCCCAAGTTATCGGAAATTTCTCTGGTAGGTAGAAGAAAAGAGAACGTCAGTAGAATTTCATAGTGCAAATAAATTTTACGGCAGCAACAAACGTGTCCAACGGCAGTGTATTGCTTATCTCATATATTTTATGTTAAAAAAGAATAAATAATGATCTGGAAGTTATGCTGCAAGAAACCTGCCAATTCGAATGTCAAATGTCCGAACAGTTCCATCAACACTTCCTCCAATAATTTCAGTTTTCGTTAAACAAATAGACATAACACTATCTGCAAATGTGTCAATAATCTGCATATCAATGGTGCTATTAATAAGCCAGTAGAAAGAAATAGAGCACAATGCATGTAAGTCGAAAGAATCACACGGAATCCACCTGAATCGGCTCGGTGCTGTGGGATCTGCAGTCCCAAGCACGCAACGATTGATCATAGCCTGCTGAGACTACAACAGATGAATACTCATTGAATTTGACGCCATTTACCTGCAGATAAAATATGAATAACAAAATAAGGTTCAGTCAATATATATCACAATAACAACCATCAATAACTCCAAACCATTTTAACTCTCAGTGATAATAATTTTTTATTTCCATATTAATTTTATCACTACGAAAATTAAAAATGGATGGAGCTTTCCGAGAAAATAAACTTTAATTACGGTGGTTATTTTGTTCAAGGTGTTGACATAGGTCCGAACCGGTGCCCACATTTAGACCATGTGTAGATAAACTTTTGAACCGAAACTAGCAGAAGAAAAAAAAGAAGGAAAAATGAAAATAATTCACTCCCGTAAGCTGAAAGTAACTCATAAAGTTAAAAACTTGTGGAGAAACTAATAAAACAAAGCTTCTACAAATAAATTAAGTAATTCTAACTTATGCAAAAGGTTTATTTTACTCTCCAATGTACATATGAAGAAATTTATCCAATCAGAACCTAGTGTTATGTGTTAGAGTAAAAGACAGAGACGACATTCAAGCAATCAATAGCATAAGAGAAAGATTACAACGAACTAAAGATAAATTGTGGAAAAATGAACATGTCATTACAGAAGGAACGGAATGATACCTACCTCACCATCATGACCACGAAATTTCCTAATTACACGTCCAGTTGCAACATCCCAATAAAATATTTGTCGATCACCACCACAGGAACATAACTTGGAATTGTCCCTACAGTAACAACATGTAAATAATGTATTGTGAACTGGCGTTGAATGCAGTCACATCTCATGACAGTTCAAAGTTCACATTACGAAACCCTACAAATTGAAAGGTGTTTGAATTTTGAATATGCACACATTTCAAATTCAGTAAGAAATCAAATGACATTCTGAATATACAGATATGATAACTGAAGAAATGCAATTGAGAGAGAGAGAGAGAGGGTACGGTGTGACGTGGACATCGCGAACTTCACGGCCGTGGGATTTATAGGTCTTGATATGGATTCCACGGTGAGGATTCCAGAGGCGTATGGTACGGTCTTTTCCGCAACTCAGACAATAATTGCCGTCACCGTTGAACCTCGCGGCCAACACGGCACCCTCGTGACCTTTCAGCACGTTAACCTCTTTCTGCGGAAGATCTTCCACGCTCATCTCTTCTTCTTCGCTTCTCGGGACTGAACCCCCTTCTTCACCACCACCCTGCGTTACTTTAGTCTCACTTTACTCTGAACCTCAGCCCAATCTGAAAGCCCGTTTCTGTTTAGAGCGACTGGGCCAGCTTTTAAACGGACTAGGCCCAATATTTAAAGATAAGAGCAGTCTTTTGTAGGCTTTCACTTCCTGTACCCCTACAATTTCTTCACGCACCCCATCAAATGTTCAAAATAACAATTTTGCTTCTCATAAAACTGGCTTTCGGAATATATGTTCTGAAAATCTTTTAAAACAAGTTTTTTTTTTAAAAAAAAATTAAATAAAATTTTCGAAATAATTTTATTTTTACGCTTAATAGTTTCATATTACCTAAAAATTAAAATGACGTTTAGACTACGTTATGATGAAGATAAAAGGAATTATAATCATAAAAAAACTTAAATTAATAGTAATTTAATTACTTTTGGAATTTGTAACCGTTAATAAAAGTGAATTTATGGGGGATATAGTTTATCTACATATTCCACTGCATTCAGTGTGCAGTGCAGTTACAATTGTAGAAAGACCCTTTGTTTTCTCGAATTAACCGTTGGAAGGGCTTAATTAAAGCAATAGGTTCTATAAATAAAGAAAATGGTTCGAGAAGAAGGGAAGTGACAGAAGGCTGAACTTGATATATCTGATGGCTCTGAAATATGGAATGGTGTTGTTGATAGTCCTTGCATGCTTTGATGCACATGGAACAGCAACCAGGGACAACAACATGGTGAAGTGCTGGAGCAACCTCGTTGAGCTAAAATCATGTTCCAATGAGATCATGCATTTCTTCATCAATGGTGAAGCTGATATTGGCCCCAACTGTTGCTGTGCCATTACTGCCATAACCCACAATTGCTGGCCCTCCATGCTCACTTCATTGGGCTACACTTACCAGGAAGCTCTTCAGATTCTTGCCTACTGTGAGGATGCTGCTCCACCTCCAGCTTTGTCTCCTTCTCATCCAATCTTCTATTAAATAACTATATATCAATCTTCACTACAACCCTTTTCTGTATCTATGGAATAAATTCACCTTCTTCCTCCAATTTCACACGTATAATTATGTCAGCTTATATTCCATGGTTACTGGAATAAATAAACATGTTCTTCTACGATTTTTGTTATGTTTATCGTAGTTTTTATTAAAAAAATTCTCCTTGCTTTACTGTGTAGTTTATATAATGGTGGATGTTTCATTTTGTAAGAAAGAAAGAGGAAAGAAAATGAATGAAAAGTGAAGTAACAGTAGAAGTGTTAGATTTAAGATAAATAGGTAAATTAAAGGAGTATGATTTTGAAGTGATGTGCATGGAAGAAAATTCTAATATCACCAAATGACATCAATAATTTCAATCTAATATCACACTGGCCATTCATACACATCTAACCTAGAATTCAACAACCAAATACATCATAATCACACTTATTCTAATGAAAGAGTTATTAAATAACTAAAATATATTTAGAATAATTATTTTTCTGTTGATATCAACTATATTTTTTATTTATGTCGAAATGAATTATTTTTATTCAAATTGTTATGATTATTTGTTAATGTTGTTTTTATAAACTAGTATTATTTCTCATTCTACGAGTTTCATCAACTAATGTGAAAATCTTAATTGTTGATCGGAAAATTTGTCGGTCAACATTAGCTTAGATTTTTTT